>NC_141893.1:3127500-3752500 GCF_030686135.1 Camelina sativa
GTACAAACAAATATAATGGAGAAAATATTGCTGAGCTCATCAAAATAGTTGACTTTGTCACATTTAGACATGGAACTTTTGTCTTTTATCATATCCCAACTTGTTGGAAGTTTGACACGTCAGCAAGATTGGTCGATAAAGCACTTCGCGACAGCAAGATTAGTCGTTAGACTCTTTCGAATACACTTCGCGACAACCCACCGTTTGCTCAACTGGCCAGGCCTGACCCTGACGTCAGGCACGAAAAGTACGGAAATTGCGTGCACACACATCTTGCATATACGAAGGTTATACATACGAATATCTACATATCAATGCACCGTCTAGTCTTATCTAGTGTATGATATTTTCAACTTCAAGACCTTTTTTAAAATTCAGATTCACTAGCTATTTACGAAAACCTAATCGTTACAAGTTATGATTCTATAATAGTATCTATATACATAGAATATTGTTTTCTCTAGTATAATAAGATTACTTTGCTGTACTTTTCGTTCGAAGAATTTTTCTATTTATAGATTTTTTCTTGTGAAAAATTATGTAAAAAAATAGATATAGTTTAGATGAAGCTGTACACACACAGATATGATTAGTTATATTTTAACATTATTTCACGAAGTTAAGATCAATAATGTTTGTCAAACGATTGGAATTTTCATATAGAAAATGATATATGAAATCAATAAAAAATAGGTTTGCTAAAGTCCTACGCAATCGTAAGCAATTTGAAGAGACAACTAATGTATATCTAAGGCCACTCTATATCCGACCGTCCGGGAAATCAATTAGTTTATTCACTAAACGATTATACTTCTCTCTTGTAAATACAATTCAGTGAATAAATGACGATGACAGCCCTCCAAAATTAATCAAGAATAGATATTAATCGCAAATATCTCAAGACAATATCGTCCTTACGTGGCCTATATTGTAACGAATGATGTTACTGAAGATCAAAATTATTTGAGCCTATACGGTTCAGCCTGTAATAGAGTTGAACCTTTTTTTTTTTTTGGTAGTTTAAATATGGAAAATCAATGCATGGTTGTTGTTTATATCTGACTGTTAAGTGTTAACCATAGAGTGGGTCAAATTTACAACTTCTTTTCTTTCAAAAAATAGTAACTATATGGAACCAGAGTTATATTTATGTAGTTCCACGTACATGTAATTTTATGGATACAAGTTTTGATGATAATAGTAATAGTTAAATCATTAACACAACTATTTCTTGACTATCCATAAATTGCAAGATGAGGGAAGGGTGGAGTGGTCATTGGGATGGATATAAAGCAACCTTTGGAGATAAGCGAGAGACTTGGAAAGATGCTTGCGGCGAAAATGGATTCCTCAGAAAAATAATATTAAATCGTTAGTTAACCGTTGAGAATCTCCAAGGAATGCCTTTTTCAAATTGTCAACGCTAGGAATCCTATATAAGCCCCCGTGTGATCAATATCCAGACATCAAACCAAATAAACTTGAACCAAATCTCAAACTTGTAAAGGAAACTTTATATATTTTATAACAATGGGTGATCCTACTGGCGAGCCGGGAAGCTCCATGCACGGAGTCACCGGTAGAGAACAGAGTTTTGCTTTCTCGGTGGCTTCACCAATTGTACATACCGACAAGACGGCCAAGTTCGACCTGCCGGTGGACACAGAGCATAAGGCTACGGTTTTCAAGCTCTTCTCCTTTTCCAAACCACACATGAGAACGTTCCACCTCTCGTGGATCTCTTTCTCCACATGTTTTGTCTCGACATTCGCGGCTGCACCACTTGTCCCCATCATCCGGGAGAATCTCAACCTCACCAAACAAGACATTGGAAACGCCGGAGTTGCCTCCGTTTCCGGGAGTATCTTCTCTAGGCTGGTTATGGGAGCCGTGTGTGATCTTTTGGGTCCACGTTACGGCTGTGCCTTCCTTGTGATGTTGTCCGCACCTACGGTGTTCTCCATGAGCTTCGTGAGTGGAGCCGCAGGCTTCATAACTGTCAGGTTCATGATTGGATTTTGCCTGGCGACGTTTGTGTCTTGTCAATACTGGATGAGCACTATGTTTAACAGTCAGATCATCGGTCTGGTTAACGGGACAGCCGCCGGATGGGGAAACATGGGCGGCGGCATAACGCAATTGCTCATGCCCATTGTCTATGAAATTATTAGGCGTGCCGGTGCATCAGCGTTCACGGCCTGGAGGATCGCCTTCTTTGTTCCCGGTTGGTTACACATCATCATGGGAATCTTGGTGCTCACGCTAGGTCAAGATCTGCCAGATGGTAACCGAGCTGCCTTGGAGAAATCGGGGGAAGTTGCAAAAGACAAATTCGGAAAGGTATGGTCTCTATCTATATGAATATATATATGACAAACCAATTTAGCTAGGCTTCCTATGTCATAGATGGATCAAAGGTTTAACTCGTGATCTTGTATAAATGGTGTAGATTATGTGGTATGCCGTTACAAACTACAGGACTTGGATCTTCGTTCTTCTCTATGGATATTCCATGGGAGTTGAGTTGAGCACTGATAATGTTATAGCCGAATACTTCTTTGACAGGTTTGTTTCCGGTACTTTAGCCAGGAATAATAACATAAGGGAAAACATTTTATATATAAAAAAAAGAAAACATTAAAAGTAAACATATATCTATATTTGTTTCTTCAGGTTTCACTTGAAACTTCACACAGCCGGGCTCATAGCAGCATGTTTCGGAATGGCCAATTTCTTTGCTCGTCCAGCAGGAGGATGGGCATCTGACTTTTCAGCCAAGTACTTCGGGATGAGAGGGAGGTTGTGGACGTTGTGGATCATTCAGACGGCTGGTGGTCTCTTCTGTGTATGGCTTGGCCGCGCCAACACCCTCGTAACTGCAGTTGTAGCTATGGTCCTATTCTCTTTAGGAGCACAAGCCGCTTGCGGAGCCACCTTTGCAATCGTGCCCTTTGTCTCCCGGAGAGCTCTAGGCATAATCTCGGGATTAACCGGGGCTGGGGGAAACTTTGGATCAGGGCTCACACAGCTCATCTTCTTCTCAACCTCACATTTCACAACTGAAGAAGGGCTGACGTGGATGGGAGTGATGATAGTTGCTTGCACGTTTCCTGTGACCTTAATCCACTTTCCTCAGTGGGGAAGCATGTTCTTGCCTCCGTCCAAAGATCCAGTCAAAAGTACGGAGGAGCACTATTATGGTTCGGAGTGGACTGAGCAAGAAAAAGAGAAGAACATGCATCAAGGAAGCCTGCGGTTTGCTAAGAACGCCAAATCCGAGGGCGGCCGCCGCGTTCGCTCTGCTTCTACGCCCCCTGATAACACACCAAACAATGTTTAATCACACCAGCCAGGGGGATGTTCCGAAGGGTGGTCGCAGATAAGAATATGTCCACCGTGCAAACAAAAGAAATTGTTAGTAATGTTTTAGAACGTTATTAAATTATCAATCGTTCATTTCCTAAAAGAAACTTTGGTTTTTTGTCTTCAAGAAATACTTGTCTTATCAAAATGTATATCTCTTGAGACTTGAGATATTTGATTATTTTGCATATATATATCATTATCAAGTAATACAATTGGAACTGGCGAACTCCTTTTGTTCAATTCATTCAAGAATTACACCACATAGAAAAAAAATTCTCAACGAAAGAAGACTTTCTCGGCCAATGCCAAAAAAAATCCTTGACCAATACTCCAGATTTCGTTGAGAAATTGACAATATACACACCAATGCATTTCTCCTAGTTTTTTCTTTAAACATTTAAACATTAATCAGACAATTATAAAGTCTATTATATTGCAACTGGGAAAAAAAATGATACTATTAGTGGTAGTATATTTACAAGTCATTATGTAGATACGAATAACTATGTCCAATTGGTACATGGTACATATTACTGCAATTCCAATACTTTTGATCTTTTATTATTATCAATATCCGAAATAAATTACATTGTTACGGTTGGTAAGTTGGGAAAGGCAGTAATTTTCCTATGTAGGGTTGAGAGATGAGCATGAACTTTTTCTCTGTTCCCAGCCTTGACCGACTAATAAATTGTTTGGTTTCTATTTCTTAACTTTTGAACAAATACGATCTAGTGAGTAGTAGTGATGTAATTCCTTTTTTTGTTTGTTTGTTGTTGTTGGTGGCATCGATAAGACTACTGGTTTTTTTCTCTTCTTTTCTTTTTAGTCACTAGATGCATAACCGTTGATAAGAGAAACAACAACTAATTTTATTCGAATAAGAAGTAAGATCTGGGCGGACTTTCGGTCGAAATCGATAAGAACAACGAAGAATGCCGAACTGGATTTATATTGATTTTGTTTGATTGTGCTTAGTTGAAAATTACATATCGCTCTCCATCCATTAATCGAATATTTAAACAGAAATTGACTCCCAAACTATCCCCTCAATCTCCTCCGACGATCTCGGTCCGTGATCCCGAGATCTCCTCTCAGACTTGACTCGGCTGCTCTCCTATCCGATTCTTCTTCCTGGGTCCGCAACAAGCCCATTACCATGAGAGACAATTGTTCCTTACTGGGCTTCTCCTATGGGCCTTGCGATCGTCGAAACCCAACACCAACAATGACCAATGTTACAGGTCGCCCCAAGCTAATCGGGGGCTTGTGGCCAATTAAAAACAATAACAACTTTTTTCTTTGGAGAGGATTGCTTTGTTCGTTTACCACATTTTTATGTATAAAAACTATAAATCGACAAATAAATAGTTTGGGTACCAATGTTAATGGAACCTTGGTGGGAGTAGTTCTCAGCTGAGAAACTCGACCACTTTGAACAGACTCGAATAGGTTCGAATGTTCGATAAATAAATAGTTGTGTACATTGTTAATTATCTAACTAAAAAAATGTAAAGAATAGTAAGTTGAAATTTACATTACTCTCTGATCATATATCTGTCAGCAATAAAAAAGATTGGATTCAGTCTGGAAGTTAGTTTTTTTTTAAAAAGTTAGTTAATTATATGTTGTTGTGATCAAGGCGTCTTTGAGAGAGTCTGGGAGTGGAAAACGTTAATATGGTAATTGATGTGTGAAATAGTTTTAAGGATTTAATGCCCACAAAAGCGTGTAAAATCGGGATAATATAACAACTATAATTATAATTAGTCTAAATAATAGTATAGTAGTTATTTAGAATCAAGTATCGGCAAGTACAGTTTTTTTGTTTGTTTGCATGTTAATAGACATATTTTAAAAAATTTAAATTAAAAAAAATAAACTTAAAATGATAAGATTTTTCTTCTATAGTTTTTGCACTTCTTTAAAATTCTCAACAGCTACGCACACTTCAATCAAAAAGAGCTTTTAATTAAAAAATGCTCGGTACAAACATACAAAAGAACATCAAGAGAGGCAAAAGCAAAACGCAATAATAGAATTCTGGAGAAAGAAATAGGTGTTTATTTCCCCAAGGTTTGTTTTCATTTCACATAATTGAAATCTTTGATGCTTTTAAACATCAACAGTACGATCAAGCATTGTTGGGTGTCGTCCCAGAGCGGGCGCTGGGGCCACCCTCAGACTTGGCGTTCTCAGCAAACCGAAGGCTTCCTTGATGCATGTTCTTCTGTTTTTCTTGCTCAGTCCACTCCGAAACATAATAGTTCTCCACCGAACCTTTGACTTGATCTTTGGACGGAGGCAAGAACATGCTTCCCCACGATCGAGTCAGTGGGGAAGCATGTTCTTGGGGAAGCATGTTCTTGCCTCCGTCCAAAGATCAAGTCAAAGGTTCGGTGGAGAACTATTATGTTTCGGAGTGGACTGAGCAAGAAAAACAGAAGAACATGCATCAAGGAAGCCTTCGGTTTGCTGAGAACGCCAAGTCTGAGGGTGGCCCCAGCGCCCGCTCTGGGACGACACCCAACAATGCTTGATCGTACTGTTGATGTTTAAAAGCATCAAAGATTTCAATTATGTGAAATGAAAACAAACCTTGGGGAAATAAACACCTATTTCTTTCTCCAGAATTCTATTATTGCGTTTTGCTTTTGCCTCTCTTGATGTTCTTTTGTATGTTTGTACCGAGCATTTTTTAATTAAAAGCTCTTTTTGATTGAAGTGTGCGTAGCTGTTGAGAATTTTAAAGAAGTGCAAAAACTATAGAAGAAAAATCTTATCATTTTAAGTTTATTTTTTTTAATTTAAATTTTTTAAAATATGTCTATTAACATGCAAACAAACAAAAAAACTGTACTTGCCGATACTTGATTCTAAATAACTACTATACTATTATTTAGACTAATTATAATTATAGTTGTTATATTATCCCGATTTTACACGCTTTTGTGGGCATTAAATCCTTAAAACTATTTCACACATCAATTACCATATTAACGTTTTCCACTCCCAGACTCTCTCAAAGACGCCTTGATCACAACAACATATAATTAACTAACTTTTTAAAAAAAAACTAACTTCCAGACTGAATCCAATCTTTTTTATTGCTGACAGATATATGATCAGAGAGTAATGTAAATTTCAACTTACTATTCTTTACATTTTTTTAGTTAGATAATTAACAATGTACACAACTATTTATTTATCGAACATTCGAACCTATTCGAGTCTGTTCAAAGTGGTCGAGTTTCTCAGCTGAGAACTACTCCCACCAAGGTTCCATTAACATTGGTACCCAAACTATTTATTTGTCGATTTATAGTTTTTATACATAAAAATGTGGTAAACGAACAAAGCAATCCTCTCCAAAGAAAAAAGTTGTTATTGTTTTTAATTGGCCACAAGCCCCCGATTAGCTTGGGGCGACCTGTAACATTGGTCATTGTTGGTGTTGGGTTTCGACGATCGCAAGGCCCATAGGAGAAGCCCAGTAAGGAACAATTGTCTCTCATGGTAATGGGCTTGTTGCGGACCCAGGAAGAAGAATCGGATAGGAGAGCAGCCGAGTCAAGTCTGAGAGGAGATCTCGGGATCACGGACCGAGATCGTCGGAGGAGATTGAGGGGATAGTTTGGGAGTCAATTTCTGTTTAAATATTCGATTAATGGATGGAGAGCGATATGTAATTTTCAACTAAGCACAATCAAACAAAATCAATATAAATCCAGTTCGGCATTCTTCGTTGTTCTTATCGATTTCGACCGAAAGTCCGCCCAGATCTTACTTCTTATTCGAATAAAATTAGTTGTTGTTTCTCTTATCAACGGTTATGCATCTAGTGACTAAAAAGAAAAGAAGAGAAAAAAACCAGTAGTCTTATCGATGCCACCAACAACAACAAACAAACAAAAAAAGGAATTACATCACTACTACTCACTAGATCGTATTTGTTCAAAAGTTAAGAAATAGAAACCAAACAATTTATTAGTCGGTCAAGGCTGGGAACAGAGAAAAAGTTCATGCTCATCTCTCAACCCTACATAGGAAAATTACTGCCTTTCCCAACTTACCAACCGTAACAATGTAATTTATTTCGGATATTGATAATAATAAAAGATCAAAAGTATTGGAATTGCAGTAATATGTACCATGTACCAATTGGACATAGTTATTCGTATCTACATAATGACTTGTAAATATACTACCACTAATAGTATCATTTTTTTTCCCAGTTGCAATATAATAGACTTTATAATTGTCTGATTAATGTTTAAATGTTTAAAGAAAAAACTAGGAGAAATGCATTGGTGTGTATATTGTCAATTTCTCAACGAAATCTGGAGTATTGGTCAAGGATTTTTTTTGGCATTGGCCGAGAAAGTCTTCTTTCGTTGAGAATTTTTTTTCTATGTGGTGTAATTCTTGAATGAATTGAACAAAAGGAGTTCGCCAGTTCCAATTGTATTACTTGATAATGATATATATATGCAAAATAATCAAATATCTCAAGTCTCAAGAGATATACATTTTGATAAGACAAGTATTTCTTGAAGACAAAAAACCAAAGTTTCTTTTAGGAAATGAACGATTGATAATTTAATAACGTTCTAAAACATTACTAACAATTTCTTTTGTTTGCACGGTGGACATATTCTTATCTGCGACCACCCTTCGGAACATCCCCCTGGCTGGTGTGATTAAACATTGTTTGGTGTGTTATCAGGGGGCGTAGAAGCAGAGCGAACGCGGCGGCCGCCCTCGGATTTGGCGTTCTTAGCAAACCGCAGGCTTCCTTGATGCATGTTCTTCTCTTTTTCTTGCTCAGTCCACTCCGAACCATAATAGTGCTCCTCCGTACTTTTGACTGGATCTTTGGACGGAGGCAAGAACATGCTTCCCCACTGAGGAAAGTGGATTAAGGTCACAGGAAACGTGCAAGCAACTATCATCACTCCCATCCACGTCAGCCCTTCTTCAGTTGTGAAATGTGAGGTTGAGAAGAAGATGAGCTGTGTGAGCCCTGATCCAAAGTTTCCCCCAGCCCCGGTTAATCCCGAGATTATGCCTAGAGCTCTCCGGGAGACAAAGGGCACGATTGCAAAGGTGGCTCCGCAAGCGGCTTGTGCTCCTAAAGAGAATAGGACCATAGCTACAACTGCAGTTACGAGGGTGTTGGCGCGGCCAAGCCATACACAGAAGAGACCACCAGCCGTCTGAATGATCCACAACGTCCACAACCTCCCTCTCATCCCGAAGTACTTGGCTGAAAAGTCAGATGCCCATCCTCCTGCTGGACGAGCAAAGAAATTGGCCATTCCGAAACATGCTGCTATGAGCCCGGCTGTGTGAAGTTTCAAGTGAAACCTGAAGAAACAAATATAGATATATGTTTACTTTTAATGTTTTCTTTTTTATATATATAAAATGTTTTCCCTTATGTTATTATTCCTGGCTAAAGTACCGGAAACAAACCTGTCAAAGAAGTATTCGGCTATAACATTATCAGTGCTCAACTCAACTCCCATGGAATATCCATAGAGAAGAACGAAGATCCAAGTCCTGTAGTTTGTAACGGCATACCACATAATCTACACCATTTATACAAGATCACGAGTTAAACCTTTGATCCATCTATGACATAGGAAGCCTAGCTAAATTGGTTTGTCATATATATATTCATATAGATAGAGACCATACCTTTCCGAATTTGTCTTTTGCAACTTCCCCCGATTTCTCCAAGGCAGCTCGGTTACCATCTGGCAGATCTTGACCTAGCGTGAGCACCAAGATTCCCATGATGATGTGTAACCAACCGGGAACAAAGAAGGCGATCCTCCAGGCCGTGAACGCTGATGCACCGGCACGCCTAATAATTTCATAGACAATGGGCATGAGCAACTGCGTTATGCCGCCGCCCATGTTTCCCCATCCGGCGGCTGTCCCGTTAACCAGACCGATGATCTGACTGTTAAACATAGTGCTCATCCAGTATTGACAAGACACAAACGTCGCCAGGCAAAATCCAATCATGAACCTGACAGTTATGAAGCCTGCGGCTCCACTCACGAAGCTCATGGAGAACACCGTAGGTGCGGACAACATCACAAGGAAGGCACAGCCGTAACGTGGACCCAAAAGATCACACACGGCTCCCATAACCAGCCTAGAGAAGATACTCCCGGAAACGGAGGCAACTCCGGCGTTTCCAATGTCTTGTTTGGTGAGGTTGAGATTCTCCCGGATGATGGGGACAAGTGGTGCAGCCGCGAATGTCGAGACAAAACATGTGGAGAAAGAGATCCACGAGAGGTGGAACGTTCTCATGTGTGGTTTGGAAAAGGAGAAGAGCTTGAAAACCGTTGCCTTATGCTCTGTGTCCACCGGCAGGTCGAACTTGGCCGTTTTGTCGGTATGCACAATTGGTGAAGCCACCGAGAAAGCATAACTCTGTTCTCTACCGGTGACTCCATGCATGGAGCTCCCCGGCTCGCCAGTAGGATCACCCATTGTTATAAAATAGATCAAGTTCCTTCACAAGTTTGAGACTTGGTTCAAGTTAATTTGATTGATTTCTGAATATTAATCACACGAGGGCTTATATAGGATTCCTAGCGTTGACAATTTGAATTGGCATTCTTTGGAGATTCTCAACAGTTAACTAAACGATTTAATATTATTCTTTTTGTTTTTTGGAGGAATCCATTTTCGCCGCAAGCATCTTCCTAGTCTCTTGCTTATCCCAAAGGTTGTATATGTGCTATTTTCACCTCTCAAATGACAACTGTGCCCTTCTCTTCTCTTTTGATTCATAGGTCACTAAGGCATCCGCATCAAAGGATTTAACAAAAAGTATCTTAAAACATATCTTATTCTTAATTTTGGAAAAAAATGAAATTAAAAACTTCCTAAGAAATTTAGATATTTTATGGGTTCATTGAATGTTGTTAAATTTGAGGTTCTTAAAAAAGTATATATATTTTTTTATTGTAAATTATTATACTATTTTGTTTAAATTCATAAGACTTGTATACTTTTAAAAAACTTAAAAATATTGCATTCAATAAAAGTTTAAACAAACGTTACATAAAAGCATATTAAAAATAGATTACGAAATGATTAATTTTAATATTGATTTGTGCCAAACTTTTCCCATATATGCTCAACCAAATCCGCTTGCAGTCGGTCATGTATTTTCTTGTCACGAACTTCATTTCGAATGGTTATCGTATCACTCATCATATTTCTGAGATTTGAAGGGATGTCTGTAGAATACGTGAAATCCACTTCTGAAGTTCGGTTTGATTCTACTTGTGCAAATGTGGCCTCATCATACTGAGTATACCCATCACGTTCATCTTCTACAATCATGTTGTGCAATATGATACATGCTTTCATTATGTTTCCAATTTTTACTTTATCCAACATAAGAGCTGGGTTTTTGACTATGGCAAATCGAGCTTGCAAGACTCCAAAAGCACGCTCGACATCTTTACGTACAGCTTCTTGGTATGTAGCAAATGACGATGCTTTCGGATCTTGTGGCATTGAAATTGATTTGACAAAAGTAGCCCATTTTGGATAAATACCATCGGTGAGATAGTAAGCCATAAGATATTGTCGTCCGTTGATAAAGTATTTTTCTTTGGGAGCTACACCTTGTAATATGTCATCAAAAACTGGTGAGCGATCGAGAATATTGATATCGTTTAATGTACCTGGAGCTCCAAAAAATGCGTGCCATATCCAGAGGTCTTGTGAAGCTACAACCTCTAAAACAATTGTTGGCTTTCCAGATCCACGTGTATATTGACCTTTCCATGCAGTCGTGCAATTCTTCCACTCCCAATGCATACAATCTATGCTTCCTATCATCCCGGGAAATCCGCGTATCTCTCCAATATCGAGTAGTCGCTGAAGATCTTCTGGTGTGGGTCTGCGTAGATACTTATCTCCAAATAAATGAACTATTCCTTCAACAAACTTTTCCAAACATAACATAGCAGTGCTTTCAGCAAGACGGAGGTATTCGTCAAACGCATCCGCTGCAGAACCATACACCATCATACGAATTGCTGTTGTACACTTTTGTATTGCAGAGAGACCTAGCCTTCCGTGACCATTTCTTCTTTGTTCAAAGTATGGAACTTCTGTTGAGAGTCGTTCGACAATACGCATGAACAAGGGTTTGTTCATTCTAAAACGGCGACGAAATATTTGAGGAGGATATGTTGCATCTTCACGGAAATAGTCATCCCATAAGCGTTGGTGACCCTCTTCACGTTTTCTTTCCATGTGGACTCGTTTCTTCTTCTCGGGTTCCAACGGATTCATTGCTTGATCAAAACGATTCTGAATTGCTTGATCAAAATAATTGTTGAGTGTTTGATCAAAATACTCATCCATCTTTTCTTCAATGTTATTAGAAGAAGATGCCATTTAAAAAAAAAATAGAAGAAGAGCTTGATAAACTGGGAGAATAATATTGTAGAAGAAGAAGAATATGTATTTTTGGAAGATGAAAAAGCAATATTGTGGGTACAAATATGAAAAAGCTTGATATTGTGGGTACAAATTGTGGGTACAAAGATGAAAAAGCTTGATATTTATGTGTATACGAAGATGGTCTTATATATTGATGACCTTGTGGTGTTACAAAGGCATGACACTCTCGTTCGTGACCAACTGTGCAGGTCCGTGAACTCGTTGCTTGTTGTCCTTGAGAAAAAGATGCAGGTCCGTGAACTCGTTGCTTCTTGTCCGTGAGAAAAAGATGCAGGTCCGTGACTCGTTGCTTGTTGTCCCTGACCAAAAGCTTCTTGTCTGTGACCAACAGCTTCTTGTCTTCTTCTTCTTCTTGTCGGCAATCCTAATGGAAGGAGACATAGCAATCATTTGACCATTGCATATCATTAAAACAAGTTAAACTGAAATAAATCAAGCAAACATTTGGTGAAACAGAGTTATGCATATCATTAAGACAAGTTAAACTGAAACAATACAAGCAAACATTGAGAGAAAACAACACAAGTACATCGTTAATAGTCAAGAGTTGACAAACATTCGGTAAATATCTTAAACACAACATAACAAACACAACAAACATAAACTCAAACTGAATCTAACTTGACAACATGTCATTAATTATCTTATTCTTCAAAGCGATTTCCATTTCAGTTAAAGGCTCAGTTTTAGCAAGTAGACGGTCAAGCATTTTATGTTTGTTTTGCTTCTCTTCAATCATACTCTGTTTCTCTTTCAAGGCAAATTCCTTTTGCCTTATCTCCCACATGCTCTGAAACTCGACAAGGGAAGAGCCTTCTGGAGCTGAGGTTGGCTTGTTCACAAGCCTTTTACCTTTCGCCTTTGCTGCCTTAATACCAGTAGGACGAGCTTCCTCCTCTACATCATTAAATGGAACCGAGCTTGATGACTGTGAGTGAAGATCATTACACTTCCTTCTCTTTGATGCTCCATTACCTTTCGCAGAATTGGATCCACACCATTTCTGATCATGGCGAAGCTCCCTCCAAGCATGCTCAAGTGTGAACTTCACCTTGTAATAGTTGAAGAAGATTTCATAAGCCATTTTCATTACATCATCTTCATTCTGGCCACTTGATTTCAGTTTTGTTGCAGCCTCATAGCTTCCAACAAACTTGCAGATTGTTTCGTTGATCTTCTGCCACCTTTGCTTACAATGACTAGGCTCTCTCTTTTCTACACCAACTAGCTTAGGATTTGCAGCATAATAAGTTGCAATTCGTGACCAAAAAGTACCAAATTTTTCATCGACAGCAGTAATTGGATCCTTGCTAGTGTTGAGCCAAGCACCGATGAGGGCCACATCTTATGTGTGTGACCACTTCCTTCTACGCTCCTTTGATTTCTGTTCACCTACAGGGCCCTCCTCAGCATACGAATGGGTTTCAAGGGTGTGGCTTTCTTGTTGACTACTTAACAGGTCCATAAAACCTAAAGCTTCACTAAATAGGTCCATAGGAAAGTTTCTGGGTTGAGTTTAAAAGATGATCGAGAATAATGAAGGATTGATTATCTGGTTAGGTATGTAAAGGAGAAAGAAAGGTATATGTTTAGGTTCAGCCAACACTTAATATATAACTAGAAGTGAGGTGTAAGTGTATTTGGTTTTTAAATGTGACATAACAAGCAATCAATGACAACTACCAAGCATTGAGTATAACCTAACACTAGAAAATAAGTGTATTACTATGACAACAACCAACAATGTGTGTTTAAATGTGACAATACAAGCAAACAATGACAAGTTACAAACCATTGAGTGTTTAAGTGTGACATTTACCAAACAATTCTTGTCAATTTAATGATGCAAATTCATGATGCAAATATCCGAAAGACTAAGAAAGAGAAAGAGACATCAATGAATAATTATCTTTTTCAATCAAACTAATTCGTTACTAAATACGCTCAGACCAGCAACCAAAACCATCAACGTAATCAATGAATAAATAAACAGTCAAGAGTTGAGTAAGATAACTCATCTGCAAATGTTTGGCATTGCGCAAATAAGACCACCTTCTCTGTTTAAGACTCCAAGAGCAGCCATTCTTTCATCTTTTTGCAATCTCAAGTCCTCAACAAGAGGCGTCACAACATCAAGCTTCTCTTTCAATGATTTTGAACCTTTCTCTGCTTTGATCTGCAACCAAAAATAAAACATTTAGAGACCCATATTTTCTGCTCCATACCAAAATAAAACAAAACTTTAAAAGCCATTCAATTCACGAACCCTCCAAACATCAAAAATCAGATATCTTAAAAACAGATACTTGTAGAAGAATAGGTTAAAATGGCTGCTTATAAACAGAGAGCTGAGCTTGTGACAATGGCTGCTTATTATAAACCACAGAGGAACCACAAAAGATACAGAACCGTCAACCGTTACTCGTAGAAACAGATGTCAGATCTGAAGCTTAACATAAGAAAGCTTCTCTTTAATTTTGCAGAGAGAAAAAAAAATTATTTGACAAAAGTAGTCACTGAAAATACTAAACCGGTGATGATCAGATTTCAAATTCTCAAACACCTATCATATAATTTTGCTAAAATCGATTCCAATTCCTATAACCCTAATTTCTTCTCACATCCATAAAACTCTCATGCATGTCTATCTACAAATGAAATCAATAAGATTATGACCAATAAAAAAAAACTTACATAGCATCATTGAACCACCCCTTTGGAGATTTAGCCACTAGAAAATCCGGTTGGGTCAACCAAAGGGCTCCCGGATTGATGAGCCCAGAGCGGTGGAGATGAGCCGATGGTGAAATCCCCTTTCCAATTGAACCACCTTCAATTCTCTGCTTCTTCTCTGTGGAAAACCTATCGACTTCGAAATAAACGAGAGAGACGAGAGAGAAAATCGGATAACAAAAAAATAAAAGAAAATTTTATTTTTCACTCATCCAATCAAAAACTGACACAGCCAAATTTCTAAACACATCTAAAATATCTTCTGTAACTATCGATCCTAAGCTAAATCACACAAAAAAAAATTTAATCTGTAAAAATACTTTAGGAACTCTTAAGATACTTGTTAAATCCTTTAACTGGAATCCTGTTGACATGTCTTCGTTGTTTGTTATCAAATTGAATAATTAACTATAATTCTCTATAACGTTATACACAGTATCAAAGATAGGAATGTGGAAATAATTATTATTTAGTGAATAATTCTTAATAATTGCTGTCTCTTAGGCGGTCGAATTTATTGTGGCCTTAGCTGCATATTAGTTGTCTCTTAAAAAATTGCTTATCTTCCACAAACTTGTTTTATAGTTTCCATATTGAATACTGAATCAATTGGATATTTTATATATAACACATGACATATGGTTATAAGCACAAATGTCTAACTAACCATCTATTCTCTAGACCACAGACACAGCACACACACATATATGTTGATGTGTGTCAGTGATGTAATAAATCATCATAGCTGCCAAAAAATCTTATTCACATCTTTTGAAAGATCTTACATAAAAAGGAAAAATTAGGTTTTAATATGGGGACTTTTTAATTAGTATAAAGGATATCAAATCAACTCTGGCTAATTGATAGGTAGATATGCGTATATTGTACAAATATAAACCAAAAATATATAAGTACTTGTAGAGATGACAAGGAGCTGCCAACGTGTAGTTAGATATATACACACTAACACAACATATATACGTGCATGTGTAGGTCCAGCGTAGTTGCCGTACCATATTCGTGGTACTTACTGGTATAAAATCATATTGCTGACACCTCCATTGTTCCCTCTGGTGAGGCCTGTTGAGGTTTGAGAAAAGACAAATATTCGCTGTCCAAATATAAAAAGTCAACTTATTGATGATATCATCATAAATGTTATAAACATATAGTAATGTGTGTGTAGCTATCAGATACTTGCAAATCAATATTTATCATATATTCAAATCATAACTTAAGAAAAAATTGTGAGTCAAGAACAACATTTAAAGTCTAGAAACGCCGTTGGGAAAAAAAGTCGGGAAAAGCCGGGGCAGATTTAGAATCTTGGAATGATATATAATCGATCGATCCGATTATTATTATATTAGATCGACTGGCTTAATAATTCTTAATATAATTATAGGCTAAGTTATACATATAGGTCAAAGTTACAATTTCAATCGAATAGGGTCATATTTATTTAAGGTAATGATGGTAAAGAAACACCATAGCGGAAACGTATGAGTTTTTTTTCTTAATCAAGAAAATTAAAGGTAAAGCCCTAAATGGTAAGAGTGTCCGTATAATAGAAATGTTGGATTTTCCAGCGGAAAAGATTAAAAACAAGAACGAGATGATTTTTCTTCATCATCTCAGTTACCTTCTCAGTAATCTATATACGCGTGTCTTCTCAATGCATACTTTTAAAAACTACATTGTTCATGCATATATAAACATGCATACACACGTTCACCGGGTTGAATAATTTTCATACTACATCCAAATCGATTAACTAGTCGTTGAAGGTTTATAAAAAGTACAAAGTCTGTTATTGATCAAGTACTTGAAGATCGTGATTGTTGGCATCATGAAGCTGAGTGATTGAATCATAATTTTGACCTTTTTGTTTCGCATATGACCAACTTTTGACCTTAACTTGCTCAACCTAATAATAATCTCATCATACAAAAAAGGGATTAACCACCATATGATATATTCTTGATTTCTTGTATACATGTATTCACTAGCAATAGAAATATTTTCACTAGAAGACATTTCAATCTCCAATAATCAACTGTCATCGTTTAGTTCAGCCACTTGTAAACCCTTCGTAAATTGTAGGAAAATAAAACTCTGGTTTAAATTTTCAATGTCGAGTAAAACCGGAATTGAGGAAAACCGGTATTAATTAAAAAAACTGATTTCGAAATCAATTGATCAGACTACGGGACGGCGTCGTTTTCGTAACTACTCTGCCTCTGGCTCTGGCTCTGGCTCTGTACACAAAACAAAACGCCGTGGAGCATCCCAAACACTTCGACAGGCACTCCAGCCACAAAACCACAGACACTGCTCTACGGTCAGATCGTCGTTTAAGCTTTACAGCGGTAAAAATCTCTCCTTTTTTCTCTTTGGTTTGTTTTCTCAAATATTTTCTGTTGCACGAATTGATTGATAATCAAAGGAAACGTAATGGGTTCATACTCTATAGCAAGTGCTATATCTCGCATATCTCCTCTGATTCGTTTTGTCAAACCTTATTCCACCGATTTTTCTTTCATCACTTGCGCTTGCAACAGTACCCGGAGGCCAAAGGTTCATGCTTTTTTGGGAAACCCCTTGTAGTTGGAATCGTTTTTTCTCTTTGGACTATGTGTGTGTGTGTGTGTTGTTTAATCACCTGGGTCTGTTTTGATTTTGTAGAGATTTGATCAGCTTCGTGTGTTCTCTATGGCGTCTGAAGCGAGGGAATCACCTGCTAACAATCCTGGCTTGTCAGCGATTCGGGATGAGGCTACAAGAGGATATATCATGCAGCAGACTGTAAGATTCCTCTGCTTCGATTTGCCATTCGTCTTTACCAGTAATTTCTGTATTGATATCCAAAGTTGCGTTTTTTCGACTCGTTCAAGGCTTTCGTAAGTGTGGTTTAAGATGTCGAGGAAATCTAAACTAGTAATCGAAATCAAAAGCTTAATCACCGAGTTTGTGTGTTTTATTTGTTATGTACCTACTACCTAGGCACATGTTTTACTGATATTTCTAATGTTTGTGTTTGCTGTTAATCTTGACATTGTGTTCTTGATCTAAGCATACTGTCTTCTTCACTTTGGTAGCTATGGGTGAGTGAAACTATGATAATCATCAAAGTAGCTCCATTCTAAGGAGATTGAACTAATTTATAGAGTTAACTCTTGTTGTGGTAAAGAATGTACTCAGTAATGTTTAAAGATTAGGAAAAATCAATCCTTCCCATTTTTTTTGAACTTTTGAGTATTGTTCCTCTCTCTCTGATTAGGTGTTGTAATTTGTCTTCTTTATTCTTGGTTGAGTTAGTGATTTTTTTTTCATCTTTTTGAAACTCTCAGATGTTTCGGATCAAGGACCCTAAAGCTAGTCTTGACTTCTACTCACGTATGCTGGGAATGTCGTAAGTTTTTTCATCTCTTGAATGCTCTTTTCTCTCAAGTCCTCAGGGAACCAATGGGTTCTTCTGTTCTTAAGGCTTATGTGCTCTCTATATCTTTACGTTTATCCAGGTTGCTGAAGAGGCTGGATTTCGCTGAGATGAAATTTAGTTTGTACTTCCTGGGCTACGAGGTAGAATTTTGTTCTGTGACCTTTGCTTAGTTAGACTTTTCACTAAGCTGGAGGTGATTCTAGAAAAACGAAAAGTGTGGAACTTTGCAATTTGCATACTACAGTATCATGATGAAAGGCAAAGCAACTTATGTTCTACAGTTCTAGGAACTCATCATGCATTGAGCTTTCAGCACATTTAGAATTTTGAACACTGAAAATTAAGCAAGCAATCTATTGATGTTTTAAAATGCCTTTAGTATAACAGTGAGTTTCTGAAATATTTGTTTTTCTTGTTCTGGATCACTAAGATGAATAGATATCTCTCTTGGGTGCTTTAACCCCACTGATATGTAGTGGAGAGTAACAACAAAGCTGTGTGTTGATTCGTTTATTATGGTACAGGATACTACAACAGCTCCATCCAACCCAACAGAGAGAACAGTTTGGACCTTTGGTCGACCGGCAACAATTGAACTAACTCAGTAAGAAACAAACACTAATGCCTTACTTTCTCTCTTTCTTTTCTTGGATTGATCGTTCCTTACATATGTATTTTTCTTACAGCAACTGGGGTACAGAGAGTGATCCTGAGTTTAAAGGTTATCACAATGGGAACTCTGAGCCTCGTGGATTTGGTAAGCTCCTTCTAAAAATATCTCTGATCTTATTATCTCTCTACATTCAGAAGTAACTGATTAGAGTTTCGGTAGGTTATATTTTAGGGAAGCTTTAAATTTGGTGGCTAGAATGTAGAACATCACTCAACCAGTTGATAAGCCGAAAAATTGAGGCTTGAGTTATATCAAGTCCTATTTTAATACAAATAATTTTGTTGCTGTTACAGGGCACATTGGGGTTACAGTTGATGATGTGCACAAGGCATGCGAGAGATTTGAAGAACTGGGAGTAGAGTTTGTCAAGAAACCAAATGATGGTACTACTATTACCAAAGCTGAATCCACTAGAAATTTGATTTTCTTTTTTTTTTTGGCTACTCTGTTTGAGGAATTTGGTTTTTAATCCTTTATTTGATGTAAACCGTGCAGGAAAGATGAAGAATATAGCCTTCATTAAGGATCCTGATGGCTACTGGATCGAGATCTTTGATCTCAAGACTATAGGGACAACTACCGTAAACGCAGCTTGAGGAGGTCACGATTGCACTATTTGTGTTCTTGTGCACTCAACCTGAGTGTGTAAACAATTGAAGAATTTTCTTGTTTCAGCGAATAATTCGAACAATATAGTCCTTTGTTATCATTCTGGTCTGTTTCTTGACATATATGATAAGCTAAGTTAAATAAGCCGTTATCATCATTTAGATATCAGTTTGATGCTACGAATACTGTTCGAGTCTGGCCTGTTTTGTTGAATTGATATATTTGGTACAAGAATTAACTAACTATTACTTCAAACTGAATACATATCTGCGATTTTATAAAGAATTAGTTTCAGTATGAAGCACATCACAGAAGCACAAACAGCTAAATCAGTGAAAGAAAGGTCTACAGGACGCATTCAATGTATACATGATACCAAAGAGTAAAAATCACAATGGTGAGGTCTTGAGGAACACATGGCTCTGAAAGTCGCTTCTGCAAAGTCATTTTTTCACCTACAAACAAAATCAGAGAAATTTTACACAAGAATGATTTCACGTTTTTTTTTTATAAAAGAGAGATTTTATAACAATGTATACACGCACCTGAACATCTATCTTAACGTCACGGAGAAGCTGTGCAGCAACTGTACCATACCTTCTCATCTCCCATTCACTTAGCTTTCCGTCCCGTAGTCTCATCAGCAAACTATCTTCCTTAAGACGGGGATGATGTGTTGCAACGGCTTCCTCTTCCAACTGGTTTGGTAAATCATGGCATTCTCCAGCTGGGACTTTCATCTCGCTCTTTGTTTTCTCTGTGTCAACAGCAGCTTCATCCCGAGTCACGTTTCCAGAACTCCCGGCAGGAGACTTTTGTGCCATGATGTACAGATGAATGCTCGGGTCTTGGTATTCACCATCCATCTGCAGATTCCATTCCAGTTAACGAAACAACGAAATTTTAACAGTGACTGTGCCATCAGTGTTGTTGTTTACCTTAGATCTAGGTATGGTTTTGACTTCGAAGTTTTCTTTCCACATCTGGAGCATTTTATCATGAACAACAGTGGAACGTATCTCATATCCCAACTAGAAAAAAAACAATAACCAATCATCTTGTAGTTCCAACGATAATATTAAGCACATCCCAAGTATCTTACTTCATACCATAACTGTTGTCTTTGGCCCTGATAACGCAAGTATTGTACGCAATAGAGGTTCCAAAAGTTGCTCAGAATATACCTTAAACAAAATTGAAGGTGAGTTCAGTCACAAGTCACAACTCCCTTGGGCTGAAACCAATCTCACTAATCTAAGCAATTATCATGAATCATTTGAATATTCCGATTAACTTACAACATCAGTACCGATGACATAGTCAAAGGGCGGCTCAACGGCCCTTATATGATCTTCGTTTCCCCAGTCGAGTTCTGCAACTCGGAGTGATCCAAACGATGCTGCAAGGAATGACAACTTCATTAGACAATAATAAAAAGAAGATAACCACTCAAAATTTTATTGTAACTCGATAAAGTAAGCCAGTTGGTTCTACGAAGAACTTATCCATGGCATAATAAAATGAAGAAAGATGCAGATACTACAGATTAAGGCAGTAAAAGAAGCAATATGCCTACTTAGAGAAGACAGTATCAACACAAACCTGAACCAGGATTCATCTGCAAGATTTTGGAGGTATTCCATTCTACATTCCTCTTAAGCAGTGGTAATACCTCCTTTTGATCAGTTGTAACCACATCACACCCGAGCATCGCCAAAGCTTGCACATGAACACAAACTCCAGTTTAAGATACCAAATTTCTAGTTTTCAGCAAAGGTAAGGACCATACACAAGAAAGGGGAATCCTTTAAGATATAAATACATACATGTCATCTACATACCAAATCCTGCAACGCCGCAACCTGCTCCTAGCTCAATAACACGCTTTCCTTTCAGTTTGGACGGACTAAACCTCCCCTTCCTGCAATTTTTCCCCTGAAATTTTTGAAGCAGGATAAGGTTTCTTGTTAAGTCTAGTGCAGGACTATGGTAGCTAGCCTAGGGTTTAAGCTTGGAATTCTAGCTTTTGCCAGCTCAGCAACAGAACTTACGGTTAGTTGAGAGCTAAAGAGTTAAAAAAAGGAAGAGAGAGCCAGAGAGGAGAATGCACTGGAACCATTATGGATTGGTTTAGGCATTTGGTGAAGCCTTAGAAACTTCCACCGTTAATCAAGTCTCTTTTACGGTATACCAATCTACATTACACAGTCATAGAAGCTAATCTCTGAGGATAAGAGAGATCATATACCAGATATTTGGCAAACACCATGGACGCATCCCACACGGTGGTTCCTAAATGCTTCGAATTTGGATCCTTACATATAGAATCGCGGCATCATGACACAGCATTAGAAGCATAGTGACATGGAAGATGACAAATAGATGAACAAAAGTAAGAAAGAACAAAGACATGGAAAAGGTGAAAATACAGCTGGGACTTCGTTAGATCTCATCGATATGTATTTTAAGTTCAAATGTAAGAATTCAAGGAAAAATAAGAGTCATATACATACCTGAGCAAAGTTTAATTCGTGGCCCAACACCTCAATGGTAACAGTACAGGTGCTTGGAGAATTCAACCTTATAATAATAATAATTATAGCAAAAGTTTCAAATTTTGTTCAACGAATCAATTCGAAAACCAAAACTTTGGCTCAAATTCTAGAAATCTAATTGTAAACTTAATTCTTAAATGAACCTAGAAACAGCAAAGATCTCGACTTGTGTGATAACTAAAGACAGAAACTTGACAATAATACAACTGGATAACAACGACTTAGGAAGGTAAAGTTTCTAGAAGCAATAAGCTAATATGATCGTTCCGTAAATAAAAGACCATCCTCAGCTCTCATCGGATTTCGCCAAGATTATAACAAGTAAATTATCACAAACCATGTTAGTGGATAGATAACAGTGGAATACCTGTCGGGATCCATTTGTTCTTCTTCGTCCGACGAAACACAAACTACGGCGATTTTCTTGTTTCAGGGAGATTGATTTTTCGTTACGGCGTTTCAGTTTCAGTTCCGGTTCCAGCTCGAGTTCAAAACCTCTGCGTCACCAAGAGGTTTAAGTGGAATTAGTGATTTAGACGATAATCACTAAAACAAAATTCTGAAAATAATTAATGAGTTAAATTGGTAGACCTATTACATGGGTAGGAAATTACTCCTTTGACCTTGTACATCTATTACTTTTTTTAACGTTTTTGTTAGATTATTTATCGTTTACAACTTTACATACAAAAAAATTCCACTTTTTTTGCTTCTTTTGTTTTCATGATTCTGTCTCTTTGGTGAATGAGATAGACAACAGAGGAAGACATAACTCGAACAACTGAGTACCTCGGCCTAAAGCTTGAACAGGTCTCCCAAGTTTTTCAGGCGTTACTAGAACTACAAGACACTTTTTGTACTAACTACAAGACACTTTTTGTACTTGTGCTACTAAATCATCTATTTGTGAATAAGCTCTAACCTCACCGTAAAAGCAAGCATAATCTTATTATTTACCCTTGCCTGATATATTTGCACATTTGATTTCTTTTCTAGCATGTGGACAATGATTTAGAACTTTTTCCAGAACGGCTCATTAACTTTTCCTAAAGTCAATTTTACACAACCAGTTACTGTTGAGAACATGAAACACGCAATCTGCATCATTAGCTAGTTAGAAGCAAGCAATATCGTATGCTCCGAGACCAGATTACAGTTGCTCAATCATCGTCACCTTTGACATCATTGCTTGGATGATTGTGTTTCTGAGCTTGGTACATATCTGCAATCTGAAAATATGCAGGGAAAATAACTTCAAAACCAGCCTGGTCTCATCTTTCCAGAATTGAAAAGATACGAGTGTTACGAGACTTAACCTGCTCAGATGATGTTGCTTCCTCTGGCTTCTTGTCTTCCCGTACACGGAGTAGACGAGGAAAACGAAGAGAAATTCCCTTTACGAAACATTGAAACAGTCAATAGGGTAACAATTTTCCGGCAGCTTGAAAATAAATCAAATAGCTCAACGGTTTTATAAGATATAATATATCAACAGATAGGAAATAATATTAAACCTTATCAGGGTCCACAATGCCGGTAGCTGCACGGTGCACAGGGCTAATTGTCAAGTCAGCTGCTTTCACTTCCCATACCTTTAAGCAAGCATATATATTAGCTTTCACTTTGACCCAGGACACATTTGGAGTACAAGCGAAGATAATCCTACCTCAGTGGGCTCAAACCAAACGTCTGGAGTGAGGCCGTCTCCAACTCGGTAGTATGGCTGGATATTTGAATAATTACAATTAATAAGAATTCAGGCAAGAGACATATATGATATTGCAGAGAAAGGAGGCCAGAGAGAAGAAAAAGCTATCCTACTTTTGGAGTAGTTATCACTTGAGAGCGAAGACTGGACGACCTCTCGTCAAGCATGGCATCAGAAAATCCAGTACCTAGTAGCCCAGACCGTAAAACCAGGGTATAAGTAACTTGAGAAACTGAACGTAGCACATCAAAAATATGAAATGCCAAGGTGTATTAGACTGACCGATTTTACAAATGCTTTGGAACTCCTCCTTATCAACATCGTAACAAGCGAGTAAAAATGCACCAAAGACACCTAGAAGGAACGCATATAGCTCTGTTAGGAGCATAAAGGTTGAAAATGTATCATCCAATGTATTCTTAATGTTTTTCACCTGTACGTTTGCCACGTCCATGGAAAGCAGCAATTGGTACAAGATCCATAGAGTCTCCAATGCTGCGCATATTACCCTAGAGTCAGTAAAGGACTGTTCGATTTACACTTATTTGAGAGAAATGTTTACAAGAGTATTGCCTGTCCATGTAGTCTTTCTTCAATTTTAGCCAATTATTTGATCGCTTTGCAGGTTCATAGGTAGCATCCGAGCTCAATGTTTTAATGATTAAACCTTCACAGCTGCAAAATAAAATTTATAGATGAAGAGCTGGAACATTATAGAGATAACAAGGTAAACGCTGATGCAATATATAGACATAAGATTGTAGAGAATTCACAATAAGTGTGGATGAAATTGCTAAAAATACAATTACTATCCAGAAGACACATGATGACATCTTACAGCATAGGGGTAATGAAGCAGAAGTCAATGTCATTTCATATATCACTACAGGCATGGTAAAAATTTGCAAATTTAATCATATCCTTAAACATATAACAGATAACTATCTAAAATTGAATACCGAAGATGAGAAAAAAAATCTACCACAATCTCTAGTTTTCTGTTAACACAGCTGACGGTGAAAGATGCTACTACAGATGAGATGCTCGGCACAATTACTACAAGCATGGTCAAATTGTTAATTTATTATACCCTTGAACATGTCAAAGATGACTCCCTAAAATAAAATAACCGGAAGCAGTAAATATCTACCATAATCTCTAATTTTCTGTGAGTGCAGCTGAAGGTAAAAAATGCAACTAAAGAGAAAATGCTAGGCAACAATTCACACCAAAGTTCACCGTAAGTATCAAGATATATACCCAACATCAACAGATGCGTCAAGAAACTTTTGGATTTCATCGATATCGCTAGATGTAAGAGCAGTTGCAAACTGGAAATAGCCAGGCTCTTCCTCAAATGATTCGTATAGCTTCTGTTGAAGCAAAGTGAAGACAAATGATTACATATTTGCACAACAATTACTTTATTGAAATCAAGGGAAAACAAATTCTATTTATGTTTTACTGATAGGCTTACCTCTCGGCGAATATTAAGATTCTCTTGGATAAGTTGTTGGCCATTTAGATATAACATGTCAAAAGCAAAGATGCATACGCCAACCTTAATATCATTGACATTCACATTTTTACGGGCTCGAGTGCTCAAAATCTGAGAAAAAAAACTAGAAAATATAAAACAAGACATCAAGTCAAATAGTCAAAGTAGCTAGCTTCAAGTTAAGTAAACTAATCCAGGTGAGAAGGATATAACAGTTGATATATTTCAATTATCCTCTTCATACCAACACTAAACATAAGTATGATCATAAGGAATTAGGTCAATCACCAAAACTATCCGCGAAAAGTGCCATAAAATATCCATAAATGTAACAAGGTTTGTTCAGAATGTTGAACAAATCATTGGTTGGACAGTGTCAAAACCGGAAAATCTGATCTAAAAGGGTATTATCGCTATGCTTATTTTGTTAACTCATTGACTAGTGGCTAACAAGATGAAAACTAGATCACATTAATATTTCTCTGGCAATTTAAAATGAATAGGCAGAATTTAAGGCTGAAACCATACGTGAATATCACAACCTTGCTATTCACTTATGAGTTACCTGGAACGGAAGAATTTTATTTTTCTCCCTGTCAAAAGCAACAACCTCACAATCCAAAATAAAAGACTTCACAGAGGGCTTCTTTAATCTGCATAGAGATGATTCACAGCTTCAGTAGAAAGATTGGTTCTTTCTAAAGTTTTCAACAAGTTACACCAGAAGGTTACCTTGATAACGCAATCGCAACATCCGGGTACTTCCCAGTGTTTCTTTCAGCATTTCGACTGTATATCTCAAATGTACCATCCTCCATAAAATGTATCTGCAGAAATTAATTGATGATAAGCCAAACCATGATGGCATACTTAAATAAGACAGATCTAAGTATAGCATTCGCCCGAATTAAGTAGACACCAATATATTACCTGTGCACGTTCTCCATCATATTTGTATTCACATGTGAAAACGATGTCCTGGAATTTATTCAGTATCTCTGCTACACCTTTGGTTGGTTTTGCAAGCATGGGTCCAATTGGAACACCCAGTGTAAAGTTACAAGTTTTTGGAAGATTCCACACACCACCAGATAGAAGGGCAGGAACAATAATGTCATAGACAGGAAGCACCGTGAATACTTGTTTAACAATCTTCGCAGCCTACAAGGATAGAGCAAAAAGATGGATCTAGGAAAGAAGTGTCTTGACAAATTACACGCGTTCAAAACATCAGAAAAAAAAAAAGAAAACAGAACTGTATAGGAGGTAAATTGTGACCTACATAGAGATCCTACAGCCTCACGTAACATTCTTAATTCCTTATAGTAGCTCAGAAATTATATTCTTACACACGACTCAAAAAAGAATGGATTCTGATATAAGTGGAAAATACATAAAAATAAAAATAAAAATTAAACGAGAAAGCAAACCTCTTCTAAAGGAGACTTGGTATTTGGCGGTGGCTTTGAGTGCTCTTCATTATATACAGCGGCTTGTCCCAAGGCAGCTAAGACAGTCTGACCTGAGAACCCTAAACGTAATTTTGCCTGCAAGGTAAATTTTAAGAATGACGGAATAATGAACCCAAACAAATGAACAGAAAAAAATATGTGGCAATTGGTGCATACCTGAAGTAAACGTGTTAAGTAAAGAGGTTCACAGTCTGTTGCTGCCACAAGAAGTGCCTTCATCCGGTTCTTCTTCTTTTCCGTACTATCTTTTCCAGCTTCCTGCAATAATTAACATGCAGTAGTCCCACACGTCTCTGATTGTCAAACAAAAGAAGGTTGATTGAATCTCATTCAAATCATAACCTAAATTGCAAGCATTCAAACGCCATAAACAGTCATGGGTTCAACATACCATAGCAATTCGTCGAAACGTATCAAAAACCTTAACAACAGTCAACGGTTCGGGCTTAAACATCATAGTCTGAGTCGAACGGCTTCCTTTTGCTACAAGCCCCAAGTCTCCAAGTTCCTATAAATGGAGTTCAATTTCAGAACTGCTAACTTTCTTATTCTAAAACCTTATTGCAATCACATTCCACTAGACAGGATTATAAAGCAACCAAAATTACAAGTAAATAGAAAAAAAGTCAACATACCGTATTCTGCTTCTTAACCTGATCCTCAGTCCTACCAAAAGCTTCAGAGATTGCCTTGATGATTGAACCCTCTCCAATTCCCAATTCTATACCTTCATGAGCAGGAGCAATCTCATTGGCAGAAAGATAAACAGTAGCAACCAAATCCTCCGGTGTAGTGGCAATAACAGTTCTCAACATGTTACACAAAATATCAGTAATCACAATTCGACCACTTTCATTTGAAATCAGATCAAAAGCTAACGCAAGAAACAGAAACGGAACTCTCTCCCCTTTCTCCCAACAAGACACTTTCTCAGGATCGAAATCATTAGGCTTCTTCTTCAACAACCCAATTTTGCTCTTCATCTCGCCAATTTTATCAGCTTTGCTCAAAGTCCTAGACTTTTTCGCTCCGGTCTTCGAATCTTCCGCAATCGACGACGTATCCGATCTGGGTTTCGCGGAATCAGAAACAGGCTCTACGGGATCCTCAGTTTTCGATAGTGTACCTTCGTAGACAAGAGGTTTGGCCAAATCAGCGTCTTGGGTTTCCTCAATTTTCCTTTTGTTCGGCGAGCGAGACAAGGCAGTGGAGGTCTGAGGCGTCTTCTTCTTGGCAGCTGCGCGAGCATTGGACATAAGAGCGTCAAATGCAGAAGGGCGGGTAGAAGACATGGCTCTGTGGCACGAGCTAAGCCGCAAGTGGGAAACTCTGCGGCTAAAAGAGAGCAAGACGGAGGAGAATTGAGTTTTAGTAGCGAGACAATGTACGTATCGGAGGCAATTTGATGATCGAATTGCTAACATCAGTCGAGTTTGAAATTAGGGTTTTAGCAAAAGGGCAAAATTTGCAACCTTGAAGAAACCCAGATAGATGATGATATGGCGGCAGAATTGTTTTGCCCGCGTCTCTTTCCGTTATTTTGGGCCAAATTACCTTAAATGGGCTAAGATATTTTAGAACTCTAATGGGCCAATCTGCAAATTAGTGGGCCTGATGTTTATGAGCTCCTCTTCACCAAATACATATTTTCCCCAATCATATACAGGTGTTTTCTAATCATTACAACACAAAAAAAAAACGTCTACTGACTATGGGGTTTTCCTATGTGTGTAATACAAGATAACACAAGATTGAAGCTAGGCTTAGTCATTCTTGTTGTTGGATGATCAACACGGAAGCTCTAGAAGGATAATATTCAGATGCTAACAAATCCCCGATGACTCCAAGTTCGTTGAATTCCATCCATTCCCCAAGTCCTGTAGTGACTGTAGTACCAATCCCGCTTCTTCTACCGACTAGAAATAGATCATAGTCGTAAGCCACGGAGTGTAAAAATGTGGAAGTCTCTGTGCCATCCGCCACTGTCAACTCAATGATGCTGGAGTTATCTCGAGGCCTCTCTTCAAGACTATTCTTGTACTCTACCATTTCATTATGTCTCCTCTTGCTACTCTCCTCTGTATGAGGCGCAGGGATCAGACGCATCACCGTTAGATTCACTTTTTGGTTACCTCTCATGTGGTTAGCTAATGCCAAGGCCTCTTTGTTGTCATTCCCACCCACGTAAATCAAGCATACCTGCACTCAATATGTGGTAGATAATCAAGAAAGGTTCAACATCTTTTCTTCATGTAAAAATAAAGAAAATGCAGACTGCAGAGTTACGTACGCGGCATGGAGATTCTACGGATTTGGGGTTCCAGATTGGTTTGCGATGAACCAATATTCCGCCAGAGCAAGGGGCTCGTTTCAGAACGCTACGATTAAGACCTCTTAGGTTTTGATCGTCTGAGATAATGCCATACCCGTTAGCCCCCCAAGAGCGGTGAAATGAGAGGAGGATAAGATTTGAACCTTTATCAAGAGCAAACCAACATATGTGTTCATGCATCTCTTTACCGGAAGTTAAAAATGTAAACATGTTTATGGAAGCGGAGTCCCAATAATTCTCTTGAAACAGTTGGAAAGAGCTTATGACATTTTCGGAATAAGATCGACTTCCAGGCTTTGGTTTCTGAAGCTGGTGGGAGATAAACGTGGGAGTAGCTTGACCCACTAGCTCTATTAGGTGAAGAACACAACACCTCATTGGAGAGACTTTAGTTGGGGAAGTAGCTCTAAGAAGGCTAATCATCGATGTTATGTTGTCTGGCTTGTTGATGCACACCAGCGTTTGCAGTTCTGAGTTATATTTTAAGTTTCTTCTTTTATAACTCACTAATCTATTGGACCGATCATACAAGAAATGTATAGCCATTGGTGTTAACAAAGAGTTGACGAGAATGTATACGCCCAGGAGCGTAAAGAGCTCCAAACCAATCTTCTGTTAAAGTATAAGAGAGAGACATCAGAAACATTAAAACATAAATATACAAATTATGATGATCTATCATTAATTATATATGACTATATCGATCTAGCAAAAATATTCTTACTTACGTCTTTTTCGAAGGCTTGGAGGACGTAAGACAACTCGAAACTACTCTTGGTGCCCATAATAATACCTAGGATAATTGAGTCTCGCAAGGGCATCCTTGCAGCTAGGGCGACTAAGAACGAAGTAGCAAGTTTCGCTACGTATAAGATGGAAAGGAATGAAAAACACTCGTACATATGACCCTGTTTTCCATTACCAAACCCCTTTCGTAAATATGACCAATCTAGTTTAATCATGCTTAGTGATCCAAAGAGGGGTAAAAAAATGCCCTCATTGAAACTCTCGAATTTTTGTATAAAAACTGATCCTAATGGTGGTCCGTTAGGGATAGCCAAACCAAGAACAAATGCCCCCAACGGTCCGAAGAATAAGAAGTGACTCCAGAAAAGATAGGATAAGTAAGCCAGCGAGAGACCAATGGAGAGATAGATGTTCTTCACTGGCGCTCCTTCCGGCGTATTTCTGATAACCCAATGCATAAATTGCCGCACAAGATACAAACAAATAAAGAATAGCATCATACCAACTCCCATACGTATTCTATTAATTTCATCGCGGCTTATGTTTTTCCATACACTCAAGAAAAAGGCAAGCATATCCGTTACCATCCCAGATGACTGAGCTATTTGGCCGAACTCAGTGTGAACTATTTTGAGGCCGGTAAGGAGCATGTTGAGGCAAGTGAAGGGCGTCATGCTCATGGTGAATATCATTACAGCATACTCCATGTCTGTCATGGTCGGGATACTTGATTTCTCTCTAGATGAATAAATGACTTTTCCGATTTGCAATGGGATGATCATTGAGGTGACTCCAATCACAACACTCTTCGTTCCAGACTTTTTGATCATTCCAACATCCGTAGTCACTCCTCTTAGGAACCAATCTAGGGTAAAAGCAAATGCGCCAATAGTCTCAGCAACATTTGGCATATACTTGTTATCATTGATAAATATATGCTGAAACCGTGACATTTCCACCCACTGAAACACCTCGCTAAAGACTGCCCCAACCTTCAAAAAAACAAGAGAAAATGGAGTATTTTATCCGAACATCGCTGATCAAATCTGGACATTATTAGAAACCTCCTAATTACTTACAAGCATCATGGAGGTAAACTTAGGGATAGGAACACGTAACTTCTTGAACAAGATATCAAAAAAACGCCAGAATACGAATGTGGAGAGAATTATGATCTCCAGTTGAGGAAGAGGGTACTCCCAGAATTCCATTCCCGTAGATCCGGAAGCCATCTTTTCTGTTACGCCGTGTGAGTTCAACATTATATGTGGACTTACATCGCAAACCATCTTACCCCCCATCTCTGCTCTTTTCACATCGTCGTCCAACATGATTTCTTGGTGCCAAGTCGCATGATCTGCATCCATTTGAGACAAATAACCTTTGTCTATGTAAACCAATACCAAAACGAAAAAAAATAAAAATAAAATAAACTTGGACAATGAAAAGGTTTTGCAGTTAAAGGAAGAACTAAAAAAACCGGTCAAATGGATATCACACAGATCCCATAAAAAATCTCTAAAAAAAAATGAAAAAAAAAAAATCTCTAAAATTAGCATAAGGTATAAATATAGGGATTGTACGGTCCAGGTGTTATCTTTGTTTTTGGCGTTTGTAAGTTGTATTGCTTCAAAATAAAATGATTTCCTTAGGCACTCTAAATAAACACTAAAGCCATTTAGATAGGGTGATGATCCATTAATTAGGACCTCAAAAACAATCTTTAACGCCTAATGTAATTCATTATAATCAACGCTTGGTATTCATTGTTTGTTAAGCAGACCATGTTATTACAAGAGAATCTATATTAGAATTGTGATAACACGGGCAGCTAAGGTTGAAAGAAGATCATCATAGAGTAGGCTAGCTCTGCCATAAGAAAGTACTGAAATTTATTATTATTTTCAAAAATATTTGATCAAAATCGTGAACTTATCATATAAGAAGAAACTCGAATCATTTCACTCCATAACTTTCTAAACTAATCTTTGATGTAGACAAGAAATACAACATTAAACAAATGATCCTGAGCATATATATATATCATCTCAGATTACTTCTTAGATAGCCTTTTTTGGCTTTTTGTATGATGAATGTACTCTTGTTTTTGTACAACCAACACTGATGCTCTCGAAGGATATTCATGTGATGCTAATAAATCTCCAATGGGTCCCAATTCATCGAACTCTGTCCATTCACTAATTCCGCTAGTAGGCTCAGTACCTATTCCACTGCTTCTTCCAACGATAAACAAGTCATAATCATTTGCCATTGCTCGTAAGGTTTTTGAAGTCTCAGATCCATCAGAAACCGCCTTATCGATGTATTTCACCTTGTCATCATTTTTTTTTACGTTGGACCCAATAATGTTACTCACGTTCTCCTTTAGATTAACCATTTGGTGCTGCTCCCACTCCTGGTTCTCCGATTCAGCAAATTTTGGAATGAATCTTATGATCGTTAGGCTTGTTCCCTTTTCTGTCAGTCTCATTCGATTTGCTATCGCTAAAGCTTCTATATCGTCGTTTCCACCGTTAAAAATCAAACATATCTGCAGAGATGAGAACTTTCTTAATTAGGTTACTCTTATATATTTAGGCCCAAACAGTTAGATATAGTTATAAAAAAAAATATAAAAAAATAAAAAAAAAAATAAAAAAAATAAAAAATAATGAAAAGTGTTATATATTTGGGGGTACACTATACCTTGCTCTGGTACTTAGCCAGATGAGATTCGACGATGGGCTTGCGATAGATGAAGATTCCAACAGAGCATGGGGCTCGTTTCAGGACGTTAATGTTGAGAATTCTCAGCTTATCATCGTTGGAAATAATAGTGGATCGATCAGAAGACCAGGTTCGATGGAAAGGAAGCACAATTAGCGATAGGCTTCTGGATAGGGCTAGCCAACAAATGTCCTCATGCATGTGTTGAGACATGGAGACGGAAGTGAAAATATCCAGTGATGTATAGTCAAAGAAATTTTTCTGGAAGCGACGGAAGGAGTTTATGACATTGTCCGAACAAGACGTACTCCCGGGCTCTGGTTGTTGCAACTGGTGGGAAATGAACATGGGATTGGCTTGACCCAAAAGTTCAATGAGGTGAAGTATGTTACACGCCATTGGAGAATCTTTTGATGGGTTGAAACCTTCCAAAAGGTTGGTCATCGAAGTTATGTGATCAGGTTTGGAGACGCATATAAGACATGGGAGCTCCGCGCCTTCTTTCAAGATGATCAAATTCCTTTTTCGGTAGCATTTGAATCTTTTGGTTCGGTCATGCACGAGCTCCAAGGCCATTGGTATAAATATAGAGTTGAAGAGGGTGAAGGTAGATAGGATTGTGAAAACCTCTGGCCTTATTTGCTGTGAAAGATGTTCCATGTTAGTATGACAAGTCAATAAACTATTTAGTATTCCTATTTATATATATATAGAGTTAGCTGAACACACCTTTATTTCAACTGCGAACGCGTAATAGGCGAGCTCGAAGATACCCTTATTATTGAAAACAAAGGCTAAAGCAAAAGAGTCTCTTAAGGGCATTTTGAAAGAATACGCAGCTATGGTAGAAGCAATGAATTTTGTGGAATTCACCAAAAGAATAAAGGAAATGACCTCATAAACTTGACCCTTCATACGTACGAAACTTCTACACTCTTTGAGCAACCATAAGAGATCTAATTGCATCGTGGTTAATGATCCAAAGAGTGGCAAGATAGCTCCAAGATTAAAGCTCTCAAACTTTTGAACCAAAGTAGTACCTAGAGGATCGCCATTCGGAACAGTCAAGCCTAAAACAAACGATCCCGCGGGTCCAAAAAGATGAAGAAGCTTGATAAAATAATGGAACGAGGCAAAAGCAAGCGCCAAAATCCAGTATATGTAGACATCCTTGACCGGCCTCCCTTCTGGAGTCTGCTTGATCACCCAATACATAGACGGCCTCACAACATAAATCATAAGCGCCACAAAGGTGCAGAAACCTATGGTTTGCATGACGCCACGGTATCCATCCCAGTAGATTGCATTAAAAAATGTTAGAACAAAAGCCAACATGTCCGTCACCATAGCCCCAGAGAGCGCTATCCTCCCAAACTCTGAGTGTTTGATCTTGAGGTCTTTTAGGAGTGTGTCGACGCTCGTGAATGCGGATATGCTTTGCAAGAATAAGATCAACCTGTATTCCGTTCTTAACAAGCTTGCGATCCCTCTTCGTTCTCTCCATCTAAAGACGAAGCTGCCACAAATCACCGGTACAATCATTGTGGTTAACCCGAGCACAGCAGATTTTTTCCCCATCCTAAATGGCATCCCGGCATCCATGGTCACACCTTTGAGGAACCAATATAAAAGGAACCCGAAAGCCCCTAGGGTCTCGGCGACTTTAGGTCGTTTATCATCAGGGAAAAAAATGTTATGGAGCCAAGACTTGTTGCTTAAGTGACAAGTTTGACCTAAGATTACCCCTGCCTTCAACAACAAGACATTACCATAATATAGAAATTTGCGTCGTGATGATTAAAATATATTAAAAACGAGGGTGTGGAGGATGGATATTAAGAAAACTCACGATCATCATGTAGGCCAATCTTGGAAATCGAAGACCGATTTTGTTGCATGAGAAGTCGAGGAGCCGCCAAATAAGAAAGGTAGAAAACATTAGGATCTCAAGATTCGGGAGGGGATACTCCCAGAAGCTCATCCCTGTTGGGTCGTAACTAGTCACTTCCCATATTCCGTGCGAGTTTACTATGTAAGGGTGTGTCTCGCAGAAACGAGACGTCTTATTGTCTTCCTTGTAGCCTCTCTGTGACACATCCCAATAATTCCGGTCCAAATCTAAACTCATTTTAGAGGAAATTAAATTCAAAAGTTAACGAAGAGAAGCTTTGTGATCAAGATCTGAAGCTTCTCTTCGTTTGTCGAGGAGATAGAAAACTAGGAAGAGTTTAAAACCAACACAGAAAATTAATACTAGGAAGGGTTTGTTATAAATTTTGACTAACGTTGAATGACCAGCAAACAACAGATACGCATCTCCAAGTGCACAGTTATTATTTAGCTCTTTCTGTTTGTTTTTCTTTTCTTTTTATAGCTAGAGAAAGCCTGTATTATTCACAATCTTCTAATTCCTTGTCAACATTAGCACACGTATGATTGTGAATACAGCTAATCAACATTAATACAGTACAATATAAGTATATTAGGGAATTTTGCACGTTAACATTTGTGTTGTCTTTTCAAAGTTTTGGTTAAATGGGCATTTAATTGATTAATTCGAACAACTAAGCATGCAAATTAAACCAAATCATAAAGCAAAGAATAATGGATATTAAAGAGACAAGTAATTACTAATCAAGGCTAGGCCGGTAAGATTAGTAACCATGTATGTAATCAAGATCAAGATATAATATTAATCTCTTAGTCAATTTCTCCAAATTTATATATGTGGGTTCGGTGCTTCAACCCAATGTAAAGCATAATCATATGATTAAGATTCTTCCAAGTGATTAGGCATTAGATTTAGTACTCGTATTTGTGGTCTTAGAGCTATAAAGAAATACGAGCATGTGTATATCACCTATAATTAAACTATTTTTTCTAACAAAATTCCCATTGCTTGGTATATATATATATATATCATTTCCAAGGATCAAGTGGATATTGTAAGCCTATATATACTGGTTTGCTTTGTGATTTTTTTTTTTTTTTTTTTTGAATCGTTTCTCTTTATAATTGTATAGCAAAAATGAGGTTAAAACTTGTAAAGTCCAAATTTGATTTGATTGTAGTGAAATCTCTGGGGATAAAAAGTGAATGAAACTCTCACATTAAAAGTTTTGGGCTACAAATGTGTCTCGTGTGAGAAGTGTATTTCTATTTTGATATAATATACATGAATAAAAAGAATGAGACGCCAATGTAAGTAATATCATCTACAAGCTACATTCTGTTGTTGTTGCACCACCAACACCGAAGCTCTGCGGGGAAAATCTTCAGATATCAACAAATCACCGATCACGCCTAACTCATGAAACTCCGTCCACTCAGTCAGGGCACTCGTCACGTCGGTCCCTATTCCGGCGCTTCTCCCCACCACAAATAAATCAAAAGAATTAGCAATCGAGAGAAGGAGTGTTGATGTGTCGGAACCGTCCTTAACTGTCTCCTCCACAAATTCCACAAAACTACATTGTGCTCCAGCAGTTGTGTTATTGTTCCTTAGTACCTCCTTAACCTCTGCCGTGTCCAGCATCTGATCCCATCCTGTAGTCATCCCAGCCATTGTCTCTGGGACTAGTTTCAACACTGTTAGGCTCACATTTTGATTCCTCATCATCTGCCTCCCCAATGCCAAGGCTTCTCTATCGTCCTTCCCGCCCACAAAAATTGCGCACACCTGGTTTTAGACACATCCCTCATCACATGTAAACACAAATTTGAAGCGCACAGAAATTAGCGTTTGAAACAACCAAAACTGATCAGTATGTGTACCTTAAAAGAGGGATTGCTCTTTTGCGAAGATATAAGGTTTTGGCGATGGACAAAGATCCCCACGGAGCAAGGTGCTTGTCTCAAGATATTGATGTTAGTGTTCCTACGCATCACATCGTCAGAGACAACCGTTGTCTGGTCAAGGGACCATATTCTGTGGAAAGGGAGCATGATGAAAGAAGCTTGCTTGTCGAGAGCGAGTGAGTAAATCTCTTGGTGCATGTACTTTGGGTTTGAAACGGATGTGAACAGCTCCAGCGATACTGATTTCCAGTAATGTTTGAAGCTATCAAAGGCGATTAAGACGTTGTTTGAATAAGACCGGCTTCCGGGTTCAGCCGTTTGCATTTGGTGGGAGATGAAGAGTGGATTGTCCAAACCCACAAGCTTCACGAGGTGAAGCACGTAGCAAGTGATTGAGGAGTCTTCTAAAGGAAAAGATTTTTCTAGGAGGTTGATCATCCCCGCTATGTGGCCTGCTTTGTGAATGCACAGTAGAAACCTCAGCTCTGATCCATGCTTCAAGGTCATTAGATTCCGCTTCTGGAAAGAAATGAATCGTTTTGACGAATCATATAGATAATGTATCGTCACTGGTAATATCGTAGAGCTTATTAGAATCATCAGAGCCATTGTCGTGAAGGACTTCGCTTGAAGAGCCTGTAAGTTATTAAACACAAAAAGAATGTTATAAAACAAGAAAAAGTAAACACACACACACAAATTACAGTTTAGAGTTGGAGAACAGGATTGTCTTGAAAATAAAGATCAAAAGATTAGTACTCACTCTGGCTTCAACAGAATACATAAAATAACACAGCTCCACAATTCCTTTATTGCTGAGGATGAGTGCCATAACGAAAGAGTCGGTTAGAGGCATTTTGGCTAGCAATGGAGGAATCGTTGTGAAGATAATCTTGGCAACGGAGACAACGACGATGATGGTCAAGGCTTCGTACAGCTGACCATCAAAATGCCGTAGTTGACCGATCTGGTAAACTAACCAAGGTCCATCGATTTGCAGCATTGGGAAGAACAAGAAAAGTGGCAAAAGTATTCCACTGTTAAAGCTTTCAAATTTTTGTACCAATGTAGACCCTAAAGGAGGACCGTGAGGCACACACAAACCCAAAATGAAGGGTCCAACTGCTGGAAACATGCGAAGCCTCTTCAAATAATAGAAACTACCGAAGGCCAAAATCATGATGATGTAGATGAAGCATTCCTTCACGGGTCTCTCTTCCGGTGTCCGTCTGATCACCCAAAACATGGCAGGTCTCACAACACAAATCATGACTATGACATATCCGACAAGTCCTACGCCTTGCATGGAAGAAACCCTCCAGTCCGACCACGCCACAAGGGCAACTAGATTAACACCAAAACCCGTTACATCCGCCACCATAGCCGTCGAAAGCACGATCCTGCCGAACTCTGAGTGGTTGATCTGGAGATCTCTTATTAGCCTTGAGATACCCGTGAACGCTGAGATGGACTGCATGAATAAAATTGTCCTGTATTCAACTCCTGTCAAGTATTTCCCCCCTGTCTCTCTTAGCTTACCAAACACCATGTTAGCCGCGAAAATGGGGAAAAGAACTGTGACCATTCCTGTTACTACCACTTTCGAACCTGTTTTCTTAACCATCCCAACATCCATCTTAACACCTTCGAGGAACCAATAAAGGACAAAAGCGAAGCCACCAATCGTATCAGGGACTTTTGGCCTAAGATCATCCGGAAAAAATATTTGTTTGACCGTCCAGTCATCCGGCAAAAGACTTGTTTGGCTCAAAGCTGCCCCGGCCTTTTAACATTTTCAATAAATTTCCGATCAATCAAAGCCAAAAATATATATATATATATATATATATATATATATATATATATATATTCAAACAAAAGAACAAAATCTCTTACAAGCATCATGGAGGTGAACTTTGGCACCGGGAGACGTAACTTCTTTAGCAAGAAATAGAAAAGTTGCCATAAACAGAGTACTGAAACGATTACGGCCTCGGTAACGGGAAGACTGTATTCCCAGAACGTCAACCCTTTTGAATGTAATAGTCGCATCTCCCACATACCACCAGAGCTCACAACATGAGGTAGTTGTTCGCAGAACGAGGTCCCGTCTTCACTTATGCCATATCCACGATATGAGAACTCGGCCCAGTAGGATGCGTTATAAAATGTATCCATTTCTTCTTCCATCCCGGATGGCTCGATTAGTCTATTTCTTCTTTGGAGAAGAAGAAATCAACTGGGAAGGGATTTACAGTTTCCAGAAAAAAATACAAACACACAGAAATCTTCATGTCACTTTTGTCTTTATTAAAAGGAATTGACGCGCTGAGTAGGCACTGCTAAAAATAGCTGTTAATCTCTGTCTCTCTACATGTATATTTTTTTTTTGTTAACTGTCTGTTTATCTGGTGGCTAGTTTATGTTTGTTTTACCTCTCTGCTTAATTAGGAACCTCCATCAAATAGTTTATGTTGGTTATATCAAATTTTTGTTAGAGAACCCCGACATATCCGGGCAACGTACTAGTTTTGCATGTAATCTCAGGTTTTCACATCAAATAATTGTAGGTTTTCAATAAAGTTACAAATATTATTGAATCAATATAAAAACCATATTTCAACAAATTGAATATACTTACGGAACAATTAAAAAAAATGTAGAGCAATTTAACCCAAAAAAAAAAAAGAATAATTAATTATGAAAAGACAATGGGAATGACTGGCAGACAAAAACAAAACCAAAGAAGAAACTTTAAAAGAAAAAAAACACACACACACAATCAATCAAGGGCACATAGCAAATTTGCACACCAATGGAACCAATGCAAGATGATAATAGTTCAAACTAAAGACGAGTTCGGCATAACACTCTCTGGAATCCATCCAAGGAGCTGGCCGTAACGTTGATCATAATCGGCGTACACACAGCCTTCAACGTACGTCTCCTCGACCTGAATATCCACGTCTTGTAGCTCACTCTAGCAGTTATATACACTTCCATTTCGATCGTCCCTTTCGTTTTCTCAGCCCTCAAGTCCTTGGCATTGAACTTAGACAGTGCCACGTTATGCGACACAAGCTGCGTCTCGATCCTCGTCTCGTTCTTAGAACGTTGCTTGAAAGGAGAGATCTCTTTGTGAGCAACCGACTGGTTATGGTGAGCCGTGGAGATATGCATGGAGTGGTATCTTACGGAGACATGTTTCTCCGGGTTGTATGATTTGATCACATAACTGAATTTGGCGTTAATGTGATCGTCTTTGTTTCCTATAGCAAAATCTTGGACCGACGCGGCTTCTACCGTGTAGATGAGTCGCTTTGGCCTGAGGGTGAGGTATGTGATCAATATAGCGAGACCCACAAGGAATCCTAAGAGGACGAGGGCGACGATGATGCATAGGACAGGGTTCATACGCCTGCCCGGAAGCGCTTGTGGTCGAGGTTGCGATTGCGTTAGCGATTGTGGTTGCGTTCGCCGAGGAGGTTGGTGAGCTTGGTTTGGAGGAACCATTGTCAGAGAAGATTTTTACGTACTTGTAGTTAATTGTTGGAGAAAGGATAGAGAGAGCAAAAGGATTAATTTGATTGCTTTGCTTATGGTTCGATACTTATATAAATATATAAAGGGAGTAAATACGGACAGTTAGATTCTTTGCCTTTGTATAAGGATTAGTCCCGAAACTATTGATTGAATACTCTTAATTCTTTAGCATTGCTTGTGAATAAATCAAGAAATCTCGGAAGCTGGAAGATTCCTACTTTATTTTATTTTATTTTTCTTCTTGGTTTAATTCTTTGCTTCTTGTTGCAACGTTATATCACTAGAACTTTAGATATTTATAAGTTATAACTATCAATAATAGTTTAGCTGTAAATTTGGTCGTATATATATGTATGTATATCTAAACATCAACGATCTCATTCACATATAAATGTTAAAATTTTCATTAACACTCACATAAATAATAAAGAAAGAAACTAGATTAGGGTCTGTGCTAGAGCACAGGTTTAAATTCTTTTTATTTATATTGTAATTTTTATATAAAATATAACTTATGTAATTATTTTTTAAAGTTGTAGTGAATAAAACATTATGCAATAAAATTATGCTAAATATGATGAACCCGTTGCTAGAGCACATATTGAAATTTCGTTTTTTTATTTTGTAATTTTTATTTAAATCACCATATATGTGATTGTTTTAGTTGTTTAAAAAATTGTTTTTTTATGAAACACTATGCCATTAAATCATATGTTGAATATGACCTATGGAAAAAAACGTATATTTTGTATTGATTTTGACCCGCCGTACATCACGAATTAAGTTATTTGATAATGTTTGTTAATTTTCTTTGAATTGTTTACTGTTTAAAATTATATATTGTATTTTGATTGTTAATTCTATGACTTAACCCACAGTATACCGCAAAATTAACTTTTTGTTACAATATTAATTTAATCAACTTAATTAGATATATCGATTAATTTAATATTTATATTATTAACAAAATAATGAAATGATATTTTACCCGTGGAGCAGCAAATTAATGAAATTTCAAATTTATATTAGTATATATTCAAACACATCATATCATATAACCCCTCTTGTAATATTTTAACTTGTAGTACCCCATGAATTGTAATGTACTAATGTGTATAAACATAATAATCATCATTATAAGTATGATAAAATTAAAAGACATGAACCGAAAGATGATACCTTATCAAAAGGTAACGATAGATTATTGATCTGTTTATTTTGTAGTATAATTGGAAATCACTCTTAATCCGCGGAAGAATAATTATTTTTTTAGATTTGTTTGCCTATGGTTAATTAAATATTTTTTAGAGATTTTATCTTATTCTTTCTAATAGCCTGTTTTAGAGGATTTTAAATCGAGATTAACTAATTGTTATAACTCATATAACCTATATAAACTATCAAATAATCAAATAATTAATTTTATAATCTATATTATATAATCTACAAAAGAAAGTTGTGTACTTCCATTTTATTATATAGGGGATTCTATGTAATTGGTTTTAACTTAGTTATCAAGAAAATCAACATTCTGGTCTTCACATGTTTACCCAAAAAAAAAAAAATTAACATTCTGATTCACATGTAAGTATTTTACAGTTTCAGTAATAGAGAATAATTGATTTGAGATGAAAGCCTAAAAGTATTTTTGAAGAGAGATATATTCCAATTTACAGTACTTTAACTAATATTGTTAATCTGGTACGATTAATTATGCTACTTTGCTTTGTCGAAAGCCTTTGTAACTTTTCCTTTCCAAAGATGTGTTAACGGAAAAAGATGGTCAGAAAAAAAAAACTATTGCGGGGAAAATAAGAAAAAAATCTCGAACGACTTTTTCTGAAATAATCCCCTGCATTTTGTTTGGCCAATTGTAACGTTATCTGCAGAAATAAATTCACATCCATATATATCAAAAATTCAAAATAAGACATATGAAACGACAGCCCCGTTCACTTGAATGTGCCCAACCATAAGGTCCATAAACACTCAAGCTGAATCAGAGTCTCCCCTCTTTTAACTTCAGCTCCTAAGCCTTTCTTTCCGTTAGACTTCTGTCTCATATGTTACTACGATAATAATTTTAACGCCTGACAACCACATGTGCAGCGAATGCTCCGAATAGGTCTTGTTCTTCGTATGCTCCGCCGGTTCAACTGTCGGGAAAAAAAAAATTGTCGGTTCATGACTTTGGGCTTAAGGGGAGTGATTTAATATATTTGGGCCCAGGCCCAGTGGACATCTGTTTCGTCGTCGACTCGCCGGGGAATTTCAGAACAGAGCAACGTGGAGGCTTCTTTCTTATTGTAACTTTTTTTTTCTCTTTTCTAAATTTTGTTCATGTAACAAGAAACACGGTCGATCAGATCAAAACCTATTCATAGTGCATCGTCTTTTGTTGTTATTTTCACCTTCAATCAAGTGTGCGCTCGATCGATCGATCGAGTTAAAAAGTTGTTTTCTTTTCAGCAGAAAGCGAAATATGTGTTGCTCAGCTCTCGTCAAACAAAAACACGTTGGTGCGAAGTATGTGTTCCATTAAACCGATATAACAAGAAGAATTACTACAAATAGATAAATCAACAGTAAAAAAAAATTTAAAATCAAGAGAAACATTGCCAAAGGTTCCGAAGTTGCCCGGTCAGAGAGAAAGATACATAATGTTCAAGTCTTGTCCATTGCGGTTGCCGTTAACCATACGTTTTCAAGTTGGTCAAAATCTCGATCTCTCTTCTCGTCCCAACATGTTCACCAACTCTTCTTACTATACCGTATAGCTAGTAGCTATGGGTGATCCCTTAAACTGGTTCAGGACAAGATCAGAAGAATAAGCATAGTTATTAGAAGAATAGAGGCAAAGAGAAAAATGATAATAATCATCATTAAACGACTAACCAGCTGAAGATCTTCGTCTTGAGATATTGGCCCTTCTTTGCTCTTATTGTTAGCCATATGCTTCCGGGTAATAGATGCCGATCATAAGTTGTGGAAGATACAGGAAGAGGGTTTTATAGAAAATGCATGTGACTAGAGTAGTGAAACTTGAGAAAAAGTTATTGCGAAGTGATGATACTTGCTTTTTGTACTATAAAGTATGCTTTTGTAATTAGTATAATCAACTCAAAGAGAAAAAAATACAGTTGAAGTGGGATCTATTTTTCTTTTTGACGTTTTTCTTTTGTGATATATTTCAACAAATGGAATCACTAGCGGAATATTCCTTTTGGTGTTGCTTATGCACAAATTGATATTGTTTTCTAAACACTACATGTTTGCAGTCTATTTAGTTGGTTTGTGTATATGCCGTATACAAGCTATAGACAAACACACACATACACGTTCTCACGTGTATATGTATAGTTCGTGGTGGAGACTGAAGGAGGAGAAAGGATCTTCCAAGGGATATGCGGCGACCAACTTCAATGCTCAGCATGCAATGACTCCTTTTACTTTTACCTTTTTCCATTCCCATTAACTTTTCCCTTTTTCTGCATCACTTGTCAATAGCTCTGTTTCAACAAACGCACACATGATCCCATAATGTTAGCCTGTTAGGTATATCTTACTCTAGTGGATTTCACACATTTTGACACATTAATCTATCATTTGGAAAAGCAACCAATTTATGCCCGAACTATTACAGTATGTTACGAACGTAGTGACATGTACATATTTTTCAAGCTTATATTTTTTCCATTACCTAACAAAAAGATGGCTGTACCAAAAAAAGAGAGCTAAAACATACACTAATCCAACAGATTTTGTTAAATCATGAACAGATCAGTCAGCTATCACGTCAATGTCCACTGTTATGCTAGTTATCGTGTCAAAACTTTTTACAAGAAAAATGTTTAATATCTGTATGTAAATGGTATCATTCCACTGATTTTAAAATATATACTTACTAGGAATTCTGTTTTTTTTTGTTTGTTGTCAAATTGTCGTTCTTATTTGATTTGTACTAGAAAAACTACATGAAAGCAAAACAAATCAGGATTCAAATTATCAAGTACGTAGATCTCTTTTTTTGACGACAACAAATATTTTTCAGAACGGAGAACATGAGAACTAAATGATAACATTACTAAAGAAACCATACTGTACAAGTTAACTTTGGAAAAAAAATTAAAAGAAAAAGATACAACGATTAGAGAATCAAAACTAACGTTTCCTAAGAAGCATGATACCGCGGATCCAATGAGAATCAAAACTAACGTATCAGCATATAATTCCCAAGAAGCATGATAACCGCGGATCCAATGAGAATCGCATTTATAGGCCAGAAAAAGCAACCAATTTATGCCCGAACTATTACATTATGTTACGAACGTAGTGACATGTACATATTTTTCAAGCTTATATTTTTTCCATTACCTAACAAAAAGATGGCTGTACCAAAAAAAAGAGAGCTAAAAGATACACTAATCCAACAGATTTGGTTAAATCATGAACAGATCAGTCAGCTATCACGTCAATGTCCACTGTTATGTTAGTTATCGTGTCAAAACTTTTTACAAGAAAAATGTTAAATATCTGTATGTAAATGGTATCATTCCACTGATTTTAAAATATATACTTTAGGAATTGTCGTTCTTATTTGTACAGGAAAAACTACATGAAAGCCAAACAAATCAGGATTCAAGTTATCAAGTACGTAGATCTCTTTTTGACGACAACAAATATTTTTCAGAACGGAGAACATGAGAACTAGATGATCACATTACTAAAGAAACCATACTCTACAAGTTAGCGTTGGAAAAAAACATTAAAAGAAAAAGATACAACGATTGGAGAATCAAAACCAACGTTTCCTACTATCATAAGCAACATAGTTATTAATAGCTTTAGAGCCTTCAGCGACGGCATGGCGGCTAAGCTCACCAGGCAGAACCAGCCTAACCGCTGATTCGATCTCCCTTGACGACAAGGTCCTCCGCTTAGTATAATCGCCTAACCTCGCCGCCTCCTGCGCTATCCTTTCGAACATATCTCCCATGAACATGTTCACCACCGTCATGGCCTTCGACGTTATCCCTAACTCAGGATGCACCTGCTTCAACACCTTATACACATATCTCCTATACTCATCACCCGCCAAATCATCTCTCTTCTTCTTCTTCTTCTTCTTCTCCTCGACCTTATTAGCCTTCTTCTTCACGGTGCCTTCACTCGTGGATGCGGGAGTTTCCGGCGGCTGAGGTGACCGTTCAACTGGAACCTCCACCGGAATCTCAACCGTAGTAACGTTTTCTCCGACGGGAATGGAGAAAGTGAGATCTTGCGTCTCTTGATCGTTCTCTGTGATCTCTGTGGTCACATTAGGATCTTCTCCTTCCGTGACAGTAACTTTGACTGTCTCCTCCACTACTTTCTTCTTCTTCGTCACGGAAACCACCTTTGGTTTTCTCGGTGCCATTTTTCTACGTTAGTAAAACCGTAAATGTTGTTGAGATATAAGAGGCGCTTTGATATGCGGTAACAGTAATTCTTCGATTGACATGTGGTGAAACGTGTCATTCAGATACCTTATCGTTGGTGATTAACTGCCCTACTACGTGGTGTTTCCGTGTTTGTGAAAAATTGAAATAAAGTAAAACAAAACAATCTATCCAGTGGTCCACAATATGCTGTGACCCAAACGGGTCGAAACTAAACAGGCCGAAACCTGTAATTGGGCTAAAATGATCAGATTTAAACGGGCCGAATCTAAACGGGTCTTAAAAACCTGTACCGGTAAGTACAGTATATTTTTTAGATGTGACTAAAGAACACCACGATCACCCGTTCAACATCACCAGTTTAAAACCCAATTTACGTCCCCAAAAACAGCGTTATAATTTCTTTCAAACTATTATTGTTTTCAAAGTATTATTTTCACAGTTTAATCATGAATTAAATTTCAGCGTTAATTCTATTTCAAAAATTGCAAAATCAAAATTAAATTTGTTTGTTTGAGAACCATGGTGAAGAGGACCGCGAGAGCCTTAGGAACCTTTCTTTTTCCTTTTAGCCTTTCAAAGTATTATTTTCACAGTTTTTTTACACAAAAAAAAAAGTATTATTTTCACAGTTTAATCATGAATTAAATTTCAGGGTTAATTCTATTTCAAAAATTGCAAATTTTAAACATGGTTTGATTGATTATTTGTTCGCCAGAAAGCTGATTTTCCTATATATATCTTTTTCGTTTTCTATTTATAATTTTCTTTCTTTATCATGGTCCGTGGAAGCAAGTAATTAATTATCATTATGATCTAATCTTTAGTTTAATTATGTTGTGCTCGATGTCTGAATTATTTCATTGTCCAAAAAAAAAAATAGAAACAAAAATCCATACCATCTTTTGAGAGAGGAGGATCAAATTGTTAAAGACAAAAGAAGATCGATATATACAAAAATCATGTAACACGAATTCGGACTAAAAGATTATTATAGGTATATAATAAAGCGATCGAAAATTCATGTGTAAAGGTAAAGAAACGAGAGTACTATATATATCTACAGAATCAGAGTTTTGATTCAGGCACTATTACTCCTCCGTTTCTTACGGACATGGTTTGGTTCGTGAACAAATAAAGTCTCTACCTCTTGGCTTCCGACGTCGGTGGCTTCGAAGAACCGAAGATCTTTGGACAATCTTTTCTTCTTTTTCAGACAAACCTCACGCGGTCGCTTTCTTGGCGGTGGAGGACATGTTTCCACTTCGGGAATCTTGTGATCACTTGACGTTGGTGTACACAGAGATTCCAACAGCTCTTCTTTCTTCGATGTCTCTTGATGATGATCTTCTTCTTCTTCTTGTTCTTCTTGGTTTCTGGGTTTCTCCTCTACCGTCTTTTCTTCTTCTAGGGGTTCGAGAACCTTAGACATGGTCACATGGATGTGAAAGTTTCGTGGGGTTTTTTACCTTCCAAAGGAAAGAATATTAATTCGAAAGTGAGTATTGGAATCTAGAAAGTGATAGGGGCAGAGAGAGAAAGAGAGAGAGAGATTAAAGAGTTTGTATTTTGCGATAATGTCCATGCTGTATTAATCTTGAATGAATATTCGGATATTCAACACTCTTTTTTGGTTTTGGGAAATTTAGTAATAAGTGAAACTTTTCAACTGCCCCTTGTGTCCAAAAAACCCAAAAGAACTGCAGGAGTCAATTAGTTAGTTAGATTTATAATTTATTTATGTGTTTTGCGTTCATTTATTTGTATACAGATTTGGTTAACCATGAAAGAATTAGCATTAATTATCTACTACTAAAAAAATGTAATTTAATGGAGAAGCTTATCCCAAAATATGTCTCGTGTGTCACATCATTCTTCGATTGAATGTCTAAATACGTACAAATGGTTGGCAACTTGGCATAGGATACCATTTTACCACTTAAAAATAAATATAAATAATATTTTCGTTTTTCATAATTGATGTCCACTTTCCTACTCGCCGCTTGGAATTATTCGCTACTTCTCAGCCTATCGTATTAACCAATCACATACGGCCATGTCATCCTCCACTTTGATTTGTTTTGAAGATTTTAGTTGCTCGTAGACAATTAGACATAGTTTACTAAAGATAGAGGTCTTTCTGATGAACAAATACAAGTAGATGATCACTGTGCGTCTGTGCGTACAACACATTGGTTATGACACTAAAAAGCCATTAATTATTTAACGAATTAAACAGTAATTACGATAGTTTTGATTTTGAGTATCAGCATATAATTCCCACGAAGCATGATTACCGCGGATCCAATGAGAATCGCATTTATAGGCCAAGAAAGAATGTACAGTCATGGCCCCTACATCTCCCTGATGACCAATAACAACATAAAAAGGACTATATTATTTCTCTTATAAAGCTTGGTCTACGACGATCTCGAAGGAATCTAATGACATATGCATCATCAGAAGAGTCTTCATGACTTCATCTGTTAAATGAAAAACAAGATTTTGTTTCGACCATATTCTTCCATATATAGTTTTCAGATACGTATCAACTTCGAAAGTACTGTCTTGCACTAGCGACCAAAATCTTTACATGAGTACTGAGATGAGGTGTAAGAGAAACTCTGAAACACACTTTTAAAATCTGAACCATGTTATAATTAGTTTAGTACTACTAATTAATATGGACAGTTGTTTCGAAATTGATTGCCAACATAAACTAGTCAGTACTGATTTATGTCGATGCAGACACTAAATCAACATCAACACATATACTATACACTTCATCAATTGGGGACAAACTCAAAATATATATGTTTGGGTTGATTGGTCAAGTAATTTGTAGAACATAAATTTCAAAGTAAATTAAAATGTAATATAATTCCGTCACAAAGAAAACATCATTTAGCCATGACACTACTAGCAAACAGTGAGAAATTAAAAGAACATGGTCATATTTACGAATACAATTGTCTACTCTAAAGAGGAAAAAAAAAGACAACAAGGATATATATAAAACCTATACATAGAGTCAATTTAAAAGGACTTTACAAATATTCCTTGAATTTTCAGGCTAAAGTGTAAACTAAAACATAATAGAAAGATAGATTCCAAATCACCAAAAAAACATGCATGTGTTGCGGGAAGATGGAGTCTGTTGGGGCAGGAATTGGCCCACATACCGACTAAAACTAAGAACAAACCGAGTAATTTTGGAATCTGATTAAATCGAGAAATCTTGGGTAAGACCTGTTAAATGGGCTTGTGGGCAAAAGTCCATAGTCGTCACCAAGTTGACCTCCCACCCTAAAGCTTCCAAACGCATAAAAAGAAAATATACAAGATAGAGTTAGGAGAAGATTTAGTCCTAAATTTAAAGAAGTGTTATTTACCTTAAAAGATTTCAATTCTTTTTCTATTCAAGCCTGTAATATATAAGGTATTAAGAGAGATTGTTAATTGAATTTGTAGAACATAAATTTCAAAGTAAATTAAAATGTAATATAATTCCGTCACAAAGAAAACATCATTTAGCCATGACACTACTAGCAAACAATGAGAAATTAAAAGAACATGGTCATATTTATGAATACAATTGTCTACGCTAAAGAGGAAAAAAAAAAGACAACAAGGATATATATAAAACCTATACATAGAGTCAATTTAAAAGGACTTTACAAATATTCCTTGAATTTTCAGGCTAAAGTGTAAACTAAAACATAATAGAAAGATAGATTCCAAATCACCAAAAATACGTGCATGTGTTGCGGGAAGATGGAGTTTGTTGGGGCAGGAATTGGCCCACATACCGACTAAAACTAAGAACAAACCAAGTAATTTTGGAATTTGATTAAATCGAGAAATTTTGGGTAAAGCCTGTTAGATGGGCTTGTGGACAAAAGTCCATAGACGTCACCAAGTTGACCTCCCACTCTAAAGCTTTCAAACGCATAAAAAGAAAATATAAGTTAGGAGAAGTTTTAGTCCTAAATTTAAGCAAGTGTTATTTACCTAAAAAGATTTCAATTCTTTTTCTATTCAAGCCTGGAATATATAAGGTATTAAGAGAGATTGTTAATTGAATTTGTTTATCCCCTTAAACAAATTATTGTGTGAAGAGTTGATATTTGTTTTGGTTCTTGAGATTCTTCACTTTATCAATTAGAACCATAAGAGTCGTGGTATGTATCTCTGTCGCAAAGCAAAAGAATCTAATAGTATTTCTCTAATTAGATCGTGTGTAGTAGGCAAAGGCAAAAAAGCTTTCAAGTTCTACGATTAGGACTACTAGTGCTTTTGCTTCTTTATGTTTCCAAACAACCTTTAAAGAAAACTCTGAACAAGTTTCAACATTCTCGAGTTTCTTCATTGTTGCTGCTGCTACTTGCTACGACTACACCACGTCCACGTCTCCATCTTTAAGAGATTTTTTTAAAATAAAAGTAACTAGTCTCGCACACGTGGCACCTTATTCTTTGTCGCCTTCCAAATCATTAATTAAAAACTTTTCATTTATTTTTATGTTCTTCTGTCATCTCCAATAATTTAATTTTGTTTAATTCTAATTTTTACCGATACCAAAACCTGAATCAAATTTTTATGAAGGATACAGAGGAAGAAGAAGGCAGATCTGTATTTTTTTTTGTTCTTCTGTTGAAGTCTGATTTGATCTGATCGGAGGTATTGTGGAGGGAGGGATATATATATATATATTACTAGCAATTTCCCAGGTGGTATAATGGCTTCGGTTCCGCCTGAAAACGGCGTGGACGGTGATGACGAAAGAGAGGAGGATGAGGAGGAAGAAGAGGAAGAAGAAGCAGAAGAAAACGGAGATGAGGCTGAGGAGGAGCCACGCCTCAAGTATCAGCGGATGGGTGGCAACGTACCTTCTTTGCTTTCTAATGACGCTGCTTCCTGCATCGCTGTTGCCGCCAGGATGATCGCTCTTGGTACTCACGACGGCACCGTACATATCCTCGATTTCCTCGGCAATCAGGCGAGTTCTCTTTTTTTTGTTATTTTCCAGTTGATTTGGTTTGAGTTGATTTTTGTGGGAATTTCGAACAATTTGAGGAGTTTGCGTGTCAATTTCAACATTTGAGGAGTTTTAGTAATATTCGTATGATGAGCTGAGGTTGATAGATGATGGCTACGTGCATTTCGTTAGGTTATCTTGGTTGGTGGTGGAACAGTTTTGTTAGTTTTGCTTTAGCTAATATATAGTTTTGGGTCAGAGTTTAATTTTTCCTTTTGCTTTTGTTCAGGTTAAAGAATTTCGTTCCCACACTGCTCCGGTTAATGACCTCAACTTTGACAATGAGGGAGAGTACATCGGAAGCTGTTCAGACGATGGTTCTGTCGTTATAAACAGTCTTTTCACTGATGATGAGAAGGTGAAATTTGATTATCATCGTCCCATGAAGGCCATTTCCTTGGACCCTGATTACACTAAAAACCAGTTAAAGAGGTTTGTAGCTGGTGGTTTGGCTGGTAACTTGTATATGAAATCCAAGAGCTGGTTCGGTTCTACAGACCAGGTTTGTGGGAATGTTGGGTATATTACGTTTTGTAATACAACTTATTCATTGTGAATTTGATAAGAGGCTGACTCTGTAGGTGCTGCATTCTGGGGAAGGTCCAATCCATTCTGTGAAATGGAGAGGAAGTCTTATTGCCTGGGCTAATGATGCTGGTGTTAAAGTTTATGATACAGCCAAAAAGCAGCGTGTTACTTTTATTGAAAAACCGCGGGGAAGCCCCAGGCCTGAGGCTTTGCTTCCCCACTTGGTTTGGCAGGTTAGTCTGGATAACTCATCTGATCTGTTTACTTCTTTAGATTCACCCGACTAAATCCATATGTAACAGCATTGATTTGAAGGGGAGTTTTTTTTTTTTTTTAATTGTTTACAGGATGATACTATCCTTGTGATTGGTTGGGGAACATCAGTTAAAATTGCTTCAATTAAATCAGACCAGCAAAAACCTGGAACTTATAGGCAGATTCAGATGTCTAGTCTAAACCAAGTTGATATCGTTGCTTCTTTCCAAACCAGCTATTATATTTCAGGGATTGCTCCCTTTGGTGATTCTCTTGTTATTCTTGCTTATATACCCGTTGAAGGAGATGGTGAGAAGAAATTTAGCACCACCACTACTGTATCGCGTCAGGTACTCTCTTCGTGGTGATTTTGGTGTTATAAATAGGGACATATTTTGGCATTCCTTTTGGGAAGTTGGTGAGTCTGATTCTTAGTAATGCAGGGAAATGCCCAGAGACCTGAAGTACGCATTGTATCATGGAACAATGATGAACTTACAATGGATGCTCTTCCTGTACACGGCTTTGAGCATTACAAGGCGAAAGACTATTCCCTTGCTCATGCTCCTTTCCCAGGTCAGAATTTCGTTTGAAAGTAGTTTGTTTTCTTGGGGAAGGAAAGCCTACGTTTGAATACTTACTCGGAATATTGATGCGAGTATAGGTAGTAGCTATGCTGGGGGACAGTGGGCAGCTGGTGATGAACCAATATACTATATTGTTTCTCCGAAGGATGTTGTGATTGCCAAACCCAGGTAGATATTTTTGGTCAGTGTTTCTTTTGTCCATGTTATTCCAAAGCTTTGTAGATGAACCTTGCGGTCACTAACTTATGATTTTTTTCTTGTTAGGGATGCTGAAGATCACATTAACTGGCTGTTGCAACATGGATTCCACGAGAAAGCCCTTGCAGCTGTTGAGGCTGGTGAAGGGCGAACCGAACTTGTTGATAAGGTACTTTTTCTAAAATATTTAGTGATTAAACCGTTTATTTGTCTTGCATTATGGTTCATACTCTTGCTCTCCACTTTTCCCAGCTTGTAAGTTCTCTTTTCTTTCTTGTGTTGGCAACTTTTAATTCTAACACAAGCGATTTATCTAGGTGGGAGCTGGGTATCTTGATCATCTGATTGTCGAAAGAAAATATGCTGAAGCAGCATCTTTATGTCCCAAATTGTTAAGAGGATCTGCTTCAGCCTGGGAGAGGTTTGAACAGATTATTATCTCTTTTCCGCTAAGTGTTTATTTTTGGTTGTTGTAAAATCGTGTTTCTCTTTTCAGGTGGGTTTTCCATTTTGCTCAACTACGCCAGCTACCTGTTCTTGTTCCATATATGCCTACGGATAACCCAAGGCTTAAGGATACAGTGTATGAGGTTTGTATATATCAACAAATTTGTACAGAGAGAACTTTTTTCGTCTTATCCCTTTGCAATTGTCTATATCCCTCTATCCATGTGATATAGTAAAAAACCAATAGAAGAAAATAGGATAGTTTTATCAAGAAAAACCCAAGGGATACATGATGCCCCATAAGAGTGTTTGTTTGCATATCATAACAGTGTGGTTTCCTTCAAATGAAAACAGGCCCTTGAGTTTTTTTAACAAATTTATGTAAATGGTAGGCGCAAAACCAAATGCAAAAAAAGAAACAGAAACAAAAACTGTCTGCTTTGGCGTTTGCGTTACCCTATACAAATATATTAGTCAAATAAATTTCACTTGTAAAAGCAAACTTGTGTGAGGCATAAGATTTATTTTGAAGTTTATTTTTTGATGATGCAGGTTGCTCTAGTTGCACTGGCAACCAACCCCTCATACCACAAAGAGCTTTTGTCAGCTGTTAAATCGTGGCCACGTTCAGTATATTCTGCTTTGACTGTTATCTCGGCAATAGAGCCTCAGCTGAACACATCTTCAATGACCGATGCCCTCAAAGAGGTCAGCATCGTCTGTCATGTTAAGCTGATGTTTATTAACATTTACGAGTTTAGGGTTGTTTTATTATTTCATGTAACAGGCGCTGGCAGAGCTGTATGTAATTGATGGACAGTATCAGAAGGCCTTCTTGCTATATGCTGATGTACGTGTGTACTAAGAAAGTATCTGTAAAAGTATTTACCCCTGATCTTGTTCAGGCCTTCTTCCGTCGCTAGTCAGCTAAAATTTCCTTTTCCTTTTTTTTCTCAGCTTCTCAAACCAGAAGTGTTTGATTTCATTGAGAAATACAGCTTGCATGAGGCAATTCGTGGAAAGGTATACAAGGGAATTTTCCCTCAGTTTAAGACTTTTGACACTATGTGTAGGCTTTTCCTTCAGGATCGAAATTTCCTCATCACCCTTAATGTTTGCAGCTTAGGGGTTCATGAATTAATCAGATTTGAATCTTTCCCTTTCTGGATTCTGTGATCCTGAATATTTTTCTTAGATAATAGGTACATGAAAGTGAACCTACTGTGTAATACCTAATTCAAACAAAGATGAGTCCCATAGCATATGGTTTCCAAGTTTGTGGTTGTGGGATGGTGTAATGAGTAGATCTAGGGGATTCAGGCATATCTACTGCTATTATGTCGTCGAACTTTCATAATTGTGTTACACAGACCGGTGAACTTTATTTGCCTTATCTACTTGTGTAGGTGGTCCAGTTAATGTTGCTTGATTGCAAGCGTGCCACTGTCTTATTTATCCAAAATAGGGATTTGATTCCTCCATCTGAAGTTGTTCAACAACTTCTGAAAGCTAGCAAAAAATGTGATTCAAGATATTACCTGTACTTATATCTGCATGCATTATTTGAAGTCAGTCATGATACTGGGAGGGATTTTCATGATATGCAGGTATGCGTAGTTAACTCAAAATATAGAATGATTTTCCTTTTTCTTTCTCTTTTACTTAAATATTTTCTGAAAATTGTACATGCTGCAGGTAGAACTATATGCAGAATACGATACTAAGATGCTGCTTCCATTCCTACGTAGCAGTCAACATTACAAGTTAGAAAAGGTAGTCAACATTAACATTACAAGCTAGACAGCTTACCGAACTATCTCTGGGTTATGTCATTGTGAACTTTTTATCTATTGCAACATCTCAGGCATATGAACTTTGTGTCAAGAAAGATTTTTTGAGAGAGCAAGTATTTGTCCTGGGGAGGATGGGAAATGCAAAACAAGCTCTTGCAGTCATCATAAATAAACTGGGGGATATAGAAGAGGTTATTTTCTAAATACTCTGTGTTTAGTACGTAGCTGTCTTCTTTCCTCAATTCTTGTACTCTCTAATTGGTGTCTTTCTGACTGATTATATATAAAACAAGCTATGGTATTAAATATGATCGATCTTCTGCAGGCTGTGGAATTTGTGTCCATGCAGCACGATGATGATCTATGGGAAGAGCTGATTAAACAATGTCTAAACAAGCCCGAGATGGTAAAAAGTGTATAAGCGAATCAAATCGCTACATATACTGGCTTTGATTCTAGGAATCCTTGTAGTATTGTTTCTCTAATCCTCTGTTTCTTGCCACTAATAAATTAGGTGGGCTTGTTGTTGGAGCACACGGTTGGCAACCTCGATCCTCTTTACATTGTAAATATGGTCCCAAATGGCTTGGAAATACCTCGGTTAGTTTTAACGGTTACTCTAATATTTGAGTTTGTTTAATCACATGTTCTTTCTGATGGGCTTTCGTTTACCCAAAGCTATGTGCGCACACAAAGCACTGGCAAAAGCATATGATTTCTGATCACTTTTTGCGAAAATAATGTTCTCCTCATTGTTTCTTCTGATCAGATTAAGGGATCGATTGGTCAAAATTGTAACAGATTACAGAACTGAAACATCTCTGAGACACGGTTGCAATGATATTCTCAAGGTACAAATTTAGTGTCACCAATGTTCCTCTAATCATATATATCTGGAACAGAGGCCAGGGAATTTGACGTGTGGGGGTTGTTGTTATACAGACGGATATTGTTAATCTTCTGGTGAAGTGCTTCAACGAGGCTAGGCGCGGGGTCTGCCTAAGCAACGAAGAAGACGATTCCCGTGCGAAGAGAGAAGACAATAATCGCTCATTCTCTCAGAGAACGGTAGTAGATAAATCTTTGAGCATAAAGATGACAGAGGTAAAGTCGAGGACAAGGGGGGATACACGGTGTTGTATGTGCTTCGACCCAGTCTCGATAAGAGGGGACACCGTGGTGGTCTTCTTCTGCTGCCATGCTTACCACATGACATGCCTCATGGATGCTGCATTCAGCAGCAGCAATAACAAGACAACCAAAGGTTCGTCTGGGTATGAATACAGCTACGGTGTGGATGAAGAGGAAGAAGATGAAGATGATGATGGAGACAGACCTGGGCGGTCGCGTTTACGGTGCATATTATGCACTACTGCCGCCGCTGAGTCCGCTCGGTAGGTACCCCTTTTGTGCATGTGTTTGTGAAGTATTTTTCGTGTGCTTTCAAATTTTTACTTTTCTAAAGAAGAAAATGTTCATTGTTTGTTCTGTAGTCTAAATTATAGCAAAGAAAAAGAGAAAGGCGAGAGGGTTTTCAAAAAAAAAAAAAAAAAAAAAAAAAAAAAAAAAAAAGAAAGAGAAAGGCGAGAGATAAGAAAACATATGATATGTATGCCAGAATTTGTGCCTTTGTATTATTTCCTGATGAGTGACAAAGTGTTACGATTGAACTGACTGAGTTTTTACAGAAAGGCCAAGTTTGTTTCTTCTCTTTCTCTTTACGTTTCGTCTCTAAATTATGTTATTTCCAAGATAAAGCTCGTTTAGTCCATACTGGCAATGTACTTTTCAGTTTTGATTTTTTTTTGTTTACTCTTGTTCGTCGTTTCGCTGAGTGATATACATATGTATGTATCTGTTCAGATCAATCTTTGACCATGTCATCTTGTTATTGTTTTGGTCGGCGATTTCTGGTTCTTTTAATGCTACGATTTACTATATGTAAACACTTTTTTTTTTTGGACATATGTAGATTGTGAAACCAATTTTTTTAATAGTTTGATAGGCATTTCCATTTAAGGTACTGACAAATACAGAAACAAAGCGTGGATAAGCATAGATACACGCAACTACAGAAACAAAGCGTGGTACTGACAAATACAGAAACAAAGCGTGGATAGGCATTTCCATTTAAGGTACTGACAAATACAGAAACAAAGCATGGGTTGTCCACAGCAACACAAGCAAAAGCCAAACTCGCTCATTCCAACCAGACAAATACAGAAACAAAGCGTGGACAACCCATTCCCTTTTTAGTTACTGAGAAATACAAGATATAAAAAAGCTTCAACAACGAATTTAAAAACATAAACAGTAATACTATATAACAACGAAAACGTAAACTAGAATGAAACACAGTGATATATCATTTGCTTAGAATGGCCTAAAATAAGGGAAGAAAAGGTTTCGGTTGGGTGAATTAAAAAAAAAAAAAATGGAATAGTAGACACCATATGATTTCGAAGTATTCATAGGAGAGATGACTTCTAAGATGCGACTGGTTTTGAAGTGGCCTTCTTAATGGCTTCTGCATAGGTTGTGTGCTGGTAAGTTAAGGTTGACTCAAGTAAGTCCCAAAGTGACGTCTTCGGGTTCCATCCTAAATATTTGTCCACACCAAGTATTAGTTAGAAAACAATTGGTTATGTTAAAAGAGACAAAACAAACAGGATAAAGAGGAAATTACCAAGTTGACGGTTGATGATAGTCATGTCTGGGATCCTCTTGTCACTGTCGTCATAACCTTCTCCATAAAATTCTTTGGAGCTCACGTCTATCGTTGGACTCTCGATAGCTGTTTCTCCACTCACTTTTGCGTAGACCTGTCATTTTGCAACATTTGAGTGTGCCGCTATAGTATATTGAAAATCAATTAAGAGACTTCTCCGTGACCAATTTTTCTCACCTCAGTCATCATTTCAGCAAGTTGTCTTACTGTCACTTCATTGTCTGGGTTGCCTACATTGAAGATATGCCCATTGGCTCTCTCTGGGTTTTCCTGTTAAAATTCCCGCAAGCAAATTCAGATTGCAACTTCTTTGGTAGCACTACAACTAACGAAATCGGCAATGAATGAAACTCACAATCATTAAAAGGACAGCTTCAATAGCATCTTTGATGTAGATGAAGGTTCTCTGTGATTCTCCACCATCCACAAGCTTGAGAGGCTCCCTTCGTAGAAGGTTCTGAAAATACCCCAAAGTGTTTTATCAAAAAAAAAGGTGCAACCACAAAAATTACTCTGGTTATTGGAATGAGTCTGTATACTTACGTTACTGAAGCACGCTAGGACCCGAGGGACACCCTCGCTAGGACCATCAATGCCGGGGATGAAATCCATCCTAGGTCCAATCCAGTTAAACGGTCTTACAATGGTGAACTCGAGTCCGTTCTCAGCACCCTCAGCTGAAACCACAAACAAGTAATGTGAGAATGGTTTTGTGTCTAGATAAAACTAATTTGCTTATCATGTAAAACAAAACTGCATACCGTAGACAAGTCTCTCAATCAACTGCTTTGCACAAGCATATGACCACCTCTGCTTCTCAATAGAACCAAATATGCAAGGGGATACATCTTCTCTGAGTACATAAAATTCAGGATCCTGTAGAAAAGGAGCATCATTTGTGAGAATTGAATAAATAACAGATACAAAGACAAAAGCAGTAAAAAAACACCAGATACTAACTAACTTTTACTTAAACATAAGAAAGCTAAGCAAAAAGAAATATACAACTATGTAATTGCAATAAAAACTACATTTTCTCGAACATATGTTAAGTGGATAGTGATAGGCTAAGAACAAGTTTACTTTAATTTCTCTATCACAGAAAACGATGTCTTAACAACAATAGAATATATGAATTCCTGTATCCATCTTAAGCGAGTGCGCCAATGTACAAAAAAAATAAACACAGTTTCCTGATCCAGTAGACAATGACATGATCAGAGTGGGTAGAAGAAAAAGCCTGACCTGACGAAGAGGATGATCCTTGGGAAGAAAGCTTCCTATAGTTTTTCCATAAACTTCACAAGTGGAAAAGTGAATCAGACGCTTGTTGTTCTCTGAGCAGTACTTAACCTACATGCCGAAAACCAATGATCACTCAAATAATGTCACAACTAATATTCCTCAAACTTACAAAATTGCTCCACTAAACCAGAAAAAGAAAGACAAGGAATAGAATAAACAATACCACCGGGAGAGCATCGATGAAATTGCTGTAGATAGTGTCAAGAGGACGGGTATTGTAATCAGCTGGAGTACAGATCGCAGCCAGATTAATCGTCTGCGAAGCAAAACAACAGAGAGATTAAAGAAGACACATTCACAATTCAAAACTCAATTACACATAACAGATCAGATCTGAGCCTGTAATCATCAAAATCAGCGAAACGCACTAACAATAACTTGGAAAATTCCCAACAGATTTCTAAATAAATATACATCATAGCTTGCTAAAGAAGAGCTTCACATTCACATGCACATACATTAAAACTGAGAGAATAGAAGAAGAAGAAGAAACAATACCAGATCTGCCATCTTGATGAGTCCTTCGAGTCTAGAATCATGCTTAATGTTGATACGATGAAACTGGATCCGGCCAGCCCATTGAACGGTATCAGGCTCAAGCAAGTGTTTGATCTTATCATTGTAAACATCAAGCGCAAGCACGTTGTGAGGAGTCTCCGTCATAAGCTTCTCGCAGAGATGAGAGCCGATGAAACCTCCAGCGCCGATCATGCATATCGTAATCGGCTTAATCGGCCTACCGTCCAGATCCAATCTACCTGCTCCGTTCGCCATAATTTTTTTTTTCTTTTTTTCTTGTGTCGGTGAAGACCCAAAAAAAAAAAAAAAAAAAAAAATCGCGTGATCAAGGAGGAGATAACAATGGGTGGAAGAGAGATTCCAAAAAAGAAAGAAACGAGAGATTGATATTTAAAGGGACATGTGGGGGAGTGAGTGACTGAGTGATCAAAGGGAGGAGGCATTACTATATAATACCTTCCCCTACTCTCACCGCTTGTACATTAGACCTATACTCGCCCCCCCCCCCCCCCCCCCCCCCCCCCCCACGTGAAATTAATGTTTTCGTTATGTGTCATATTCTTTCTTCCACTCGCAATTATTATCAATCTGATTGTTCACGTGACTATCATATTTTAAAACTATAGCTAAATTATTGACTTGTTGTGAATGTGAACTTTGGTTACATCAATTTTTGAGAGTATGTGTTTGTTGCTTTACACCGGGCAAGTATACCTAATTGTTTTCATATTCGTCTTGCCTCATTGGTGCTATCAGTCGGTGGTGGCCAAAAAGTCGAAATTTAATTAGTGATACATCTCTGTGTTAAAATTACTGTAATAAATAAGATTACAAAAGTCCGACCACAGTGGGTTGATGTGAATGCTAGTAGAAGCTACAAGAAGCGCGCAAAAAGATGGACAAGTAATGTTACTACTTGTAACAGGTGATAACTTCTTTTCAAACTCTCCGAACCGTTCTCTCTCCACTGTCCAGTGTTTATAACGTCTTTGCTTCGTCCCCCTCTTGACGCTGAAACGTTCACCTCCAGAGAACCTGTAATGCAATTTCATTATCTGCATCGTACTCCAATGTACGTTGATTGCTTTGCCGTAATATTAGAAAACACACTCACAGTCGTATTCTGACCATCCAATCCTTTGGTGAACTAGATCGTAGACCACCACTTTGTCCTTCAGAACCAAATCTGCAAAGAAATCCACCATTGAGAAAATTAGTTGCACTGTTTCAATTTCACTTGATACAAATAATAATAACTCGAGTCGTTACCTCCAAGAATTGTTATACGGCGATGCGACATTCTCTGGAAACCAATGCACCATATTGAACTTCCTGACTGATGATAGCAAAACAAAACACATCAAAGTTTTTCTTGGCACTAATAGATAATGTTTAGCCAAGGGTTGAGACTAAATACAAGAGAACTATCTATAGATCAAGTTTTTCTTGGCACTAATGTTTGGCGAGTGCTTGATATTATCATTGTATACATCCGTATAAACCCAGCCCTCACTAAACTTCTCTCTCAAAAACTCCTAACAGCTCTAATTTGCTAGATTTAGTCTTAGGCTATATACAGTAGACCTATACTAAGAGTTGAACAGCTAAAAATTTCAAAGCTTGTCATTGACACACTAGAAGTCAACATTTGAAGTAGTGTGTAAGTGCATAAATATGCTTACACTAGAAAATATCTGAAGATACCCACGCGGTCTTAAGACCATTGATGCACCACCAGCAAAGCTCAAACTAACTTCGGGAAAGACATCAATGTCACTGTATAACAGATTCAAATCTTTTTAGCACTTAAGCATGAGAGATAACAGCTTTTTATATATACATACATACACATGAGAGGAACTTTACCCAGCTGTGATATCAAAGCACTGGTAACTCTCATAGGTAATGGGACGCCCGTATTGCGAAACAGCATTTGCAATCTGCAGGTTGAACAGTTTATAAATCTTCTTTCTTGTACAAGGTACAAATTACAATAACATATATCGTCGAAATTGGAATGTAATCTCATCTTTTAAAATATAACACTTGAGGTCAGATACTTCAACAATGGCAAAAACTAGACAGAATATGGCAAATAGGGTATGATGATTGGAAAACCTAAAGGTGAACTGATGAAGAAAAAAACACTCACAGCTTGGATAAATGGACTATAAGCTTCGTCGGGAAGATAAGCAAGAGTCGTCCCTGTATCAATTATCGTCCCATCACCAGTGGCTATTGTGAATACAGATGGATCTATCGGTAAGACCTGACCGTTTACAGCAATGCTCTGCAGGTTCACATTATAATGTGGCCTGAAATTTGTTTGCAGTATATATTATCTGAATCAAGACGTGCGTTTATATATTTTAGTTTTCCTATCCCAAGATAAACAAGCTACATTTTCTTTCTATATGTGCAGATACAAAATGTCTATTTCTGGATCATATGGTTCCTACAGCAGAATGAGATAGCAAAAAATTGTAACAAATCCCGCATTTATATCTGAATAGTGACTATGATGATCATCAGTTAAACCCTGGGTCTACCTCCTTGTCTTATGAAAACAATTCCTGGGAATTCTACTCTAACCATAGAAGTTTGATACATCGTGATGTTAAGTACCCACAAGATTTAAACGGTGCTTTTATTTACGTAAGATTATACGAGTTCAAGTGTATAACAGAAAGATTAAGAACTCACTGTGATGGAACAAGGGGGGTATAGACAGTATCTGGCCTCTTAATTTGACCTAAAACCATTATACCTCCACCGCTTTTATCTCCCTTGAGACAGTGAGAGAATACCCGTGGTGCAAGTCCTTGCACAGCAAGCTGTGAAATTACAGATAAGCTCCCTTGTCCTAACCCAAAGATGCCATCTACTGCTCTCCTCGGCCTCTGTAAATCTCCAGTTTGTAAATTACTACACCTGTTAGCCAATATTGAAGACAAGCATCACATATTTTGAAAGTTGAACAAGTACAGAAAAGATGAATGGAAGTTAGATCATATTAAAGACCAAGTGTGGTTATCATACATGATACATGCAGGCATCACTTAAGTTTCCAGAGAAGGCAATGCACCATATTCTCTAAGGAAATCATCATTATTGAAAGGAGATTTAAAATGCACACGGTTATATTGTGGTAGTTTACCCGAAGACAAAGGGAGCCGAGGAATTGATAGCCAATGTACTGGTGATAACAGTATCAAAGGACATGAAATCTGAAATGTAGTAACCAGAAGTGCCACTTCCATCACCATACTTGAACGAATAGGAACAAAGATTGTTGGGAGCACAGCCCGATTCTGTCTGGAAATTTGAGTAACATCTCCTGTCTGAACATGAAACTAACGAAGCTGAGGATGAAATTCCAGGGTCGAAGAAACTTAGCTGAATCTGGAAGGAGAGGCAAAAAAAAGATAATCATATACATGTACCTCGTCAGAAAGATTAAGACCAAGGGCATGGGTTAGAATGCTAGAAAGGAAAATTAGAAAGAGTTATACTTGTAGTTCACTGGTCTTGGGGCAGCCGTTGCAGGAAGTGCAGCTAACCCATAAAACATCACTTCCAGTGTCAATTTGAACATTAAATTCTCTCGGGGGTGTCCCAAGTTTAACCTTTGTATAGTAAAGCCTGTCATGAAAGGGAATTATGACAACAAGATTCTAAAATAGGAATGGACAAGAGTCAAAAAAAGACAGAGTCAAAGTTATTACTATTCCAAATTGAACACATATCCTAGAATGTAGCTGAATTAGATTTAGAAGCTTCACAAGCCAATAAGCAAAAGTTCATATATCTTGAAAACAGAATCGAATCTCATTACTCCAGCCTACCCGGGAATAAATTAGTTCGGTCGATTCAATTTTGTTGGGAGACAAGTTTTCAAACCCAAGTCCGGTGACTCTACTACGGTTCGAAAAGAAAAAAAGTGATTTTTATCTTTGGAAACCAAAAAAAAAAATCGAAAATTGGAATCGAAAAAGTGTGCATAAGCAAATGGGTAACAACAGTAGTACCCAACGAGAAACGGATCGGAGGCTCCATCAACCGGAAAATTAACAACGCCGCCGACGGGAGACTGCAATAACCTTCCATGGCGAGCTGAATCAAAAGCCCTGAGCTCAGTCAGACCAAGTTCGTGGTTCGGCGGTATCAATCTCTCCAGCTTCAGAACCGCGTCGGGACCGCATACTACCATGGTTGCGGCAGCTTGTAAAAACACGGCAGCGATGACGATTACTCCAGCAGGAGTATCCACCGCCATTTCTCGAGTTCGAAACTTTCTCTTCCTGAAAGAGAGAGAGAGAGAGAGAGAGAGAAAGCCGCCAATTGAAACGTTCTGATATATTCTGATGACAGTTCTAAAGTTTTTCACATTTTGGTGATTTATTTAATTAAATATGGAATGAAGCTTTCCATAATTTATCCTTTTATGTTTTGAGTTATTATTTTTTTTTTTGCCGTGTTTTAAAATTTGGTATTTTGCTAATTATGATTTCTTAAGTTCAATTTTCAAAACTGGTTACTGGATAAAAAAAATGCTGAGTATTATTACAGTTGCAAGATTGACTGATGTAATTAATGTGTCAGTGCTCAGCCTATATGACGCATCTAAGTGCCGTTGACCGACCATTGACTTCACCACCTCACTCCAAAGTCTACGACAACGGCTTTGTTTCTAACCAAATTAAATGAACTTCTCTACGAAGAACCAGATGGTTTGGTTTTGTTTTGTTTCCAACTTAACTCCAATTATATAAGAAACAAAATTTAGGTCACTCAATACTCATATGTGTACAACATGCAAGGATAAAAAAAATGGAAACAAGTGAAGAGTGAGTATGACCTCCATTGCTTCGAAAGTGCCGCTAACATCAATCGAATCAAACTGAAAAGAAAAACGAAAGATAGGAGATATTTTATTGTCTTCTGTGTGGCCTTCTGAAAGTTAATTCTTCGACATCCTTCATACCAGTAAAGGAGGAGCACTAGTCTTTTGAGATGGTCTCCGGTTTAAGCAGCAATCTAGACATGTGACAGAAACAAAGACACTTAGATTTTATATTTTCGTACGGGAAACTATATCAGGAAGGTGCTTCATAGTTCATAGAAACTCTCCACTATAGAACAATATTTTATACACTAAACATATTCCTGCTCATGCTGTACAATTTCTGATAATAATAGGCGTAAAAGGGAATTGGTAGTCTTATGACTTAAATGGTTAAAGAGAGAGAGCAGTTTGGTTACCTCTCATTGATCTTTCAAGAGAAGTGAGGAGGTGCAAGAGAGAAGTTGAGACACTTCCTCTGGAGTTGCTGTTCCAAAACCTTGCCATCTTATTCTCCCGGATTTGTCGAGTAGAAGAATATACCTGAAACATAAACAAGCGTGTGCAATAGAGATATCAGAAAGGTTACATAAATGCTATGCATTCTTAACTTGATAAGGTAGAGGGAGATTTTCTGTACCCAGTGAGAAGGTTCAAAACTTTGATTTGTTTACGGAAGTGATAATGGTCCCCAAATGCGTATACAGCCTGCCTCTGGAGGACATTGTTCTCACTGTTGTTAGGTTTTTGCAAGACCCGGAGAAGTAGTTTTTTTATGGGGGGAAAGCCCAGGAGCCATTTGTCTATAAATGATACCTAATACAAGGGAACAAGTTTTCCTGAAGAATGAGAGAAAAAAAAATAGCAGCCAAAAAAAAAAGCACTTGTGCAGGTTTTAAAATCTGATCTACATATGACAAAACAATTCAGGATCAGTACCTCAAACAACTGAAGATCTTCCCTGTTGCCAAACGATTCAAGAAATGGTTTGCTCCACGAGCTGATCATTTCCTGTCAGATAAAACAACGACAACCCAGTAGCAACATAAGACAAGCTGTGTTATAAGATCATACTTATCAACCATTGCTTACTACGCTTAACAAGCAACACATCAGTCAATGCTACAGCACTCTTCAAAAAGGTTAACCAAACATTTTTTTTTTTGGTTCCTTTGAAGTATTTAACGAAAACGAGGTGGAATTTTCTGTACCTGAGAGCTTGCTCTGAAAGACAGGCACACCAATGAAACTTTTGGAACAGCCGAATCCTCTGTGTTAACTTCATTGCTGTTGGGAGTAACAGGCAACGTCAGGCTTTCTCCATTAGAGAAAGTCACTGCTAATGCCGGAAATTTCATGGCTGAAACAGCAGGATTTAGAGTTTTATCTGCAGCTGCTATCTGCAAAAAAAAAAAAAACACCAGTGGACAGTTGAGGAACTTCATAAAGCCAATATAAAGCTCCTTACAAGCTACAGTATCTAAATCAAGCATAGCCAAGGACAAAGAAAATCTGAAACTGAGTTTTAATAAAAGCGAAGCCAAACAACAGAAATGTACGATATAATCTATAGCTAGTGAAAGCAATCCACCCATTAAAACTAAACACAGAATCTGGGATCTTTGATTGTGACTCCTAAGTCCTATAGAAACACCAATTTAAGAGAACAGATTGAAAGAAGTAGCATCATTATTTATACCTTACCGCCATGATCCTTGAATTCTTTCATATCAGCAAAGTATCCCCGATTCATCTCATCATTACTGCCCTAAACCACATCATACTCCACTAATTAACTTCTCATTGAGACAATATATATATATATATATATATATATATATATATCTCCACAACTGAGAGCCAAATCAGACTTCAATGGTGAAAAAACCCCTAAAAAACGAATCGAATCGAAACTAAATAAAGGGGAAAGCTTACAGTCTAGCACGTTCATCCTCAATTGCTTTCTTGTTCCCAAACTGCCCAAATCCAAAAAAACACAGCATCGATAGATAATAGTCAGTCACCGTTACTTCCGATAAAGCGAAATTGAAAAAATTCCTGAGTAATGAATGAGACCTTGTAAAAATCGAGGAACGAGCGGGTGGTTGATCGAAGAGATGGCATTTGCGAAGGGAGAGAGTCATAGCGAGTGGAGATGAAGAGTCCTTGATGCTGGTTTCGATACGAGAGAGCAGAGAGTGATCTATGCTTCAGAAATCGATTCAAAGTCGTCGCCATGTTTTTACAAGAGCTTAAACCCTATTTGGTTCGTTGTTAAAGCAGCAGCTACAAGAAGAAACTGGGTTGTAAAAAAAAGGCTTGCTTGTTTCAGGCAAACCGAACCAACACGTTTGAAATTAAAAACCAGCCTACAATCTTAAACCAAATATTTTTGTTGGATAAGCCGGTCGAACCGTGATTTTAACCCGGTTTAGCCGCATTCCCAACTTTGGCCTTTCTTTCGTAGTATTATATTTATGTAGGTGTGTATATTATCTTTGGGTTTCCAAGATTCAAATGTTCATATTCCCAATCTGAATTGATTATTGTGTGATTTATCAATTCTAGTCTTTCTAGATATTTATTTTGTCGGAACAAATTTCATTTAAAACATTAAAATTATACGAATATGTATATGTATAATGAGGTTTTAAACTTTACTAATACAATAACAATCTCACTCACGTTGCAAGTTTGTATGTTTTATATTACACATCGGCAAACAGCTTATACGTACTGGCATCCATAATAATCTGTCTAACCGCCGCGACCATAGCAATCACCCCTAGAATAGAAAAAACCACGGCTATCAAAGTGTTGATCCAAAATATGAAACTCTTTTTAGATGGCTTGAACGTGAAGTTGAAGAACACTACTGGTAGAACAAAGTCCAGAGGTATAAAACCGAAAGCACCTAACAAGGAGTTCACATCTCCAAAAAACGGAAGCATTGCCGCCACGATTGTAGCCACCGCGACGAAGAGGGAACGTGCAGCTAGTCGAGGGATGACATTGCGCATAGAGAATTCTTTCTTTCTTGGATCACTGATTACACTTTCTAATATATCGTTTATAGGCTGTAGGTATACCTGCATATATATATATATATATATATAACTCAAAATTAGTAACTTTACATGTGAAAACAAATGTATGTAAAATGATTATGTAGACTTATTTACCACAGCAACAGCCGAAAGTTGAAGAACGGTGAAGAGATTGATGAGAAAAATAAACCCAGTAGGAACTAAATAATGGTTCGTCTCGAGATTTAAGAAATTAGTGAAGATAAGTCCATTGGCTTTATTACCAAACGCCCAATAGCCTGTTATGGCTACAGTGAAGAATGTCATTATCACTATAATGTAATACATACACAATCCTTTCAACATTTTTTCTTTCACTGGCGCCGCTATTGTTGCCTGTATTGCAAAGAATACAAGAAGATTTTATATATCAAATACTAAAGTGGTGGTGTTCTACTTTAGAAAGAAACCAAGAAAATGAAAATGAAACCTGAATTTCGGGTATAATGCCATTGCCGTATGTAGTGGCAATGATGGCTATGGCATTAAAGATTCCAAACACTTTAGTTTCTTGGTCACCAACTAATGTATAATCCTTCTCTGGTGTATCTGATGTTTTTCCTGATATTCAAAAGAAATATTGGATTATTCATCTTACTAAATTAGCTTTGAAATTTTTAAGAGCCAGTAAGATAGGTTTAGTAAAGAAGAGTACCAATGTAGATGGAGGCAGCAGAGGCGGAAGCACTATAGAGAAGGCATAGGAGGAGAGAGAAGAAGTTAATGTGTCGTAGAGAGTGAAAGGATGGGATTTGTGCCAAAACCAAAAGCAAAGCTCCGAAAATAATAACAAACTCAAAGAGTTTCATTTCCCCATTCGGCTGCATTACCAAATACATTGCCTTAAGGCATTGGCCTCCAAGAAGCGCATTGGCAATAACCACACCATAGCACACCGCCATTTGTATCGGTCCCACGTAGTACCTCCCCCATTTCGGACCTTTATTCAAACACACCCCAGGAGTTGTTTTAATTAAGACGAAACTAAAAGGATCTAAAGTAAGCAAAATTTAAGTCAGGAGGTAGATTATAATCTTACATAGCTACATGCATGCTTATAATTCTATAAATGATAAATCCCTCAAATTATTGGTGTACACACTACTGAAAACTGACCAAATCAATGCATGACACTAAATTTCGTGTATATGTGGATCCACTTTAGATTCTGAACTTTTCAAGAAAATCTTACTTTCTAAAGCAGGTCGGATCTATTCAACCTTACGTAGGATATTGCCTTTTTTCATCGAAACACAATATTTTTAAGCTGAAATTTTATTCGAAAGAAATTGTTTTTTTTTTTTTTTTTTCTCAAGTCTTGTTTTATTAATGTATATCAAAACAACAGTACATTGGGATACAACGGTGGATACATCCACTTACATACCTCAGCATTAGTGAAATTAACAAGAGAACAGAAAAAAGACAGATAGCAAACAAACGTAATAAAAGACTTGATATGAGCACGTGGCGAGAAAGAGAAATAATAATTGCTAGGAGTGGAATGGTCAACTTTTTGATCCGACTCCCGATAATATGGTACGAATCATCCCATATCATAAAGCAGTATAAAATATGAATGATTTTTTTTTTTTTTTTTTTTTTTTTTTTTTTTTTTTTTTCTGGTTTTCCTTATAGACACGTAAGTCTATAATTACAGATCAAAATTAGAAAGATAAACATGATTATTAACGGAAAGGTCAAAAAGAGAATTACCGAGGATGTGGTGGGCCATGTCACGGAAGCGGAGGTAACGATGGCCGTGGGAAGCATGGTGTTGGAGGGTTAGCGAAAGAAGTGTGTAGGAGTAGAAAGTGATGGCTGCTCCTCCCACCAGACATGATATCCCCGCGATCCATCCTAAGAACTTGAAAGCGTACGGCAGACTTAGTAGCGGCGGCGCCACTATCGACGTCGTCAAGTGGAATCCGCAGTGCCACCATGTCCCTAGTTTCCATCATCAAATATTTTCTTGTTGTGTTATATGATATGATCTATATAACGTGTATCTATTATAGATTAATTAATTTGCATAACATATGGATACGTACCTTTGGATTTAAGGACGAATAGAGAACCGGCATCAACTTCTTCCCCTCTTTTTTCTCTATCTCCTGATCCCTCTTCTTCTCCACCCATCTTTTTATCTCCCTCTTAATTAGCTTCTCCCTCTCTCCACTTTGGTTATATGCTTTACTCAATTTATAAGGCCAACAAACAGTTTCTCTCATATCATTTTCATATAATAATGTCCAAAAAAACAGTCTCTATCATATCATTTTAAAACCACAAGCTAGAGTGCGATTAGTGTATTATTACAATAAAGGTTAAGGGGATATTCAAAGACAAAACAAGCCAGCCAAGATTTTTGGTAAGTCATAATAAGTTAATAATCAGTTAATAATCATTTGACATCCAACTTTTTTGGTAAGTCATAATAAGTTAATAATCAATAAAATTAAGATTTGAAAAGAGTTTTAAAAATTTTAAATGTTATGTAAAATCTATTGTTATTAGATCAAAATTTTGTTAAACTCTGTCAAAGTTTAGTGTTATTAGTTTGTGATTTGTAAAAAATCATTTAAAATCTTAACAAATTTGAGTTATTGGATTCAGACTTTTATAAAGTCATTAAAATTTTTGTGTTATTCAATTAAAACAAAATAATTTAGGATTATTAATGAGTTCATTTATTATTTTATTGGTTCGTGGTTTTAGACACTTTTTTTACAAAATAAAATCATGGAAAATATCACAAAAATACAGGAATTGTTTGGAGGATTTTACAAAATTTTAGAAAACTAATCAACAAAACTCTCTATCAATTTTAACAATCTTTCACTTATTCACTTTTAATGATTTTGTTGAACTCTTCAAAAATTAGAATACAATACCACCCCTAAAAATTAAGCGATGTTAATTAATTTGTCTATATACATAATATATCCATGTTATAAAGATTTAATTAAACATTATATTAAGTCAAGACAAAAGCGTTTGTAGTCCAACGGTTAGGATAATTGCCTTCCAAGCAATAGACCCGGGTTCGACTCCCGGCAGACGCATTTCTTTAATGTTTTTGAAAACTAATTGGAAATAAAATTTTGGAAGAGGGGTTCGAACCCACGTGCACTAAGTGCAGAATAAGTCTTCCCCCATAACCTCTCGGGCAAACCAGTCTCATGAACATTTTTCTCCAATTCAAAGAATCGAGTAGATATATCTAAAATATATATATTTGGAAATACGATATAAGCATACTTTGTAAATCATGATGGATTCGATGATTTATGACCGGCTGGTCCATAAGGACAAGACGAAGTCATAACAATACCGACAAAAATGATGGATTATCCCCAAACCCTTATTACGTTTACCAACTCCTCACCTTCCCCTAACCCCACATTTCATCATACATCATCAACGTCATGTCACGAAGACACCCACCATAATCATCCTCTTAATCGGCATTGTTTTGTTCCTCAACCACCAATCTTGTAGTACATATATAATTACTAAATATGTGTGTCAGTCTTGTTGGACTATGGGCTTGCCTCCAAAGTACGTAAATCGAGTAACTTACACAAATGTTTCGTGAAACTATGGATTATGGTAAGGAGACTAAGAAAAATTTATGACGTCTTATTTACACTAATTTTTTAACTAGCGATTATTTTTTAATAGGAATGTGACATATTATCCTATGTTTTCAAAACTTTCAAATCTGTTCTCTAAGGAATTTTGTTTTTCCATTCAAGCCTTTTTTATGGTTAAATCAGTCAAATGAACTTGTACGAGTGCTGCCGCATGAAAATGTACAAGCTAATTTTATAAATTTACAACACGGATCAACATATATAAACTTCGTTTTATTTCTACAGATTTACATTTACACTTGTATAGCTTGCAGGCTGATAGTTTGTATCACTTGCATAGTATGGTTATGATGGAGTATATGATGATGATGATGGTGACCAAGGAGTCATATCCATGGGATAACTTCCCAGCACACGCAAGAACGATGTGAACTCCTGAACCTCGGCTAACGCATTCTGAGCACGCGTCTCCGCCATGGAGGCCTCAAAGTCGACGTAGAACATGTACTCGAAATGCTTCGCCGTCCCTACGTTAGCATCATCGACAAGCCTTATCGGGCGGTTATGATTCGGCCTCGATTCGATCTTCGTCAAACTGATGTCTCTGAAGGCAAAAGCCGAGAGTACCTTGTATAGCACGCTCGTGCCTTTATCGTGAGCGAAGACGATGCTAGTTTTGAACGGCCGATCAGTTCTCGGTATGATTGGCTCACGCGCCAGCATCACGAAGCGCGTCACGTTACTCGCGTCGTCTTGGATCCCGTCTTCTAAAATCTCCAAACCGTAAATCTCAGCGGCGCGTGCGCTCGCGATTGCGGCTGTGTCGCGGAGGTTGTTAGCGGCGATGAACTCAGCGGCTCCTGCGGTGTCGTCGACGGCTTCACGTGCGAAATTGAGTCCCAGCTTCGTAAGCGTGCGCTCGCACTGAGCGAGTCCTTGAGGGTGTGAGATCACGCGCGTGAGAAACTCCTTGCGAACACCGGGAAGAGCCAAGAGACAGTGGTGAACAGGGAGCTGAACTTCGCCGACGATGTGAAGACGATGACGGAGGAGAAGATCGTAATTACGGTGAATAGAACCGCCGAGGGAGTTCTCAACCGGTAAAACAGCGCGATCTGAGATCCAAAGCTCCACCGCTTGAAACGCTACCTCAAATTGATCGCAAGGTACAGTTTGGCAATTAGGATAAGCTTTACCAGCGGCTGCTTCAGAGTAAGCGCCGGGAACACCTTGATACGCGACACGTAGATTAGATCCGTGCATCGGAGCCGGTGAGAGATCCGACATGCTGAGAGGCTTCTGACGATGCTGCTGGAGGACCAATGGATTGCTATCAGATTTCTCAATCGGAACTAGATTCATTCGTGCGGCGCTGTGATTGCCGTTAACGGCAGGCACGTGATCAACTCCGCCGGAAACTGGAGGAACCGGTAAAGATTCAGATTGCTCTTGAGAAACAACCTTGCTTGTTAGAATAGCGCAACTGCTCTGCCATTCAGAACGACCAGATCGAGCCATTCGTGCAGTCGCAGGCGCCGGCTGAGTAGCCGCTAACATCGGCTTCTTCAGATTGTTGGTAGAAGGAGACGATACAACTTTACTACTTTTTCTAAGCAATGGCGTCTACGAATTGGAACTTCAAGCTCAAGAAAATAACAAAGTGGAGGGTACAGTAGTTCGTTTGTGTGGCAAACAATTCTCTACCTACCGCAACCCACCATACCGGCAGTTGACTGAAATCAATCAAACCGACCCGATCCGGAGCTTACATATACCCGAGATGACCATAAGTAGATATGGCCCATAATTGAGTGTTTAGGAGGCCCAATTCACTTTATTTCGACTCCCTCTCTCACTTTATTTTGACACTGGTACATCCGTACAGGTTGAAAATAGCGTGAGCTACACAAACACAATTTTGAAACGAACTACACAAACACAATTCAACAATTTTGTGCCGACGAGGTTTAGGTACATTTCCGATCATATTCTACAATGTTTATCTGATTATCTCTGATTATCTCTGCGTTCTTTATATTTTTGTATTTGATCATTTTTAATGTTAGTGGATTTGATCAGTGATGTACGACGATCGTAATATAGATTTTGGGTTTCCAAGACTAGGAATATGTATTAATTTGCCAATTTTAAGTGTAGTAGCTATCAGGTTATAAAATTTCCTGGTGTGTAGATTAGCTTTCCTTTTTAGGTCCTATGTATCTGCACTCGTCTTTTAGGATGTGAAATTTGACGTTTCAAATAAAGTCATTTGCTGGCCTATTTTACTTGTGGTGGACTCGTTGTTATACAATATTTTATGTGTTTATAGTTGCTTGTTTGGTTTGTATGTTCAAGTAACCAAGAATACCATGATCATTCCTTAGTAGGAGGAACATTCATTTTTCTTTCTCATGGTATTTTCATTTCCTTTTGTTTTGCTATACTCACATCACATCTTTTTGTGTTGACTTTATTTTTCATCTGTACCTTTTGTAGTCTTAGGTTGGACTGTTTTGTTCTATATATGGACAGTTGCAATTTACTTTTTTTTTAATGCTAAGTGGCAACTGTAAATTTTCTAGTGTTTTTAGTACTAAACATGTCTTTGCATGTACAGTCTTCACATGTTGAATTTCAATATGTAATTGTAGGAACTAGGTTTCCACAATGAATTTGTTTAAGGGGGGAAACAAATTCAATAGAATTATCTCTCTAGAAAATAGATCTAAGCCTTGGAATTAAAAGTAAAGAAGTAGAACTCAAAAGAATTAGGGTTTATTGCTAAGAACAAGAGGAGAACTCAATTATTGTATTTTATTCTGGATACCTTACAATGGAGAAATCACTCCTCCTTTATACACGTCCTAAGATTACAATATATATTCACTTTCCTTATCGGCCGAAGTGAGATATGGAAAGCTGCCTCATTGCTTTATTCGGCCGCCGTGTCGAAGTGGAAGTCGGCTACTTCTTCTTCAAGGTGACACTTTGGCCGAACTGACTTCTTGTTGACCTAATCAAGCCCTTAACCGATTTCCCGGTTAACTAATCAATTAGTATTTCTGGTTTAGCTCGGTATGTCGGGGGTGCTGAATCCCGTACCAACAATTAGTCCCCCCCAGTTCCGAATATTCGAGATTTAATTCGAATATTTCGAACTATGGGAAGAAATATCCGATCTAATTCATAAAAACTTAATTGATTTTACCCGGATTCTCGCGTCATTTCGCCGCGAATTGTCCGGACGGCACGTGTCGTTTACATCACATCAGTTAGCCCGGAATTCGAAGAGTCGCATAGGTCATAATTGCTCTGCGTAGGGTTGCCACCCGCTCGACTCTATAAATACGCCTCCCCTTTCGTCATTTCTCATTTTCTGTCAACAACGAAAAGTAATCTGCTCCGATATCTCTCCTATTTATTTTGTTAGTCCCGATTTTCTTCCGCACTCTCCGAACTCAGAATATGGCAAACACATCAGAACCCATCTCTTCGCCAGAAGTCGAGGGCGAACAGCTAATTCGTCGATCTTCCAGGCGGAAAACTCTCGGCCCAGATCGTACCGCACAGATCGGCGAGTCGAGTAGATCGGCTTCCGAAGTCCCACCACGCCTTGTTCGCTGTTCTGCAGGAACTTCATCTTCACAAGTATTACCGCCGCCATCAGTTCGTCCTGAAGAGGAAAGCACCGAACTGACTCAAGACGTACTGTCACAAGAGGAAGATCGGTTTGTTCCCTTAGGACTCTTGATCGAAGATATCGAGCCCTTATTTGACCATAAAGGACAAATTGGTGGTGAAAAGAGTTTGAGTTCGTCCAAAACCGTGAACGACATGCTTAACTCATGCGGTTTATTCAACAGCGAAGTCACAATTCTGATTCCTCGAGAGGACCAACGCCCTTGGAACCCTCCGGAAGGGTACATATGTCTATATGAATGTTACTTTACCGAATGTCGCCTCCTATTCCCAATCCCTGCGTTGATATCGCTCTACGCCCAAAGACGCAGGATAGCGATCTGCCAATTCGTCCCCAGAGCTATTTGCAATTTTATGGCTGCCCTCACTATAGCAGCCGAAGTCGGGGTTAACATTGGAGTTCAATGTTTCGAACAGCTATCCAATTTTAAATTGTCAAAGAGTTTACACCGCTGGGAAGTGAATATGAGGCCGGCGCACAATTTTCTTATTGGTAAAAGAGTGAGCAAATTCCAGAAGTGGATGAACCGCTACTTCTATGTCCGCGTCGATCAGTACTCACTCGCTAACCCATTGGGTATTCATCAGAGAGTGTGGAATGAAAATCCTGGTAGACTTTATATTTTCAGCATGTTTTAATTGACTTCGACACCTCTAACCAGTTTTAACTTTGTCGTGTCATGTTTCCAGATCGTCCATTCTGCGCGACGCGGCTAGCTCCAAACTACCATCCCGTTAGAGACGCTCTATTAACCGGAAACAATCGTCAGTGGGAGTTCATCACCCGTATACGTGTTGAAACAGCGATGGGCAAACTCAGGACGACGTTCCCAAGTTTTGCTAGGTCGCTAGGACGAACCGCGGAACCTACCGGGGCACGTGTCCTTGATTCGGACAATCTCCAGATAGTTTGCCGTGACACTCAGGCTGCCATTGAAGCTGATATCAGCCCATCTCAAGGTCGAACTGAAATCGACCCCATCCCAGGCCAGACCGAAGTTGATCCTACTCAGGATCCTGGAGAAAATGTCAACACAATCGATGTCGCGGAAGAAGATATTCTCCCTTTGGCCCTAGAGAATGCCAATCTTTCGACCGAGGAACAGGATGTCCCGCAAGTTGAAGCTGGTTCCAAAAGAAGGAAGAAGAAAAAGAGGCAAACCGGGAAAAACCCAGTCGCTGAGCCACAACCGGTAGTGAACCGTAAACGCTCAGCGGAAGAAGCTGGACTGGAATCTGCCGATCGATTTCGCCTGGAAAGGAGAAATGATAAAACAGATCGCTTCTCCTATCACTACTTCGGCGACTATCCTCTGGTGACCAATCGTGAAGCCTCGGGCGAGCTCTTCCGAACCCTGAAAACCTCCAGTCGAATCCTTCTGTCGGCGGACGATCTTGAATTTAAACAGGCGTTCCTTAATGTAGCCGAGTGCCACCTAATGGTATGCTTTATCATTTCGTTTAATTTGCTTGAAATTTCCACGGGTGAACTGACATACGTTCTTCGGGTTTACAGACTGCCACCAAGATGAACACGCTGACTCAATTATACGATAGGCGTGCCAAATCCAGTAAGAAATCTGGATTGGAGCTCGAAAAGGTGAAAGAATGCGCAGAGCAAATCCGGATTGCCAGCAACGCCAAGGATGTGAGGATCAAAGAGCTCGAGGCGCTTGTTGCCGAAAAAGACGGTATCATTGCCAGCTCCGAGCTGAAGATTAATGAACTGAACTCCCGAGCGCTTACTCTCGAAGAAGAGAAGAACGAACTGCAGGAATCATGCGACGGGTTAAAGGTTCAGCTCAACTTTGAAGTCAAGAGACTCCGGCGAGATCGTTGGGAGAAGGTGGAGCGAACAACAATGAAAGCGCAGACTCGACTGGATAAGGTTAAGGCCTATCTACTCGAACAGGAGAAAATTCGTCCCCTGGAGGATCTGCTAAACCAAGCTTCCGGGATACAGGAAACGGTACAATATTTGGTCGAAAATGGGGCCATCATCCCGACAGAGCAAATCAAGGAGATTGACGAGAAAAAGGCCGAAGCTGAGGAGACTGTCAAGGCGATCGATGTCCTTGATCTGAATGAAAAAGATCTCAACTTGTCCCCGGATCAGCTTGGCTATGGATTCCCCCCCCCCCCCCCCCGGAACGACGGCTCCAGAGTCCGTCCAGCATCCGCACGGTTCCAATGCCGATAGCTTTCAGGCCGATTTGACCGGTGCTTATGATACTTAGCTATGACTTTTGTTTCCTTCTCTTCTTTTTCTTTTGTTGTTAATCCCACGGGTTTGATAAATTCGCATTCTTACCATTTTGCACGGAAAGTTGCCATTTTTTTTAAAAAAGGGAATTTTCCTCCCAATACCCGTATAAATCTATCCGGCGTTGCCTACGGGTTAAACATCCCAAGAAGAACTCTCAATCAAGACAATGTCAGGCTCGGTTAGCAGCGTGGAATCCCCGCTAGTTGGTAACGATGTGCCGACGTTCTCGAATGCCGAAGCTAACGAACGGGGGATGGCATACTACCCGAACATCCGCGCTCCCTGGATGTTGATGTCCCACGTCAAACCGGAAGAAAGGCGCGAACTGGAAGAATTTCTTCATGAGGTGGAAGATCGCCATACGGAATATCGCGATCGTCTTGCCGCGTCAGAACAAGTGCAGCGAGATCTGCTACTCAAACTCGAGATGCTGGAATCTCACCCAAAGGATTGGATTAGGAACGGGTTCGACAAGATAGCTGCTTTGCCGCCATGTCTTGTTGCGTACTGCGACGAATGCCGAAGGGAATCAGATCGGAGATCGACGCAAATGGACCCTGTCCATATTGGTGACTTCATTCCCGGCAACGTTAAGCCGTTCTACATTAACCGGCGTGCAACCGGTGCTGAACTTGCCGAGGCCGACGCCTTTTTCCGTCAGGTAGCCACTACCCTCTTTTCCTTTTTGCTTTCCTTCTGAGCGATCGAAATTTGTCTTCTTCGTACTAGCCCGTTGTTGATTTTGCGTTTGCAGATTGAGGGTACGCACCAAGAGCTGACTCAAGATCTTCAGTACTTTCATATGAAGAAGGGCAGGATCGATCGACGGCTGAGGACTCTGGAATCCGAGATCGCCCTACTCAAGGGGAAAAGGAAAAGAACTACTGACCTGCTCGATGAATCCGAACAGAAAGCCAGAGCATTGGAGACTCGTCCCGAGGAATGGGAAAAGACTAGGTTGCAACTACTATGGCCGATGCCGAAGCGACTCAAGACGAGCATCCGCGAGATTGCTGCAAATGGCGCACCAGTTCGGAATTAGGATGTTCCGTTTGATAATAAGATACAACTGCAATACAGCAGGCGAACTTGAACTTTGCTCGTTGTAAAATCTCAATAAAACTTTTTCAGTAATAATAAGAGATTTATTTTGCTACTTTATCTCCTAAAATATGCCAGAAGCGAGACGTCTCCCGGCTTACATCGGGCAATCTTAATTAAGTGACGGTAGACAAAATCGATTAGAGAGCGAGATACTGGGCTCGGCTTATCTTCTTTTATTTTAGTTCGATGGCCGGAGTGCGAAATTATTCTCTGGGTTCGGCTTACCACACCGTCCGAACTAAAAGTTGAGTGCGAAATAAATACTCTGGGTTCGGCTTACCCCAACAATTAAAAGATTGGGCGCGGAATAAACGCTCTGGGTCCGTCTTATCCCAATGATTGAAGGTTCGGGTGCGAAATAACGACTCTGGGTCCGGCTTATCCCAAAAAATAGTAGGTAGTTATACCAGCTGATCACCTGGCCAGGGTGTCAACAAGGGGTGAGTTCGGTAGAAACTAGTAGATACTTAGCCGCGCTAAGGTATATGTGTGAGTATATAGTGTTTTTTTTTTTTTTTTTTTTTTTTGGAAAAATTCCCTTTTTCCGTTTTGGAAATAATGAACGTGCTTTTTATTAAATGCGCTGCACGGTCTTTGAGAATTATTCTCGGGACCTCGCGAAAATCACGCTGCACTCTGATTGGTGGATTCAGCGGCGGTTACTTCCCGTAATCCTGTATAAATAGGATTGAGAGTTTGGGAGTTCATTCTAACTTCCACAACTTTCCACAATATTGAGAGAAAAAGATGGTGACTACTCGATCTGCATGGCTAAGACGGGCTCTGGAAAGGTTAACCGCTTCGTCGAGTGATTCCAACCGAACTGAATCGTCGGATGACTCCTCCGCCCAAGAGGGCGTAGAGACTTTCCAAGTACGCACACCTTCCCCACCTGTCGATATGGCGGGTGTAGAAGGGAGCCTCGTGTGCCAAGAACTCCGAAGGTATCGGGCTCGCCGCTATCGGCTGGGGGCTCACCTTATGGCGAGACGTCGTAGACTGGCCGAAGTCTGTCGGCTATACCGTTTGAACGGGACTATCCGAGTCCTGCACGAATTAATCGCCGAAGGTTTCTTCTTGGAGAAGTGGCGTATGACCGGGCTGCTTGCCGCGCGTGCGGCGTGCCAAGAACTGGTGGCGAGTATTGAGGTGCCTGTCCTTTTCGAGGACGACTGTCAGCCCCTCGAAGATACCGCGCACCCGTTTACCGTGGATATCTGGGCCTACCGGGCTTCCGTAGAAAGGTTAAGGCGGTACGCCAATTTCCTGGAATCGGCTGGTCCGGTTTTCCGTGAGAGGCACCTGGTCGAGGGCCCGTGCGCCTTCCTGGAAGACTTGGTGTCAAGAGGCGTTGAAGTTCCGAGGGAAAGACTGGATGCCCTAAGGCAAGCTCGTCAGTTCTGGCGAAGTGAACTGGATAAGGTAACAGTAGAGGAACCACTGGCAGACGATCTGTCAGGTCCGCGGCCTCCACTTCGTCTACTAGACTGCCTCAGACAGTGACGGCGAAACCCTGAACGCTTCGGATTATATTATTTATTTTTTTTTTGTTTTTAGGAGAGCTCAGTCGTTGAGGGGGTTTCCCCCTTTGCGTCTCTTTTCTCTGTTTTCTCTTTTGTGTTGGTCATCGCTCCAAAGTGTGTAATGGGGATTGACTTATTTAGAAAAACTTTATTTTAATTTGGAATTATCAAACCATGTAAGAGAAAATCAAATCCATGGTCGATATTCCTTACATCGGCTTGCCGCCGAACTGAATGTATTCGAATAACAAGAAGAAGTTTTTCAACCGGACAAAACTTTATTAATATATTGGCTGCATTCGCTATATCTTCAATAGATAAGGAATTGCCTACGTACCCCGAAGTGGGGATCAAGCCATCCGTAGTTCGTAATACAAAAGAAAGATAAATAGAGTTCGGAGTCCCGAAAACTCCCGTGTAGGATCGTAAAAGCGACTTAGCTATAATAACGTTTCAAGTGGGCTGCGTTCCACGAGTTTTGGATCCGTTCCCCGGCCATGGTCACGAGTTCGTAGACGCCTGGACGAACCGCTCTAGACACGAGGTATGGACCCTCCCATCGAGCGCCGAGCTTACCGGCGTTCAATTCCTTGGTGTTCTCGAAAACTTCTCGCAGAACTAGATCGCCTTCGTTGAAACGTCGCTGACGAACAGTCTTATTATAGTATCGAGCGGCTGCGTCTTGGTAATGTTGCACTCGAACTAAAGCTTTATCGCGCAACTCCTCGGCAAGGTCGTTGTGGTCGATCAGCATTTTGTTATTGAGTTCGGGATTATCCACCATCATAGTACGGCGAAGTGTCGGGACTCCTGCTTCGGCCGGGGCAAGTGCTTCGAGACCATAGGCGAGAGAGAAAGGGGACTGTCTTGTGCTTCGCCGCGGGGTTGTGCGATATGACCATAGTACACCGTCCAGGTGGTCTGCCCATGCTCCCTTCCTTCGACCGAGTCGTTTCTTGAGTCCGTCGACGATCGATTTATTCGTGGCTTCAGCTTGACCATTACCTTGCGGGTACCAAGGAGTCGAAGTGCTGAGACGGATTTGCCACTTCGACAGGAAACGTCTGGTGATCATCGAGGTGAACTGGGTACCGTTGTCAGTGACAATCTCGTACGGAAGTCCGTGGCGACATATAATGTTCTTCCAGATGAAATTGGTCACGTCTAGGGATTGGATTCTCGTGAAAGATTCTGCCTCCACCCATTTGGTGAAGTAATCGGTCAGCACCAGGACATACTTCTTGGATTTGGACGCCGGCAGGGGTCCTATGGCGTCCATGGCCCAGCGCATAAAAGGGTACGGAGCTGTCACGGTGTTTAGCAGTTCGGGCGGGACGTGCCGCATTGGTCCATGGCGCTGACAAGCTTCGCATTTGGCCGCGAAGGTTTCACAATCGGCCATCATGGTAGGCCAATAGTGACCATCCTTTTTAATTTTAAGAGCGAGTGCGCGTCCGCCAGAGTGGTTGCCACCCTCGCCTTCATGCACCTCCATCATGATGCGTTCGGCTTCGTCCCGAGTAACGCAGGTAAGGAATACTCCTGACGCACTTCGGCGAAACAGCTCACCGTCCAAAAGGATATACCTGGCACTTCGGGCCTTCAGTCGTCGAGCTGCCCATCGGTCTGTCGGGACGATACCATCGGAGATGTAAAGTTTGATCTCAAGTTGCCAGTCCTCCGGGGGTTTGGCGACGTCCGTCATATCTTCTATTGGCTCATCGACTTCCATCGGGACTGAGTCGTCGTTAATGACGGCAATCTGGCAGTCCGGATTAATGCTGGGAGCATCGATGCACTCGATTCGAATGGTACGTCGTAGCTCGGGGTCGGAGCGGTTTGCCAGGGCTGCGAGAGCGTCGGCTGATGCATTCTCGTTCCGTGGGACCTTCGTCAGAGAGAAACACGCAAACTCCCCGGATAACGTACGGACCAACTGTCGATATGCTCCCATTCGTTTGTTTTTGGCGTCGAATTCTCCGCTGAATTGGCTGACTACGAGTTGGGAGTCGCAGTAGACCTGCAGGTGTTTGACTCCAAGTCCCCGGGCTAAACGGAGTCCCGCGAGAACGGCCTCGTATTCGGTTTCGTTGTTCGACGCTTTGAAGTTGAGCTTCAATGCCTGCTCAAGGATCTCACCGGTGGGGGATCGAAGGATGAGTCCCACCCCAGAGCCATGACTTGTTGACGAACCGTCGACGAACATTGTCCATTGTTCCACCGCGGGGGTGGGGTCGTCGAGCTCAGGCGACAGTTCGGTGATGAAGTCAGCCAGAACTTGCGACTTCAGACTTGGTCGAGAACGGTATTCGATATCGTATTCGCTAAGTTCGACTGCCCACTTCGCCATGTGTCCGGATTGGAGAGGGCTATGGAGGACGGTTCGGAGTGGTTGGTCAGTAAGCACGACGATAGAGTGTGACTGAAAATAGGGGCGCAGTTTCCGTGCTGCTACGATCACCGCAAGGGCCAGTTTTTCCAGCGTGGGGTATCGTGATTCCGCGTCGTTAAGTGCTTTGCTCGTATAGAAGATGGGCTTTTGATCTCCGCGATCGTCTCGGACTAACACCCCGCTGACTGCCGAGCCCGAAACTGAGACGTAGAGGTACAGCGCCTCGCCGTCCTCCGGTTTGACCAGCACTGGATGGCAAGTCAGATACGCCTTCAGCTGACGAAAGGCGACCTCACTTTCCTCGTCCCAATGAAAATCTCTATTTCCGCGCAGCAATTGGTAAAAGGGGAGGCACTTGTCCGTTGATCGGGCGATGAAACGATTCAGAGCGGTGATCCGGCCGGTCAGGCATTGTACTTCTCGCTTGTTGGTCGGTGAAGGTAGTCCCAGGATGGCTTTGATCTGTTTAGTATTTGCCTCTATGCCCCGTTCAGTGACGATGTACCCCAAGAACTCTTCGGAGGTTACTCCGAACGTACATTTCGTTGGGTTTAATTTCATCTGGAATTGATCCAAGATGTCAAAACACTCCGTCAGATGTTGGACGTGCTGTTCTGCGATCAAAGACTTGACCAGCATATCGTCTATATAGACCTCCATGGTTTTGCCGAGCAGATCTGCGAACATCATGTTTACCAATCGCTGGTAGGTTGCTCCGGCATTTTTCAATCCGAACGGCATTACCTTGTAGCAGTAGGTGCCCCTATCTGTGATGAACGCCGTTTTCTCGCGGTCGGCCGGACTCATGGCGATCTGGTTATACCCTGAGAATGCATCCATAAATGAAAGCAGTTGGTTGCCGGCCGTAGCTTCAACGAGACGGTCTATGTGCGGCAAAGGGAAGCTGTCCTTAGGACAAGCTTTGTTGAGGTCGGTGAAATCCACGCAGACTCTCCACTTGCCGTTTTTCTTTTTGACCACCACCGGATTAGCCAACCAATCAGGATACTGGACTTCCACTATCTGATCTGCCTTGAGTAGTCGTTCGACTTCGTCCTGGACCGCCTTGACTCGATCCGGGCCCAAACGCCTGCGTTTCTGCCTGACCGGTTTGAATGTGGGGTCGATGTTGAGCCTATGGCACATGACTTCGGGGCTTATCCCAACCATATCTTTTGTTGACCAGGCGAATGTAGAAGCTCGAGACTGCAGAAAAACGATCAGCTTCGTCTTTATGCGTTCGTCGAGTTTGGACCCGATGCCGACGGTTCGCGAGGGGTCGGAGGGGTCTATATTGACCTATATGATCCGACACTCCGAAGACTTGAAGCGATCCCGCTCCGGCTTGTGGGGACCGGTAAGACGGTCCCCGCTCTGTAATTGCTATGCGTTTTCCGCCGTCCTCTATTTTTTTTCGATAACAGAGCATACTCGGGCTACCCTTTGGTCGCCATAAAGTGTGCAAATTCCTGTGCTGGCCGGGAATTTGAGGCAGAGGTGATAGGTCGACGGTACGGCTTGCATCGCATATATCCATGGTACCCCCAAAATGGCGTTGTAGATCGGGGGCGCATCAATGACTGCGAACTTGGTCTTCCGGGTCACTCCGCCAGCTCGTACTTGTAGCTTTACGTCGCCCATTGACATCATAGCAACCCCATCATAGCCCTTCAGCGTCCGAGTTTCGGGTTTCAGCTGATCTGGTGTGACGCCCATTTTTTCTAACGTTTGCCAGCATAGTACGTTGACGGTGCTTCCGGTGTCGATCAGAACTCGTTCGACGTCGAAGTCGCCCATTGTGACCTTGATAACCAAGGGGTCCGAATGGGGATGTTGGATTCCTTTAGCGTCCTCCGAAGTGAACGATATCGGGTCCGAGCAGAGTGAAGGTTCGCTCGGAGTTGTTCGAAGGGTGCACACCTGTCGTGCCCTCTTCTTTAATGCGCGGACGGAGTCTGCGCAGTCCTCCGGTGGGCCAAGTATCATGGTTATTCGTCCTCGGGGAGGTGAATTGGCCCGCTCCGGGTTTTGCCCCCTCTGCCGCTTTGGTGGGCCGGGCAGTTCGTCTGCTTGGGGCGCCTCCTCTTGGAGGTTCACGAATGCTTGGTTGACCGGTTGTTGGACTGCGTTGGGTGGTGCGTTGTAGCCTTGTCCGCCACCCGCACCGCAGCCTCCGTTAGATCGTCCGCCGCGCCATCCCCCACGGCGACCTCTGCCTCCGCGAACGCTTTTTGGCTGAAAGACAGCGTCGACTTCACCAGAGAGATATTTCCCGTACAAATAGTTCTTCAGGTGGACGCACTCATGTGTAGAATGACCGGAGGTCATGTGGAAGTTGCAGTAAAGTTCCTTCGGGTCGGTCAGCTGCTTGTCTTGTTCATCTGCCTCAGAGACTGCGTGGATGATGCCTTTTTCCGATCCTGGGGTTCGTGGTGCTTGCGGGGTTCGTGATGTTCGACCCGGTTTTTAACCTTGGGGGATGCGTTGATTGTTCGTCGTTGGTTTTCGCGGCTATTTGGGCCTCTTCTTCCTCATCGAGTGCGAATCCGGAAGCTCGATGCAGTGCGTCATCAAGGTCTTTGGGTTCCCGGATATTGAGGTCCTTTCGTAATGGTGACCCAGGGATCAGACCCTTCCTGAAGGCCGCCATTGCAGCGTCCTCCGGGACGTTGACCTTTGTTAGCTTCTCCTTGAATCTGTTCAAGAAACTGGCGATGGGCTCTCCTCGTTCTTGGGCCATCTCCCAGAGATCCGAACTTGTCATACCTCGTTCGATGAGGATTCGGTAATTCTTGAGGAAAGCCTTGGACAACTGGTCGAAATTGTCGATTGAGTTCGGCTCGAGCCTTGTGAACCATACCAAGGCAGGGCCGGAGAGGCTATCGATAAATAGCTGACAGCAACCGGCGTCCCTTTGTTCGTCGGTGAATCGTGCCTTGGACATGGTCGCCATGAAGGACGTCATGAACTGGACCGGATCTTTGTCTCCTTGGTAAATTGGAAGTTTCAGCTTGACGTTCGGCATGGTAGCTCGCGTTATCCGTTGAGTGAAGGGCGACTGCCGAGTTACCTCAACAATTCTATCAACCTCCGGAGCCGTGCTGATAGCCCGATGGAGGAGTGTGTTCATGCCGCTAATTTGTGACTTGATTTCTTCGAGTTCGAAGCAAGATCCGGGGTTTGTGAGGCGGGCGACCGGGGTGGCCGAGCTCTCGTGTATCCGCGAATTCGGATTCGCTGGTCGAATACTCGACGTGGTGTGAGGGGGAAGATTCCTCCTGTCGAATTGTGCGTCCGAAAAGTCGAGACGACGAGTGAGACCGCCCAAGTTAGGCGATTGTCCGGCAGAGACTTGCGATGGGGTTGTCTGGGTCATTACGGCGTCGACCCTGCGATTGGTGTCGGAGATCATCTGGTAAATCTCTTTCGTCATGGAGCCGAACAAGATCTTGAAATCCTCCATGGAGATGACCTGCGGGTTCTGGATCGGTGGTGTGGCATGAACAGGGAGATCTCCGTTCTGTGCGTCGGGCTGCTGCTCCGTGACGCCCGCAGCCTCCTCGTTGCGGTGTTGTTCACCGGTAAGCTCTGCGTCGAGGTTGACTAGCTCTACTTGAGTTCGCCCCGCTCCCTGGCTGGTCTCCCCTTCGGATCTGATCCCGACTGGGAGTTCGGCGGAGGTTTCGGCCGGGTTTGTCGTTGCGTTGACGCGCTGACGGGAGTACACGCCGATGGCCGGCCTAGTCGAAACGCCACCTCGTGTAGCGACGTCATCCTGAGTGGATGCGATGCCAGTGAGATCGAGCATGCTAGAGGTTGTGCGGTTTGCTTCGGGGATTTCGTTGATGATGGAAGACATTATTGTCGGGCTAGAGAGTAAGTTTTCTAGAGACGATTTGCGTCCCCACAGACGGCGCCAATTGTAGGAACTAGGTTTCCACAATGAATTTGTTTAAGGGGGGAAACAAATTCAATAGAATTATCTCTCTAGAAAATAGATCTAAGCCTTGGAATTAAAAGTAAAGAAGTAGAACTCAAAAGAATTAGGGTTTATTGCTAAGAACAAGAGGAGAACTCAATTATTGTATTTTATTCTGGATACCTTACAATGGAGAAATCACTCCTCCTTTATACACGTCCTAAGATTACAATATATATTCACTTTCCTTATCGGCCGAAGTGAGATATGGAAAGCTGCCTCATTGCTTTATTCGGCCGCCGTGCCGAAGTGGAAGTCGGCTCCTTCTTCTTCAAGGTGACACTTTGGCCGAACTGACTTCTTGTTGACCTAATCAAGCCCTTAACCGATTTTCCGGTTAACTAATCAATTAGTATTTCTGGTTTAGCTCGGTATGTCGGGGGTGCTGAATCCCGTACCAACAGTAATCATCTCTGGAAATCTGAATATGTTGTAGACGTGTCATTAAGAGAATTTGGATCAAATTATTATGCTGTTTACGTGAAATATCTCCATGGATGAACAGGACATCGTTCTTATTCACTATGGCAATCAAAAAATGCTCTGCAGTTGGTTTCTCGTTGGTTGGCACGAAATCGAAAGGTATGAATCCTTTTACAAGCGACTACCCATGTAGCTTGTCAGTGTGAAACATTCATGTGAAACTTAGATCAAAGTAGAGAAAAGAAGTGTGGTGTGCTGAATTTCTGTGTGTCTTAGGGTCGGGAGAACAAGCATCATCATCAGGTGTCGGTGGCTCAGCAGCTGATGAACCAATTAGTACACGTGAAACGATTAGGCAATTCCTTCTTGTCTACGCAATTACAAGGGTCTATGGTCCAAATGGGCTGATGATTCAATTAATTGACGAGGCTAAAAAGGAGGGTAAAGAGGCTAAAGCGGGTGAAGAGGCTACAAACCTGCCACCTGCCGAAATAAGATCTATGCTCACTAGAGGTGTGGGCGAGAGACTTGAACAATGTGAGCTACTATTGTGGAATTTCAGACGATGACATTGACAACATTTAAAGTTCAGATCTTGCATGCATTTAACAAAATAAATTTGTAATTGAAACCATTCAAATTAATGGTCATGATGACATATCACATATCCAAAATTATGTTAGAAATCCAACGGAACATAGAAGTGTGTATCAAAATTCAGATATGCTTACCTTAGATTTGCTTTTAAACGTAGAAAAAAAAGCATGATCCAAATTCAATGTTGGACTGGCAGATCCAAATTCGCCAAAGATGGGTCTTGTACATGGACCCAATCTGATTCCAAAAAAAAGGAGGGGCTCTTTAGTAATTTGGTTGAAATTTCCAAAGCGCGGGAAAACGAAAAAAGAAAAAGAAAAAAATCTAATCTCTCTCTCTCTCCAGAGTCTTTCACTCACTTTGTCCAATGTCCAGCATCCACGAAGCCCCCCCTACTCCCAGTAAAAGCCTTTTTTTTTTACCCTAAATTTCTTCTTCTCAAAAAACTAATTCACCTTCGAAGCTTCTCCAGGAATCATCAATCAAAGCTCCTATACAGGAGCCCCTCTCTCTGTCCCGCTTAATTTTACAATCGCCCAACAATGAGCGGAGATAATCGGAGACGGGATCGAAAGGACTCGCGGTGGTCGAAGAAGCCGAGAGTAGTGAACACTGCAGAAGATGAACTCGAATCTAAACTCGGATTTGGGTGACTACTCACATTCGCACCGGTAAGTTCTCCCGTAATCGCACTCTAATATTTGACCTAACCTTTTGTTAATTGAGAGAGCATTTGAGAAACTTTCGGACTTGATTAAATGTGATTTTTTTTTCTCTAAATTAACTAGAAGCATTGGCGATTGAGCCATACAGTAAACACACATAATTGTGAGAATTTAGGATTCTAGGAGATACGAAGTTACGAGAACTATTATAAGGGTTTCCCCTCATTTGATTCAACTTCGCTGGTAGTTCTCTCAATGCAAATTTTGGCGTTTGATATGTAAGTACTAGTATTTACTACTGATTGGTTATTCGCAGTCATCTTGGGAAGATCGAGATACTGGGAAAGTCTATAGTTGCGTGGACCTTTACTTTGTTACTCAGGTGAGCTGCTATATTTATGGTCATTACGATGTCAGCTTTGTATAAGTTGATGAACTTTTATATTTTTGTTTAACCACGTTGAGGATTTTTTCTTAGGATGGGTTTTCTTTCAAGACAAAGTACAAGTTCCGCCCTTACTTCTATTTAGCCACAAAAGTATGATAACATCTCTCTGTATATCATCTGATTGCTCTCTGAGTCATTTATTCTAATTTCATCCTATATGTCAATAACACTGCATTGCCGATTTACAGGACAAATTGGAATTGGAAGTTGAAGCCTACTTGAGACGCTGATATGAAAGACAGGTTGCTGGTATTGAGATTGTTGATAAAGAGGATCTTGATCTTGTAAGTCAGTAGAGCTTACCTTTTTTATTTGTTTAACTCTGACTTCTACCAGTGTAAATTTCATCTTGATTCTGTGGTTTAGTTGACCAGTGTCTTCTACAAGTTGATTGATGCTGTTGTTCTCTCTATAGAGACTCATATCAGTAACTTTTATGATGACCTTTAGTTATTATTCTCTTCTTGTAACCTCAAAACCGAGCACTTGTAGTAAGAAGTCGAAAAAGGTGATCCTGCATCCATATGGTGAAATATCTAGGCGTTTGCTAGTATGCAACATGGGTTGTAAAGGATAAAGTTCTTTTTTTTTTGTTAGTCTTGCCCTTTAGTGCTATAGTATGCAGGATATGAAGGTTTCAGTACTTTTTTTTGTCGTCACTTGTAGGGTGCCTTTCTAATTTTTTTTTTTTTTTTTTTTTTTGAGACATACCGTTTTGAGTTCCTTCTTTTCTTATATGAACAGAAAAATCATTTATCTGGCCTGCAAAAAAAATATTTAAAAGTATGTTTTGATACTGTGCAACAATTGATGGAAGTCAAGAGGGATCTGTTGCATATTATCGAACGAAACTAGGCTAAATTTGATGCACTTGAAAGCTTACGAATCCATATTGGCTGGAAAACGGTAAGACTGTATTTTTTTTTTTTTTTTTTTTTTTTTTTTTTTTTTTAATATGCTCTGAAGAGTTTTGTTGGTTTCCTAATTTACCTTTAGTATCAGTTGTTCGTAGTTATTTTTTATGTTTATTTCCAGAAATTTCACATATCCTGATCATTTATTTTTTTGTTCTTGGAAGGCAGAGAACAACACCCTCAAGATTGCTTAGACTCTATTGTGGACATCCGCGAGTACGATGTCCCTTATCATGTTCGATTTGCAATTGATAATGGTAACCAGTTTAGTCAAACCAGAATGTCTGTTTAGTTCCCAAGATTGTCAACATGACGTTTTCTTGGTGTCCAGATGTAAGGAGTGGGCAATGGTACAATGTCAGTATTTCCAGCACCGATGTCATACTTGAGAAGAGGTCAGATCTTCTTCAACGCGCAGAAGTCCGTGTTTCTGCATTCGATATAGAGACAACAAAGCTTCCGTTGAAGTTTCCGGATGCTGAATATGATCAAATTATGATGATATCCTACATGGTTGATGGCCAAGGTTTTCTAATTACTAACAGAGAGGTAACTACGGTAGACATTTGTCTGTTTCGATTTGATATCATAATGATGATATCTTACATGATGGATGGGGGTGGTTTTATATCATTAATGGAGAGAAGCTGCTAGATAGTCCTGCTTTGGTATCTTTTAGATTAGGTTGAGCAATCAGTAGAGAGAAAAAAGTATAGGCTTTGTGTTTTCTTCAATAATAGATTGTACTCTTAATCCACGAGAAATCAGAAATGGTCCATATAAGATCATCACACTTGATTAATTGATTTTGTATGATGTGACTTTAAGACTGTTTATGGACTAGCGTGACATTTTGCAATATAATTTTAAAACTTGATTTCTGATTTGTTAACAGGTTTTCATTGCATGTGTCATCTCTTGTTGATATCTCAGCTGTATCCTTTCCTTTGAATATTTGTATCATGTTAATCTTCTTTGATTATAAACTTTGTATTTTTGCACTTAATTCAGTGTGTTGGCGAAGACATAGAAGATCTGGAATACACACCCAAACCAGAATTTGAAGGCTATTTTAAAGTCACTAATGTTAAAGACGAGTTATTGTAAATTAGCTCCGGATTTGAATATTATATCAGAAACATCCATGTGCTGAAAAGCCAGTTACTATCTTGGTTTTGTCTTGTAGGTTGAACTCCTCCAAAAATGGTTTTCTCATATGCAAGAGTTGAAACCTGGTATTTATGTTACATACAACGGAGACTTTTTTGACTGGCCATTTATAGAACGAAGAGCATCTCATCATTCAATCAAAATGAATGAGGTACACAAAGCTTTCCTTCGTTGTTATTTATTTAAATTTTATCTGTCTGCATGACTAAAAGGATATATATATTATACTTGGAGATTCTATATGAAAAAGCTTTTGACCTTCTATTGTGGCCTTGAGAGTGTGCCTCTGCATAAAGTAGTATAGCAACGCCGATCGAGTGCTGCCTATACTGTCTATATGAATTATCTTGCCAGAGGATGCTTACTTTAATATTATCGTTTCCTTCTGTGGAAGAGATTCATCTTTCAAATATTCAGTGACATGTGTTTAGCCTCTCAATACTGTGGTCTTTTGAGAGTTGGCAAGTTGCCACTCATCTCCCGAACCTTACTTCTATTCTCAGTTCTATTTCAGAAACCTCCATTACTTCCCTTTCTTGTTTTTATTTTATTTTTAAACTACCTATATCTGTGCATCTTACTCGTCAGTTCCTATCTCAATATTATCTTCCATTCGAGCATAATGTTGTCAACTGTAATTCAGCATATGTCTTTTGTTTTCTTCCTGGTGATTGCAGGAATTGGGATTCCGTGTTGATCATAATCAAGGCGAATGCCGAGCTAAATTCGCTTGCCATTTGGATTGTTTTGCTTGGGTAAAACGTGATAGCTATCTTCCTCAGGGAAGCCATGGTCTGAAGGTTAATTCTACTTCTTTCTCTTAGAGATTATTTCATCTTTTACGGTCATATATATCTTTTGTTAAGGAATTTATATTATGATATTGAGTTATGCTTGCCTCTTAATTAAATGCCAGGCTGTTACAAAGGCCAAACTAGGGTATGATCCACTGGAAGTGAACCCAGAGGACATGGTTCGGTTTGCGCAGGAAAAGCCACAGGTATTGCTGAGAATTTAATCCTGCTATTTCTGCTTAACATATTTTTTCTCACCATTAGAGCTAATTATTAGATACTGGAATGGGCTAGAGTAACAAACAGTTGATGCTAATTGATCAGGTTATTCAACTATTTGCCTCTTTTAAGGGTTGAAGAAATGTCCTCAACATTTAGAAGCGGACATATATTTACTGTCTTATTAGTACACAACATTACTGTCTTATTGCTCATTTTAAATTTACTGTTTTATTAGTACACAACATTATTAAGAAGCGGACATAGCTTTCAAGCAATTAATTGGTATGAACTGTTAGATTTCTCTAGTCTATGGCATAGACTCTATGCTGTAGTGCTTGCAAGGTTTTCATGGAATTAGGTGCTTATATCTTATTTCTGTCCCCTGCTGGGAATGATTTCACAGACAATGGCCTCCTACTCAGTCTCTGATGCTGTTGCAACTTATTACCTATACATGACATATGTCAATCCTTTCATTTTCTCTCTCGCAACTATTATTCCAATGGTCCCTGATGAGGTTTTACGCAAAGGGAGTGGCACCCTTTGTGAAATGCTTCTGATGGTTCAGGTGACTTCCTATTTACAACAAGGTCTTTAGCAATCTTTACTGTGTGACACATTCCATTAATTAGAAGTCTTCGTTCTCAGAATAGGCTTACAAGGCAAATGTTGTATGTCCCAACAAAAATCAAGCTGACCCTGAGAAATTCTACCAAAATCAACTTCTTGAAAGTGAGACATATATTGGTGGTCACGTGGAGTGCCTCGAAAGTGGTGTTTTCAGATCTGATATTCCTACCAGTTTTAAGCTTGATTCGTCGGCATACCAGGCAAGCTATCTGCTTTATATTCATTCGACATAATGTTAGTTGATTTCTTTGATGAGCATTACTTTTTGAGAGTTTCTATTCAAATGTCACTGATCTTTCTGTAATGTCATCTGAAGTGCAGAAGTGGTGCAGTTAATAGTGAATACCTATGTAGTCTGTAATGGATTCCTCAAGCAAATTGCTTCCCATTATTATGCACATGATGTTATCATAGCTAATTTTGCACCTGGTGCACACAAAAATAATTATTTATGAACTTATCTGATATTGGACGCTTTGATTGCCAGCAACTGATTGATAACCTTAGTCGGGATCTGGAATATGCTATCACTGTTGAAGGGAAAATGAGAATGGATTCAATATCCAATTATGATGAAGTGAAGGACGAAATCAAGAAAAAGGTAGTTGTAATTAGAGATATTGATTTTAGTGCTTATTCCCTTGATTCGTTTCAGCATGTTATTTCTCTTGTCGCGTCGAATTGCTGACACTGCATACATGTTTCATTCTGGGAAAGTTTGCTTATACACTCATACACATTAAGATCGGATATACAAGCCTTCTCTCATGTCGAGTAATTTCAGTAGTTCTTGTAGAAAGAACATAGTAAAGCCTTAGACTATGGTTTGAGCCTCAAGAAGAAATCTGTCTATTAAGTATCCCCTATCTACAGTAGTTGTCACCAACTAGGCGTCTGCATGTTTGGATATATCGAAGCAGAACAGAAAACTTGATGGTCTTATGAATTATTTCCCTTTGTGTTGCTTGATTCGGGATGAAGGCTTAGTTCTGTTATGGCGGTTTTATTGGTTCTGCAGCTCGAGAAGTTACGAGATGACCCTATACGTGAAGAAGGGCCTCTTATTTATCACCTCGACGTCGCAGCGGTGTATCCAAATATCATTTTAACAAACAGGCTTCAGGTACATCTAATCTCTGTCCGTATGTTTTTAACTGAATAGGGATTATTTGTTGTAACATACAATTGTACAAAATAATGGAAAATTCCCTGGAAATATTATATAAAGTGAAACTTTTCTTTGATTTTCAGCCACCATCAATAGTTACGGATGAGGTCTGCACAGCATGTGATTTCAACCGCCCAGGAAAGACTTGTATTAGAAAACTTGAATGGGTTTGGCGTGGGGTGACATTCATGGGAAAGAAAAGGTTCTTAACTTATTTTTCATTCCAGCTAACTATGGATTTTAACCTTGTTGGTCTGGTCTTAAGTTCTGAACTTTGTTTCAACTGGTTTGGCAGTGATTATTACCATTTGAAAAAACAGATTGAGTCTGAATTTGTTGATACTGGTGCAAATATTCAGTCTTCAAAATCATTCCTTGATTTGCCAAAGGTGGAACAACAAACCAAGCTAAAAGAACGACTTAAGAAATATTGTCAAAAGGTTTTCTCGCCCTCCCTCCTGCATAGTAATAGTTTCCCCACATTGTCAACATATGATTGCAAGTCATTTTGCATTTTGCAGGCATATAAACGAGTACTTGACAAGCCAATCACTGAAGTTCGTGAGGCTGGGATATGCATGAGAGAAAACCCTGTCTATGTGGACACTGTTCGGAGGTGTGTGGCTTTTATTCTCCCATATTTTTCTTGATTGAGACTCTGTTTGGACGTTTAGTCTTTTGTGCAGTAATCTCTTTTGTGTGAACACACCAGTGATTATGATAATTTTTTTTTAACTAAGTCCTAATTGCTTTTTATTTGGTGGTGTTTTGAATGTAATTAAAGCTTTCGAGATAGGAGGTATGAATACAAAACACTTAACAAGGTCTGGAAGGGAAAGTTGTCCGAGGCCAAGGCAAGTGGTAATTCAATCCAGATCCAGGAAGCACAGGTACGTTATCTTGTATACTTGCTCAGAGATCTCTGGAACTTTTTTAAGATAGTGACATTCAAATTTGGAACAGGATATGGTAGTGGTTTACGATTCCTTGCAGCTAGCTCATAAGTGTATACTTAATTCCTTCTATGGATATGTCATGCGAAAGTGAGTCTTCTGGTCTCTTGTCAAGAGCCTGGACTTTGGTTATATGATCGTTGTCTGTTCCATTTAGGTTGACCCAAAGCTTTACTTGAAACAATTTCCAGGGGTGCAAGATGGTACTCCATGGAAATGGCTGGTGTAGTTACCTATACTGGAGCCAAAATCATCCAGAATGCCCGGTTGCTTATTGATCGAATCGGGAAACCACTTGAGTTGGATACAGATGGTATATGGTGTTGTCTCCCTGGATCTTTTCCTGAGAACTTTACTTTTAAAACGATGTAAGGTTTTGCTATATCCATGTTTGGAAGTTCCTTGTTCTATTTTGTTTTGAATATATTGCAGTAGTTCACTTTAAGATATATTCAAGAGTTTTTATATCCATGTTAGATTTTATTTTCTCGTGGTTCGCAAGATGTTAAGTAAACCATCAATTGTATTTTTTTACTGCAGGGACATGAAGAAACTCACAATCTCTTATCCATGTGTAATGCTTTATGTTGATGTGGCAAAGAATAACACAAATGATCAATATCAGGTACGCGAAGATTATGTAGCTTTTGTATTCAGTCTTAAATAAGCAGATGATATAAACCCTTCTGAGGTTCTGAAAGCATTTTGCCTTGTGTTTCGTTTCTATTTTCCCTTTGATTGTTAGTTGAAACAGACTCTTGAAGATCCTATACGCAAGACATATAAGTCACATAGTGAATGCTCAATTGAATTTGAAGTGGATGGACCGTACAAGGCATGCTTAAATTTTATGAAACTTTTACGTGTGCTGCTCTTTGATTGCTGGGTAGAAATATTTGTAATCCTTTTCATTCAGGCAATGATTATTCCTGCATCGAAAGAGGAAGGAATCTTAATTAAGAAGCGTTATGCTGTTTTCAATCATGACGGAACCTTAGCAGAACTCAAGGGTTTTGAGATCAAGCGTAGAGGGGAGCTAAAATTCATTAAAGTTTTCCAGTTATCCTTTCCTTTCTTTGTGTTGTAATGATTCATCAAATTGTTGCTTCATCTATTTTTAGGCTCAAAGCGGTTGATGATTGTATTTCACTTGATCCAGTTATATTAGACTTTTAGTAACTCTTTCTAGCAGCATTTTCAAGGTTCTAATTCTGACATAAAATAATTCTCTGTTAGGGAATAGGGAGAATTCCACTGGTTCTTAATTGCTTGTTCAGGTGACTATTTAGCAAGTATCTACTATCTAGAGCTCCTCTACCTTCATCGTTCATAAAAGAACAGACTGATAAACAAATCTCTGTTCTATGACGACACACTGCATGTTACATTTTATTTTTGTTAAACATTTCCATCCTATTTATTGGATTCTTGTGTTTACTTAAGCTTATTTCAAATATGAACTGCATAAGATGTTCCATGATTTGTTAGACGCAAGCATCCCAAGAAAATAGGCTGAGATTTATTTGATAAATATGTGTAGAGCCTTCATTATTTGTTTTTCTACCCCTTCCCTACAGGCCGAGCTTTTTGACAAATTTCTCCATGGATCAACTCTTAAAGAGTGCTATTCTGCTGTTGCAGCCGTCGCAAATCGGTGGCTTGACCTACTCGATGTATGTGAAATACTTTGTTTTTTGTTATTTTTTAGTTGATTTTTTTTTTCCCTACTGAGGAGAAAGACTTTTCATATAGGTGCTGCTAAATTCTCTTATTTGTAACAGGGTCATTTTGCTCATAGTTTTCTCTTTACATTTTCTCCAGAATCAAGGAAAAGATATTGCCGATAGTGAACTGCTAGATTATATATCAGAGTCAAGCACAATGAGCAAATCGTTAGCAGATTATGGTGAGCAAAAGTCATGTGCAGTGACCACAGCAAAACGCCTGGCTGAATTTCTTGGTGATTCAATGGTCAAAGATAAAGGACTTCGTTGCCAATACATTGTTGCTTGTGAGCCAAAGGTACATTTCTGTTAAACTTAAAATTTTCTTGGAACTTTTGTCCTCCTTTGACATATACTCAAAGAGGCCATCCATTACCAACCCGAACAGGCCAGAAAAAACTGAATAGTTAGGTCTTATGAAAAAAGTAACTGATTCACATATCTTCTTCCATCTCTTCTTATAATTTTTTAGTACGAACAGACTTGTGTATGTTCTGTTAACAATCTCTACTGTTGGAGCGCTTAGTTAGGTTACACTGCTGAATGTACATTTTCTCCAAGTCAATAATGTCGTCACACATGCAATCTGTATCAAGGTTGTTGCTTACATTTAAAAATTTATTTACTCTCTGTTAAGCATCTTTTTGAGCTATTCTGGTGTAGTATATCTGCTTATAGTACTTCTTTTCTTGCAACTTAACAACTTTTCTCATGATTAGGGTACACCTGTTAGCGAACGGGCTGTTCCTGTTGCTATATTTGAAACAACAAAACCGGGTAAACCTTCTGTTATCTGCTGTGATTATGTCTTCTTGCGTTCTTATGATCAAATGTAATGAAACGTCAAAATTCACAGGAATTATGAAGTATTATCTGCGAAAATGGTGCAAGACATCATCAGACGTCGGAATTCGTTTAATTATTGACTGGTCGTATTATAAGCAGCGCCTTAGTTCAGCTATCCAAAAAGTTATTACCATTCCTGCTGCAATGCAGAAGGTTCATTGTTACTATTCATATTGGTTTTGGTTTTCTTAATATTCTTTCTGTAAATATCTAACGACTTATATGACCTCATTAGGTGGAAAATCCTGTGCCTAGGGTGAATCATCCTGATTGGCTCCATAAAAAGGTCCGTGAGAAAGATGACAAATTTCGCCAGAGAAAACTAGTTGATATGTTTAGTTCAGCAAACAAAGACGGTGTGTCGGACACAGATCATATGGTGACTGAAGATAATATGGAAGATATTGAGGATTTTTGCAAAGAAAACAGGCCTTCCGTGAAAGGGCCAAAGCCAATTGCACGTTCTTTTGAAGTTAAAAAAAAAATGACTGAACACGAGCAGAAAGAGAGCTGCGGTCCAGAGTTCCATGATATCTCATTTCAGAACATTGACAAGAACGTAAATTACCAAGGATGGCTTGAACTGAAAAAGAGAAACTGGAAAGTGACATTAGAGAAGAAGAAAAAACGAAGGTAGTACTTTATTTGGAACAAAATGTAGTTTACTATGACATCCGCTGCTTCTAAAACTTTCTGAACTTCTTGACTGTGTATTCCTTCTTTTTGAAGGTTGGGTGATCTAAGATCTTCAAAGCAGATTGATGCTCACGAGATAAATCAAAAAGTTGTTCTGGGAAGAGGAGATGTAGGTTCATACTTTAGGAGGCCTGAAGAAGCCTTGACTAGTTCACATTGGCAGGTGGGCACAGCAACCTAAATGTATTTATATATTTGGCTAATATTTTGTAACCATATAATGTTGTCTTTCTGGCTTTTTCAGATAATACAACTGGTCCCAAGTCCACAGAGTGGGCAATTTTTCGCCTGGGTGGTTGTGAAAGGATTGATGCTTAAGATCCCATTGACAATCCCTAGGGTGTTTTACATTAATTCCAAAGCTCCTACAGTTGAAAATTTCCCGGGAAAGTGTGTCAACAAGATTCTCCCTCATGGAAGGCCTTCTTATAATTTGATTGAGGCATGCCTTTTATCAACTATACATCTTTCCCCTTGTATTCCTTTTAGTTAGTTACAGTTTTTATATTTCTTTACAGGTTAAAATTCAGGAAGATCAATTTAAAAAAGAAAGCAAAATGCGTGCAGCTCTTCTTGCCAACCCTGAAATTGAGGTGAGGTCTTTTAAAAAGTTAAAAAAAATAAGTGCCATCAGAAGCCACACCTTTTATCGACTACCCACCCATCACATGTCTTAAAAGTAATAAAGAAAGTTTCTTAGTATCGTTAACTCTTACTTCTGTGATCTCTGGTGCCATTTTATTTGGTGAGTAGACAAATTGTATTTGGTGTCTGGTAGTCTGAATTTGTGTGCTATAGAAATTTACTTTATCAACTACCCTGTATAAGGAAAACTCTGAAAAGGGAGTTTAAAAGCGAAGGGTAGCTATATTTATCTCAGTTATGTGTGTGTGTCTTCTTTGTTTTTTAAATAGAATGTGAATGAGACCCATCGACTTGTCAGCTTGGTGGGACTTGTCAACTTGTTGGTTAAATGCATGTTTTGACCTTCATTTTTCATCAAGAGAATACCATGTTTATGCTTGCTTGTCTCATAATTAACTTTGGCAGGGCATTTATGAAACTAAGGTGCCTCTGGAGTTTAGTGCTATATGTCAAATTGGATGTGTATGCGAAATTGATAAAACAGCTAAGCACCGTAATACCCAAGATGGATGGAAAATTGGTGAACTTCATATGAAAACTACAACTGAGTGTCGCTACTTGGAACGTTCAATTCCACTTGTTTACTTGTATAACAGGTAAAGCTCCATTCTATAAAGTAACACGACTACCCCTTCTCTGATGGAAACCAATTCAACTTCATGCAATTTAAGTTGAAGAATGTTTTGATTGTAAATTTCTAGTAGGCATTTAGTCACAATGTTGGAGTGTTTATGACTACGTGTCTAGTCATATTATTGAATACGCTGTTGCTTTCTCAAATTAGTCCCTTAAAATTTTGAACCTTAGTTTTTGTTTTTTTTTCTCCTTCTTCTTTGGCCATGTTATGTTGTTTTATTTATGTAGACCGGAATACTTTTCTCATGGTTTACTTGTTTGCAGCACCTCTACAGGGCGTGCTATATATGTTTTATATTGTCATGCATTGAAGCGTATGTCTGCCGTGGTAGTTGATCCTTTTAGCAAGGAATTATTACCATCTGCCCTAGAGAGACAGTTTAGAGATAGTTGCCAAGAATTTTCAATTGACTCATTGTCTTGGGGTAGTATCCTTTTCCAGGTATGCTCTAAACTCATCACATAGAATCCCTGCAATAGTAGTCCTGTATTTTTTTGAGCTTTTGTGAATGCTAATCATCAGGTGGACTATGTTGACCATCCTGAAGCTGCCAAGAAGGTTATACAGAAAGCAATAAGTGACTACAGGTAACTCGTTTTCCCTGTTTTATAGCAGTGCAGCCTGTTTAATGTTTCCCTGACATATTGAATCCAATAGTGTTTCTATTGAATCAGTTGCGCATGCTTTTTCCTATTTTATTTTTTCCTGTGTGAAGTAGTTGGTAACTTAGATACATTCTATAAGTTATTGTCCCAAAAAACAAATAAAGAGTTTGATTGTTGGACTTTTCTTGTAAGGTTATGTTAAATCATCCCGTAGTCTTTGACTAGTCACATTGTTTCTTTATCTTGCAGAGAAGAAAATAGTGGACCAACTGTTGCTGTCATCGAATGCCCTGACTTTAACTCCATGAAGGAAGGTATTAAGGCCCTGGATGATTTTCCATGTATGAGGATTCCCTTCAACGGCGATGACAATAGTTATCAGGTTCCTTAACTTATAAACCAATTGGCTACCTTTTCTCCTTTTATGTTATGATAGATGTTTATTTGATCAAGTAATACATATGTGTGGTGGGGTTGCAATGCATAGCCTGTCTCCTGGCAACGTCCAGCAGCAAAAATAGCAATGTTACGTTGTGCTGCAGCAATTCAGTGGTTGGATCGGAGGATTGCCCAATCAAGATACGCCCATGTAGGTTATGTTTCTAAAGTAGAAATATAGTTCCTCATATTATTGTTTTGTGCAGTTATTGACATTTCCTGTACAACTGAATAGGTGCCTCTGGGGAATTTTGGACTTGATTGGCTAACATTCACAATAGATATCTTCATGTCCAGGGCACTCCGTGGCCAGCAACAGGTCTTTTCTTCGAATTTCCTAACTTGTAACTTTTTTTTTAGTTCCATTGCTACAGTATTTGCCTTATTTTTTCTTTCTGTTTGCCTTTTTGCTCTTGCTCTGTTCCTACAGCGCCTAGGCAAAAGGCTGTTGTCTCTCTATCACTGATTTCGGTTATTTTTTATTTTTCCTTAAGAAGTGCCTATTATGTATCATTGAATTTCCTTTTGTATAACAGGTCCTTTGGGTGTCAGATAATGGTGTTCCAGACCTTGGAGGTATAAACAATGAAGAGACATTCTTTTTTGATGAGGTACGTAATCAAAAGGGCTAAAAACAGTTTCCTTTTGGAGTCTGTGAACTTTGTCAGGATCATCGCCAATCTATATGTTGTTGTTTTTTTTTTTTTGTCTTTTTGTTTCTGTGCGCTATCAAGGTTATAAACTGGTATGCTTCTTTGACACAGGTGCAACAAACAAGTTTGGTATTCCCTGGAGCGTATAGAAAAGTGTCTGTGGAGCTAAAGTTAATAAAAAAAATTGATTTAATTGTCGTGCTGTTTTGGATGTTGTTCTAATTAACATGCATTGTGCAGATCCATCACTTGGCTGTTAATGCCCTTCTGAAAAGCAACCTTGTGAATGAAATGGAAGGAGGCGTCTTTTCGGGATTTGAACAGGATGTGAATCCTAGAGGCACAAATTCAGACGAGAACACCAGTTTTGATGAGACCACTGGATGTGCTCAAGCATTTCGTGTCCTGAAACAATTGTTTGATAATTGCTTTACTGATGTGCGTAAATATGAGAATATATATGCTGATTCCATTTTGCAACGCTTGTCTTGGTGGCTCTGCAGGTATGATTATGTCACATCACATCTTGTAACATGTTCACCTTTTTTCTGACTCATAACATACCGATGTTAATTCCTTATTGTAGCCCGTCCTCTAAGCTCCATGATCCAGCTCTTCATCTCATGCTTCACAAGGTAAATATTATCTAGTATTTCTTGCTTTTTATCAAGTATAAATGAGTTGGTGTGGATAAATCAGCAGACTTTATATAATTTACTCCTGTCTGAATCTTTCTTAGTCAATTCATTGTATCGAAACTGAAGCTAACAAATAATACCTCCTTGCTGGATTATTCTTGTCATAATACATATCATTCTCAAGGCACCTTCAGATCCTGAGATTTGTCTGTTACACTCATTTTTTATTTGCCTTTAAAATTCTAAACCCATTTGACATCCTGCGTTTTTCATGAATATTATAGGTCATGCAAAAGGTCTTTGCTCTGCTATTGACTGATTTGCGGAGATTGGGTGCTATAATAATTTATGCAGACTTCTCAAAGGTCATCATCCACACAGGGAAATTTGATCCATCTGCTGCCAAGGCCTATTATGAAAGCTTGCTCACAGCGGTGGGAAATAGGTTGGTTTCTTCCTTTCACGGTATATATTTTTGACTATATGTCTAATGGGCTGCGCTCATTTTCCTGCCATGATTTTTGTACTTTGCCACTGACAGTTCTATCTTTGAGTGGATATTGCTCGAGCCGGTTCACTACTGGCACTCATTACTTTTCATGGATCAGGTTAGAACTCTTATTTCTTATACTTCCCTTTTGTATTTTTAATTTCTGATAGCTAAACATGGCAAACCGTGTTGTAAATTGTAAAACTGCATATCCCTGAACACAAAAATTGAGCCTCAAAGAGAGGAAATGAAAAAGTGACAATCCATGGGACCTCAATACATGTTGTTCCAGTAAACCAGGAGTTATAACTGATAAGAGTAAATTCCTTTCACCTTGATGGTTAAAAAATTATCTCCAAATTGCACTGAACTCTACTAAAGCCCCATCTTCCATCATTAGTTTTGGTTTAATCGGACTTCTTGATCTTGCTTTTCCTTATTTATACCCTCTCATCAAGATATCTCTTTTTCAACCTTTAGTATAACTACACTGGTATCCAAGCTCCCGATGATGAAAGTTCACCTGACGAAGTGGCTATTGAACAAAAATGGAGTGTTGCACGACATTTACCCGAGTATATTAAGGTGTACAGACAGAACCCTCATTCAAATCAAAGCAGAGTTATTTAAACATGTGGCAACAGTTAGACTATTTTCTTGGACACTGATGCATTTCATCTATCTTGGCAGAGTGATTTCACTGTAATCGTTGCCGAGTTTATATTTCATCCCTGGAAATTTGCATTAGAGAAAAAAAAAAAAGGGCAGTTCAGAGAGTTTAGAGGCACAGATGGTAGCATATCTAAGAGAACAGGTAGTCTTAAAGCCTTTTGATTTACTTTTCGTTCACCCAAAAGATTGTCTCCTCATTTCTCTTTTGTTTATTTTATGCAGATTGAATCCTACTTCACAGAGAGGCTTCTTAAGAAGGTTATTGATATCATGCCACACATGAAGGACATAAACGTTTCAGATGCATCTCGGTTTTCTGGTCAAACTCCCAAAGGAGATTACACGTTAGAATTTATACAGGTTATCTCTGCTGTTCTGGCTCTTGACCAGAATGTCCAGCACGATGTTCTGGTAAGTACTCCACCTATTCCTTTTCACTTTTACCTGATACTGGTTCAATTTGAAAAATATATGGAGTATTCACAAGTCCTTTAAATAGATTAATCGTGGAAATGAAAATTCTAATATAGACTTTTTATAATTATAATTAGAAAACCTCTTTGTAACTGATTTCATTCACAAATCCAGTCTACACTCCGGAATTCTTGAAACTATGTTTACCTAAAAAGTTGGATAGTTTCAGATGGGTGTTAATTATTGTCTACTCAAATTTTGTTCTCTAGACCTACAATCTTGCTGACGTAATCTCTTCTCTATACGTAATGAGAAAGAATCTGTTAAAGTACATTAAGGTAAAAGAGTATGCTGCTGAAGCCGAATTTCTTGATCCTGGGCCCTCCTGCATCTTACCTAATGTAGCTTGCAGGTATTACTTGACCAAAAGAAATGCTCAATTTTTGTGATTCAAATAAGCATTCTGGTGATTTTGCTACCTCTAGTTTCTGCTATCTTTTTGCAACACTAAAAGAAAAGAAAAACGCCTTAGACCCCCAAATCCCAGAGAAAAGAGGGCTACCTTGGTCATATTCCGAAGGCTGAATATACCATCTGCTCTCTGTCATATATCTGCACACATTGTGTTTTTTAATACTTGACTTTTTTGCAGTAGTAAGCAGTAAGACGGCTGAAAATGTATTCACCAAGTTTTAATTATACTGTTTTTATTGTTGCAGCAACTGTGATGCCTACAGAGACCTAGATTTATGCAGAGACCCTGATCTATTAACAGAGAAAGAATGGCCATGTGCGGATACACAATGTGGGAAGATATATGACAGAGAGCAGATGGAGAATAGTCTTCTCCAGATGGTGAGACAGAGAGAGAGAATGTACCACATGCAGGATCTAGTGTGCATTAGGTGCAATCAGGTGAAAGCCGCATATTTGACAGAGCAGTGTGAGTGTTCTGGTTCCTTTAGATGCAAAGAGAGCGGGTCAGAGTTCCACAAGAGGATGGAGATTTTCTTGGATATAGCAAAGCGCCAGAAGTTCAAAATGCTAGAAGAATGCACACCTCTTGGATTTTACAATGCACCAGCTGCTGACAAAACAGAGAAAGACATCATTTATAGGTTAATTGATTTGTGTATAATTTCTACACCTAACTGACTCAAAACATGTCTTTACATGATGAAGTTGTGGGATAGCATTTTTCAGTGACATAACTAGCGCTCTTGGATCAGGCCATTTAATTCATGAGTGAAAGGGGAACTAGCATTACATAATAACTTTGCTGAAAGGTGGAGTAATAAATTACAAAAGTACACACAATAAGAGACTGTCCCCGTGTCCCGTGAGCCATAAAATGCGAGATTGCACGTTAGTAGAAATCAGCGCACAAGCCTTGAACCATGGTCCTTATGTTTTGCATATGAACGTGTGTAAGCTAGGTGTCATTTTAACAGATTGTGTGCGAGTACATACGATCATTTTGTTGTTGATAGAATCATAGAATTAAATATTAGAGGCAAAAGAATTATGAATATACGCAATGATGTGCATTAAACGAATTGTTTTCCTCCTAGTGTATAAATACATAACCGGGAACTCGAGATCTTCCCTGCCGCTAATAATGCCGAGCAATTTGATCAATGCCATCTTCAAGCTTCCTCTCCAAACTCTTTTGTGAAATTCTCATGGACCTCAAGGTCAGACTTACTCACCGTCGGTCGCTGTCTTGCTAGTACCTTATCAAAATCCGTTCTCGCGATAGGCGGTGGAATAATCTGTTGTGTTTCGAATCAAAACAAATGAACGACCATCATCACCAAAACAACTTCAACGATTGAAATTTCCTCAAGACCAAATGCATATAGAAATGTATTCTCATGCTAAGATATTATGAGTTTGACAGCAAATTCAGACTTTTGACGCCAACCTTTTCAGCAAGCCCTTTTGCTGCTAAATCCTGCATTGTAGTCTGAATGGCACCAGGTTGTTTAGGCCCGCATGGCCTCCACGTACGATCAGTAGCCTTGAAAAAGAACATGGCGTCTTGGGTTTTTCGAACTGGTTCAAACAGAACATCCTTGACCTGCAGAGGAGTAGAAACCACTCAGGACAAAAGATTGTTTAATTATCTAGATAGAAATAACAACTCTGGCCAAAGCCACCTACACAAATAGCCACATCTGAACCAGAAAATCCCTCTGTCCTGCGAGCTAAATATTCAAAATCAGCTTCCTTCAAATTATGAGGAGTATCTCCCAAATGCACCTGATTCATACACGAATATCATTAGGATTCGGTCTCCTGAATTTACTTTGAGAAAAGTTTAAGTCAATTCAGTACTTTGAACATGTGCTGACGAGCCTTCACATCGGGTAGAGGGATATAGATACGCTTATCAAAACGTCGCCTAATAGCCTGCAATGAACATGGTATTTAGTATTATTCTAGACCTGGAAACTAATTCAAAAACACCAATCCATTCTTATGAGTTTCACCTGATCAAGAGCATACGGTGTATTTGTTGCTGCTAGCACAAGGACTTTCTCATCATTGTGTCCGACACCCTAAAATAAAAGATAAATAGGGAGAGAGAAAAGAAGTCATGTTTCTGCTAATAATTCATTCCCAGAAGGTTTCTTTTTAATAACCTTCTCACCTGCATCTGCACAAGAAGCTCTGTTTTGATACGTCTTGAAGCTTCACTTTCATTGCCTTCTCCACGTTGACCACACAAAGAATCTATCTCATCAACAAAAATGATCGACGGAGCACTCTCACGAGCCATCTCAAAAAGGTTCGATACTAGCTTTTCACTTTCACCCATCCACTTTGAGACCAAGTCCGATGAAGACACACTAATGGTTGGGAGACAAAAAAAAGTATACGATAATTCAAAACCGGCAATGTGTTCCCAATTATAAACACAGCAAACTTGATCAGAGTAAAAGCCTTCAAGGTTAAAAAGGTATATGGCAAGAAACTGAGCCAAATTAAACCCAAAGATCTGCAAGTCTGCCTAGATAAAACTACAGGCTAGCTATTCCAGCAGGTTGCATATGCTTGTGACAAAAATGACTATATCTTATCGCAAACTGAATCATATATGGAAACTTTGGCAAGTCTTACAACAAGAAGAGCTATTAATCGAAACATACGTTACCTGAAAAACGTAGAGTCAGCTTCAGTAGCAACAGCCTTGGCCAAGTAGGATTTACCAGTTCCAGGAGGCCCGTAGAGAAGAAAAGCTCGCCATGGCTGCCTCTTGCCTAATCATAACAAGTAATCAGATTGATCAATACAAGAAAATCAAATTACATGGGAAGACTCCAATCCAAAATCGAAAGTAGAAACATTCACCGGTGAAGAACTGTGGGAACTTGACAGGCAAAATCACAGCTTCCTGCAACGCTTTTTTAGCACTCTCAAGCCCAGCAACATCTGTCCACTTAACATTCGGCTTTTCCCTAACAATAGCAGAGTTTAACCCAGCTCGAAGCTTTGATTGCTCCGTGTCCTCTCCATCTCCTCCGGGCTTGCTCTTCGGCTTCGTGGCGACAGCAGCAGCATCACCACCGCCACCGTTGGATTCTGGACCCGACCCAATACCTTCGTCCAAAACGGCACGAAGCTCCTCCGCACGGCGGAGATACTCGTTAAATTTGTGGGTGATAGCTTCTCTGATCTTAGGGTTCTTCTCATACTTGAGATGGGTCCTGAAGTACTCAAGGGCGTTCATGTATAAAGGGAAAGCTTTATTGTAGTTGCCAACATTGTCCTCTTGAACAGCTTGCTTCACGTACTCGATCGCTTGTTCTTTGAAATTGCTGTACATATCTTTTAGGGTTTTACAGAAATTGATTCAAAGTTGAAAACTTTATCTCAAATAAAATCAGATAATTACGAATCGTGGCTGAATCCATGATCATAAATTTTTCTCACAGCTAGGTCAAATAAGGAAAAGCAGATGATGATTCAAGTCGGTGTGACAGAGAAAATAGGAAAATAAATTGTGATAAATTGGAAATTTTGACGTTTGAAAAAAAAACAACAGAGTGTTTGTGTGTACAACATCAAAACGTCAAGGCGTGTCTCACTCTCTTTTAGCGTAACTATTTTATGTAGTGTTTTTTTTCCTAACCGTTTTTGGTTAATAATGGCAAGAAAAGTACTTGCCGTTTTAATACTGGCTGGGCTATAGTATACAGGGCTTAGCCTCGGACCAGTTTGCACGGCACATCACGAGCCCAATAAAAGGTTTAAAAGAGCTTCATTTAATGGACTTTAAAAATAGTTTTGGGCGAAGGACGTAGACAAAAAACCTAATTGACAGCACACTCTCTACCTTACCTAGAAGTCTAGAAAAGGCTAGAACAACAATTTTACAATAGAAGTAGAATGGTTTCCCAAAACAGTCTCCCTCTTTGATTTTTATTATTGTTACATCATTATTATTCGCAACTTTACAATGAAGCTACCACTCTCTCTCTCTTCTCTCCAACATGACTGCAACTTACATAAAAAAGAGGAAAGAAAGAATGAGTAATTGAATGATTTGTTTAATGTTAGTTGAATTGGATCTATCTCCTCTTCCCTTCAGATCTCTCCTCCTCCATTTAAGGGCTTCCTCATATCATCCTATCTCACACTTGCCCCCCCCCCCCCCCCCCCTAATTTAATCAACAATGTCAATGTCGTCTCTTTGACTTCAGTTTCACTCTACCCTCTTCACCTTTCTCTTCTTTCTTTCACGTTCTCTTGTGATGGACTCACCATACTCAGGTTTCCTTCTATAAGCTTCCCTCAAGTTTCTGATCATATATTTCTAATAAAGTCTCGTCCTTTAAAAATCAATTGATCCGACTTCAAGATCCGACCCGCGCCGAAACTTCCCGACGTTTGTTACTTTTTATCTCTCCGGGGAGCCGATGAAACGATCCGTTAGGCCTCTCTTTAGTGCTCTCCTCTTCGCCTTCTTCGCCGCCACACTCATCTGCAGAGTCGCGATTCGCCGAAGCAGCTTCTCCTTCGCCTCCGCGATCGCCGAGCTCGGCACCTCCGGACTCATGACGACTGAAGAGATTGTATTCAACGAGACATTGCTCGAATTCGCCGCCATTGATCCCGGCGAGCTCAAGTTCAAACAAGAGGTCGATCTGATCTCGGATTACGACAACACTCGTAGAACCCACCGCCGCCATTTCAGCTCCATGTCAAGACCGAGCGAACAACAACAACAACATCGCCATGGGAGCAGCAGAGACATTGCTTCTAAATTTCCGGTAACGCTTCGTTCCCCTCAGGTTTATCGTTACTGGTCAGAGTTCAAGAGAAATTTACAACTTTGGTCTCGTAGGAGAAGAGCTTATGAACCTAACGTCATGTTAGATTTGATCAGATTAGTCAAGGTTCCGATTGATTCCCACAACGGTGTAGGAAGATACTCATCTTGTGCAGTGGTTGGTAACAGCGGAACATTGCTGATTAGCCAATACGGTGATCTCATTGATAAGCATGAGATTGTGATTCGGTTGAACAATGCCAAAACAGAGAGGTTTGAGAAAAAGGTCGGATCGAAAACGAACATATCTTTCATAAATAGTAACATTTTGCATCAGTGTGGGAGAAGGCAGAGCTGTTACTGTCATCCCTATGGCGAAACAGTTCCCATTGTGATGTACATTTGCCAACCCATTCACGTTTTGGATTATACTGTTTGCAAACCATCGCATCGAGCTCCTCTGATTATCACGGATCCGAGTTTCGATGTCTTGTGTGCTAGAATCGTCAAGTATTACTCGGTCAACAAGTTCTTGGAAGAGAAGAAAGCCGAAGGGTTTGTGGATTGGAGTAAAAACCATGAAGGCTCGTTGTTTCACTACTCGTCAGGTATGCAAGCTGTGATGCTTGCGGTTGGAGTTTGTGAGAAAGTTAGTGTTTTTGGGTTTGGTAAGTTGAATTCAACCAAGCACCATTACCATACTAATCAGAAAGCAGAGCTAAAGCTTCATGACTATGAAGCAGAGTATAGATTGTATCGTGACCTGGAAAACAATCCCAGGGCTATCCCGTTCTTGCCTAAGGAATTCAAGATCCCTTTGGTACAAGTTTACCATTGAAAATAGATATATACCATCAAAGAGTTTTGTCAGAGAGTTGTGTTATTGTTTCAAGCGAAGAAGCTTGTTGGCAAGAGTTTTGCACTGTCGTTTTGTCCCAAGTCCCAAAGATTTTGTTTGAGCTTGGGCGGTGGAGACTAACACTTTCCCAAAATGGTAAGGAGTGAGTGCTTTTTACAATTTTTTTAGATTTGTGGTGTCACACACATAATGAAATGTATGGTAAATTTCGACGATATACAAATGGAATCTATACAAGTCAAAATCGTTCAGAGGACGTGTCAAGTCTTACGAACTTCAGATATAACATTTTTTTCTTGTTGTAACGTGAAATTTATTAGTTCAACAACCACAAAAACACAATATCATGAATCTTTGTAAACAACAAATCGAGAGCACATGATATGTAATGAAAAGAGATACAATAGAGGAAGGAAGAGTCTTTAATAAGTGAGGATTACATCGTACAATAATGAAGTGAAGCACACCAATTTTCTCTTCTAATACAAATTACGTTGTGAGAAACAGAAAATTCACGTGCTTCACAAAATTTTAAGCGATAGATAGGGGTTCACCCTTATTAAATAAGGAAAACCCTAATTAAGACCCAGATCATACTTAATTGCTACTAATCACTAAGATAACTAGGGGTTTACACGAGCCACAATATGCTCCCCAACAAATACAACCCTCGTAAAAAGAGAAGTTTTTGTTAGTGAGCATAATAAACCTCCTTTCTTAATGTTACTACCAAACCAAGAACCCTAATGATATCACATGCATTGTACGTAACACACCAATACTCAAACCCATGTCTCAAACATTAAAAAAAGGAAGAAATTGTTAGACAAACACCGGGCTTTATGTGGACTTATCGTAACCATATCCAATAAAAAGATCTAAATTTTAAAATGTTGCTTCATTTTATTTGGTAAATTTCTATATTTTTTTTTTTCTATATCGAGTCTAACAAAGAATTTCTCCCTTTCCAAGATAGAAATTCTTTGGTAGACTTGAGATGTTTTTGTGGAGGATAGTTTTGAAGCAACATTAGAAAATTCAGATCTTACCGGTCACTCGATGATTCCACAGTCTCTCCGGTGTATCTAACATCACTCTCACTCTGTGGTGACACATTCTGTATCCTCCTCGAAACCATCAAAAGAAAGAGACGGGTGAGGAGCATGTCCACTGCCGAAGGACCTGATGTGGTCCTTGAGAGACCTCTTGTGCTTGAAATCTGACCCACATGTACAATACCAAAGCTTTCCGCAGTTTTTCTCGTGTGTCCTCCAGTCGCCTTTCACAGCCAAGGCCTTGCCACATTTTCCGCAAGAGAAGGGCTTGGAGCCATGCTTACGTTTGTAATGTGTCTGAAGTGTACGAAAATCTTTCAAGGGCTTAGACCGTGGATGGTTGATGTTGTTCTTGCATCCCTCTGCACAACAATAGCATGGTAGCCGCAAGATAGCCGCAGGTTGGGTTGTGCCCTTCAACGAGTCAGCCCCTTTTCTGAACTCAGATCCATGTCCCCACATATGCATCTGTACATGTTTGCGTATGTAATTTCGTTAGAACATAAGAATTCTACTTGTGTATAATTCTATCGAAATTTTTATAATTCTAATGAATATCATCGTATTAATATTATATATATGTGACACTAATCGACATTTATAATCTGTACGTATGTAAGACATAAATTTGCTAAGGACTCAAATGCATGCTCAGGAGTGCATTTTCAATTTCATATAGGATGAGACTTAACCGGACATAAAAGAACTTGAGAAACTTTTGTCGTCCACTTCCACTTCTAGTGTATGCTAATCACAAATTTAATAATTAAGAAACTCTGTATGTGTAAGAAAAATGTGTGTTTTCTACTTAGAAAGGTATTGATTTAATGATTTTAATTTCGAATTAAAGTTAGGACCAAAGTAAATTTATACTACTAGTATATATGGTAAAGGAGAGAATCCTAAGTAGAATAGAAACAAGTGATACTTGATTTAGAAGGCTTTTTACCCAGATCTTCATTAGGTCAAGTAATCGATTGCATATATTCAGTAAAAGTAGTATGATCATTGCCTTTTTTATTTTCTCCCCTTTTTTGGTTTCTTGCTGAATTATACTTTACCAAATCCCACTCCGTGATTATTCTTTTTTGCTTTTTGGCTTTTCAACCAAAAGGCAAGGCAAACAATGGAAAAAGTCAAAATATTTTTTGAAGGTTTCTCAACTAATCCAGACGTTACATACCCAATATAATCCTTCTCTCAATTGATTATATCTAATACTACACGAATCACACACCAACCGCGATTAATTATCGTTATAATTAAGTCATCAATGTAATTAAATTCCTTCCAGTATTCTGTATGTATCGTGTACCTATATATATCTTCGAGAATATGTATGATTATAGTACAACATAACTCATACAAAAGGAAGTGTATGGTCCATATATATAAGGAATTATTGTAGGTGGATAATGTATGCACATGATCATACAATTATATAAACTTATTACTATAACCGTTTGCTTTAACATATACACTCAAAAAGTGCAATACATAACGGATTACATTTATCATACACTTTTTTTTTGTGTGTGTGAAATATATGGTGTTTAAAAACAAAACTAAGACTTTTTAAAAACAAAAGTTAATTTTGTTCGCTGCGATAATTAATAAGGGTAAATTCCTTTTTGAATTGAAAAAAATCAAAAATGTATAAATTTATCAACTTTTTTTTTCTTTGCTTATTTAGGAAAATAACAGTAAATTAGTGAATTACATACCCTATATATGAATATATATTAGAATGGACAAAGGCAAAGGTAAAGTTGACAGTGATAATAATGTTTTTTTGTTTTCTCTTGGTATTATGACATCTATATAGTGATGATGGTTAACACACACATAATGCAAGATTTGTAGATGAACGTAGATATCTAAAACAAATCATATATGGTAATTAAGGATGATAGAGAGAATTAAGACGTACCTGCATGTTATTGTACCTATTGAACGTTTTGCTGCAAATAGAGCAAGCAAAATTCATTGGACCGACATGAATCTGAGCAGGACTTGGTATCCAAAACCTCTTCCCACAGACTTCCATATCAGAATCAATCACCTCCTCATCATACTTCATCTTTCTCCTCTTCTTCATCATCACCACGCCATCGTCTATTATCTCTCTCTTGATGGGTTTCTTCTGATGGTCAGAAGTTGTGTCAGAGTCATCCCCCGGCGAGTTACCACGGTGATAATTAGGAAACCCGATTTGGAGAGTAACCACATCATCCTTAGTCTCTTCTTTAATATCTTCCAAGGCTTGACGACTCTTATTTTCCATGAGCTTGTTTAGAAGAGGCAAGCATTGAATAGAGGTGTTGAGCGGTTCTCGTGGTTGGTATAAGCATAGAGATCGTTCCAACATGTTCATCTTACTCTGGTGGTGATTTGATCTTGATATAGCATCTCTTGTCTTCATACGATATAAGACAGAAGGAGAAGATGGAGGTTTAAGCCATTCAATGAAGCTTGGGGATTCGAAACTTAAACCATTCTCATAAGGATTCATCAAACTCATCTCTCTCTCTCACTCTTTCTCTCTCCCTCTCTCTCTCTCTCTCTCTCTCTCTCTCTCTCTCTCTCTCTCCCTCTCTCTCTCCCCTCGATAAAAGGGTAAGATTAGTAGTAGTAGGAAAAGATTATAGATCAACCTACCTGGTGTGTGTATCGTAGCCGTTCGTCAAAATAGGTTCTTTCCTATATTTTTCTCCAATACAAAATCTTCGTCGTCAGTAAAGTTTTTGTTTTTTTCTTCCTACCGCAACACGTATTATTATATGTAGATATGTCGACGTTCGCACGTGTCTACGCGTTTACATGAAGGGGAAAAAATTTGTAATCTTCTTCATATAAATGTGGTGTGGGTCTTACTCCATATAGTGAAAAGCAAACGCACAATTGCACAAGGCTTTTCAATGAAAGAGAATCCTAAGACTCGTAGTCTTTTAGTTTTTTCTTCTTTACCCTCATTTCCTTTTCCCATTTACTAAAACTTTCTAACATCATCTTATTCTTATACCAACAAATACGATATCCTTTCATCATTTTATAGTCATAATTGTCTATTAAGTGCATATAGACCGGCGAAGACAAAATTCATCATTACATCAAAACAACAATTTCAACATCATTTTAGCCGTCTTTTTAGGGACAAATGATAAAAAAAGCTAACTGATACAAAATCACGCGTTCACTTTTATTGACGTTTTTGATGTTCCAAGTAGCAGTTATTACACGAACTTGATGATATACACAATACACCTTTCCCATACGTAAGATTTTTCTAGCTCGGACTCGAATCCACAATTTACGTTTTCTTTAAAATATTAGCTAGTATATGCTAAAAGGTGTGAAACTACGTACTTTGATTGATTGTATTTCATTCCTAATTCAATTTTGATATGGTTTGCACCACTAGTTAATCCATGCAATCATATATACTACTAGTTTGCAGAACTGTTCTTTTCCTAAAACTAATTTCAATTGATAATATGTATGAGTTTTCGATTCAAGGTTTTAATTAAATTAATATAGACTTAGTTTTTAGTAGTTTGAAGATTTGGAAGAGATAGAGATAGTGGAGTTTGACCTATAAGCACAAGAAATTTTTCTTCGAAAAGATACAAAGGTTAACCGTGGTTTAGTCAATACCTGAAGGAATAAAATACTCCAATAGAAAAGTAGTTATATGATTAAACAAACGGGAGTACAGTAGTCATTAAGTCGAAACTACAAGTTTATTCAATGTATGTGTCGTCAATGTTGTGGTGGAGCCTTAACGAATACTAACCTCGCAAAAAAGTACGAGTGGTATTATAGCTAACGGTTGAACCAATATGGTCTACTTGCCATGCGGTTCAAATACGATCAAATATTTTCTCTGGTCATGTTTTGTGAACCAATTTAATTAAATTGCACTGTTTAATTTTATTGACCAATACCGGTTAAGTTATCAGAAGCTAAATTAAAAACCGGTACATTTCATCTTAAACCCTCCGAATGAATTAGAGTCACTCTCCACGTTTGAATAGACGAGAGAGCTTAAACCCTTCTTCTGTTCTTCTTCTCCGATACTTTTTTTTGTCGTTTTTTCCGGGGCCGACCAATGCAAGGGACTCGCGACGGCTCGTGGTCTTTACGCGCCTCCGCGAACGGTGGATATGTTCCTCAAGCGACTCGTGCGTTTTCCAATTTCAGTATCCATCAGCCCATTAGATACAATTTCCAGACACAGCAGCAAAATCTCAACTTCCCTCGTCCGCAGTTTGGCGCCGGCGGTAATGTTGAAGTCATTCGAATTGAGAATGCAGTCAACAAGACGCGTAAATTGCTAATTTCTGCTGGAGAGAACGTTTCTTCGACTAGGGTTTGGCAATTGGTTCAATCACAACTTCAAGCTGATTCTTTAGGGATGCAAATGCAAGATGTTCCTTCGCTTCGCCAACTTATGTCCCTTGAAGGCAAGGTATAGCTTGAAACTGTATTCCTTAGAACAAAACGTAGCCTATCTGTTGCAAAGTTGATTCCTTTTTATACAAAACCCCTTTTGAATCTTTAGCAATTATGTGCTTTCTTGATGTCTTGTAGATTATTGCATTTATTCACTGCTTCGTTAAAGCTAGAAGAATTGTGACCCTGTATGACTTGGAAGTGGCAATATGTCGAAACGAGGGAGTTGGTTGCTTTGATGACCTGGGATTGGGACCTTTGCTGCAGCATCCACTTGTCTTGTTCTATTTTCCATCCATCTCTGGTTCTATTGGCCTAGTGAGGATCACTAGTGAGGAGATAATTTCATTTCTCGATAGCTATCTGAACACTTATGATATGGACGATGTTAAGCTCGATGAATTCTTGAATTTTGTTGCTGTGAGAAAATCAGTTACAAGCAAAGAAAAGCTCGGTGTTCGTATTCAGAACTTGCGGTATGGTATCGTAATTTTGGGTTATTTAAAGCTGCTTATGAGTTAGTTTGATGATACTAAGCTGGTTAGATAGCTTTTTTTTCAAAAGTCCAGCAATTTCTTTGATCAGTTTGATAGTTTTTATCTATGCCTGAAGTTTGTTGATCTCTATTGTATGTAGAAATTGATGTTAGATTACAAGTATTGGGTTGGTGGTTGGATTATGTTCTTAATTGATTCGTAGTATAAACTGCATTAGCTTATTGCATTTGATTAATACATTTTTTATAGGATGTATGTATCTTTCATTCAAGACGCAAAGAGACAAGAAGGCGAAACATTGAAGATCTTGCTGACTGAACTGCGTCAGAAGTATCGCATCCTCTCACCAAAGAAACAACAGCAAGATAAGGATTATTGTGGCAAGCATACAAGATTTAATTCATTGAGCTCGGAGAACGATGATAATGCTGATTATGAGGTCGAAAATGTTAATAGTTCTGACGGTTTCAGTAGTTGTCCATATCCATCTGTTGCAGAAGAGATTAAGCAACTTGGGAGCTCCAGTAAGAAAAGAAAGGCTGAGAGTCGTATTCGTGAAAAATCTGGTTTTCACAAACTGCTTAGAAGAGACCCCTCTAAATTAGCAGATGATTCTGATGCTAAGCAGGTTTTCAGTATTAATGAGGCTGATTTCACACAATCTGAAGGAGCTCTGAGATTGTTCGTTTCAACTTGGAAGGACAAATGTAAAGAGTTAAGCATGTCAATGGTAAGTCCATGTTGAGTATATCGTGATTGGATGACTGTTTATGTCCTACATTAGATTTTTGCTTGAATCTGACAGTGAATCATCTTAAGTAAGGTGTGGTGAGGCTGTAGGTTTTATTCTCTAATACTCTCTTATTTTTGTAGTTTGTCGAGAAAGTATTGTCTTCTTACAACTTGGGTGGATCCGAAGTACAAGCTCACATTAAAAGGGCTAAAGTGATGTCATCATTTCCATTTGTTGGATTACTACATGTCGCTGTGAGTTAGTGGTCATATTTACTACATGTCTGTTAAGTGAGCACATATTTCAAATTGAAGGATGCGGGAAAGTTTCACCTTTTGCTCCACTTTACATCCAAATTCCTTTTTTTACTCCACTTTTCCAGTTTGCTTACCTTTGGTTTACCTTTTCTACGCTTTTTTGCCCCTTTGTTATATTTTCCAAGTAGCACAGGCTCACTATTTTTTGTGACGCATGCTTTTCAAAATTTGAGAAAATTTCCGAATATGGAAGCTAGACCATTTTCACTCATACTTTTACTACTTTGGTTTTAAGCCTTTTCTCTTATCGTTTTCTGATCCTTCTTATGCCCCCTGCTCTTGTGCTGAGACTTAGCACCGAGTTGCAAAGTCTTGGAGTTGAGTTAGCAAATGTAAAAACTTCCCTAGTTCAGCTTTGCTCTCTGATTCTGCATGTTGCACGTCACGATATCACTGAGGCAGGCTGAAAAAGGATAAAGGTTGCGCCCGTTATCAGCTCCAGACCCCAATTCGTCTCCCTGTTTTTTTTTGAATTAATTAATAGAAACAGTCCAAAATCACAGGTTGCAGATTCTGTCCTTGCAAACACCTGTAGGGAATGTCTTAAACTGAATGGTTGCGTCTTCAATTATCCTTGTTTTAGTGAAAATTTTGTTTCAGCGTTTCAGGGATATTTATCTTTGATCATTTAATTTCCTTTTGCTGAAGGATAAAGTTGCAGATGTGCCGTAATAGAGTAGTAACTTAATTTCTCTCCCCTTGTAATCAGAAGGAGCTTGTAACAGAGGCTCTTGAGGAACAGATACCGTCTGAGATCACAGATACAAACTTGGTTGCTGGATATGATGACTGCGCAGGGACTTCAAGAGCTAATAAGCCGAACCAATCATGTCCTATGTCCATGAAGAGTGGCTCAACGTCAGGAAATCTCGTTCATGAATGGAACAATTTCGTCTCAAGAGATCGTCAGGTTCACACCGGCACACCTTGGGCTGCACAAGCGCAACAGACTGGTAGGAAAGGTGAAGAAATTGCTTACAGATACTTCGCTGCAAAATACGGGAAGAAGGCTCTGGTTAGATGGGTTAACGAGCAGAGCGAAACCGGGTACCTTACGATCTAGTCATCGAAAACAGAGGCGGTAAGAAAGAGTACGTAGAGGTGAAAGCAACTGTATCAACAGGAAAAGACTATTTTAACTTGACGGTGAAGGAGTGGCAATTTGCAAATGAGAAAGGAGATAGTTACTTTATTGCTCATGTTTTGTTAGGCAACAGTAATGCCATCCTTACACAGCATAGGAATCTTGTCAAGGTATGCCAAGAAGGTCATCTCCGGTTATTGATTCTCATGCCCAACCAGCGAAACAAGGTCAACGTCTCATTTTAAACCCATTTCAGTTTCTTTTGTTCAAGTATTTTACAGTGATATCATATATTGATTTTGTTATTTAAAACCCAAACTTTAGTTTAGTTATCCGATATTTGGATGGTGATATGAAAATGACCTTCTCCAGATATAAAAAACCGGTCAAGGATTGTGATAAGGAATATTCGAAAATCTCAAAAAGAACAGGTTGTGAAGAGGGGGTGGACCCAGCATAAACTATTAGGGGGTGCAATTCATAATAGAAAGGAGTCGAACCCTTTACCTCATGAGTTTTTTGCGCAAGTCTAAAGCCACTAGGCCACTTAAAAATTTCGTTAAATTTTAAAGCTTTACTTATTTCAATAGTTATTAGTGGCACATGCCACTACAATCCATAACGTAGGTCCCAGAGGAATATTTTACTCGATTTTATATTGCCTTCAAATCAAATCCAGTACACAAAAAAACTTGTTTTTTTCAAGTGGAAAAAATCATGAATTTTGTTTTTGGTGAACTAAATCTCTAATTTTTATCGACTTTCCAAAATAAATCACAAACTTTTGTTAATTTTATCAAATAAGGCATGACATAACAACATTTGTTAATAGTTATTAAACATTAGAATTGACTTTCTAAACAAAATCACAATTTTTTCTTACTATTTAAAAGAAATTATTAATGGATAATGAAACCGTCGAAGTTGTTGCCTTGGATAATTCAAATTCATGTTTGATTCGACAAAATCAACCAAAGTTTGTGATTTTTTAAAAAAGTCAACAAAAGCTTATGATTTATTTGGTAAGTCAATAAAAAATAGATATTTAATCCATCACATTTATAAAGGTAATACTCTGCTTCTGGTGTGTTAAAATTGTGTGTCACGTAGAGCACTTTGATGTGCTTAGAATTTTCATCAAACCTCAAAAAGTAATAGGTAAGCCTGGACACAAGTCTACCGAAACTGGATGGGACCATTAGTAGAAGTTTATGTCGTCCACTTGTCAAAGCACAAGAGCCTTCTGTCATAACTCCTCAGGTCGTAGCGTAGAGAAGACAAATACAAAGTTGACTGTTGGAGTGCTTCTCCTCGCGAGAAAACATCACAAGTAGTGAAAATATGAACCTGTCCTTTTTTGAAATCAGATTAACAAGTGGTGGATTCTTCAGAAACGAAAATAACCAAGGGACGACGGAACCTTTGCCTTAGACGATAAGCTTACCAAAGCTGTCTTCTCTAATATTAGAAGCAACAATTTTTTACACCAATAGAAATCGGGTGAGTGACTTCGCCGGACACCTTAACAAAATGTGCATGCATAACCAAGTCTAGGTTAAGAGTGGTCAAATTTGTAAACTAGTGATATGAGGGAAGAAAACCTTAGCTCTCCAATGGATTTTTATATAGACGTTGGAGCCATGAGTGAGTAAATTTAACAAAACCTTTTTATATTCTCATGTTTCCCTAATTTTTTTTTCTCATGTTTTCCTTTTTCTCATAATTTTCTTTTTTCTCATAAAAAACAAAAGAAAAACACAGATAACAAAAATAAATATTGTTAGCCCAATCAATTACTTTAATGAGAAAGGCCCATCTTGGCCCAACTGAAGAGAAAACAAAAATTGACTCTTTTGTCGTAACCTGACTTCTCTTCTCCTCGCTCCTCGACGACCACCGCAACACGATTTCCCGGCCAACTCCAGATGATGTCCGGTGGTCACCGACTCTCTCTCTCTCTGTGTTTCTCTTCCTCGACAGTGCAACCTGAACCTTCCTCTCTGACTCGTTCTGTTAATGACGCTGTTGTCAGAAACTCGAGCTGGAACCGCGACGGCTCGTGGTCGCTTCGCCAACTTATGTCCCTTGAAGGCAAGGTAAAGCTTGAAACTGTTTTCATTAGAACAATACGTAGCCTATCTATTGAAAAGTTGATTCCTTTTATTATTTATGTAAACCCCTTTTGAATCTTTAGCAATTACGTGCTCTCTTGATGTCCTGTAGATCTGTGCACTCATTCACTGCGCTTCGTTTGGGGCTAGAAGAATTGTGACCCTGCATGAGTTGCAAAGTGGCAATATTTCGAAACGAGGTCGTTGGTTGTTTTGATGATCTCGGAATTGGGACCTTTGCTGCAGGCTGCAGCATCCACGCTCTATTTTCCATCCATCTCTGCTTCTACTGGCCTAGTGAGGACATACTCGATAGCTATCTCAACACTTATATCATATGGACAATGTTAAAAGCTCGATCAGAAAATCAGTTACAAGCAAGTAAAACATTGGTGTTCGTATTCAGAGCTTTTTGGTACGATATTGTTTTCTGGGTCATCGAAACTTGCTTATGAGTTAGTTAGTGTGCTGATGTTAGGCTGGTTAGGTAGCTTTGTTTTCAAAAATCCAGCTATTTCTTTGATCAGTTTGATATTTTTTATCTACGCCTTGAATTTGTTGATTTTTATTGTTATGTAGAAATTAAAGTTTGGTTGATGGCTGGATTATATTCTCAGTCAGCTGATTGTGTTTGATTTAAAACCTTTTATAGGATGTATGTATCTTTCATTCAAGACGCCAAGAGTCAAGAAGGCGAAACACTGAAGATCTTGCTGACTGAACTGCATCAGAAGTATCGCATCCTTTCACCAAAGAAACAACAGCAAGATAAGGATTATTGTGGCAAGCATACAAGATTTACTTCATTGAGCTCGGAGGACAATCATAGTGTCAAATTTTCAAATTAGGCCTCTGTTAAGTGAGCACATTATTTCAAATTGAAGGATGCTGGAAAGTTTCACCTTTTGCTATCCTGATTTACATCCAAATTCAATTTTTTACTCCACTTTTCCAGTTTGCTTACCTTTGGTTTACCTTTGCTACGCTTTTTTGCCCCCTTTGTTATATTTTCCAAGTAGCACAGGCTCACTATTTTTTGTGACACATTCTTTTCAAATTTTGAGAAAATTTCCGAATATGGAAGCTAGACCATTTTCACTCATACTTTTACAACTTCGGTTTTAAGCGTTTTCTCTTATGTTTTCTGATCCTTCTTATGCTCCCTGCTCTTGTGCTGAGACTTAGCACCGAGTTGCAAAGTCTTGGAGTTGAGTTAGCAAATGTAAAAACTTCCCTAGTTCAGCTCTGCTCTTTGATTCTGCATGTGCACATCACGATGTCACTGAGGCAGGCTGAAAAAGGATAAAGGTTGCGCCCGTTATCAGCTCAGTCCCCATTTCATCTCCCTGTTTTTGTCTTGAAGTAATTAATAGAAACCTTCCAAAATCTCAGGTTGCAGTTTCTGTCCTTGCAAACACCTGTAGGGAATGTCTGAAACTGAAACCTGGTTGCGTTTATGAAAAAGTTCCCTACTATTTCATTTTACACCTGAGTTTGACATGAATTTGTATCATTTTCGTACACCTGGTTTGGAGTCTTGTGCAAAAAGATTTTAGCTCTGTGTACATACAGCTGCATTATCTTTCTTCAAATATCCATTGTTTTAGTGAATAATCTGTTTCAGCGTTTCAGGGAATATTTATCTCGTTTTTCTTGTCTTGAACTCTGATAATTTTATTTCCTTTTGCTGAAGGATAAAGTTGCAGATGTGCCGTACTAGAGTAGTAACTTTGTTTCTCTACTCTTGTAATCAGAAGGAGCTTCTAACAGAGGCTCTTGAGGAACAGATACCGACTGAAATCACAGATACAAACTTGGTTGCTGGATATGATGACTGCGCACGGACAAGTTCAAGAGCTGATAAGCCGAGCGCATCACGTCCTATGTCCATCAACAAGAGTGGCTCAACGTCAGGAAATCTCGTTCATGAATGGAACAATTCCGTCTCAACGGACTTTAGCGCAAGAGATCGACAGGTTCACACCAGCGAAACAGGGGAACGTTTCATTTTAAACCCATTTCAGTTTCCTTTGATTTTGTTATTAATACCTTCTTACAGTGATATGAAAATGACCTTTACCAAATTAAAATACCGGTTATTTGACATGGCATCCAAGATTTTGGGGATAGAACCTTCAAGGATTGGGATAAGGAATATTCGAAAATCTCAAAAAGAACAGTTTGTCAAAAATGCTGTTTCTAAGTAATACTAATAATCATGGGAAGTTTCTTTATTGGTTAACTTGTGGGAGAAACAAGATTGAGATTGGTGAAACTGGCAGTGGCGTCTCAGGTTTTACAAACATGGAAATAAAGACGGCTAAAGGATAAAATTCTAAAGAATGGTTTACCCAAAGCATCAGAAAAGGAATATTTTGCTCAATTCTTTATTCCCTTCAAATCCAATACACCTAAGGAACTTGCTTTTTTGTTTTTTCAAGTAGCCATCTTTTTTATCAATCATCATCATCATCTGGTGCACAGAAAGATTGAAGCGTTTGATACAGTTCTGTGTTCCTTCTAGATTTTTGGTATCTCCTGAAACTTGGTTTTTTTTCCAGTTTCAATACCCAAATTCATTCTGTGTGGTCCATAATATATCGCATCAGTCATTAATGGCTAAAATCTGTGTCTTTTTGTAGTGGTACTGTATCAGGGTTGATGGGGGATTCTTCTGCAAGTTCAAACAGGGTTAAGCTTCGGGATGGGAGATATTTAGCTTATAGAGAAACAGGAGTTCCAAAGCAAGCGGCCAAATACAAAATCATTCTTGTTCATGGCTTTGGAAGCTCCAAAGAAATGAACTTCTCAGCCTCAAATGTACAAAAAAAAAAAGCTCTTTGGATCTTGTTTGGATGTTTCCAAGCCTCTGTTTATAATCATTGTGATTCTTAAATCTCACCTGGATTTAGTTTTTCAGGAGCTAATAGAAGAGCTTGGGGTGTATTTTCTATTCTACGACCGTTCTGGATACGGAGAATCAGATTCAAACACGAAACGCTCATTGGAAAGTGAAGTTGATGACATAGCAGAACTTGCAGATCAGTTGGAGTTAGGACCTAAGTTTTACCTAATTGGAATCTCCATGGGATCTTACCCTACTTGGGGTTGCCTAAAACACATTCCTCACAGGCAATTTAACCATTCTTGATACCCAAACTTGAGGATAAGGCTAAACAGAATATGAACAGTTAAGTAACCGTTGAGTATTGTGTCTTCTCTGCAGGCTATCTGGCGTGGCTTTTGTTGCTCCGGTGGTAAATTATCGGTGGCCCTCGCTTCCTAAGAAGCTAATCAAGAAAGATTACAGGAGAGGTATTATCAAATGGGGTTTGAGGATATCGAAATATGCACCAGGACTGTTACATTGGTGGGTTATTCAAAAGCTCTTCCCATCAACTAGTTCAGTTCTTGAAAGCAATCCGGTCTACTTCAACAGCCATGACATGGAGGTCCTTAAGCGAACTACTGGTTTCCCCATGCTTACTAAGGTCACTACCTAACTTAACTCCATCCAACTTGAATTGCAAATTTGAAGTTGTTTGATCATTTTGGTACACAACTTAAAACATTATACAGGATTCGCTACGGGAAAGAAATGTTTTCGACACACTAAGAGACGATTTCATAGCTTGTTTCGGGCAATGGGACTTCGAACCTGCAGATCTAAACATTAGTAAAGAGAGCTGCATTCACATCTGGCATGGGAAGGAAGACAAAGTTGTTCCATTCCAACTTCAAAGATGCATCTTGCAGAAGCAACCATTGATCAACTACCACGAAATCCCACAAGGCGGACATCTAGTCGTGCACTACGATGGCGTTTGCGATTCAATTCTACGCTCACTATTGGATTCTTGAACTCACACAAGTCACAACACCATTAGATGAAAACATGTACAGCAAAAAAAAAGAAACTGATTTGTAACGGGTCATGTGTTTGATTGATTGATATATGTTCAAAGTGTACAATGAATGGTAATTAGTAGTAACACAAACAAGACTGTGTGCAAATCAGATGCTTAAGCTATTTGGATTAACTTCATTGATCAGATAGTCAAAACGTGAATCGCCGCCATTAACGAGCTTCAAAAGATCAATCGCCTTCTTCCTTCCTTTCACACTACCGTTCTCAGCTACGTACACGATCCCTTCCATGGCTCCTTCATCAGCACCAGACGCAACCGCCGACGCAACTTCCGACCTCGCTTCATCCCCTCCGCATCTCGCCAGATTCAGAAGCGCACCGACGGCGTTCTCCTTGATCCGTAGGGTCGAGCCAGTGCAAGGATCCAACAGATCCGCGAGCACGTTGGCTCCCGAAACTCTCCTCATACCGTCTTCACTCTCTTCGCATCCAGCGACTTGCGCCATAACCGCCGTCGCATCTTCCACGATCCCGCACCGCGAGTCCTTGACGATCAGCGAGAAGAGAGCCGGGATCGCGCCGAGGGAGATCATCGTCGATCGGTTCATCGGGTAGAGAGCGATGGCGAAGAGTGCCTTGAGCGCGTCTTTGATCGACCGGGGATGCGAACTCGGATACCTGATGATGTGGACGAGGGAGAAGATGATATCGCGCTTAGATCCGATGATAGGACGGTAAGATTCCTCGGCGATCAGAAGGCTGTAAATCGTGGCGGCGGAGGACTGAACCGCGGCGGGGGAAGTGGTTGTGTCGTGGTGACGAAGCGCGTGAGAAAGCGCGTCGAGCAAACCGCGTGAGGACATGAGGGGTTCGCGAGAGGTGATGGAGATGTTGAGGAGAGTCGCGGCGGCGTTTTCTTGGGAAGAGTGAGACGAAGAGTAGAGAGTCTCGGCGAGGTAAGGGATGGCTCCAGCGTCGGCGATGATGAGACGGCTGTCAGGATCTTGTTTAGAGATGAGTCTAAGCTCAGCTAAAGCGGCGGCTCTGATTTGTTCGGAGACAGAGCTGAGCTTGGCTACGATTGATGACATCGTTCTACGCTTTGCTGTTTCCATTGACACAAAAAGATCTGATCTGATGAAACCTTCTTCAAAAAAAAACCTAATTAATGATCTCTCTCTATTGGATAATGAAGTTGGACTTTTCTGAACAGAACCACTTGTACTAATATTTTTGCTCCGTGTTAAAAGAGTTTGAAACAGTAAACAAAGAGAATGAAAAGAGTGGGAATTAAAAGGTCCGACTTTTTTTGCTTTGTCAACATGAAGGTACAACTTTTGTTTTTTTTCTTCCGATTAGAGAATTTAGAATGCACCCATGTATTTCATGTGTTACTTTTACTCTACGTTTCTAATTTCTATAATCGGATTCGATGTGAAATTGAAAACAACAGAAATATCTGGAATAAATAAAAACTTACATGATAGATAGAGAGAAGAGATAAGTCACAGAAAGCAGCGTCTGGCCCATGTAAGGCCCGTTAATCATACATATGGGTCGTATCGTAATCAAGTGCTTCTTTTGTCGTTCCGAATGCATCATTTAATCGCACATAAATCGGTTCCATTTACGTGGTACGTACGTACGTACGTTAATTTTATATAGTAGCGGAAAACTATAATTAAAAAGGGCGAAACGATTACGAAGATCCTATATTTTCTAGTACAACTTATAACGAAATAAGTGAAATTTAAGACAGACAATGAAATTGGGCCATTTTTTAGTTATTAAAAAGTTACATTTTTCATTTTAGAAATTGGAGAAGTGGTTCCGCGATGACTGAACTATCTGCAGATCCGTCGTTGTTTGGCAAGATGTTTCATCACTCATCAGTGTCCTATATTCACATTAATGATTTCCAATATCAGATTAATATTGCAGCATTAATTATATATTAATGAAATGTAAAATATGCGTTATGAATGTGCATCTTACTCTCGTGGCCGAGACAACCAAAGAGAGCTAAGAGCTCTGAGCCTTCCATAATACTCTCCGATGACTAGAAAACACCTAGCGGCTTGTCGGACTGTCAAGATCCGTCGCAGCTGGTGAACGGTCTGCTGCCTCAAGTTATCAGCCTTCAGTTATATTAAGAATAGACAATTCAAAAAAAATCAATAAGTAATCACAGTTAATTAATCTTTACATTTTAAACTGACCACTATTTCATCTGATAACAATATTAAAATATGATAATGATAATTGCATACCTACTACCATGGTGGGGATAATGGGTATTACAAAAGTCAATAACTTGTAATTGTGATATAATTAAAAAAAAAATTGATCCGAATGTTTGAAAACAAGTAAATATTATATGTATATTATTGAGTTCGTCAAAACAAAACTTTGAAAGAGATGGATAATGCTTTAAACATATTCTCTTTGTATTTTCAGCTATTTATAATATAAAAAACAAGTTGGTGAAAGAAATTTGGCTCTTGGACTAATTAAAAATAAGACTAAAAACAACATATATTATTATATGACAGGAGAAAAAAAGTAGCTGAAAAGACATGGCCAATTGAGCATATAGTCCAGAAACAGACAATATATACGTGAAAGCAACATTTTATCAAATTATTTATTTTTTCTTATTAGACAAATTCAGCCAGCACATACGACGTTTGTTCATATATGTACGCTGAATATATGCACGTATTTCCGCATTTTAAAACATCTGTATGTCTTATAGTATATACATGCTCGGATGCTCCCAAAATGTTATATTCACACCTAACATATTTCCAAGAGAAACACATCAAAATTCTCCATTCTTCTATATATGTATATATGATATTATCTATAATTATATAGTTAGGTCACTTTTTTTTATATTCCACACGGTTATTTCTCTCTCGTTTTGCGTTAAAAACACTACTATAATATGTTGTGTTCTATAAACATCATTACGTAATAATGTAGAATGTAAGTTTAATGCGAATGAAAAATCATATATAGAAGTAGATGAAAGCAAATAAGGTAAAAAAAAAGATAGGTGAGAAAATGGAACCTGGCGGATAAAGCCTTCGAGATTAGAGATCTTGCCGAGAGCGACGGCCATTTGTTGCATTCCGTCCATGACTGGAGATGCGGCGAGAGTATCAATGAGAGATTGCTGAAGCTGTTCGAGACCCTGCGAGAGAGCTTCCTCTGCTTGTTGCGACGAGTGTTGTAGGCTATATATTCCCATCAGTTGTTGCTCCGTCAATAAGTCCATTTGTGACACCAAAATCTAATTAATTAGAAAAGATCCCCCATTAATTTTCTCTTTTTATTTTGCGTTACATTTTGCAACCATTTTCTAATCTATATATACATTTTTCAAGTACATTTAGCAAATAAATCCTGATCTTGTCACCTATTTACAAGACTGTCATTGTATTAAATTTTTTGATTTATTAATTTACAATTTATTAAATTATGATAAAGTTTCTGATTTTTGTAAACAATTATTCCCCCATAATCCTAACTTTCCAAAAAAATCGGAACCACTACTATTTGCATTAAATACTAATTTGATAATTAATTAAATAAATATAACTTTTCTTAAACTTGAAAAAAAATCTTCTTAATCAAAGTAATAATATTTTTGCGGGTTAAAGTCATTAAATCTGTTGCGGGTCAGACCTCACATGGCGGGTTAAAACAAAACTAGAAGAATTAAATTAGTAAAATGCTCACATATCCTAATCCTGTAAACTCAAGCGGGACATATGTGTGCAGACTATATACTCCTATGGGTTTTGTAGGATACTTTTTTGCGGGTTAAAGTCATTAAATCTGTTCCAGAACCGACATGACATTACGGGTTTGAACTAACGCTAAAATATTAATTTATTTCATATATTATAGATTTTTAACTGATAAAATAATTAACCATCCTATGAAACCCGTGAAAGTATATACATATCCGCAACTGTTTCAGTACATACATTTATTAATATTTTAATGGTATAAATCTTTTAACTTATAAAATATTTAAAGAAAAACATAACTAATATTAATGATAATTATTTCAAAAATAAATGTACATATATTTACTAAAATATTTAAATGTTTTAGAAACAGAATAAAAACAAAAATAGTCTCGCGGTGTATTGCGGTTCAAACATAGTATAATTATATAAAATAACTTTTTAATGTATTAATTCACATGCAAACGTAAAACCTAGAACTTAAGTACTTGGAGTAATCGAGACATAAGAAATATGCCAAACAAGAGAAGAAGAAATCGAACCTTGATTAGGTCAGATGGACGGAAACCAGCCATCCAAATAAAACATCGTTCGGCTGGGGACATCCATGTTCCGATGATGAGGTGGAACACATCAGCTTTAGCAGCCACGGCTTTTAATCGGAATATCTCATCAAAGTGGGCAATGTAACCGTCTACGATCAACCTTAGATCGTTGTCCGATAAATGAGCCTGAAGACCGGTTCGAATTTCCGACATATGCCGGTTATCATCCTCTAGCCACCTCCCATATTCCATGTCAAACATCGCAGCTCCTATACGTACGTTCATTTTAAAAACATAAAAGTTGTTAATAGTAAATTAATCATTGTTGTTGTATTTTAATAAAATAGTGCTATACAAATTGGTGTTTTAGGTTTCAGTACCGGAAGTGATGTTAGGTCCTAATGGTCCACAACCACCCATGAACAGCCCCTACCATCGACATAAACAAATATATTAAATTCCACAAAGATACATTTTTGATAGCCAAATTAAGTATCTCAACAATTCACAGGTTGTGACAAAGTAAAAATATAGTATTATTTTACAACAAAAAGGAAGGATTATATTCTAAGAAAATAAATAATTTAAAAATCAACCTGAGAACGAGCACGCTGAAGTTCTTGCTCCAACTGGGAAAGCTTTATCCTACTTGATTCTAGCTGTTGCACATACGCCTACTCATGCCATAAGTACACGTTTGTTAATATATACTATATCAATATATCAAACATATAGAATTATTCTAAAAATTTGATTTTTCGTAATGATGGGTGCATGGAAACTACACGTTCATAAATGAATTATTATAGAAGGCTGGTAAATGGTAGATATAGAAGTAAATGCATAGATATAGCAGCGATTCCCCAAAAAAACCAATGCCTATGTTACAGTAATAGCAATAGCATTTTTGATGTGTTTATTAAAGAAAAAGAAAAAGCATTGTTTATATGCAACCCAATATTATTCGACAAAAATAGTAATGAATATGTCATATAGATGGTATTGATATGGTTACCTTTTTCCTAAGACGACTTTTGCGAGCAGCTTCTCTATTTTGGGCCAAACGTCTCAGTGTCTAAATCAATCCAGTTTTAAACAAGAAGTTAACGAATTATACTATTACGACTACATATAATTTGAGGTTACGAAAAGGTATTTATGTATACATACATATGTCTCCTCGGGGGAGTCAAATAAATGTATAGAAAATAATGATGATGAACGTTAAAGTACCTTAGCATCAAGTTGTTTGCCTGAAGTTGTAGCCTTTCTCTGCAATGTCAGAGAACAAAGATGAAAATAGAAATTGAATTCAGTGAAAAAGAAAGAAAGAAAACAGAAATTAAATTAATTGTATAAGTGTAGTCCAGTCATGTGATTAATATTCATATATAGAGACAAGAAGGAAAACATCATGTATTAAATGTTTAAATCTAAGCGATATGAATTCATGTAAGAAATTTATGAAACATTTATGCATCTATACCCAGCAGATATATCATGACATTAATGGATGTGAAAAATTAAAGCATTGGTTAATTAACATGCAACAAAAATAAATATTTGGAAGAAAAAAAAGTAAACATAAAATAGAAAAGAGAGTAAAAAAGGAAATTAAAATACTCCATATATTCTATTTATTAAAATAGTATATAACACTGAGGAAGATTCTTCTGCTTTATTTCGTTTTATATGGGGATTTAATTTTATTTGGATTTAAAATTTGTCTTTTATTTTATTTGGAATTAAAATTTGTCTGTGTTTTCAAATTTATCATACGATTTGAGAGGTCAAAATTCTGAATTTTCTCTGATCCGTTTCCTTTTTGGGATCTGTGTATGTATTTTGTTTTATTGGAAGATTTGTTAGGACATAGACCTATATGAAAAAGCATGTGCATGCATATCTACCATGTGACAAGGAGAGAGAGAGAGAGAGAGAGAGAGAGAGAGAGAGAGAGAGAGAGAGAGAGAGAGAGGCCTAATGATATACTCCTCCTACATACCATGTACATGCACCAAAGCATGCATGTCTCATGATGACCCCAACTACATGCAAATTGAAATTTTAAAATATGATGATGATTATGAGTACCTTATCTTCCGAAGGTTTAGGAGGAGCTAAAGTAGTTCGAGAAGTAGAGGGAAGTCCAGATGTTGAACTTGAGTTCGCCATGTTGTTGTTATTATTGTGATGATGATGCTGAAGCATGAGATGATGGTTCTGTTTGCTACTCATGGGAGACTCAGGCTGTTGACTTTCAGCTTTGCCGGAGAAATTCGCAGATCCTGAATCGCTGCTTTCTCCTCCTGACTTTGAACTCTCCTGCTGCAATACATATTCAACATAATCATACTCAACGTATAACTAAATAAAAAGTCAGAAAAGGAATAATTATAATGTAACTAAGGAGGAATTGACCTTAGCGTATAATTTTTGACAAATGGGTGTATTATTAGTTTTATCTACTAGCTAATAATATAAAGTCAGGAGAAAGGAATGGAGTAATTAACTAGTCTTAAAAAATCGCTTTCAGTTTAGAGGGGAAAACAAGCAAATACTAGTATAGGATAGTAAGAGGAACAAGAAACATACTATGTTTTTATGCACAAATTATATAAGAGAATAAATGTTTTTTTATTTATAAATTAGAAAATGCCGAAAAAGGAGAAAAAAACAAGAGGAAAGGGTCAAAGAAGAAGAAAGGGTACAGTAGGAAGAGTTTGGTGAGTTCTGATTGGCCATGAAGGGAACATCTCCAGAGTCGTAGCTCCTCCGCCTCCTCCTCCTAATAAAGCTGCAATGCAGATTTACCCATCATTACATTTTAGTATCATAGAATGTAGTTAGTGATCATGGTTGATTGATATTAATCAGGTGGGTGCATTTGTTGCAATCTAGTATTCTAATTGGAATTAACTACATCATTTATCACGTGGAACTATATATATAGCATGACATACATTTCCTAATACTAGTATAATTTTGAATATTCGATATTGAGGAAGTTAGGGAGTTGGTAAAAAAGATTTTTATTAGAAGAGAAATAAATAAACAAGTCACGCCATCCAAGGCTCTCTTTTGCCTCCGTATCATCACCTAAACCTATCTAAAGACTTGTTCAGACTCTTCTCAGCTTTTTCACATTTTGTTTTTTTTTAGTTTCAGTTTTTGTTTTTTTCTATTAATTCTAAAACTTTATTGGAGTTTGTTAAGGAAAGCTCACGTCATGAAGATATGAGAGAGAGGCTTACGTGGCTTTGTTTCATCGTTCCGATACTTAACACCTTGCAGAACAATTGCTTCTTCTAGCTCTCCAAAATCGAAGCTGGACGATCCATTTTGGTTACTGTTTCATTTATTAAAATTATATAATTAGTACAAAAAGAATAATCATCATAAGTTGTAACTAAAATTAGAAAGTGAGAAAATGGAGAACAAGACGAACAATAAAATTAAGTAACCATACTTAGAGGGTCGCATTTGAGTTGAAGAAATATATATATATATAAATAAAGACGTACGGTCGCATATAATACAAGTTTACACAAGAGCTAAAGCACTTATAAAACCTATAATTTCGGATGATCTACAACACATCTTTTAGTTTATGTTTTGCCTATAGATTTTCGTACGTTGACCATTTATTATCTCACGAACGAAGCCGTATAACATATATACTATCATATTAATTACTATTAAGGAAATGACAAATTGAGCATAAACAAAGAAAACCCATATAAAAATTTAGAGCTCAATATATATTAGAAATATATGAATAAAGAAGTTGAGCTTTATGTGAATATATATTTCTGTAAAGAAGAAAAGACTTGGGAAGATTTGTTACATGAATCCAGGAGGTGGATGATTGTTGTTGAGGCCATGGATTAGTGAATAAGGAAGATGATGATTATGGTTATGGTTTGTGGCTTCGCTGATTCTATGGTTCGCCATCTCCTCCCAAAAAAACAAAAAGCTTCAATTGATGATATCTTCCTCTTTCTTGATCTTCTCTTCTGCTTGATTATATACTCTCTATTCTGTAAAACATCAAAGTCTTGAAAATATGAGAAAGACGAAAAGGTGATATATAGAAGCTTGAGTTAAGAAACAACAAGGGAGAGAGGGAGAGAGATATTGCAAATTCTTAGTTAATTCTTGATCAGATGATCAAATGATTGAGGATATTGAAAAGAAAAAGCTAGTTGTTGATGATGAACATGAAAGTAAGATATGTGTTTAATTTATTACCTTTGTGAAGTTTTTTTATTTGCTTTGGGTGTTTGAGAGAACAAAGAGGAGAGAGAGAGAGAGAGAAAGTAGAATGGAAACTTTCTCGTCAAAGGCTTTTTTATGGCTGAACAGAAAAACAAAGAGGGTCCAACCTTTTCTCTTTCCGGGATATATACACATATACAAAATATCAAATATGTGGGCGTGTTATATATAATAATGTTGTTAGATATAGAGAAATGATAAACAATAAAATTACTAGTAATTTGACTAATTGTATAGTATTATTATCACTTTATTTCCCTCTACTTGTATGCGAAGAAACCTTTGTGATTCATCGCTCTCTCCTTTTCACCACCTTTCTCTATCTATTTCCACAGTAAACACAATTTGCACTTGCTAACTTTCAAACTTTTTCTTTTTTAAAAAAATAAAAAATAATATTGCGTGGTATAAATAAGACGAAGATCTTGTCCTTCACAGACCTTGTCTCCAGGCTATGCTTTTGTGTTTCTATCTTTTTTTTTTTTTTTTTTCGTTTTTGTATTCAGAATAATAGTATTGGGTTTGAAAGAGTTGTACAGAAAATTGAAAATTTAGTTGACTAACTTTATAGCTGTCAAAGGGTCAAGCTAGTAGTACTTGGCAATTGATCAGATGGACGATACGATATCTATATAGATAAACAGAAAATTCAGAGAAAGGGCTTTATCTTTGGTAAAAGGAAAACAAAAAAGAGCCTTTATCCAATATGTGAAAGATAATAATAAGAAGATTAGATATAAGATTAATTGGACCAAACAAGAGAGATTATTAAGAAAACTATATATCAAGGTAGAAATAGTGAAGGATGAGGAAAATTAAATGAATTATTTTGTATTTTAGTAAATAAAATAGAAAGAGAGAAAGATATATAGAGCAGAAAAAGAGGAGGAACCCACTAGAATCACTGACTCCTACTCCACAATCTCTCTCTATCTTTGTAACCGCCTGTTTGTGCTTATTGGTTCTTTCTCATCAAATCTCTTTTTGGGCTTATTCACGTACTCATTTAAAAAAAAAAAAAAAATCTATAGCTAGTATCATCTTTTATATATACTAGTATTCATATTCACGTAGATGCGTATCTATATAAATACTTGTTTGTATATGTGAAAAGAGAATGATAAAGTTTTCTAAAACCCACTTTATCATCCTATAGCTAGCAGCATGGATCATGAAGTTAATTTGTTTGAGTAGTTTATGTGTTGTTCTAAAACCAGATGAAACAAGATACATGAAAGTTCTCGAAATAAAATATAAAGAATCTTTGAATGGGCATGATAAATACATCCTACTTTATATATTTTGCCAAAGAATATGATATCTAATTGTGAAGTCTAGTAGACAATATATACTCTGGTTCTAATGATTAAATGAATACAACTCCTCCAGCTATAGATTATCTATGTTATTTTATTATTGATCAAATGATTTTGTTATTGGGGTAGAGTACACAATGAGCGATCAAATAATGCTTTTTAAAAACATAGTATGTTTGGTGATAATAAATATATTATGAAATACACGTAAAAAGAAATTAAAGACAATGTAATAATGTGGGATAAGGAATGTTTGTTGTGTTTATGTATATAGCAGAATCGAGTGAGTTTCTATTTTCTGAACCACAGCTCTTTTGTTAAATGACCTTTGGGATATATATAGAGCGGGGGGATAAGAGTAGTCTGGTTTAAATACGTCTACGTACATATATATCATTATACATTTATACATACATACATACATAAAATAACGGGATTTTTTTACTTGCATCTTCAGTCTATAATCTTCTAAATTTTGAAACCAGAGTATAAGAGATCAGTTTCTGAAATGTTCTTTATCCTTTATTTGAAAACATATAGCTCTATATATGGCTTTAAGTTTCAAATTTGAGATTTGGATGCAATAGAACTAGAACAACTTTCTCTAGTCGGTTAACCTACCATGCTTAAGCTGAATAATTAACTAATTTGCTTCTACCAGTTCAACCAAAATACTTTTAGAATAATGACAATTATGTAGACCAATAGGATAAAAACTAAACGGCCTTCTTGCATTAATCGTTAATAAAATGTCAATAATTATAAAACATCTCGATCAAAGTGTTATTTAATTTGATTAGTTTGGTATTATCCTAAAATTTTGTTGATGGGTCAACATCCCCTCCCTGTCACCACCTAAATCCTAATGCCACATTTCAGATTCCTTTCCTTTATTAGAAATTGCTATATGTCTCTTTTGATTCGTATAGCTGTTTTAGTCAATGACCTCTTGCAAATCTACATTTGCCATCCGCTTTATTCTTCAGTTTGTGTCATGATGAATCCCTTAAATTGAGAGTTTATTTTTAGCGGCTCTTTAAATGCTTTATTCGAAGAAGAAGTATAATTCATAGTTAAAGATTCTTTAAAATTCAATATCCTGTCTATCAAAGTTCAGCCCAATAGCATAATCACTGATTATGCATATTAGCGTTATTTGCGTACACATATGATAGTTGGGAAATATTACTTCCCGACAGTCAAATAATAGAAAAATCTGGGTTATTAAAAAGGTGAAAAGAAGCACTCTGATAAATCTAACGGGCTTAAAGATCATTAATATCTTGGTCCGAGGAGATAGACATACACATACTGATCTGACCTTAATGCCTATACTCATTTCGCACATTGCGTGGATGAGTATCTTCTAGTGGACACATATTTACCAAAAAGTTAGTGTTGGTCAGTTTTGGTCGTAGCATGACCTTATGTATGTAATCTAAGAGGCTGATTCTCCGAAACTATATTAAAAACTGCTAGACCTAGTTTTATCAGAAATCCATTTTGACTAAGGGTGACATTGTCAAATTTGCAAATTTCCCATTATTCGTTGACTTCCTGATATTGTAACAATTTAACATGTAAAGGGGCTACATCTTGTTAGTTTGCTTTAGGCCCATACATTTTTTTGGGCTATTCGATTGCAGCAGTCCTCTTTCTGAGAGGCGAGAGCTCATCATTACAATATGATACTTTTTTGTTGTAATTATGCAAATATCTTCCTTCACTCTAATTTAAAATAAATACAGATGCATCATACTAAAACACGAAAATATAGGAGACAGATGTTTATAGAAAAACGTAGGGAGAGTAAAACCCACTCTAATACTACATTTTTTTAAACGAGAGAGAGACCATTAGAAAAGACTTAGAAATCAAATAAACGAACGAAGTGAGTGATTCCCACGTTGCACCTTCCTCCTAACCCTTTTCTTCATCGTCACTTAATCTCTCTCTCTCTGTGCAACGTTCTTTGTAACGTGTAACTTGCCAACTTTTTATATCTCTTTATATATAAAATCTCTTTTATCAATTGAAGTTCGTTGCCGGCCATTACCATTCCCTAATTTAACCATTATCTCTCTCTTCCTTTTTGTTTTCTTAACCACATTGCCAAAATTTTGTAACCTTCTCTCCCGGAGGCGGCAAGACCGAGAAGGACTCTGTTTAGCGCGAGAGGAAGAGATATAGAGAGAGTGATAAAGCGCGGTAAGACCGAACTTTGGCGGTTCCGCGGCTCTACGTCGTCGGTAGGTCGAGTCGTCCTGGAGCTCGCCCGTTGTTTCTCGACGGCAGAGGTGGAAGAAAGCGACCAAAGAGCCATGGACATTGGCGGTCCAACCAATGTCCGTCACGTGGCTCACGTTACCTTTGACCGCTTCAATGGCTTCCTCGGTCTTCCCTCTGAGTTCGAGCCTGATGTCCCCAGAAAAGCTCCTAGTGCAAGGTTTGCCACTTCTTTCCTTTTTTTCATGTACTCTCATTGAACGGAATTGGCCTTTCTGGTTTGAGGAATTTTATTTGTTAGAACTTAGAATAATCTTTAACTCAGAGCCTAATTGATTTTTGAGTTGCAAGTTTGTGATTTAGGTTTCATATTCATGTTATTTGTGTTGGCAGTGCAACAGTGTTTGGGGTATCCACGGAGTCAATGCAGTTATCGTATGATTCGAGAGGGAACTGTGTTCCTGTGATACTGTTGCTATTACAGAGCAGGCTATATGATCAAGGAGGCTTACAGGTAGAAGGAATATTCAGAATCACAGGAGATAACAGCGAGGAAGAGTATGTAAGAGAGCAGCTTAATAAAGGGCTCATACCAGATGGCATCGATGTTCATTGTTTAGCCGGACTCATTAAGGTTCTTATTCTTAACCTTAATTGTGTATGTATTCAGGTGTTAATGGCATCTTAATTTGATGATGTATGTGTGTGTGTTTGTTCAGGCTTGGTTCAGAGAGCTGCCGAGAGGGGTACTTGATCCTCTGCCATCGGAGCAAGTGATGCAGTGTGAGTCAGAAGAGGACTTTGTCAAGGTTGTGAGACTCTTACCTCAAAATGAAGCTTCTCTTCTCAATTGGGCCATCAATCTCATGGCTGATGTTGTTCAGTTTGAGCATGTTAACAAGATGAATTCTCGTAACCTTGCTTTAGTCTTTGCACCCAACATGTCTCAGGTCAGTTTTTTTTTTTTATTTGGCACTCAACTAGCATTTGAATGCAACTTTGGTGGTTCCATTGTTGAGATATCTTGCAATGGTTTTTGCCATGGAGTTGAAGTAGTATTTTTACATCTTGTGAAAATGTGACGGCTCTGTTTTGGCTTTGTGTGTAGATGGCAGACCCTTTAACTGCATTGATGTATGCGGTACAAGTGATGAAGCTTCTCAAGAGCCTCACAGAGAAAACTGCCAGAGAAAGGGAAACTTCGTCTTCTGCTGTTGAGAGAAGAGGCAACAATGAAGTGGAAGTTAGCGACAAGGAAGAAGACAGTGAAGAAGAAGAAGAAGATGGTGTGCACATAATAAATAACGAGGAAGAAGCGACAGAGAGAATAAGAGAGGCTGCTGATGAACACAAGTCTGGAAGCATGAAGAGTGAGTTTCAGGGATCTAGTGCTTCGGATTCAAAGGATCATGATGGAGCTGTGCAGCCACCCATTCGCACGAACCCTATAGGAAGCAAGTGAAATCTGATGTTTCCTTTTAATAGCTGTTTTGTGTGTTTGGATGCTTTATTGTATTGCATATGTAACTTCTAAGTAATGTAGTTTGCTGTTGAATGTTGATATGATATGAGATTAACTCGATGGGATGAACACCAAAATTGTATCTGCCTTTCTATTTCTTGTAAGAAACATGAAAGAGTCAACAACTAATACCAAAAGATACTAATACAGAGATGGGTTGTGACGAAAAGAAGAGGATCCCCTTAGCTCTCGGGAGTTATTCCAGCTTGACAGAACGGTAGATGTGGCGAATAAACATCCAAGAAGCCAAGAAACTTATGGTTCCTAGAACCAAGAAGAGAGCGTAACATAACAGAGCAGTATATCCCAAGTAGAAGCTTAGCTGCAGAAACCCGGTCATGTCAGACCTGAGATAGAAAATTACTCCATACCCATACATGAAGATTGCTGTGAATCCTCCGCACAGTATTGATCTGCAAACAATTATCATAGAATCGTTTAACCATTGCAAGTTGGATAATGATTCTGAAAGGAAAGTATACTATGACAGGTTGAGTAAGATACTCAATGTAATGTGTATCTGTGATGGCTTCTCATGTACCTAGCTAAGTCTTAAATCAAAATCACATGTTTGGATGGAAAAGGACGCAGTAAAGTAAAAGAATACATACCTCCACCACCATTCATGATCTTCACCGGATAGCTGAATGTAAGTCAAGATAATACCGACACACAACGAATGTGAAAAGCATCATTCCAGGTGATGTATATATTTTGAATCCCCACAAGCTTGCATAGAGTTGGTGCCACTCGAGAACTACCGCACTGAAAGGTACAAAGCCTCCAAGAGACACCTGGTACAGCTTCCTACGATACCAATTTTGAAGTGGAATTTCTCGGGGGTTTCTTTTAACAGCAGTTGGAGGTTGAAACTCTAATAATCCGAAACGATTACCTAAAACTCCTCCCAACGTGAGAAATGGGATATTCAAAAAAGTGTAAATGAGTATGATGATGACTATTGTGCCAAACGGGAGTGCAGCTGTTGCCCCATACGTAATTGCCACAGTGTTGAGAACCGAAACTACTATGAAGAAAGGAACTGGGTATAGAATCCCAGCAAGACGAGCCCTCCTTTTCTGAAAATAACAATAATGCTCTACTGTTTAAGGTTATACGAACCATGAACTTTTCTAAAACAGCAAAAGTAGAAGGCATCTGAAAAGTCAATCACCTGTTTGTTTCCCTCGAAGTGGTTATGGAAAGAAGCAGATGTGTAACCAGCCACTATTGATGTTAGAGTGTAAATGATGACGAGAGAAGTCAACAGCATTCCACGACTGTATGGGTATAGAAAACCGGTGAAGGCCAATGCAAATAGAGCTATGCTCCTGAAAATGAAAAACAAGTCAGAGACATGAAACAACATTAACACACCATTCATCTTGATTCAGGACGTAAGTATTCCTGAATAAATGGAAACGTAATGTATCATCATGTAAGATTGACTTGAACAAGTTGTCAATAACTAAGCAAGTATATAATATGTATCTCGAATGCACTAACAAATGCCATTACAAAACTACTTTAATCCAGTCAAAGTTTGCTACTAAAATTACTTTATGTATTACTATCTTAAGGCGTACAAATGGAAAAGGATAAACTATAAAACATCAAAAACAGAATGACAGTAATGGAATTCTTGATAGCAGAAGCTTACAAGATTAGCAACTGAGTACCAGTTCCCAAGAACGCACAGAGTAAGGAGATATTCCGAGGACATCTAAATACATCACTATGTACGAGTTTCCAACCCACTTCCTTTTTTTCTTCTTCATCTCCAATCGAGCAACTGAAATTCATAAAAGAGAAATATCTCAAAAAGATAAATTTTTATCATCACATATGCTAAACTACACAAAACAAGAATAGTCTCCTAAGAAAATCTTGTCACCTTCTTAGTTCATTTCTGAGATGACGCACGAAGAGCAAAAAAAGAAGTCCAACTAACAAAACAACAACAGTTATGGAGTTAAGAAATGAGAATAAGTGAATCTTCTGGCTGATAGGATGTAGCGACGCCTGGGAGTACTTATTCATTCTTGTCGCAGACCTTTCTGAAGTCAAATTCCAAGAAACCGAGTATGTAAACTGAACATCAATCTCAGTGTTCTCCGATATATCAACCATATAACTCGGATCACTAAAACTGTTGATTTCAACAACTTCGTCTGCATTATACAGAACATTAAACTTCAAGTGATTGAATAAATAGTACTTAGTAAGCTTCTCCTTTTGACCAAGATAATCTCCCTCCGATTTTCCAACAAATCCCCACAAGGGGAGATCGTCGTAGTACATTTGAAAGTAGTAATCTTGAGCAATAGCATCTCTGAACATGGCAACATCACTAGATTTTAGTCTCTTGCGGCACAGTGTAACATGAGTTTTGTCCTCCCCAAATTTCAGCTGATATCGTGAACTCATTAACCGGTCACCATTAAGAACTTCCCCAAGAGTTTCCTGTTTCTCAATCACAGGCTCTACAAAAATATAAAACAATCCTGAATCAAGCACTAGAACTTGGGACAACATACACATTTCAAACTATACATATAGGGATTTTCATATATCAGAAAACCTGATCATTGAGTTTGTCTTGAGAAACCTAACCTGGACGGCAGAACGGCAAATCATAATACTGATAGGTCTCACAGCAAACAAAAATAAAATAAAAAACAATCTTTAAAGTGGGTCTAAGAAAATGAGATACCTTTGAGTTCCCCTTTTAACAAAACATTATCTTTATCAAAGATCTCTTCCTCTCAGATTACTAAACCCGTCAACCATAAGCTAATAAAAGCAAAATGCAGAAAGAGTTACCCAAAGAAAAGATATGAGAATAACCTTGGATTGTGAAGAGGACCGACTTTGTTGACGAACAAAGGGACATGATCGCCGGCATTGTAACGGGTCGAAGAGCTTGATCCGATCCAAAAAGTCAATGCGAGTAGTACACTAAGCAGAGATTGCGCCATGTATTGATTGGTCACTCTGCTGCTGTTTTTCCAAAAGAAACAAATTTAAATTTGTGCAAGAGGAAGAGGAGGAGCTCTAGAAAAAGCCATCTTCTTCAATCTATCTCACCTCAATCACTGACAATCAGTTCAAGAAGACAAGAAGAAGGAAGAAAAAAACATACATCGAGACGACGTCGTAGAAGCTCAAAGTCAAACCTGAGTGGCTTTGACTAGACCATCATCAGCAAAGTTCCAAAGACACGGTAACCAACTGAAGTGAGTTTTGGGTCTGACGTTTTCAATTTGGGCTTTTTATGTTATGATGGTTGCAACTAAAGGCCCAAATTGATTTAGGTTTAATTTTAGTTTTATCACTACTATTCAACTATAAAGTCTTCGCCTTTCGACCAAATTTAGGGTTTCTTCTGTCTCTTCTTCACTCAGGTTTGTGCCTCAAACGACTGCTGCACTTCTAGCTTCATTCTTGTTTCTCGAGCTTCTCTTCTACAGATTTTAATTCGTGTTTTTTTTTTTCTCTTTTTTTTTTCAATTCTTTTTTGTTTTGTTTTCAGGATCAGATCCTAGCTAAATTGAGACGAGCTCAAAATGAGGTACATGATGACGCATCTCTTACATTCACAATTCTCGGGTTTTAAATCGTTTTCTCTCTCGTATGCGATATGGTTTTAGCTCTTGTTTTCCAATCAAATTGATCTAATGCTAAGACGTCTCTGTATTTATCAATCGTTACGATTAATTGATAGGGTTAATATGTGAATTGCTCAGTGATTACACCAAGTTAATTTGCCTTAATGGTAATTTAATCTGGATAGCTGAATCTGTTATCTTCATAGATTGTTTACTTGGTTTAGTAAGATAAGATGATTCTGTGTAGGACTGTTTATATAAGGGGGGTTTGTTCATTGATGAATTAGTTACTGGTCGTGTATTTCTGTTTGTTTACTACTGTTTTGTGGGAAAATGCAGTAAGCTTCAGAGTGAGGCCGTAAGAGAAGCCATCACTATTATCACAGGGAAGTCCGGTGAAAAGAAACGTAACTTTGTGGAGACTGTTGAGCTCCAGATTGGTCTTAAGAACTATGACCCACAAAAGGACAAGCGTTTCAGTGGATCTGTTAAGTTACCACACATTCCCCGTCCTAAAATGAAGATCTGCATGCTTGGAGATGCCCAGCATGTCGAGGAGGTGACTTATCTAATTCTTTCGTCTTGATAATATGATATACAAAAATTATCTTTTTGGAAAGGAGTCGTTTTTATGCTCTGTTTCTTGTTATAATGGTATTTCTGATCATTTCACTTGGCGGCTCTAATAGTTTGGTAATCTTTGGTCTTTTGTTTTTTTATGCTGTGTTCCTTGCAAAATGAAATCTTTTTTGTATGCTTTCGCAGGCTGAGAAATTGGGGCTGGAGAATATGGATGTTGAGTCTCTTAAAAAGCTTAACAAGAACAAGAAGCTCGTCAAGAAGCTTGCGAAGAAATACCATGCTTTCTTGGCCTCTGAGTCTGTCATTAAGCAGATTCCTCGTCTTCTTGGTCCTGGTCTCAACAAAGCAGGCAAGTTCTGGTTACAGCTAGTATTCCATTTTCTTCCTTGCACAGTTTTTATCCCTTTTCTTCTGTCAGTGTGTTCTATGCATTTCTCTTTTCTGGTTTTCTTGTTTGAATGATCTCATTATCTGTCAACTGATTTTACATATAATGCTAATTGATGATTCTTAAGTAACACTCCTGTGGTATATATATATATATTATTATACAGGAAAGTTCCCAACTCTGGTGAGCCACCAGGAATCCTTGGAGTCAAAGGTGAATGAAACCAAGGCAACAGTGAAGTTTCAGCTGAAGAAGGTTCTGTGTATGGGAGTCGCAGTTGGTAACCTTTCAATGGAAGAGAAGCAGATCTTTCAGAATGTTCAGATGAGTGTCAACTTCCTCGTCTCCCTCTTGAAGAAAAACTGGCAAAATGTCAGGTGTTTGTACCTCAAGAGCACAATGGGACCACCACAAAGAATCTTCTAAGCTCTCTCACCTGCTTGAATGGTGACACTTCTTAGTTCTTTACCCTTATGTTTCTTTTTCCAGACATGTGTGAAACAGTGTAAGGGTTGTGTTACTCTCCTTTAGCATCTTTGGTTTGGATGATTAAAAGAACTGCAGTGATTTTGGCTTATGGATTTTGTAGCTTATATTATCTTGAGTTAGATGTCTTTATTTTGAAAGAAAGAAAACAACACGTAAATGATGTAACGAAAACAAATTATCTCAACTATATGTGTCACATAGTCCCTTACAAGGGTGAAGGGCCTATAATATATATGTTCAAAACTTCAGACCCTTTTTAATTTGGATTTAGACGGTTTTGAATGATAGAAAAGATCAAACCAACATATTATGCTCTAATTAAAAACAATTTTTTCTAGTTTAGTCTCAACTAATATCGACCACGATCATTGATTCATGTCTAAGCAAACTCGATTAAAAATAAAAATAAGTTTTTTTATTGTTCGATTTTTTATGAGATTTTTGATTATATTCGTATATATTTTTATATTTATGACAAAAATTTATAAAAAAAACTTAACCAAAGATAAAAGGGACCATTTTCTTTTATTATTATTTTTTTTTTTTGGCCAAAGCAAGAAGACAACAAAATAGAGAAGTGCGTTCCAAAAGTTGGCGTTTTCGTCTACCACCTCAAATCGCAGCTTTACGTGTAAATTAGAAATCTAGGGCTCTTCCGATAAGGCCTAAAATCGAATCGAGATACCCTCGAATCTAATCTTCGATTTTTCTTTTTTTTTGACAAAAAGATGTCTCAGAACGGGAAGCTGATCCCAAATCTGGACCAGAACAGTACGAGGCTCCTCAATCTCACAGTTCTCCAGCGAATCGATCCATACATCGAGGAAATCCTCATCACAGCCGCTCATGTCACTTTCTATGAATTCAACATTGATCTCAGTCAATGGGTAAGTTTTCAAATCAATCCTCGTTTCACCATAATTTGATTCTGTTTTTGCTCTGCTACCTACCGATCTGTCTTCTTTTTCTTCTCAATCAGAGTCGTAAGGATGTTGAAGGATCTTTGTTTGTTGTCAAAAGGTCAGTACTTTCGATCTTTTAGTTATTGTTGTGTGATGTAATCTGTGTTAACTTCTTTAAATCTGATGATGGATCCTTTTTTGGTTTCTATTAGGAGCACACAACCTCGATTTCAGTTTATTGTGATGAATCGTCGGAATACAGGTCAGTATCAATCTTCCCAGTTCTCATCAGATTTCCAGTGATTTGGTTATATTAAGTTACTCATGATGTAATAACAAAAAGTAGTGGATCTGTAGCAATGACCTTTGGATCGTTAGGAGAGAGAATTCAGGTTTTAGCTCATCTTAAACTTAGGGACAAGGGTGGAGCAGTTTTATCTCCTCAGTCCTCAGTAAATCATGTTAATATAGATTTAGAAATTCATTGCGAGTTCTTACTTTAGGATTTTAGATTAATGTGTTGTTGAATTCCTCTGCGCAGATAATCTGGTGGAGAATCTCCTGGGAGATTTTGAGTATGAAGTCCAAGGTCCTTATTTACTTTACCGTAATGCATCTCAAGAAGTTAATGGCATTTGGTTTTACAATAAACGTGAATGCGAGGAGGTAGCAACTCTTTTCAGCAGGTAAATTTTAAGTTACTGCATATCAGGTAGTGACTGTTTTTGTGATTGGGACAATCATGAGAGTAAAACTAGATCCTTATACACTCGTAGGTTTCAATTGTTGGTTTATGAATGATATCAATATCGTCTTTTATCGGCCTATTATCAGACATATTCTTGTTGGACAAACATAGTGCTTTCGTGAAGACCTTCCTTGTAGATTTTTTTTTTTTTTTTTTTTTTTCTTTTTTTTTAACTGTTTTGATGACGTGAGTACTTGTTGTATCTCTGCCTAATGGTACCTTGGCATGACAGAATACTGAGTGCATATTCCAAGGTTAACCAGAAGCCGAAGACCCCATCTTCAAAAAGGTATGAGTTTTATGTTTATAATTAGACATTACACCATTAGTTTTTTCTTGAATTTTTCTTCTTTGAGGAGTAAACTTGATAAACGTGAGTTAATTTTTTCTACTTTCTTCAGTGAGTTTGAGGAATTGGAAGCTGTGCCTACGATGGCAGTTATGGATGGCCCTCTTGAACCGTCTTCAACTGCTAGGGATGCCCCTGATGATCCTGCTTTCGTCAACTTCTTTAGCGTAAGTCTCTAAAGCTTCTGTTACACACTCACACTATCGTCGACATCATGACAGCATCATATACGACTAATGGCAAGAGTGCTTTCTGTTTGCTATATATTCTTGAACTATATTCAGCGTAGTATATGGTCCAACTTAGATTCTAATCTGTTGATTTTCTTACTTCCACTCAGAATGTAAAACTGAATTTATCAAGAATGTTGTTGCCTTGACTACAGTCAGGAATGGCTCTTGGGAACGCTGCGAGTGGGTCAGCAAGTGGAGCACCTTACCAATCATCACCGATTCCTCACCAACCCACCATTTCTCCTCCTGTAGCGCCAGCAGCACCTTCTCAGATAAAATCACCACCGCCTCTACCATCCTCCTCTCCTTTGATGCCTCTGTTTGACAACAACCCTGATCTTAACAGCAGCAACTCCAGCGTTACCGATTTAGTGACGCCAGCCTCTTTCTTTGGGCCCCCGCGAATGATGGCACAACCGCACCTCATTCCTGGTTCATCTATGCCCACTGCTCCTCCTCTCAACCCTAATAATGCAACTCACCAGCAGCGGTCATATGGTACTCCGGTGCTCCAGCCTTTCCCACCACCAACTCCACCACTATCACTCGCTCCTGCACCCACTGGCCCGGTTATCACCAGAGACACAGTGAAAGAAGCTCTTTTATCCCTGTTTCAGGTTTGTCTTTTTTACCAAATCAGTTTACTTGATCTGCTGCCAAAACCTAACGAGTTGCTTTTCGACAGAATAATGAATTCATCGATATGGTGACCCGAGCTTTACAAAATGCACATCAGTCATGAAACTGCGCTGCATCAGCATCTACGCGTGGGACAGTGGCGGTTTGATTTAGAATGTGTAGTTAAAATGTAGTTTTGTTCCCTCTGATACTTCTGAACAAGTGTTGTTGGAACCTCCAAAACGGAACTTCACAAGATACTGCACTGCTCCCTTGTTTTTTTAACTCATGGACCTACTTTTTCATTTTTTTTTACTTTGAAGTGTCAAACCTTTCCTCTTAATCTTTTAGTGTAGATACACATATAATCAAAACTTTAGAAGGTTTACACATCTTCCTGCGTATTATGCATATGGAGTTTGATGGAGCTAAAAATTTTATATCATAAAACAGAGAGAAAGGAAAGAGATTAAAACCTTTCATTAGGAATGTAAACACATGTTTACTATATGCTTCTGAGAGTCGAGAAACATAAAAACATGAAAAGAGTTATCCAATCATCTCCAAGCGTCGGTCAAGAAACACTTTTTTTTTATAACATTTTCTACTTTACTCTTAAAATCAATATCATTAAGAAAAACACACGGGTAATATTGAAAGAAAAATCGGAGAGATAGCAAAGAAAGCGTCGCTTTGATTAATAGTAATAATAATATTACACATAACCACCAAGAGAAAGGACATATAGTACAAGATGGGAAGAGTAAATGATTGATTAAATGCTTAGAAGTAGTTATCGGTCCTGCCCTTGAATCCAATTTGTCCGAAAGTGAGGCAGAGGAAGAGGCCTAAGTGCCAGGTAACCAACCACAACCAGAACTGTGAAGTGAGAGCAGGAGGAGTTGGGAAGTGAGCGAGCTCAATTCCGATGCTGTCGAAGAAGAGACCAGTCAGGCTCTTCCCGTTTATCGCCGGGATACTCGACGGAGCTAGCCATCCGATCAGCCCAAATCCCACCACGTTCAAATCTCTCCTCAACCAGTTCCTCTCAAAGCTATTTTCATTTTTTGACACAAACAATCTAGTTTTAAAAAAAAAAACTTCAAAAGGATCTTATTGGTACGTAAAGAAAACAGAACATAGAATGAGTAACATACCAAGTGACTCTTCCTCCGGATGCACCGGCAAGTCTCAGAGGGTTCTTGGCGCTCAATGTTGGTTTCAGAAAGGCTAATGGAGTAAAGATCATGAGAAACTACAATTAATATCATATAAAATATGTATACGTTTGATTCATATTATCCAAAAAGACAGAGAGATTACATGAAGAGAAGGGTTTGGTGGTGATGGATGATCCTCCGAGGCCTATGACCGTCGATGGGGTTGCAAATGTTGCTGCCATTTTTCGACTTTGTTTCTGCGCTTGATCTTTCTCCCAAACCGATGTAAGTAAACACACAAGAAATAGATTTGAGTTTTGTGGACAGAGGCAGAGATTTCTAGGATGTGTTATCAATCAATAGCTTTGTGACACGTCACTATTTTCTTAGATATTGTGGGTCTACCTTCTCTTTCTTGGATAAGATTTATTTTTAGTTTCTTTTTTTCCAATCCGTACCAAAATTAGAGAACTGTACCAAATACCAATTGTTCGGTTCGGTATGGTCCGCGAATTGGAATCGTGGTTAGGACTCAGGAGGCAACAATAACATTAGTGTAATTTGATCAGCCGAGTCGGGTCGGCGGGTAAAAATGGACTACAGCTTAGCGGCGGTGAAGATGCTTTGCTCCCAGCTCCGGGACGCTAAACCGACGTCTTCTCAGAACGCCACCGCCCTAGGCGGTGTACTTTTTCAACGTGCTTGGTTTCAGGTTCCGATCTCTCTTTTCATTCTCTCGATTTCATTAATTCCTGTACCGATGACATTTCCATTGTTGCGTTGCAGGGCGTTTTGGTCTCCGTATCCGGCGGTGGAGATGACCGTATGATCCTTGATGATGGAACCGGACTCGTCGAGCTCGGCCTATCGAGCGAATTCGCCCTCCGTCAATGGAAATCAGGAATGTACGTGATGGTTGTTGGTGTATACCATATCCGTACTGGGGAGATACCTCTACTTAAGGTTACAGTTCTTTTTTACTCTTTCATCCTCATATGCACATTTGATCATTCCATTGTGGTTCTAGTTTAGCTATAGTTTGCAGAGAAGTCAATTTGGTGGTTTATACTAATTGGCAAAGACGAGAGTTAAGTGAGCATTTTAGATGTTATGATCACAAGATTAGGTTGAGTGGCTGACACAAGCTTAGGGGACTTAAACCACCAGGAAACTTGAGTTTGAATGTGTTAGTAACAAATTTGTGGTGAGATATCTATCTAGATTGAAGCTAGACGTGGCTTGAAGATTCATATAATCAGTAGTAACTAGGATTCATCTTCTCTTGTGATGTTAGAGTGAGAGTATCTCCAGAATCAACAACCGTCACTTGTCCTGCATTTATATGGTATGCTTTGATTGTTACTAACTCATTTACATTGCTCTTTCTACCTGGAACCAGGTTCATAAGATGGTTGAGCTGTCTGGAAGCCCAGATCGTGAAGCCATGTGGTATTTAGAAGTTATGGACGCATACAGACTGTTCTATGAGCCCTTGATCCAAGAGTTCTCTTGATTACACTTAAACTTTTCATTCTCTAGAAACATCAAGTACATGATTATCTCTTCTCATTCTTTTAGTTTTATCCATTTTTGCTGTAGTTAATCTTTAAATCATGGATATGTAACTTTGACAGAATCAAAAGCATGGTTGTATTATTTTGTAACACTGTTGCTGTTTTTCGTTATATCCAAATTCTGTTGCAATTCTCATATTCTTGACCATGTACTGAATCACCGATGCACTTTACAAAATGCCATTCCATGACTAGTAACAACTACAAAATTGTTCTACAAGTTGAGCAGACAAGTTAGAAATACCAAACAACCTTAAACAATTGTTTCCACCATTTCGACTTAGAGCTCCTCTCAATCGTACCTTCTCTTCCTCGTGCATCCTCAGCAGCCTAAGAATCTCTCGCACCCGAGGGAAAAATGCACCAGGACGTACACAATAAGGTTGAAGCACTGTAAGAAGTGTCTCTGCGTCAACCTCAAACCTATTAAACCTTTTTCTCCGTAAGACAGGTTCTCCTGAGCAAAATTTACTATATACATAATGGTCAAGCCCTTCCGCGAGATTCCTCCACAAGTCCAAGAAGTCTTTCGGGTTCATGTTTAGCTGAAGAACACATAGATGCCTTCTTAAATTGTCCAATGCTTCTGCAACACCCTGAGACACTGTTAAATTGCTGGAACCAGTAATGACGTTATCTTCCCATAAAACCGTATTGATATTGAAGTCGTCACTGCAAAGACTGTCGAATTGGTGGAGAAAAACTGTTATAATTTCCATAAGCCAATTGGTTTCCAACTCAACAAGGCCTTTCAGTTCTTCCCCAAAAAAGCAGCCTTGGCAGGAAACTTCAGGTTTTCTATCAACTTTGGCACTGCTTTCCGCAGCCCACATCTCCACAAAAACCAAATCATCACTCCATTCTCGTAGTTTTGATTCAAGATACCGAGCGGCATTAATCGGGCCACAGGCTTGTATCAGTGTATCCTCAAACAAGCTAAAGTAGGAGAGATCAATCTTCTTGAACTCCAGTAACATAAATTTGAATATACACCAGAGAAATTTGGTGGCAGTAGCTCTTATAAATTGGATCCTTGGCAGAATGGCTGGTAGAGATAGACCATGGTCTATCAACCTCCAAGTCCTATTAAGAAAAGAGTCTGCTACAATTGGCGCTTTATAATCCTCTCTAGTGGATAGAACATACTTTGCAGACCGTGAGGTAGATTCATTACCAAGTCTAGTTCTTTCACTATCAACTAACCAAGCTCTCTCATTCTTGATATCCTCTTTAGTTTTTCTATAAGCATCCTTTAGTTCAATCTTCCCCCAGGTCTTGAGCCACTCGGGTTTCTTACAAAATAGTCCCATTACTGATATATCTTGAGAAAACGCTGTCGAAGAGCCTTCATAAGAAAGACAAGTATCTGAATTCACAAATGACTGCATTCGTTTATCAAATGTAACCATCTGATCGACAAGGTGGAACCACGATGATATAGCTTCAGATTTCATGTGCTTCTCCTTGAACGTATCTATAAGCTTAGGAAAAACCTTTTTCTCTAAGAAGCCAGATAGCATCTGGACCATCGCTGAAACCCAAGCTTCTTTAGCACTACAGCTTACTAACTTTGCTCTGTCAATCAAAGGCTGTAAGAAATCATCCACCCCATCAGCAAAGTCTCTTGTAACTTTGTAGACAAGTTCAAAGATAAACTCAGGTTGTTCAGCCCATTGCATGAAATGATACTCCATCCGAGATGCAACCGGTTTCACCAGTTCATCAGTAGCCCAAAGTCCAACATTACTATTGTCTTTGGGCGTATGAAGCTTCTTCCTTTTTTCCTTCTTGGTATTAAGTTTCTGTAAACCACAGAGGAGTAGAAAGCTTTGGGAATAAGACTCCTTTTGATCTCCTTGCATCAAGAGGAGAGGATTCGGGATCGTAGCAACCTCTCCATGCTCGACTTTAAATGTTGCCAGTTTCGGTGGCCAGCCAAGAGATGAGAGAAAAGCTCGATGCTCTGCGATAACCTGAGGGCGTATAACTGACAAACTTTTATCTGCTCTACTATCAACAGAATCTACAAGGTGGCGCCACTGCGAGTGATGCCTTGTAACATCACCAAGCATTAGTTCAATCTCATTCATGGTCTTAATAGCATGACTGAACCTCTTATGCTTGACTGCAAGATCCTGCATTTAAAAAGATAAAAAAAGTTTAAATCTTTCATATTTAGCAAACCACAACTCCATATAGTACTCAACTTGTGTGGATCAAAAAAAGCTTTACTTGAAGCGTACTTCCTTTGTGGCTTCTTATAGGATGAAACACTGAATCTTCAAGATCCCCAACCAGACTTTCCAACTTTAAGGCAGTCACTGAAAAAAAAAATCGAATATTTCCTATATTATGTTAGCTCTTAATGATGATGCTCACGAGTCAGTAAATCAAGCCAAACTCACCGAAATATTTACGCTGATTCTGTATTCGACATAGCTCCTCTACGAGTTGCTGTAACTCCCAATTCGTTTGCTTTCCAACAGAATCCGTAGCTACAAATTAGGAGACAATCAGAAAACTTAACTATCTCTTAATCACCAAAATAAAACAAAGAGGGTTTGGTTTGGTATAGTAACTTACGGAGACAGAGGAGGCTCTCGAGGTTAAATCTCAAATCTTCGAGTGAAACTTTAGCGGAAAGCGAGGTTGAGATCCAGGAAACGGCGTGTTTGGTGAGATCCGTACGGAGGTGGAGGAGTCGGTCGTTTAGATCAGAACAGTCGTGGTTTAAATTTGACGTTAGACTTGAAGAGCGGAGGAGCAGATCTCGAAGGTCCTCGAAGTTACCGTCAAGAAAGCCTAGTGCGAGACTGGGAAGGTCTGTCGGGTTTGGCAAGACGAACGACAGTGGAAGTGGATGTTGTTGTTCCATCGGAAGAAGCTTTTGCCGGGAAACGGTTGTGTTCTTTTTTTTTTTTTTTTTTTTTACTTCTGTGCTCTCTCTCTCTCGACTCCGATGAGCGTGTTTTGTTATTTATTTATTTATTTTAGAATTAAAATTATAAAAACAAAATTAAAATTGTAAAAAAAAAAAAAAAACAAAGACATCGTAAGCTTAAGGCGCCGTCGAATCCATCTTTTTAAGGGTTTAGAGACTTTTAGGGTTTACTGAGAAGCGGAGGCTGAGAACGAGAGAGAGAGAGAGAGAGAGAGAGAGAGAGAGAGAGAGAGAGAGAGAGATGGGGAAGAGCGAAAAGACGTCGCTTGGGCGATCGCTGGTGAAGCACCACAATCATATGATTCAGGAATCGAAAGATAAAGGCAAGTACTACAAGAATCTTCAGAAGAAGGTTCTAGAATCCGTCACGGAGGTCAGCGACATCGACGCCATCCTTGAGCAGGCCGAGGAGGCGGAGCGTCTTTACACCATTAATCATAGCTCCTCCACTCCTTTGTCAATCAATCTGTAGGCTTCTCTTTTTTTTTTTTTTTTTTTTTTTTTTTACTTCTGTGTCTTTTGATTGGTTTGGTATGTGCGTATCTGTTTGCATAAGCTCGATAGATTCAATTTGGTTTTGGTAACCAGTAATCAATTACTTCTCATCTTGATGAACAATTTCATTGGTATATGTGCTCGCTCACTGGCCTGTTTGTTTAATGTTTTTTTGGAACAGAGACACAAATTCCAGCTCAAGTGTTATAGCAGCTGAAGAATGGAGAGAGCAACAGAAGATAGAGGAGGCTTTACACGCCGGTAGTCTTCAAGTGCCTCGAAGGCAAGTGGTTCTATTCTCTTTAGATTTACTCTTTTTTTCTTTTTTTCTTCTCAGCTCTGAGACAAAGTATAATTTTTTTTTCTATTCTTTAAAATCTTCAGACCTCCGTGGACACCCGAAATGTCAGTGGAGGAGCTTGATGCTAATGAGAAACAAGCTTTTCTAAATTGGCGCCGGATGCTTGTCAGGTTAGCTTTTGTTTTGTTTTACCCCATCTTAGTGATCCTATTATTGATTTTGGGTTTTCAGTATGTGTACTCTAAACAAATCGGTATTTGGCTCACCACCATCTTAGTGATCCTATTAATGATTTGATTTTGTCATGTGCACGTTTCTATATGGCTTATTGCTGTTTGCTTATGCATTTTTCATATTCTCCTGTGTTTTGGTTTAGTCTTGAGGAAAATGAAAAGCTTGTGTTGACTCCATTCGAAAAGAACCTAGACATCTGGAGACAGCTTTGGCGAGTGCTTGAACGTAGTGATTTGGTAAGTCTTTGTCAAGGGTGTATTTTCCCTCTCGATAAGTTCAATTTATGGGCGACACAGTTTTGATATATATACTTATCCCTTTTCAGATTGTTATGGTAGTTGATGCTAGAGATCCTCTCTTTTACCGCTGCCCTGATCTTGAGGTAGTGCATTTCCTCCCAGCTTGAAACTCCACTTGGCACCATTTTCCTGATTCATGTTCACTTAAAGATTTTTTTGTGAATCAGGCATATGCTCAAGAAATTGATGAGCATAAAAAAATTATGCTTCTAGTTAACAAGGCGGACCTTTTACCTACTGATGTCAGGTTAGCCAATCTTCTTGTGCCTTACTACTTTGTCTCCAACCTTTTGTCTTCTAATCGAATTGTTTATCTTTTGAAATATCTGCAGGCAGAAATGGGCAGACTATTTCCGCCTTAACAATATCCTGTTTGTTTTCTGGTCAGCCATAGCTGCTACAGCTACCCTAGAAGGTAAAGTCTTGAAAGAGCAATGGAGACAACCCGAGAACTTACAAGAGACAGATAATCCAGACATTATGATATATGGCAGGGACGAGCTCTTGAGTCGATTACAATTTGAGGCTCAAGAGATTGTCAAAGTAAGGAACTCTAGAGCAGCATTATCGCAGTCATGGACTATTGAATGTCAACGTGATCAAGCCGTGGTTGGATTTGTTGGGTACCCAAATGTAGGAAAGAGTTCTACAATCAACGCATTGGTTGGTCAGAAGCGAACAGGTGTCACCTCTACCCCGGGGAAAACAAAGCATTTCCAGACTTTGATAATCTCTGATGAGCTTATGCTATGCGATTGCCCTGGTTTAGTCTTCCCTTCGTTCTCAAGCTCGAGGTATGAAATGATTGCTCGTGGTGTACTTCCGATTGACCGGATGACGGAGCACCGTGAAGCTATTCAGGTGGTGGCAGACAAGGTCCCTCGCCGTGTCATTGAGAGCGTCTACAACATATCTCTACCCAAACCAAAAACCTATGAGCGTCAGTCCCGCCCGCCTCATGCTGCAGAGCTTTTAAGAAGTTACTGTGCTTCTCGTAGCTATGTTGCCTCTAGTGGATTACCTGATGAAACGAAAGCTGCTAGGCTGATTCTGAAAGATTACATTGGAGGTAAGCTGCCACATTATACAATGCCACCTGGGATGACCCAAGGTGATGAACCAGATATAGACGACACTCAAGAGCTCGGCGATATTCTCGAAGGTTCAGAGTCGGAAGACTCTGCAGTAGGAGATGAGACAGAGAGCGAGCAAGTTCCTGGTATTGATGATGTGCTAGATGATCTGAGCTCGTTTGATCTTGCAAATGGGCTTAAGTCTTCGAAGAAAGAGATGGCGAAGAAGCAAACCGCGTCACACAAACAGCACAAAAAGCCACAAAGGAAAAAAGATCGGACTTGGAGGGTTCAAAACACAGAAGATGGAGATGGGATGCCTGTTGTTAAAGTATTCCAGAAACCGGCTAACACAGGTCCTCTCATGATGCGGTGATCAACATATCGTAGTCATCAAGAGCAAAGATAGTGGTTGGTAACCAAAGCTACTTAAAAATGTTTTTTGTCTTTTTTTATAATGTAATTGAACCTGTTGCGGTTGTCGAGTCTCTTAATGTATTTGTTTCCATGTTATATTTAAGTCTTATTTTGAGGAAAAAAGAAGAGAAAAGTGACAACTCAAATCTGGTGGAAATTGGAATTGTATTTGCCACTTGGAGATGCCCATCGTGTTGTATTGAGAATATTATTATAGCCATAAATAGAGTTTTCATGGAACTTAAAATTGTTTCTTATTTAAGTTCGGACTCTTTTTAAAACATTCATTAGTGAAAACGAAAGTTAAAAAGACTCAATAACCAATTACATTTTTGGTAATAATGTCATTATTACCAAAAAGAATAAATCAAAACAAATATTCCTATTATACCTGAAGTAAAATAATAGAGTGGAGGGGTTCGTACGTTTGGTGTAGAGTTTGGTTCGTGTCTCATCTCTCTTCGCTCGTTCTTTTCGCGTCCTTGACCTCCCTTGTTGAGGATTGTTGTTGTTGCTACGGCTGCTGCTGATTAGGCTTTTGTTGTACTACTATACAGAAAGAAAGAGGAGAGAGAAACTTTTGGGATAACCAACAAAAAAAAAAAAAAAAATTCGTTTTCCTAATTTTTGTGAATGTCTGCTTCGCTTCTTCGTTTTTAATTTCTTTCTTCTCTTTGGGAAGAAAAATAAAAAATAAAAAATAACTGTTTCTGTTGTAAAACAAAGCAAAAGCTCGCTCCTAAAGGATCTGACCGACCCGTGAAAGGAAACCTAGGGTTTCGATTTTTTTTTTACCGGAATTTTTCTCGGAAAGCGGGAAGTTCACATCAGAGATGTTGATCAGGAGATTTGCTTTTCTCTGAATCTTTAGGCTGGATCGGTCTTAGTTAGGTTTTTTTTGTAGAAGCTGTAAGGTTTGATAATAATGGATGATGATTCGTCTATGGTGGCTGACAACGATCAAGATCGAGAGTTTCAAAGCCTTGATGGAAGCCAATCTCCTTCCCCTATGGAGAGAGAGACGAACGACCAATCACCACCTCCCCAAGGCGGATCGGTGCCAGCGCTTCCTCCGTCTTCGGATCCTAATCCGACTAGTTCTCAACAGCAAACTGATCCGGTTGTGGGACAAGAGCAGCACCAGGCGCAAGTGGTTGGTCCTAGGTGTGCACCTACGTATTCGGTGGTTGATGCTTTGATGGATAAAAAAGAGGATGGCCCTGGTCCTAGGTGTGGTCACACGTTGACCGCTGTCCCTGCTGTTGGTGATGAAGGCACGCCTGGTTATATTGGTCCTCGTCTTGTTTTGTTTGGTGGTGCGACGGCTCTTGAGGGTAATTCTGGTGGTGGTGGCACCGGCACTCCTACTTCTGCTGGAAGTGCTGGCATTCGTACGTTTTCCTTCTTCTTCTTTGCCCTCACTTTGTTTATTTCTTTTCTTGAGTTGTCTCCGCTCTACATTTTGTCTTAGTTCTTTCTCTATTCACATCTCAAGGTTGCAGGTTTAGTTCCTTACTCTCAAGGTTCTCTCCTGAATGATCGAAAAAGTTTACTAGTTTCTCAAGTTTTAACCTTTCTGATAGAGGCTTGTAACCTTCTCAAGATTTAGCGATTACTGAAATCTACACTGGTTATTTGCTTTCAATCCTTGTGAGTTCGTCTCACTTTAGAAACTTTGGTTCTAAAAAGCTTCATCTCTGTTAATTTAGCTGGCAGTGTCAGTTAAAAGCGTTTTCTTAAATTTTATTGCTTTGAGTCCTTTTTCATGTGGAATCAGTTGGGTCAATAGTAGCTGTGGAAAATTAGATCACTAATTCTGTTAACTTGCTGATATATTCTTTGTTCTAGCTCTTGTTTTTTTCTGAAGGCTCCTAGACTTACTGGTTGTATTAAGTAATTAGAGTGTTCTTTGCTGTGCAGGGCTAGCGGGTGCAACTGCCGATGTTCATTGTTATGATGTACTTTCTAATAAGTGGACTAGGTGAGCATACAATGTGTATTTTTATCCTAATTATGAAAACTGCATGATATCCTGGGCTTTTAAACATTTCTGGATACCAGTTACTTAAATGAAGTGTGGCTGCAGGCTTACACCCTTCGGAGAACCACCAACCCCGAGGGCCGCACATGTTGCAACTGCAGTCGGGACCATGGTAGTTATTCAGGTAGGAGTTAAAATGATGCTATAATATTAAATTATATGTATGATGTAAGCTTATCAATCTAAGATGAGCATTTTCAGTCAGCTATGAAAGTGCCTGTAAATTTTATCTGTGGTGCAGGGTGGAATTGGCCCTGCTGGTTTATCGGCTGAAGACCTTCATGTTCTTGATCTCACTCAACAACGGCCTCGATGGCACAGGTTTGAAAATAAACCTGCCACTAGTGGCTATCTCGGTTTAAAATTCATTTTACTAGTTTTTGTCTTAATATAGATTATGTTCTCTATCCAGGGTTGTTGTTCAGGGTCCTGGACCAGGACCGCGTTATGGACATGTCATGGCACTTGTGGGACAAAGGTATCTCATGGCAATTGGTGGAAATGATGGTAAGCAGTTTTCCACGTTAGCTTATTCTCAGTGTTTTTTGAAAGAGCATCATATTCTTCTTAAATCTCCCCGCTTCTTGTCTCCATTTTAAACTACCAGGAAAACGCCCACTTGCTGATGTATGGGCCTTGGATACTGCTGCCAAGCCTTATGAATGGCGTAAGCTGGAACCAGAAGGGGAAGGTCCACCTCCCTGCATGTAAGTTTGGTTAGACTCCTATATGATAATATGATTGTGTGCTTTGCACTGGACTAATATTGTTCTTTTTCTTTTCTATTTGTACGTTGTAACTAGGTATGCAACTGCAAGCGCGCGTTCCGATGGTCTTCTTCTCCTCTGTGGCGGAAGGGATGCAAACAGTGTGGTAAGTGAAGAGATTTGTTACTGTTTTGCCCAATTATTTCTTTGAAAATAGACAGTGAGCCACTTATAGAGGCATGCCATAGATTATCCACTTTTGCTTTATTGTGAGATAGAAAAGGGACCGTGAGATTTAGTCATTTTTTATGGAGGTTGAGTTTTGTCACGGAGCAAATTGATGATTTATTAATGGTGCAATGAACAATAATTTTTCTCAGCTAAAATTTTTTTTAATCGTGCAATGAACAATCTTCATTCTATGTTCCAAAGCAGACGGAGATGTACCTCTTCTCTGCTAAGTAAATTAGTCAAGAGTTTGTGTTTCAGTTATCTGTTTATACATGATCTTGAAAAGTTGTCAAGTCTGCGTAAAGTGAAATTTGAAACTCAATGGACTGCCCTAATCTTGAATGCTTATTTGGGGGGATTAATATTTTTTTCCACATTTAAATTGATAGCCTCTGGCCAGTGCATATGGACTTGCGAAGCACAGAGATGGACGTTGGGAATGGGCCATAGCCCCTGGTGTCTCACCGTCTTCTAGATATCAGCATGCTGCAGTATGGGATGCTTCTTTCTCTTTGGTTCTCTTCTCTGTCCTCACCAGATTAATTCAATCGTTTGATGGATTATTTAGGTCTTTGTAAATGCAAGACTTCATGTGTCCGGTGGGGCACTTGGAGGTGGACGCATGGTTGAAGACTCATCCAGTGTTGCAGGTTAGGAAACAATCTGATGTCTATGCTGTTGAATTTTCATTGAGGAAATACTCTCTTAAGTCTTCTGTTGGCCATTGTTGAAACGTGTCTCATATATAGACGAGAGCTGTAAATAATGCTTTTGTACTCAACGTGCTGAGTTCATCCACGGTTCTCTCTTTGATTATATCATCTATTGTCTTTGTACAGTATTGGATACTGCAGCAGGTGTTTGGTGTGATACGAAATCAGTTGTTACTACTCCAAGAACTGGCAGGTACAGTGCTGATGCAGCTGGTGGGGATGCGTCTGTTGAGCTGACTAGGCGTTGTAGGCATGCTGCTGCTGCAGTTGGTGATTTGATATTTATCTACGGTGGTTTACGTGGAGGTAAAGAGAAAATCTTGGCAGAATTTTGTTAATGTACCTATGATGTATGATAGACCACCGTTGTTTAGATTTCACAGTTTCTTGTGCATGGTTCCCAATGATGACGAACCAATATATATGGTTGGAATGTTCCGTAAATGTGGCAGACGTGATACTGTAAAATTACACTTTCTTAACTAGGTATTATTTTTCGTTAGAATCTGACAGACTATCACAGAAATATCAGTTATAGCAAATTTCTACATTCTTAAAGAAATAGTTCTCTCTCTCTCTTTTAATCTGTTTTAGCAATTATGGGTTCACAACTTAATTATATACATTGTTGATACTTTAGGGGTGTTACTCGATGACTTATTGGTTGCTGAAGATCTTGCTGCTGCGGAAACAACCTATGCTGCTTCTCATGCTGCTGCAGCTGCGGCAACAAATTCGCCACCAGGTCGATTACCTGGAAGGTATGGTTTTTCAGATGAAAGGAACAGGGAGTTATCTGAGTCAGCCGCCGATGGCGCTGTTGTGCTGGGAAGTCCTGTTGCACCCCCTGTAAATGGTGATATGCATACGGATATAAGCTCTGAAAATGCGTTACTTCCAGGAACTCGGTAAGCTAACTTCCTTTTATAATGATTTATCTTGTGCTTTATTGTTAACACAATGATGAATTTAGCGACAACTTTGTAGGAGAACAAATAAAGGTGTGGAGTATCTTGTTGAAGCATCGGCAGCGGAAGCTGAGGCGATCAGTGCAACGTTGGCTGCTGCCAAGGCACGACAAGTCAATGGTGAAGTTGAACTCTCAGATAGGGATTGTGGTGCAGAGGCTACACCTAGTGGGAAACCTTCATTTTCACTAATCAAGCCAGATTCTATGGGATCAATGAGTGTTAGTCCTGCAGGGATTCGTCTTCATCATAGAGCCGTGAGTGTCACACTTATTGTATTGAATAAAATATCAAGTCCTGCAATGTACTTCGAACACCATGTTCTTCATTTACTAGTATTTATCCCAGATTCTCACCACTAATGCTGTTTGGTTGATAATGATTCTGGCACTTTGTTATTAGGTGGTGGTTGCTGCAGAAACTGGTGGGGCCTTGGGTGGAATGGTGAGGCAGTTATCCATTGATCAATTTGAAAATGAGGGACGGCGTGTCAGTTATGGGACACCGGAAAGTGCAACAGCAGCAAGGAAACTATTAGATCGACAAATGTCAATCAATAGTGTTCCAAAGAAGGTAAAGATTTTGCTTGACCGCATAAAGGGCTTTAAATTGTTGTGATCCTACATGTGGAAAAATATATACAGTAATACTTTCTGTGGCATTGGATAATCGTTTGGTTGCTGTGATATAAATCAAAAGTACTATAAAATGGTTTTTAAAGGTATATACTATTTCCTGGTTTGCATTACTGGTAACTCATTGGTGAAGATTCCTTTGCATCATCTGTTTTGTTCAATTGTGTTCGCTCAGTGATTTGGCCAGGTGTCTATTATTGGAGTTCTAACGAAAGTATGACCTAACTATGCCTTAATAGGTTATAGCTCATCTTCTGAAGCCTCGTGGGTGGAAGCCTCCTGTTCGACGCCAGTTCTTCCTAGATTGCAATGAAATAGCTGATCTCTGTGATAGTGCAGAACGTATCTTCGCAAGTGAACCAACTGTTTTACAGCTTAAAGCACCTATCAAAATATTCGGTGATCTGCATGGACAGTTTGGGGATCTTATGCGCCTTTTTGATGAATATGGTTCACCATCTACCGCTGGAGACATATCGTAAGTGCACCGTTACAAATTCTGACATCATTAGGCTACTCTATTTTTGCTGGGACATTGCTGATTCTGTTATATTATTGTCAGATACATTGATTACCTCTTCCTAGGGGACTATGTTGATCGGGGTCAACACAGTTTAGAAACAATCTCCCTTCTGCTTGCTTTAAAGGTAGTTATAAACGTGTTATGTTAGTTTTGACTTAATGGAGGTGTTCTAGTTGCTTGATTATTGAGGGTTTGAGGTTCTATATTCGGTACTGCAGGTTGAGTACCAGCATAACGTACACTTAATACGGGGAAACCATGAAGCTGCGGATATTAATGCACTTTTTGGCTTCCGAATAGAGTGTATTGAGCGAATGGTAATGTATTCTGCTTTTAAGTCTCTTGTTTCTATGTATAGCCGTCTCATGTCTTGGTTGCTTTTCAGGGTGAACGTGATGGAATCTGGGTGTGGCACAGAATAAATCGTTTATTCAATTGGCTACCTCTGGCTGCCTCGATCGAAAAGAAAATTATCTGTATGCATGGGGGTATTGGTCGTTCTATAAATCATGTGGAGCAGATAGAAAATATTCAACGTCCAATTACAATGGAAGCTGGCTCCATTGTGCTCATGGATTTATTATGGTCAGTCCATATCTCCTATATGTTGTTCTGGTTATCTTTTTGGTCCAAGTCTAACTAGTATGTTAATTTGGAATTCTTTAGGTCGGATCCGACTGAAAATGACAGTGTCGAAGGTTTAAGGCCGAATGCTAGAGGCCCTGGATTGGTGACTTTTGGGGTGAGTAGTATTTTTAATTTGTAACGTTGTCTGAATATTCATTATTACTTATTTCCTTTATAAAATCGACTATTATTATTAGACTGTTCTCGGATATAAATCTGGGCATATATGATATATACTTTTTCCTTGAAACCGAGGAATATAATCTAGTTTGCTCACAATAACTTACATATATAGAAGTGTTGCTTGCTTTTGTATTTCATATTTACCTGTTCTGTTATTCATTCACCAAGACTTTGCAATTGCAGCCTGACCGTGTCATGGAGTTCTGCAACAACAATGATCTTCAGTTGATTGTACGTGCACATGAATGCGTGATGGATGGATTTGAGCGTTTTGCTCAGGGGCATTTGATAACACTCTTTTCCGCTACAAACTATTGTGGTATGTGCATGGACTCACTAGCTAGTGCCGTAACCTGATTAGATGGTTGATGGAAATATTTTGTTTAACGAATATTCCTATATAACCTCAGGTACTGCGAATAATGCTGGGGCAATCTTGGTATTAGGGAGAGATCTTGTAGTGGTTCCTAAGCTCATTCATCCTTTACCTCCAGCACTTTCATCGCCTGAAACTTCACCAGAAAGACATATAGAAGACACATGGATGCAGGTTCCCATCGTTTCACTTCACTACTGGATCTAAGTCCATAGTTTGACCTGAATAAATGGCACTTAGCATAGCATTTTTTTATATTTGCAGGAGCTGAACGCAAATAGGCCAGCTACGCCAACCAGAGGACGACCACAAAATGCAAATGACCGAGGAGGTTCTCTGGCTTGGATGTGAGGCAGACAAAGAGGCACTCGTGCATATACATCCCACTCCCGAAACACTTGTAACATCTGCCTCCTGGTGTTCCTCATGTGTACAGAAAAAAAGATGAGCGATAGACGAGAAACGATGAGGTTTGGAGATATCAGGGGGTGTGTAAATTGAGATGTTGAAAGGTTAGAGAAGTCAGTTTTGGTGGTGGTTAGTAGTGAATTGTAGATTTAATTTGTTCGGGCTTTAGTGTCCTCTCTTTCATTTCCATTCAGTCTGCTGCTTTTTCTATAATATCTTTCTTCAAATCATCTTCTCGTTTTCGTTTGTGGTATAGTTTCTTGGCGAGTGGATATGAGTTCTTAGAATGGTAATGGTTTATTAGTTGGAGGATGGTCTATCGTCTCTTTTAATTCTGTATCATAGAGACATTGGGGGCTTTTGTGTATTTAAATTATTTTATCAGATCATACGTTGTAACATTTGTGTTGATATCATGATACGAAATTTTTTCCTGGCTTCTTTTGGGTTGTCTAAGCTATTTAGACAAAAAGAAAGAAAGAAAAAAAAAAAAAAAAAACTGTGTTTGTTTAATTCGACTCTGATATTCTGAGTCGGTTCATAGATCATCGGGTCATGATCGCTCTCAATCACCCGATTTGGCCGAGATTCATGAATACAATGCGCCTCTGTGGTCATAAGATGAAAAACATGTTACGACGACAAAAAAATAAAAAAAAAATGAAAAACATGTTGATGTTGCGGAATCTGGTGTGATTTGGCATCGATGATTTAGATAGTTTTGATATCGAGTAACAACATCCGTATAGTTGATGTCTAGACTGCTCAATTTTATATTGCGTGGTTTATATATAATAATTGAAAGTTGAAATGATAATTTGTCCTAGGTTTGGATTGTTGTTCGTCATTTGTTTTAACTCTTACATATAAAGGTTTCCTTAGTTTACTAATAAGTAATTTTTAAATAAATGTGCGTACGGCTAGGCAGGCCTTAGCGTAATGGTTCCCGTAAGTATAATAAAAGTACTTTCTTTGTTTTGATTTGTGTGTTAAATTAGATTGAAACAGTAATTGACCAAGCTACATTCAGTAAGAGTAGCTAGATTTATTGTTTTAACAACATACTTCTGTTGAGGTTTGTAATTGTATGCACAAGTGTTGAGGTCATATTAATCTTCTCAAATCTCAATTGCAGTGAGAAAGTAAGTACTAGCTGAAAGGAAAAGTTGAATTATACTTTTTTTCATGTCTCATACCCTGTACTATATATATATATATATGTACATTCATTAATAATTAAGTAGAATAGTTAAATAAATAATATCAATTTAATTCCTACCGGCTCATTTAACTAATATCCAGCTCAGTATAAGTCTCACGCAACACTCCAATGGAGGGGAGGGCTTAACTAGTACCCAACTTACTGGGCTAGGTTCGACTCGGTTACTATATAACATTTCCATTTCTTTAAGACTTTAACCCTCAAAAAGCTCGAAGTGCAACGCACCACTAATTTATTTTCTTTTATTAATAAAACTGACATTCCATGGATCCTAAACAAGAGTCTCTCTTGGTTTGCCTTTATAAATAACATCGATCCCTCTACAGAAAACAACACGTCATTTTTTTTACGTTTTCCTCGCTTTCTAAAACCACTTGAGAGCTGAGTGATCATCAAAGATTCAAAAGGTGGTGATGGAAAAAATGAGAGATATAGTGAAAGAAGGGATGAGAGTAGGGAATGAAGACCCAAGAAGAATAATTCATGCTTTCAAAGTGGGACTTGCACTTGTTGTGGTCTCTTCCTTCTATTATTACCAACCTTTCGGTCCTTTCACCGATTATTTCGGTATCAATGCAATGTGGGCTGTCATGACCGTCGTAGTTGTCTTTGAATTCTCTGTTGGTACGTCATGCATGTGACAACTTTCATCTAGTTTCTAACATTTAAGTATGTCTAATATAAATCTAGATATAGTAATCTTGTTTTTAGATTTTTTGCTGTAAACATGTGGCAATAAATTAATGTATTAGAATCTTAGCTTTAATTGTAGATTTAAAGTGGGTAATTAAGGTTTGGTTTGTTTGGTGTGTGTTTAGGGGCCACACTTGGGAAAGGACTAAATAGAGGAGTGGCAACACTAGTAGCAGGAGGACTAGGAATTGGAGCTCATCAACTAGCAAGATTGTCGGGTACAACAGTAGAACCTATTCTTTTGGTCATGTTGGTCTTTGTGCAAGGTAAACCCTGATAACACTCATCCATTACTACATTACCATGCAGTTCCAAGTTTTTGGTGCATAATTTTTTGGGATAGAGACTAGATCAGAGATATATTTCTATAATCTTGAACTCTTGAGCATCTTATTTTTTTTTTTTTTTGAAAAAGAACTCTTGATCATCTTGAGGTAATCTTCTTTTGGAAGGTCTCCCAGTATACTTCTAGAGCTAGAAATGCTAGATAACACCCAATACCCATGTTTGCATACATCTATATATCTAGAGGATTGAGCGAGGAGGAGTAATGGTAATATATATATATATATATATATGTGTGCAGCTGCGTTGTCGACGTTCGTGAGGTTCTTCCCATGGGTGAAGAAAAAATTCGATTATGCGATATTGATATTCATATTGACGTTCGCGCTGATATCGTTATCGGGGTTTAGGGACGAAGAGATATTGGATTTGGCCGAAAGCAGAATCTCGACAGTGGTGATTGGAGGACTAAGTTGCGTCTTTATCTCTATCTTTGTCTGTCCTGTCTGGGCTGGACAAGATCTTCATTCTCTCCTTGCCTCTAACTTTGACACTCTCGCCTACTTCCTTCAAGGTTTTTTTTTTCTCTCTCTCTTTTTTTAGGTTCACTATACTGTATATATAATTCATACCTCACAAATACGACTAAACAAAATTTGCTTTCCAAAAATATCACTATTGGTTTTTCGGTGATCTTCTTATAAATTGTTAAAATCCCACATCTGTTGGGAGTTGTGATCCTTGGTAATATATATATGATGTGGCAATCCTCCTCTCTTGACCTAGCTTTTGGGAGTGAGTTAAATTCATTACTAATATGGTATTAGAGCCCAAAGTTGGCCTAACAAGCAAATTTCCACAAAAATGGTTCCCACCTATGTAGCCCATATAATGGCATTGTCTTGTTGTATTTCCGAGATGTTGGGTTTGGGCTGTTTCCCGTTGGACCGTTTCCCACCCACATCTCGAGGAGGCCTGTTAGAATCCCACATCGGTTGGGAGTTGTGATCCTTGGTAATATATATGTGATGTGGCAATTCTCCTCTCTTGAGCTAGCTTTTGGGAGTGAGTTAGGCCCATTACTAATATAAATGGCTCCTTAAAGGTTAAAACTGATTTAGAAAGTGTTTTAAATTATTTAGTCTCATATACTGTATATACTATAAAAAATTAAAGAAACACAGAATGCAGATTATGAATGTAAAAGTGGAAATTATATTGGCAGATGCTAATGGAACTTTGGTTGTATTTAATTTTCTTTGTTATGAATAAATTGTGGGAGACAATGTCTCCCCATCCCCTACCAAAAAAAAAAAGAATGTAAAAGCAGAAATTGGCAGATTTTGGGGACGAATATTTTGAAGCGAGAGTGGAGGCCGGGGACTACAAAGTGGTGGAGAAGAGGGGAAGGAATCTTGATAGATTTAAAAGTGTTCTTGACTCAAAAAGCGATGAAGAAGCTTTGGTGGGTAATCTCTCTCTCTCTCCCTCTTTATTTCCCTTACCGCTTCATGTTTATAGTAACACAAATTGGTGGATTTTTGTATTTATATTTGTTCATTTGCATATAGGCTAATTACGCAGAATGGGAACCGCCCCATGGCAAATTTAGGTTTAGGCATCCATGGAAACAATATCTTGCCGTTGGTGCATTACTCCGTCAGTGTGCCTACAGAATTGATGCCTTGAATTCGTACATCAACTCAGATTTTCAGGTATTGCTATAACTTTACTTCAAATAAAATAAAAACTAATATGCTATAATGAAGTTCTTGGTCTATATATGCTTATAATATAGTAGATATATTTCTTTTTAATGGATGTCAATTATGCGTAATATACGTTTCTGTAACCCTTTTCTTATCTCTTATTTATTTATTAGATCCCAATGGACATAAAAATGAAATTAGAAGAACCATTAAGAAGAATGAGCTCGGAGTCGGGAAAATCAATGAAAGAAGTGTCCATTTCACTAAAGAAAATGATAAAATCATCTTCTTCTGATATCCATGTCTTGAACTCACAATCTGCCTGCAAAGCTCTTTCTACTTTACTAAAATCAGGCATCTTGAACGATGTCGAGCCTCTCCAAATGATTTCACTGCTGACAACAGTCTCCCTGCTCATAGATATTGTTAATTTAACCGAAAAAATCTCAGAATCCGTACATGAGCTTGCATACGCTGCAAGATTTAAGAACATGATGAGGCCGACAGTATACTCGGATTCCGGAAGCATTGTCCGTGCCATGCCAATAGAATCTCATGCAGGTGATCATGTTGTCACAGTTTTGCATGATGTTGATACATCAAGCAATAATGTTGATAATTCGCTTGGTGAGAGTTCACAGAACTCATGTCATCACGTCGCCATAAAGATTGTTGATGATGATCATTCAAACCATGAAGATGGTGAAATACATATACATACGAGTTTGTTAGAAGATGTGAAAAGGAATGACCGTCTTCACTGAGTAATTCGATCCTCAAGGATCAGGAGCAGTGTTTTGTACCCGCAAGATTATAGAAGTGAGTGAGACCAGCGGTAAATAAAGTATACGGGAATTTTAAATTTGAAGTTTTGAGACTAATTAAAAGTTACAAATACAATTCCATCCTTCGAGTATTTTTGAACTATTGGTCACATTAATGAAGTATTGGTTTTTGTTTACGTTGCGTTTATTTTTTTTCTAAAAATATATATATATATATCTAAACTGAATTCAGAATAAAAGTTGGCATGGTTTTACTTTCGGGTGATTGAGAGAGCGATCCCTAACATAGACCGCCAAATGTATCTAGAGATAATCTTTAAAGACGAGGATCTGAAGAAGATGATTTTAGTGATCTGTATTTTTCGATTTTGGTGACCGTACTGTAATTTGCAATAGACTTAGTTGTTTAACGAAATTATGCATGTATGAAAAAATTTAATTATAGGTGCAGTCTGCAATACTAATAAAAATGTTCAGGTGACAAAAGTCAAACTTTCATACTTACGATAAAGTAACAAACTTTTTAAAAAAAATCAGGTTCAGTGCGTTAAAGATAAGGTGGAAATCATATTTGTAGGTTAGCAAATAAAAAAAAGTATTAAAACAAAAAAATACAAAAATATATATTTATCGGTTAGATTTATATATAAATAAAAAGGGGCCTTGTACGATTGGGGTAATGAATTCCGTACGTTGATGCCAACTTGGCGATGCCAAGGCTATAGGCTGAGTGTGACCCGGTGCAAAAAGCCACCATCTGCTCTGCTGCTGCTATCTACTTCCGCGTTTTAACCATTACCTTTTCCTTTAATAATATTTATTTACAAATCCATTGATCGTGTCTCTCTGCTGCGAAAAAAAAATCTCACATCAAATTTTACTATTTAATAACAAAAAGAAATCTTGTAAACTATATGTCGGTTTTCGTATTAAAAAAAAAATTGTGGATATGCCGATACGGTGTATATTAAAAAGAAAAGATTAAATAATACTACCAAAGGTAGGTCTAAAAATGGGTGAAAGTAACATATGTGAGTGAGCAAATGGACGGATGTTTTACTAACTTGGAATGAGAGAAACGATGGAATAAATGACAAATTGATTAGTCTTTTTTTTCTTTGGAGTTTGTTGTATTGGTAATGTCAATAACGTAAACTATTAGAGTGTTTATTTCATTATTATTTGTTACTCACTAAACAAAAAAACGTTATAATATTTGATAACACGTTTGAATTAAATAGTACTATGAATAATCTTCACTGAATTTTATAAACAAAGACTATAATTTGTGGATTGAGTTTTTTTTTCCTGTCAAATGAAGAAAAAAAATGAAAGAGTTGTGAATTACGAAATTTTATGAATTTAATAATGATTACAAAGTACAGGTAGCAACTTTTAAAAATTGTTAGAAATCAAATGTTGGATAGCACTATTTATTTTTTTTATATAAAGATTTTTTTTTTGTCGTGAAAATTTTATAGGCAGTTTTGCAAATAAATTAAATATTGAAACATAAAGCAATTTACTGATAGTCGCTTTTAAATACCGGATTAATTAAAATCAGCACCAAAGTAGAATTTGGTTACGTAAGTAGTCTCTGCCTCTAATTAAATGTATTATACTCTGTCTCTAATTAATAATTTTTCTCATTTTCAATTTCTTTAACTATCAACGTTCGAAGTACAACGCACCACTATTTTTATTTTTGATAATAAAATAAAATTTCACGAGTCCGAAACAGGACACGTTAATGCTCTTTATAAATAACGTCGATCCATATGCTCAAAACAACAAGTGATCGTTCTACTTCTTCTTCCTCTCTTTCTGAAACTTATCAGAGAGTTGAGTGATCATTCAAAAAAGGTGTGATGGAGAAAGTGAGAGAGATAGTGAGAGAAGGGAGGCGAGTAGGGAATGAAGATCCGAGAAGAGTAGTTCATGCTTTCAAAGTGGGACTTGCTCTTGCGTTTGTCTCTTCCTTTTATTATTACCAACCTCTCTACGATAACTTCGGTGTCAATGCAATGTGGGCTGTCATGACCGTAGTTGTCGTTTTTGAATTCTCTGTAGGTCAGTATCGGTCATGTGATCAGAATCAGCCACTTTCTAATATTTGAACATGTCTAATATCAAAGGGATATAATCTTAGCTATAATATTTAAAATGGTTCTCTAACTCTTGGTTTGGTGGGTGTTTTAGGGGCTACGCTTGGGAAAGGAATTAATAGAGCAGTGGCAACATTAGTAGCAGGAGGACTAGGGATTGGAGCGCATCACCTAGCAAGTTTGTCAGGTCCAACAGTAGAACCCATTCTTCTCGCCATCTTTGTTTTTATCCAAGGTAACCCTATATTATTTTTGCTACATGAGAGTCTAGTAACATGCATATATGCCTGCCTATATTTATCTCGAAGAAGAGTACACTAACGTTAATATATGTATATGTGCAGCTGCATTGTCGACGTTCGTGAGGTTCTTCCCGCGGGTGAAGGCAAGATATGATTATGGGGTATTGATATTCATATTGACGTTCGCACTGATATCAGTGTCGGGGTTTAGAGAGGACGAGATATTGGATTTGGCACATAAGAGACTATCGACAGTGATGATGGGAGGAGTTAGTTGCGTACTTATCTCTATCTTTGTCTGCCCTGTCTGGGCAGGACAAGACCTTCATTCTCTTCTTGCCTCCAACTTTGACACACTTGCCCACTTCCTTCAAGGTTTGTCTTTTTCTTTGAAATTATTTCTCATGTATATATATATTCTCATTGAGTTATGAATTAAAAAGTGGAAATTTGGCAGAATTTGGAGACGAATATTTTGAAGCGACAGAGGATGGGGACATCAAAGAGGTGGAGAAGAGGAGAAGGAATCTTGAGAGATATAAAAGTGTTCTCAACTCAAAAAGCAATGAAGAAGCGTTGGTGGGTTCACTTCTATAATTTTACCCTTTCTGTACTAACTTGGACTGGATTTTTGTAATTGATATTTGTTAATTTTGTGTGGTCAGGCTAATTTCGCAAAATGGGAACCACGTCACAGTGTATTTAGATTTAGGCATCCATGGAAACAGTACCTTGCTGTGGGTGCATTACTCCGGCAATGTGCTTACCGGATTGATGCCTTGAATTCATACATCAACTCAGATATGCAGGTATATTACTTTTGATCTTTATACTTTGTTAGGGATTTTAAATTAATATAATACATGAAAAAGAGCAAAACAATCTAAACAGAATACTTTTACATGCATGTAAATATAAACTACACATACTGGAATAATATGGTCTTTCTAACCCTTTGTTTTTTTTTGTCTATTAGATCCCAATGGACGTGAAAAAAAAGTTAGAAGAACCATTAAGAAGAATGAGCTCGGAGTCGGGGAAGTCAATGAAAGAAATGTCCATTTCATTAAAGAAAATGACAAACTCATATACATCGGATATCCATGTAGTAAACTCACAATCTGCTTGCAAAACTCTTTCCACTTTACTTAAGTCAGGCATCTTAAACGATGTTGAGCCTCTTCAAATGATCTCATTGATGACTACAGTCTCTCTGCTCATTGACATTGTTAATTTAACGGAAAAGATCTCAGAATCCGTGCATGAGCTTGCATCCGCAGCTAAATTTAAGAACAAGATGAAGTCGTCGTCCAAGTCGGATGCCGGAAGCACTACTAGTGCCGTGCCAATCAAATCTTATGAAGGTGATAGTGATGATCATCATCATGTTGTTACGATTTTAGGTGATGTTGTTACATCAAACAATGAGGGTCAATCGCATGGGGAGAGTTCAGTGGATTCCTGTCATCATGTCGCCATAGAGATTAACGATGATGATTCGATCCATGACAAACATGAAGAAGATAGTAATATACATGTACAGACGAGTCGTGTATCATGTGGGCACACTAATGCTAGTGATCTTCTAAACAGTGGTGATATAAAGAAAATAATAATATAACTAACTATTTAAATTTATTATAGGATTTAAGGGTGGCGAGCAGGGGACTAATCATATGTATAATAAATAAAGTTCCTTTCGAACAAGATTTTTTTTCGATCCAACCTGATTCGATTCGACCATGTATTCTCTCTGTTTTTCTTTCCCAACCAAGTTATGTATTACATGTACTTTTTATTTAACTTGAATAGTGGAAAGTTATCTGCAGAAACATTGCACCGATGTTCTTAGATTACCACATGAATTGATGTTCTCCCATGAACTAACGTAATAGATAATTTAATAAATATTTATAATAAAACCAATTTATATAAATCATAAAAGAAGGTTATTATAAATAAAATTAAAAAAATATATTTCTTGACACCTTACTATATATTTAAGAAGTATGCTGATAACATTTGTAAAAACAATTCTGATATACAAAACAATATATAAAGGAATATGCAGGATGTGTGTATCATTTTTCACTAGTATTAGTATGTGTATTCCTCTCCTTTTTTGCTTTTGGAAAAGAAAAGAAAAAAAAGCCAAGAGTTACAAATTCATGTTTCTCATTCTCTTTTTTTTTGGGGAAATTTCATATGTTTCTCATTAACCTATAAAAATAACGAAGAATTAATCTCTTCTCCTCTTTACATCGGGGATTTGTTCGCAAAATGGTTAGGGTTAGTGTTAAAATCAAGAAATTAGAATTCTAAGAGAATATAGGATGAGGAAAACACATATAAATGACATGCGTTATGTTTTCGAAAACTTGAAAATTGATTGATAAATGTTATATTGCGAGATGTCATTATTACCCCTAGGAAAATGTGAGCGAAGGTGCCCATGTTATCGTAAGCTCACGGGCTCTCGTGCTCGTTTGTCTATTAGCCCTTTTTATGTCTCCAATTGCTTTTTTTCTTCAAAACTCTTGAACTCAATGGGGCGCAAATTAAAGTGGAGGGTAAGTTAATAATAAGGTAATTAGGTATTTGTCTCCATCATTCAACCTTACCTTTTGTTTTAAACTCTAATTTTTGTAAGAAGATCCGTGTAATTCCATTCGCTGAGTATACGTCTCTGTTGCACCAATTCTATATATATATATATATATATATATGTGTCTCTAAATTTTTCTATATTTCATATCATGGTAATCAATTATGATGATCCAGATCCAACGATTTAGTCCATATATAAATATGTATACCTAATCGACTTGATAGAAAAATCACACCAGGCATGGTAATCATCAATTATGATGATCTTGAAACCTGAAGGAAGTCTTTAGACTAATTGTTTACATATTTAAACTGATTGATTTGCCTAGTTACTGAGTTTGACACCACCAAACCTCTTTGATCGTCCTAGTTCGAGTCTACTTTAAGTCATGTTTCCTCTGTCACTTCGTTATTTTAAACATTACCAATATGTAATTTTGCATATGATGATTATTTAGAGTTTATATTCATTAAAAGGACTACAATTAGGAGCATCTATCAAAACATTCGGGTAACACACAATACACCGCTAAGACTAAGATGATATACAAAATTAAACAACAGTCAAAGCAGTCATTGGATTCCAATGGTGTGTCACACATTGTAGAAGCTACAGTTAAAACACTTTTAATAGATAACTTCGCTTATCATGAGTGCTCCACTTACGTATCAAAAACTCTCAAGATGCACCGTGCACCCTATAGACTTTCTGCAATTGATTATATCAATTTAATACTTTAGTTTAATCAAGTAAATCTTTTTATATATTTTAAGGACGTTCCAGATTAAACGAACCATTTAGACCCCAAAAAAATAAAAGTCTATTGATAACGACTTTAGTGCGTTATGCGTCAAATTGAAAAAAAATTATACTTTCTAAAGTCGTCAAATGATATGATATGAACCGTACATTTAAAGTGGGAAAAGGTACACAATTAAACATTTGTGCCCAACATTAAAACGCATTTAAAATTCTTTCGTTTTGTTTCTTTGACTTTCGTATTCGTTTTCACACAATAAAAAATATATATATCACTGTTATATTATCTTACTATTTTTATCTTCTTCTTTTGTTAATTGTTGGTAAACTACTACTATTCTAGATTATTCCATTAGATTGGCTTTCTAACATTAGCTAGGTGGAGTAGCATTTGACTATTCTTAATTTTGTCAACAACAGTACGTCTGCTTAAATTGATATAGTGATACATCAACGAGAACAATAACAATTTACTAATGACAACATAACAATCTTCTCTTCCTTCCGTTTTAAATTAAATATCATCTTAAAATATAAATTTTGCTTTTGGTTAAATGTTGTTCCCACTGTTTTAATGTGTTGCCCAATAAGAAAATTTGTAAAATATATAAAAATTTATTTTAATATGTTTTCAGTTTAAGACGGAAGGAATAATAGCGCATCTGATAAATTATAGTATAGAGTTAGCTTTGAAACCACCCCTTCATATACCTATATTTTTAGTCTGAGTGTCTGATCAACTGCATGGTAGTTTTTCGTTCTTTGTAATTTTAGAAAGTTTGTATTGAAAGCAAAATAACCAACTCAAAAGTTTTCATGTCAAAATACATTATAGGAACCGAAAATGAATACCAACAATTACAACTTATGAAATTACAATCACACACATTTAAGCCAAATAAGTTAACTTTTCCAATGGTTGCCAAAATGCCGACCACTGCGCCTTACAGCTCGTCCTACACGAAAATTCAGAATCATACCAATTTACAATTTTAGAACAATTAAGATGTGACTCAGTAGTACTAAAATGATGCATAAACCATTTCTTTAAAGTGGGTGCGATAGAAAAAACCACTTACATGGTAATCATCCATGTAATCACGTGGATTGGGCTGCAAGACAAAACAAACCAATACATTTCAAACATACTCATTCACTTTTTCCCCACAAAAAAAAAAACAAGGTTAAGAAAGAGCAAAACTATAACTGATTTGGTCTCAGTATGTACTTACACGTTTGTAACGCCTCCTCCTGTCTCCATACCGGTGGTCCCTTTCCTTCCTTCTACGCTCTCCTTCTTCCCGTGCTTTTCTAGCTTCCTGTAAACGTCAATTGGTATGGCCATGCTTGTAACTAAGATGTACAGATAAGATTTGGAAAGGAAACAAGATGTGGTTTGTAAACTACGAACCTCATCCTCTCTAGCTTTTCTTTCTTTCTCAGCTTCCGCAAATAACTCCTTCTCAGACTGGTGTGCATGGGAAAAGTATATAGCATATCAAATTACTTACCAAGACATTTTCGTACATAAAACCACGAGGAAGTTTTCTTCTTCAATTCTATCCAAAAAGAAGCAAAAAAATATATCGTAAGGCTCTGAAATCTACCTCCCTGTGCTGGTCAAAATAGTCGTCCACGATGCCTCTTGCATATTGCGGGTCATCGCAGATCAAGATATTGTCAAAGATAGAACCAGCCTTCACCTGCAGCATTAACATCAATGTCTTCATCCAGTTACACTATATAAACTGGTTCTCTCGTCTATATATGTTAACTTTAACTAGTTGGCAGTGACTACTATATACAATGTCTAGTGATGGAGTGATTATAAAAGTTAACTGGATATAATTCAAAAAAACTATAGAACTTACCTGCCACACTTCAATGCCTGCATATTTAATAGGCTTCAGAACATAAAGATCTGGATCATCTTCAAATTCTGTGAAAAACCAAGAAGCTCAACCTTAGTATTTACGAAAATCATAAATCCATCCTAAAACGCAGTTAAATAGACAGAAACATGCCTGGGTTATCTATCCATTGGGTCTTCCATTTTCCCTTGTAGTTTGGGTTTTTGATCCTCTGTCGGAAAGTAATATTTTGAGAAAATGTCAAATGGTGTAGAAGAATACTTGGTAATCTATATAACTATTGATGACTGTCAAATAATAACCTTTGCTTTCCAAGGACCTTTGTAAGCAGGATTTGGGATCTTAGGGGGTTCCCAGAGACCGTTTTCTTCCTCGTCCCAGTCTTCAGGCTAAACAAGTAGAGAGAGATATCAGACATAAAGCTTAACTCTATCACAAACAGACAAACTAATGAGTTCCAAAAAAAAGGGACATAATTTCAGAATTTGCAGTGATAGAAGACGTAGAAAGAATGATGGATGCTTGAGACTAACAACAAAACAACCAGTTAAAGAATCCAATTTAACAGTAACATACCTCTTTAGCTTTACGATCTGGAATTTCACGCGGAATAGAATCATAACCCTGGTTACAAAAGAAAGAAAGAACTGAGTGCCTTGAATCAAACTAAGAATTAACAGCATGGGAACTGAGTAGGTTCCTTTTAATACAAATAGTCATTTCTATACTGCTACGCAAGTTACCTCGGGTTTGACATCGTTGGGGTCATCGATATATTCTCTATCATCCCAGTCCTCTGGCTGCAAAAACAGATCGGTAAAATCTATCAAGGTGAAAGCGAAAGGAATTTAGTGTAACTGCATATCTTGATCTTGCTAGGAAGATAAAGATCAAAATCGTAATCCATTTTTCTTGTCAGGAAAAGGCTATCCAATCTTGCAAATGTTTGGTTTAGCAATTCAAATTGCATAAAGAAAGACTCTTGGAAACCTTACAAGCACCTTACCTTCTTTGCATTCTTGACTTTTATCTTCCTTGGAGGAAGGATGTCCCAGTCTGTGTACATACTGCCAAATTCTCTCTCTTTATTATCGACCAGAACGCTGTAAGAAGCATCAGGCCGCAGAATAAATGTGTAAAAATGATTTAATTTGTCTGTTTCACATTGCAAATCCTTTTTAATCGGATAATTTTGTCCCTGATACGAAAGAATAACATGAAGTTTCTTTGTCTGCGTTCCGCATATATCTGGTCCAAACATTAGACTGCATAGAAAAAGTAATGAACAGTTTAATGATGAATCCCCAGAGAAAAAGCATGAGCATTAGTTCACGGAATCCAAAAACATTTCCACCTTTTCTTGGAATCAACTAAATCAACAACTTCGTCATTGTTCTTCCTACTATAGTCTCATAAACGACGACATAACTAAATCTAGGCAACTTGACTAAGGCATCAAAGTATAAGGCACAAGATTACCTGTAAGGAGTATCACCACCAAACTGCTTCTGGTTAACATAGCCAGAGAGGAGCTTGATGTAAGCGCCACCACATTCTATGTCTTGTTCAATCTTGACTGAGTACTGGACAACAAGAGTCCGGTTTTTGTTGCTAAACTCAGGAATCTTTGCAGAAATTGCATAATGCTTGGCATCATTATAGGTCTGGATACCTAAACACATGAAGAAAGATCGAACAAAAAATTCCTAAGTTTAACCAAAAAAAAAAAGATTCTATTTTTGTTCATGTTAATTTCAAAGATCGAAAGCCAGTACACCTAAAGAACTCCACGTTACAAGAGAGCCCAAGATCTACACACAATCTGCTGCTGACAATAACAAATCAAAGAACTAAAAAAGTTCCTTTAATTTTAACCAAATGAAGATTTTAAATCCCTCAAGTTAACTTCAGAGAATCGAAAGCCAGTATGCTTAATAACTACATATCCTAGTTCACATAACAAAAGAGCTAAAGATCTATACAAAACACGCTGCTGACAAAGAACATATCAAAGAAGAAAGACACTGCAGCATAACAAAGATCACAGGGCAACGCATGAAATCACAGAAAACGGAGACTAAGATTCTCTTATTCTGTAGATGGTAAGAAATCCACTTAGCATTGCAAAAAAAAAAAAAAAAAAAACCAAGTGAAGCCCTTAACGCCAAAAAGATAAGAGTTCTGAAATTACATATCAAGGGTGGGCAAAAGGAGATGTATACCTTTATTGTCAGGATCGCCGGGCCATTTGCCGGCAGTGTGCTTAAAGGTTCCAGCTTTGCCTTCGTTTCTTTTCCAATCAGACAAGACCCACCTGCTTTTCCATCCACCTAAAAACACAATCTGACTAAGTTAATTACATAAATCTATAAATAGAAACCCAAACAAAAAGAGAAAGAATCTAGAACCATATAATCGTTATACTACCAGAAAAGTAAAATCCTAAAATAGAAGATTCTAGTTGAGTGATAGATTCTATCCTTAACAAGTCAAATTACTACTTATTCTGATCATATATAGCAACAAAATTCAAAAACTTTTAACACAAATCGATGTTTCGTAATCCGGAAAAGGAGAGAAGAGTGTTTATATATATATACTTCACCTTCGAAATGTTCTTCTAAGAAGATCTCGGAGAAAGCCAATGGAGCGATACTGAGTAAAAAGAAGAGGAAGATGGAGAAAGAACAGAGCTTTTTCTGAGGTAATACCATTTTTTTTTTCTTTTTTTTTTTTCAGAATCTCTATTCTCTATCAGTTCACCATGGTTAGTGAAAATTGTGCTTTGGGGGGGGATTTATAATAGCAAAGAAGAATGTGTTGACTCAGAGTCGTTTGGTTTAATTACAGTATTACCCCCTCTTGAGGTTCGGAATGGTTCTTTCATCTCCTCCCAAAGACTTTTGTTGTTGTGGTTTTACTTTCAAGTCGTCGGAATGGTGGACGGGACTTCAAAGTCGTTTTACATCTGCGTACGTAACAATTGGGGCAAAAAATCCCATTAATTCAATGGTCCCAAATCATAATTGCTATCTTTCTTGCACTAATCTCCTTTTGTGATTTATAAACAAAGTCTGGTCTAACTATATAAATAAATAAATAGTAATCATATTCATATGCATATATAGTTATATACTAATAACGCAAAATTAAAAAAAAAAAAAAAAAAAAGATACATAATGTCTTACGAGGGGGGAAGAAAAATATATTTTTGATGTTTCCATGAAATTCAAGTGAGTAGTGAAGAAGACTATAAAATGTCTTATGTGATGTAAGATGAAAAAATGAAAATTCCAAAAGAAATAAACCCAATCAATAACAGTATACCTTGTCACTATCAGCATATGTCCAGTCTCCAGCCCAATAAGCACGAAGTTTCTTGTCTAAAATACATTAGCAATTGAACTAATCAAATTAACCCATGATGTAATTATAAACACAGAATGTTTTAACATTAAAAGACATTTATACCCCTATGTCCAATGGCGAGTGTGCGACTCACTTACAGAACAGAACACGTGTGTTGCGCGTGACCGTCATCCTCATCTTCCATTCATTATCCACCACCGATGGCCTCCGACGTCTCATCTCCGTCGCCGGCTTCTTCGATGGCTTCCAGTCGCGTAGACGTCTTCTGGCACGACGGAATGCTCCGACACGACGCCGTATTAGGCGTCTTCGACTCCGGACACGACCCTGGGTTCATCGACGTATTGGAGAAGCACCCGGAGAACGCCGATCGCGTCAGGAACATGCTTTCGATTCTCCGACGCGGTCCCATCGCTCCTCATGCCAATTGGTTTACTGGACGTCCAGCAATCATATCTGAGCTTCTGAAGTTTCACACTTCAGGTATGTCAAATCTAAGGTTCGAGATTTAGGGCGTAAAAGAAGGAACTTTTATGGTATATGTCTCTAAAATTTTGCAATTGAACTCAAAACGAATTCGATTTTGACCTGTGATCTTTGCTTTCATTGTGATCGTTGCACAGAGTACATCGAGAAGCTAGTGGAGGCAGATAAATCAGGAGAAAGGTGTGAACTTGCTCCAGGTACTTTCATGAGCCCAGGCTCGTGGGAAGCTGCCCTTCTTGCAGCTGGAACAACTCTATCAGCTATGCAACATATTCTTGATTCCCATGGGAAGATAGCTTACGCTCTGGTACGCCCACCAGGCCACCACGCACAGCCTACTCAAGCCGATGGGTATTGCTTCCTCAACAATGCTGCTCTTGCTGTCAAGCTGGCGTTAGATTCGGGTTCTTGTTCTCGAGTTGCGGCTATTGACATCGATGTGCACTATGGAAATGGCACAGCTGAAGGGTTTTATACATCTGATAAGGTTCTTACGGTGTCACTTCATATGAACCATGGGTCGTGGGGATCGTCTCACCCGCAGAAAGGATCAATTGATGAAATTGGTGTAGACGTGGGATTGGGTTACAATCTGAATGTCCCTTTACCTAATGGCACTGGTGACCGTGGCTATGAATATGCCATGACTGAGCTGGTGGTTCCTGCTGTCAGAAGGTTTGGACCCGATATGGTTGTTCTCGTTGTTGGTCAAGATTCTAGCGCTGTGAGTTCTTTCTTTGCCAAAAGCTTAATTGTAATTTTCCCTCATTAGCATTCAAATCCAATCAGCACTATTATGCTAACCACACTGAGTATAGCCTCTTTGCCGCTAATTTAGCTCTATTGCTTGCAAGTGTGTTTGCCTTTTTTTTTTGTGGTTATTTGAGCTGACCACATGTTTTGCCATAGGTGGGTTATTATCGAGACCTAACTATTTTACAGAGTCTGCAGTTTCAGTACTCCATTAGAAACTTCATTAATCACAGTTTGGTATAGTTGTTTATGGTTCATGTAACTTATCCCGGACTAGAAAAGTCTGTCTAAGCACTGTGCAGGGTTTATTGCCTTGGTTACGGGTAAACAGATAACTTATGTAAGCTGCTCCGGTTTTGCATTGCTTCAGTTTGTTCTTTCTTCTCCATCATTAGAGTTCAGCCAAGGTTTTGATTTCAAACATTTGCAAGTGATGCAGCCTGTCTAGTTTGTGAGGTGCTTGGAATACCATGGACTGACAGATACTCACTTTTTTACTGGCGGATCTGCAGTTTGATCCAAACGGGAGACAAAGCCTGACGATGAATGGATACAGAAGGATTGGGCAGATAATGAGGGGAGTGGCAGAGGAACACAGCCAGGGAAGGTTGCTTATGGTGCAAGAAGGCGGGTATCATGTTACTTATGCAGCGTATTGCCTCCACGCCATGCTAGAAGGCGTGCTAAACATTCCAGAACCGCATCTATCGGATCCGATCGCTTATTATCCTGAAGAAGAAGCTATTGCTGTTGCAGCTGTGGAATCAATAAAAAAATACCACTCCGAATTTGTTCCGTTTCTCAGGGGAACATGAAGATTTGTATGTCTTATGAATGAGATCTATGTGGTTCCTCGTTGTGTCGTGACCTTTTGCAACATAGGTCCAATTGTAGATTGAATCACAAGTTTGGTCCTTTCTGCCACTCCAAATCGCATATATGAAAGAAAAAAAAAGAAAAAAAAAACTTGTTGAGCAAACTTGTTGACGATTAGTTAGGCTTACAGGGATGGAAACAACTTTTTGTGACGGAATAGGTACTTACTTTTGCGAAAGATATATTTTTTTAATGATATATTATATACTCGTAATTCTATAAATGCAAGCTACAAATAAGATATCGGCATATATAGTGCGGAATCTGCGGATCATTTGTGCGGGTCCTTGAGAAAGAATGCATGTCAACCTCGTGGAAATATGTCAGGATAAGATTGATATTCTCGACTTCCAGATTATGTTTCCCCGTCGATCTCTCTTGTGATTTCTTAGAAAGAAATCTTGTAAGAATTGTATGTTGGGTTGATTCCAAATGCTTTACATTACATGTGCTTATTTTATTTAGCTTTTCTTACATCGGACAAGTTAGAAAACCCCCTTAGAAAAGGCAACTTATGTATCTCGGTGGTTTCATAAGATTTATATGTTAAAGGTTTTAAATAAAACATCTATTATGAACTTTTTTTACAAATACTAGCTGTTTCATTTATTTTGACTCTAATTATATAAATAAGGACAAAATAGAAAATAATATACAAAATTTGCATTTATGTGCACTTGCCGAATAAATAGGATTTTAATGAACTTTTTGAAACTCAATTGCAAGTCACTAAACCAAACCTACGCACATGTTCAAGTTTTAAAGAAAATGACAAATAATTTATCTTTTGAAAAATGTCTAAATGATATCATAAAATTTTCTAGGGGTCAAATGTCCAAGTTACAGTATGTATCGTTTTCAATTGTTCCTGAATGGATGTATAGCAGCTTTCTGTACTGCAAATTGGAGTTAATGAAGTAAATGTTAAATATATATATGGAATATGTTTTATGTTAATAGTTTTGTTTTTGGACTTTTCACGTGTGTTAACTCTGGATATGACGATTTACGGTTTGCTGTTAACCAAGTCCACATATCGTTTTCAGATATGTCGACAGTTTGTCAATAATAATTGAACCCAAACTGTTAAAAATATATTCGCATTTCTTATCTGTTAGACAAAAAACCTCATTCTCATCTTGTTCTTGTACTATTTTATTTCTAGAGTGAAGTTTGGAAAAATAGCACGATGTATGTAATAAACAAAAATACTACACACCGTATTCATAAAATAGAAAAGGCGTTTTTGGTTAAAGCATAAAGAAATATGACTTTTTAAAAATAAGAGTTCTGTCACTCAGTTACAATTTACATATATACTTACAATGTAAAATAACTGAAACATTGAAATTATTGAGCTAATTACCCTATAAAAGTTTGAAACTATATAACCTATTTAGTTGATATATAAGATAAAGGAATTCAATCAACGATGTAAACTTGGAAAGAAAATTACAAAGGATAATATATCTTCATCACTTTGTGATGATGGAGTAATTTAACTCTCTAATTATCTTTTTTTTTTTTTAAATGTAAGTATCGAAAAATAAAAAAGAGGAACATTGTAGTATAGTCCCCACTTGTCTAGCTTCGTCTCCAAATAAACCACATTAGTCTTTTCAGATTTTTTGTACACTTCCTTCACCCCCTCACCTCTCTCTCTCTCTCTCTCCTCCTTCCTCTTTCTTCTTTGCTTGCCCTTTTCTTTAATTTTTATTCTTCCAAAATCAAAATAGTTCCTCCTCTGATCTCATTGGGATAACTTTAAGTTTCCATATATAAAAACCGAACAAGAAGAGAGAGATATCATTGAAGAGAATCCACACACACACAAAAAAATGTCTGTGGATTTATCATCTGAGCGTGTTTGCTATGTCCACTGCAGCTTCTGCACCACGATTTTAGCGGTAATTATCTCCCTCTACTCGTTACTTCTTTCTATGTGTCAATGAAATTCTTAAAAGAACGTATTATATATAATTTGCTATTTACTCTGATCAGCTAGATCCCCTTTTTCTAACTTCTATCAAACTGTTTTATACGATAATTATCTATTTATCAAAGTTGATGGTTATATATCTATATGTATATTGTATGGTCAATTTTGCATCTGGGTCATGATGGATCAACGTAATTTGTTTTTTCTTGTGATTATTGATGAAGATATATATGGGAAGTTTCTTAATTTCAGAAACCCTAAATTTTTATTCTTATTTTTTTTTACAAAAAAAAAAAAACAACGCGTGATGAGATACCCAAAGAAGCAAAGGAAGTTCGGTAGTTGAAACATAAATTTTAGTGCTCAGACAAAGTAAACTCAAAGTTAACAGTTTCTGATCAGATTTAGGGCTCTATGAGTAGGTTTTAAGTCTACTAACCAACAAAAACCTCTTCTTTCCCTATTTTCACAATTTAAAGGGTTTGTTTTTGTTTTTTCGTTTTTAATTAGGGATATAATTTCTTTTGTATTTTGGTAAATCCTTCCCTTATTTACTCTTGTATTCATATTTTCTTTGGTGTTAGTTAGTTCATTAAGTTTCAATCGTCATAAATATTTCCTGTAAAAGGGATTGGTAGATAGCTTCCATGTGTGATGCAGTCTCAAAAACTTTCACTAAGTTTTCTACTTTTATAGTCTGACTTCATTTTATCTTTTCATATATATGACTGTAGTATGTGACACATGTATACACATATCATATCAATCATAGATCTTTCATCTCCAAGCGTGGTCCATGGAAAAGTGTTTATCACATCAGCAGCTGATAATTTAAAATCAATTTTTTTGGTTCTCTAAAATTCCTTTTTTTTCCTACAGTATATAAGGTGAAACTAATTTATTAAATGGATATAATTTTAATATTTGATTCAAATCTCACTAGTTTTTTTTCAGCTTCATAGGCTGGCTACATATATAGTATTTTATGGTTTTCTATGACTATTTAGCAATATCCACAACTCTTCCGCACATACATGATGTGTGTGTGTACATCTATATGTATAACATACAAATCACTGATCTATGATGCATGAGTCAACTTCACTATTTAGACGGGGAAAAAAACCCAGTAAACTGTAAACTCTTATCCAGATTATTCTTAAAAGTTATACTACATATAAATAAATAATGGAGATGTAGCATTAGTCTGATTAGAGACAAAAACGGCCACGTTTAGTAACAACGTTGAAGGTCGTCTTGCACAAATTAGGGTGTGTATTGTAGTGGAAAGTACAAAAGATTTGTTCTACCCAGTTCTAGCAACAATTTCTTGATCTATACAAAAGCTGCAAACTGTTAAATCATGGCCGATCTTGACCACTTAGGATTGGATCCTTTCTCTCTCTCTCGCTCACGCACACACACAAGCATACATACACAAAAATATAAGATGATTATAATAAAGATGGTACCATCACTTATATATATATTAAGGACTTTATGGGCTGTGGTTAAGGTCACGTCGTTTTCTAACATGACTGTCTTCTCCTTACAAGCTTCATCAACCATTCTTCATCTTTACTATCTTTTATCATGTTGCCTTGAGGGTTGTGTGTCAGACATAGAATTCATCAGAACCCACCATATAGAAAAATACACCCTTAATTTTATATATGGTAAATAATTTGATCATTTGTTTGGTTCGAATATTAGCTGTGATACTTCTATAAATTTAATTTTATATTTTATGTAATGAAAATCTATTGGAGAAAATTTACAGATGAAATTAGATCTATAATTAACAAAACAAAACAAAAATCACTTTTCTATAGAATGAATGGAGTAGTGGTTAACTAACATACTCTCTCAAGCGCTCTCGTTAAATTAGAGATTGGTATAACCAGCAATCGAATTACAACATATTCTGACTATACATAATATGATGAAATTAAAGAGATGATCTTATACTAATCAAGACATATATTAAAATGATCAGGTAAGTGTACCATACGCAAGCTTGTTCACACTTGTGACGGTGAGATGTGGCCATTGTACCAATTTGCTCTCCCTCAACATTGGAGTTTCGCTTCATCAAACCTCAACTCCTCCCATTAATCAAGATCTTCAGGTATCATATTATTTGCATTAATTAGTCTATCAACGTTTTTTTTTTTACATCAAGAAACCTGGCTTATCTAGTCTTTGAAATCATGAAGCCGTATAAGCAACACATAACCTCTTCGGTAACAAGGAAAGATTTTGGATCATCTTCTAGGAGCGCCAACAATATATCCACCACATTGTCCGAAAATATCGACAGGGAGGCTCCTAGAATGCCTCCTATTCGTCGTAAGTCTCTCTTAATTCCTTTCTAACATGTACGCAAAGTATTTGACGTTTGTGTATATTCTAGCTAGCTAGCTATATGTATCCGACCGAGCACAAATTTTTTAATTTCAACTAATTAACAAGTAGTTTTTTTTTTTTTAATGGCAGCGCCGGAGAAAAGACAACGCGTTCCTTCGGCATACAATAGATTCATCAAGTAATTGTTAATTGCAACATTGTTAGTTATTTTTTAATAAATTATTCTTAACTTCTTCACCAGTTTTAATGAACTTTATTGTTAATCAGAGAGGAAATCCAAAGGATCAAGGCTTGCAATCCAGAGATTAGCCACCGTGAGGCGTTTAGCACTGCTGCTAAAAATGTAAGCCTTCCTTCTTTATCAACGTTTTCACAGATAGATATATAGCTCAAAACAAAAATCTTAATAGTAGCTTCACCGACGACGTCAGAATTATAGAGACTTATGAAAGATCCAAATAAAATAGTATTTAAAGTACTGACGTATATAAAGTCTTCTTAAACAGTAGTAAAATGTTTTGTTAGAAAAAAAAAACAGTAGTAAAATGTATTTCTTAACATTAAAAATAAAATAAAAATCAATATATCTTTTAATTAAATAACCAATTTTGGAGTACGAAAAACTAGAAACTAATATACAAAAACATGATATATTGGATGAATTCTTAAAGTTATTGTATATTTCAGATAATTAGTACTGTTTATGAAATGAATTCTTATAGTTATTGTATTTTTAAATAATTAGTACCATATATTTCATAAACAATAGCTGGGAAAATTCTAGGGTTTAGTCTCTTTCTCTTTTGTGATTAAACTTTCGAAATATAAGTGCATATACCAATAAGGTAGTGGCTGCCACTATGCATAATTGGTGGAATGTTTATATATCACAGTATATATTTTCTGAAATTAATTTTTGGGTCTTGTTTAATTTATTGTGTGTAGTGGGCACATTTTCCTCACATTCACTTTGGATTAAAGCTGGATGGCAACAAAAAAGGCAAGCAATTAGACCAGACAGTTGCAAGCCAGAAATCTAATGGCTATTGCTAAAGCCCTTTCTATATATACATATATGCGTGTATATATATATGCGATATATGTGTATGCTTTATGTTTATCTTTGTACGTACGCATTTATGAATGTGTAAGCAGAGGAGCTGATGATGGCAGTGAAGGCGAGGAAGAAGAAGAAGATCATAACCTTACATATATATATTTATACATGTATCTATGTTCCTTTCTTTTCCTTGCGCAGAATTTAGCTATAACTTCGTTGCTTTATTCTCCTAATAAGTGTAAGTCTTTTATGATTTTCACATTTGAACCTAAGTATTTAGAAGAATCTTCTTTACGGAGATTGTAATATAAATTTCCACTTTACTCATTCTGAAAAGGTGTAGCTTTTTTGTGTGGTCACAATTTTATACATAATATAATATTAAGTAGTTCATGGGAGTTGTAAATAATACAACATGAGCGGTTAAAAAGGTGTGTGGAATTAGATTTAATGATTCTATATAAACTTCAGTTAATATATAAATTTTGAAACAAATAAAGAGTTTGGATGTTTGGAATCTAGATGTTTTTGTGTATATGTTGAGATCTATATATATATATATATATGTACAATTAAGCACATGTACAGTATATACATAGTAAAAGATAAATTCCATCTTGGGATATGATATATGGTAACTTTTATGGTGCTGAGATAAGTCTGAAACTCACTCATTCCAAAGAAACATTCTTTGCAAAAAGCAAAGGCGTTCACTTGGTTGTTTTTAATAGTTCTTTAAAAATAAAAAAATCAATGCTCGTGTCTCCTCTTGTCAGCCACAAAAACTCACAATCCGGTTGAGTATCATCATGATTAATACTATGTCACACTTCTATTCTAGTGATCGGCTCACTGTTTCAGGAAATCATAAGCAGCGTGAAAAACTCTGGTTTTTTTAACCGTTGCAGCGGATGAGGCGGACTAGTGTTCAGGTCGATACCGTTTTTTATGGAAAAAAGAATTTGGCACATCACGATTTAATAATAATTATCTATTTAAGATAATTTAACAACTAGTTCGCTAGTGTATTTATTTGCAGTGATCGTTTTCAAGATTCGAAGCCATAGAATCGATCGACCTTGTCGTGTTGTTTTAATAACATGGAAGATTTGACTTTGTCAACGCATACTCGTTTTGTGAAACTTTTGTAGTATGTGGTCAACATAATTTTTGCTTGAAAAAAATAAAATAAAAATAAAATATGGACTCTTTTTATCAGTGGCTACTGAATAATATAACAAAAACGTTTGTCTCTTTTAGTTTAATGTAATGCAGTCCTTATACCATATATAAAAGTAATGCTATATAGATATTTTTGTATAGCTAGCTGTGGTCAACTTTTGCTAAAAGAATGCCACTTTGAAAAAAATGACTCAAGCATAGACCAAATTGCAATCACTACTATCTTAGCTATAGTTTCCACGTCAACATCAATTATCTATTCAGTATACGTTCTAATTATAACTTACATTTTCTATTGTCTAAAATGGACACTAACTCTATGTAGCTTGTGGCTATGTTTAATGATAATCATCTCTCGTATAGATACATCCACCACTCGATAATTTTGGTTAGGAGATGTGGGGACCTGTCCAATGTGTGCAACAGTATTAGAGACACTTACGTACACCTTCCATCGTCCATGCACACACATTTTAATTAGAATAAGAAAAATATATACGAAAAAGCTTTGCATATACAATTGAATTAAGATATGTATAAATATATGAGGGAGAGAGGAGATGACAATTTTTAATGAAGGGTCCAAAAGAAAAACAGAATCTGAAACGTCAAATCATGTTGGTTGGGGTCTTTGTTATGTGTTTGGCTGTTTGTGCCTCTGACGGGTCTTGTCCACAACACTTTAAATGTTTCCTTTTCTTTTTTTTCACTGCCTTTTTTCTTCCTTCATTATAATTATGTTCTTTTGTTCCAATCTTCATTATCACGGTTTTCTTTTTCTTTGTTTGACGTTTGTTTACGGTAAATTTGTTGTTCGGGAACAATTTAGTCTAATAACACAAAAGTACACAAGAATGCATTCTATGTGTCCATAACAATTTTGCTACATAATTTGCCAAATTAAGTCCATATAACAAATTAGAAACGTGGATAGGTACAGCTTTGTCCTTGGTCATTTTATGTGTTAATTAGCTTACATTATTGCAGGTGACGCATAAATGACATAAAACAAATTTGACATAAACCATGTCAAATTCGTTTGGATGAATTTTATAATAATTCTAATAACAATAAATTTTGGTCATGTTCTCTTTAGTGAATACGATTATACTATATTTGTATTGCTCTAGGCCTAATTTTTATTTTCTTAGTTTAATATAACCCTGACATTTTTTTTAATAAGCACACTTTAAACCTTACCTATTACATAATTAATCCTAACAATTTTATGAAATTCTATGCTTAATTCTATCATTTGTCGTATTGTACCCTTACAAACATTTATAAGATTTTATACTAAATTTTTTAAAATTTTTATTATTTTTAGCAATAGTATCTCATAACAGGCATTAATATTCAGACCAGTGAAATCGGTTATGAGCATTATTGTACCCGGGGGATGATTATTTTTTTTTACCCAGTGTAACATATCCAACGAAATGCTCATGAGACCCGAGAGTTGAGAAGCCCTAATTTGTAATGATAGAAGAAACTGAAAGAGATAAGACCATGTAAATTAAACCCTAAGTTGTAATAGGTATAGAAAGAGGGAGAGAGAGATATATAAGAAGATTTTTAACGCATGCAGATGAATGGAAATTATCATAAAACCATTCACTAATTAATTTTGATTGGTAGCCTATATAGAAGAATACAGAGACCAAAAAGAAGGAAGAAGATCTCACCGCAAGGGATGTCTCTAATAAGAAGTATCCCAGTGGAAGAGAGCGCTCGCAGGACTTCAACAGGAGTGTCTTCCAGGTCGACGATGGAAGTGATGGTGAGAGGACCAGAGAGTATCCTAAACTCATCAGCACCGTGTCTATCCTCGGACCGACCCGACAAGCATCATAACCATCGGGAATCGGACACCTGTTGATGTCCCTCACCACAGCGCCGTTTCAGATTTCAAGTACTCAGGAGCCGGATATGATCCTTTCTTCTTTATCATCCTTATTTCCATCTTAAACAAACCAACACAATATTAAACTTCAATTCCATAAATAATAAATTCGAAATTCCCTAAGGAAAATCTTCTGCGTACGATCACACATCAGATAAGCAATCGGAGCGATTGAAATCACCGACCTTGTTTATTTATTTATCATCAGCTGACGGGCAGATCGAGGAGAGATCTCGATCCCTAGGCTAGGTAGCCTAATTGCAGTCGAATCGGATTTTAGGACTATATTTAAACTCCAAACTTTGATAACGATATTTGTTTGTTACACTAAAGTCATATACAGTAATATGTCATTAATTAAATGCAACGTGGAATATTAAAGATGAAAAACTATTTTTCAATAATTTCGTTTATTATTAAATTGCGAAGATAGAACATAATTAGACAAGGGGTCAGCCCAGCCCACTAAGAGACTATACGCTCTTTAAGCCCAACAAAATGAGAACCGAATTTATACAGCCTTTACTGCACCTAACTAATCCAGCCATTAAACGAAGGGAGATGGACAGTTTTGAACTTGAAGGAAGCCGATCAAGTACCATTTTGTATTTAATGTTGTTTTGATTGAATGCATCAAAGACAGAGTTGTTTGATAAAGACATATTAATTGATTGCAATCCCTTGCCGCCAACTAGAAATTTACAACTTCACTAAGTTTGATTTTTAGAAAAAAAAAGAAAAGACAGAAGAAACTAAGGCAAGTCATATACAGCAATGAAAGACATCAATACACTTCCCATCCAAAGCTTCCCATCTTTCTCCTCCACTTCACTTACTGCCTTCACCACTTTCCCTTGACTATCTTCCAACACCTTCAACACTTTCCCTTCTTCACTGTACTTCACAACCACACCATGAGGCCAACCACCTACCTGCAGCAAGTACTGGAACTTCACTGATATCGGCAGCTTCAGAAAGAACTTCCTCACCCTCGGGTAATGAGCCATCACATGTGTGAATATGTTGCGGTGGCCGTGCACAGCCACCCAGAAATCCCCGTCTTTGTTTGTCCGGATGTTGTCTGGGAACCCATGTAATAGAGCTACCACCTCTGAGGTTCCAGCTTTTTCCCCTTTTAACCAGTATTTCCGTAATCTGAAATGACAGACAACAAAAAATAAGCATCCGAGTTTGTGTTCCACCAGGATCATTGAATTGAACTGATAAATGGAAACAACTTGAGAATCCAGAAGTTATGCCAAGTATATGTAACAGACAAATGATGAGGAAATCACAGAGGAATTAAGATGAAGGACTCACCTTCCAATTGATCCTTCACAACAGATGAAAAAGGAGCCGTCTTTGCCAAGGGATAGACCATTAGGAAACTGGAGATTTCTCACGAGAGTGGTAGTCTCCTTTGTTTTTGGATTGTATTTCAACACCCTCCCGGTGTCTTCCCCCGAGACAATCAAAAGCATGAATTTCCTAGAAACAGCAATCATTATACTCACCACACTAAGAGCACAATTGGTCAAACACACAAAGTGGTAACTGGTAACTAGGCATCAAAGCTCATTCCAACTTCTTGTAGATTCTCAAAAAGATAACAAAAATCTTTTACTTGTGGATTATACACTTTCCCATTGACTAAGGAATACACAGTTGAACGATAGTGAAGAAGCAAAACAAGATAAGCAAACTCTAAGCAACCCATCAATCAGGAGAGTAAAAGATCAAATCTTTAAAACAAACGTACCTCCGTTGGAAAACAGAGCTGCTATCAGTAAAGTAAACATTGCCTTCCTCGTCAATGTCAAGATCATTGGTAAATCTCAAAGGCACACCATCAGCCTCGGTTGTAAGAGAAGTTGCAAAACCTCCTTCAGGACCAACCTTCATTATCCCCAAATACGCATCTGCAATGTACAAATCCCCAGTTTTCTTATCGAATCGAAGCCCTAAAGGTCTACCACAGATATGTTCATCCTTCAAGTAATCCAAAAGTGACGGCTTTGGATCACATAGTTCTTTTGACCTAATAAAACATACATAAAACATTCAAAAGTAGAGAACTTTACTCGATTGCAAATCGAACTTCAAGAACACTCACCGATTGATCGAAGTAAAGGCGAAATCGGTCCAACGAGAGCCATTCCAAAAGAGAATCCGACCGTCGGCGACACCGGTGTAAGGACCACGACCTAGCGGATCGAAAGCGATACTCTCGGGACCTTGAACCTCGTTGAGAAACCTGATCTGCGAATTCTGCAACAGATTGAGACGGTCTCTCTCCTTAGGAAGCGAGGATAAAGGAGGCATGTCAATCTTGTAAGTTTCAAAGTCGGGGAACTTGGAAATAGAGCTGTGATTGAAAGGATCGATAGCGCAGTAGATCGCCAAGCCGAGAAAGATCTTGGCTACTCTTGTCATAGCCATGTTCATTTTTTTTTTTTTTTTGGCTCAACTGATGATTGGAAGAAGAAGGAAGAAGAAGAAGTAGTTAAAGTAGTAGGCAGTGCTGCTTTTGTGGTTGAATATTTTCATAAAGTTTTGTTTTTTTCTCAATAGGCAAATCTAAATCTGATGGATGACAAACCGGAACGACCCAAGTGTGTACGTGGTGAGATATGATTAGTGGGTTTAGTGAACCAATGGTCTGAGGCACCGTAGAGGAGTGAAGCTCGCCGTCAATCAGAAAAAAGTAAAAAAAAAAAAAAAAAAAGTGATCTTTTTTTTAGGAAAACTGAAAATTGAATTGGGACGAGAGAGAGAGCATCATCGATCTGGAGAAGAAGATGGGAGATTCGGAGTCATTCGTTGGGAAAAATTGGAAAGGATTCAAGGGTTTCTGGAGTGATAGGCTCTCTTTCTTCGATAACTACACGAGGTTCACCAAACGCGACGAGCCTCTTCCTTCTTGGTCTTCCTCCGACGTCGAGGAGTTCATTGCCTCCGATCCTGTTCATGGCCCTACCGTAATTTCTTCTCTCTCTCTCTCTCTCCGATCTCTGATAGGCTCTCTTTCTTCGATAATTGTTTTGTGATATTAACAATTTTCGTGAATCGATGATGATTAGCGTATGATTTTTGGATTTAGATCTAGCAACCATAGATAGAGCTCAAGGAGTCCAGTGAGTGAATCATCGTGGCTTGACATTGACACTTAGCTTAAATTATGAGAAAACGAAACTGGACTTTTGATTCCGCACTTGTGTCTTCATGTGTCAAGTTTTTTTGTTCAGCTTGTCGATTGTATTAGGTAGGAGGAATAGGTTATCATTCATTCCAATCAATTTTAAGTTAGAAGAAACTAATAAGGGTGTGGAGGTAGAGAAGATTCAGAAGAAGCAGGAGTTAAATAGACTTAGAGCGAGCAGAAAATGTGATAAGCATTGGGGAATCTAGTTGTATTAAGGGTTCCCAGAGTGTGGTATTTCTCTGATTGATCCCTTCTTTGACGTTTTGGTGCCTTCAGAAATATAAACTCTAATAACATCATTTACCCTTTTCTTGGGACACTATAAATTCATTGTATGACTTCTTTCTCACTTTCAGCCCATATGTATGTGTTTGGTTTTCTTACTCAAAATATAGAAGTTTTGGTCCTCTACAAGTTTGGCTTACATTTGTGTTCATGCCTTTCCAGCTGAAAACTGCTAGGGAAGCTGTGACCTTTGGTGTTACCGGAGCTGCTCTTGGAGCTGTTTCTACTGCTGCTATTGCCTGGAAATACTCCAGGACTCCACATGGTAACGCATTTTCTCTCTGTCGATACCTATTTGATCTTGATAAACCTCACTTGTTTTTTTAGACGTACCACAAAACTCGCTATTCAGGGATAAAATGAAATCATACAGGAGTTAACTATACATTGAATAAGCTTGGAATGTGTTATGCTAAGTTATGCAGTTCTCATGGGGCTTACATGTCGCCAAATACTTTGTCGAATTTTATTTTGATTTCTCTTGCTATGTTTGACACCTCTGACTGCTGCTGGTGTGACAGGTGCTGCATTGGCGTTCTTAGGAGGAGGTGTTTTTGGTTGGACCTTTGGGCAAGAAATCGCAAACCACACGATGCAACTCTATAAGTTGGATACAATGGCAGCCCAAGTTAAGTTCATGGAATGGTGGGAACGTAAGAGTCAAGGAAGGTCCTGAATCCTAAACGAAGACTTGCAATAATCATAAAATGGTGACCGTTGTCCATTTCCAGACTTTTTCTTTTGAACCTTCCTGTTCTCGCTTTTGGAGCATGTTTTCCTTGTCTCAATAATCCAACATGCCTCATCGAATGTTTTGAAGATTTTAAGGAAATGAATTGAAAGAAACCAAATGGTTTCTGAAAAAAAGAAGTTAAAGAACGTTTGACTTTACTTACTATATGACGCAGATAAAGCTTTCTGTTGGTTTCCCCATTAAGAGTTTATTTACTGAAACTCGCAAGTTCTCTCCATCTACATGACTTAACAAATTAGCTTTAGGAATCCAATATATCCAGAAATTAAACCAAGAGTGTCACACCTACCTTGGAAAGTGCCTGACTGATAACAGTTTTCCCACAGCCAAAAGCACCATGAATGGCACAGGTTCCACCAAAAACAGAAGAGAAAAGGGCATCAAGGACAAGCTGACAATAGGAAAAGAAGGCAATCAACTATCCAGTAATTAAGTGGAACAAAACCAGAGTGAGCACTTCAATAGAGAGACATGCAGTCAAACAAACACATTACCAGAACTGATTGGGCTGGAACTAGTCCCTAAAGACAATCATATTCTGGCAATAGTTCTTCAAAGGCTTCCTGTGAGATATGAAACAAAAAATCGTGAGAAGCCAGCTTGGATAATTTCCCAAAATTCCAGGTCCAAGAGAAGAAACAAACAAACCTTGGATCGTGGTAGAATCTCCTTCAAAATAAGGGCCATTGCTTGGCTGCAGTATTGGCTGGCCCGAAACCTGAGGAGCTTATTGACTAAGATTTTGAGACAGGGAGAGCTAGAAAAAACCTGTGGATGGTGACATAAAGCCTCATGAGCTCTTTCATCTGAGGACTACCATATCCCGAGAACCGCCCTGGTGAGGGTTAGCCGTCCAGCAAAACTAAGAAAGCGACCCTTCCAACCAGCCAAACGTGAGTTTACTTTCTCAAGAACATCCCTAAAGGTCTCCTTGTTAATCCTTTTATGTAACACTAGCATACCAAGATATTTACCCAAATCTTTAGTTGACTTTATTCCACTTTCCACACCAATACATTCCTCTAGATCCGACTCACATTCTGAGAGAAAAAGATTTTAGACTTCTCCAAACTCACCTTTTGTCCTGAAGCAAGGCAAAACCTCTCCAAAACCCTTCTAATAACCCGGATTTGTGCCACAATCAGATGATGGTGACGATAATTCACAAATCTCTTCTATTTGATGTACTAAACAGGTCCTAAGACTAAGGATAAAGAGTCTTGGAAGGTAACATGAATCTGTGAAAGAGTCTGACGAAATTAGTGACTAGAAATTGTTGCTCGGTGGTTTGGATCTCGCAAAACAGTAAGAATATATTGAGTTTCAGCATATATCTTAGGTACTGTAAAGTGAAGATTTAGGAGTCTAAACAAAGCTGAAACTAAGTTTAGAATCGTTTACCTGTGCTACACATCGGTGAAGAATTCAGCGTGAGAAATTGCAAGGAGTGAAACAAAAAGTGGGTTAGCCTTTGTTTCAAAGCAATTAACGGAATTAATTTCTAAGCAAGGAGAATAAATTGTTTAGAGGACCTAGGTTCTAAGGAGAAGGTGGAGTTTAATTTTGTCATTCTCAATTTCGGAGATCGGAGTCGCAAATTGATACCGTGAGGAACGACGTCGGAGATGACACTGGAAGGATTCGGAGACATCGGAACTAGACATAGAAATCGGAGAAGGGTTTGGGATAGACACATACGGAGAGTGACGCCGAAAACGGTTTGAAACATAATCGAAGATGTTAAAAATCGGCTCATGAAACTATGGAAGAGAAGAGTGTCGAGCGTGTCCAGCCGAGAAGACAAAGTTGTGTTTGGTCAAAGGTGGAGATTGAAAGAGTTGACCAGTCCACAACTTGTTTCTTCTTGGGCCAAAGTGAAATGGACATCACATTACAAGAAGAATAAAGAGAAGAGGAGTTGGGCTTTCGGTAATAGAAGTCCACACGTACAAAGTCGGTTAAGACGTAGAAGGGAAACATAGCCTTTATATACAAGCTAGGATTTGTCTTCTTATGTATCGTTTTTTACCTTCTCTTAAGCCGTTTCTTGTAATCTCTTTGAGAGCTTTGTGTAACCTTGATTTCTATAGTGGAAGTTTGAGGGCAAGAGATCCCTCACGAGACGTACCCGTAAACAGTCAGGGAACTCGTTAAATTCTTGGTGTCTTTTACTTTATTGTTACTCATCTCCTAAGTAGAAACACATAAGAACACTTAGATTAAAGGTTGAATTTACCGCTGTGTTACTTGACAAGTGGTATCAGAGCAACAGGTTGTGTTGGAGGACTTACTTGATTCAAGATGACGAATTCAAAGCTTGAGGTTGCGAGATTTGACGGATCAGGAGACTTCTCTCTGTGGAAGACAAGGATGTTTGCAAATCTGAGAATACTTGGGTTGAAGGATGTATTGGTTGAGTAAGCCCCACCATTAACAGAAGTAGAAGAAGCTGATCCTGCTAACAAGAAAAAGAGAATCGCAGATGAAACAGAAAGGAAAGAACGATGTGAAAAAGCAATGTACATTATCTTCTTAAATGTTGGAGATAAGGTGCTGAGAATGATTGAAAAGTGCACTACTGCTGCAGAGAAATGGACGATGCTAGAGCGCCTGTTTATGGTAAAAACCTTACCAAACAGAGTATATCTTCAGCTAAAGGTATACACGTTCAAGATGCAAGAGAGAAAGACAATCGATGATAATATCGATGAGTTCTTGAAGATGATTGCAGACCTAAGAAATCTGAATATTGAAGTTCCAGACGAGGTACAAGATGTTCTTCTTTTGAGTTCACTTCCAGCGAAGTATGAACTCTTAAGAGAAACTCTCAAGTATAGTCGAGAAGGCATAACGTTTGAAGAAGTAGCTAGTGCGGCGAGATCTAAAGAGCTAGATCTTAAGGAAACGTCCAGTTCAAAGTCTCCTGCAGAAGGTTTGTTTGTCAGTTCCAGAGGTAGACAAAATCAAAGAAACAATAATCAAGGTAGAAGACGATCTAAAAGCAAGGCTAGATCACAATCAAGACAAAGGCATAACAATACCAAAGGTTGCTGGATTTGTGGAAAAGATGGTCACTGGAAAAGAGATTGTCCTGAGAGGAAGAACAATAATCACCTGAAGAACCCAGTGGAATCTGCAAACATTGCATCAAGTAGTGTTGAACCTCTTATTCTCACAGCAAGTATACAAGAACCTAAAGATGAATGGGTCATGGATTCAGGATGCACATTCCACATCACTCCTAACAAAGATCTGTTGTTTGATCTTATAGAATTTGAAGGAGAAAAAGTGTTAATGGCTAATAACACACACACTGATGTTAAAGGAATGGGGAAGATAAGGATTCTGAAGATAAGTGATCTTAAGTGAAGTTAAATATATGCCATATGTTGGCAGAAATCTAATATCATATGAACTTCTTGAGAAGTCAGGCTGCAGATATGAGGGTAAGGATTTCAGAATTCAGTTTTGTAGAGGGGATCAAAAGGTGATTTCAGGAAAGTACGTCGATGGGCTATACTACCTTGAAGGAACTGTCACGAAGAATGAAGTTTTAGTAGCTAAACTGGACATTGACATGACAGCAAGGTGGCATTCAAGGCTGGGACATATGAGTCTAAAGAGTATGCAGTTGTTAGTAAAGAATGACTATTTGCCTGACAAGGAAGTGAAGACCTTGGGCTTTTGTGAGAATTGTGCTAGGAAAGTCACACAAGCAGAGCTTTGCAAAGGGAAAACATACTTCGAAAGGGTCTTTAGACTACATACATTCAGATTTATGGGGTTCTCCTTCAACTCCCATGAGCCTTGCAGAATGTTAGTACTTTGTTACTTTTATAGATGATTATTCAAGAAAGGTTTGAATCTATTTTTTAAGAACAAAGAATGAAGTATTCTCTAGATTCAAGGAATGGAAGATTGCAGTTGAGAATCAGATGGTGAAGAAAATCAAGTGTTTAAGAACTGATAATGGCTTGGAGTTCTGTAACAATCAGATGGATGAGTTATGTAAGGAATCTGGTATCAAGAGACATAGAACATGTACATACACTACTCAACAAAATGGAGTGTCTGAGCGTATAAACAGGTCTATCATGGATAAAGTAAGATGCATGCTTTCTGAAACTGGTCTGGAGCAAAAGTTTTGGGCATAAGCTGCATCTATAGTAGTCTACTTGATTAACAAATCACCAAATTCTTCAATATAATACAAGCTACCTGAAGAAGTCTGGTCAGGAGTGAAACCAGATTTATCACACTTGAGAAGGTTCGGATGCACTGCCTATGTTCACATTACTCAAGGTAAGACAGAACCAAGAGCCATCAAAGGTGTCTTTATGGACTATCCTCAAAATGTGAAAGGTTATAGAGTGTGGATTCCAGAGGAACTAAGGTGTACGACAAGTAGGGATGTGGTGTTTAATGAGGAGGAAGTCTACAAAGATCTTTTAAAATTTGCAGCAAAACCCAAAGAATCATCTAATAGAATGATGCTACCATCCTTGTACATCCTGCAATGTTAATTCATGAAACTAGAGGTCACAAAAACACAAATCAGAGACATGAACTACAAACCTGGCACAGCCGCACGATGAGACAACTCTTTTTGACAGCGCCTCAACGAGAGAGAGAGAGAGAGAGAGAGAGAGTCAAATAAATCAATCAACGCCCACCTGTTTCACAGAACCAAAACTATAATTAAAGCGAAACAAAGAGATTTAGAAGAAGAAGGAACAAGGAGGTACCTCTTATCAATACCGAAAGCTCAGATCAGACTCACTCCTCACTCCTTAGCAACCTATGCAATATTTAAAACCAAACCCTAGAAACACATTAGTATAGATGTGAAGTAACAAGAAACTCGAAGACTCGAAGTTATATACACTCAAACCATCATTCCCTCCAACAAGGTCCGTAACCTCCACGATCTAACACAAGCAAAGAAAAACATTAGCTGATTAGAGGAGACTGTCAAAGAGGCAACATGGAGCAACGACAGATCAAAGACATCCTTCAAGATAATATCTGAGACATAACAGAACAAAAGTTAACTTGTGGTTGTAATGAAGACGGATGGTAATAAAAAGATGTAGCAGTAGCACAGAAGAAACCTTAAAAAGAGATGACAGACCAGAGGTTAGATTTATCATATCAGTCCTCCCGGTGCCTTCACGATCTGCTTCAAAGAGAAATACATTCTCGTTAAAAAGACAAATTGAATACCAAAAAATAGTTAAAAAGGACAAAGTTAGGAAAGAATCTGTGGATCATCGATCTCTCATTTGAATGTGGGCAGACAGCAAGACACCATCTAGGAAACACAAGAAACAGAGGACCAACAATAGCCAAATAGGCAAAAAGGTGTATAGATGTGAGGTAACCTGAAAGTTAAACTCAGAAATCAAACGCACTCCCACAATGTTTTTTCTTTCTCTCCGAACCTCCCACACAGCAATCCTAGTTCCTCGTAATCTGCATCAAAGAGAGACATTAACTGATCTAATAACACTAAAATAAAATAAAAGGGAAAGAGGGGACCTTTCGTCAAAGAGGTAAGAGGAACCGACGAAGACGACAGAGCAAAGGCATCCTTCAAGTTCAAGATAAACTGAGACATAAAACAGAACAAAGGTGGAGTTATGGTTGTTATAATGAAGATTTATCAAATCAGAGTGTACCTTTGGGAAGACCTTCAAGGCAAACGACCAGTTCCAACCAGCATAACCACGAACACTGATGTCAGCCTCCCACCTGGTGCCTCATGATCTGCATCAAAGAGAAACAGAGATGTTCACTTATATAGAAAAGTTACAAAAAAAAAAAAAAAAAAAACGGTTAAGAGGAAAAAGACTACCTGAAGATATCGCAGAGGAGACAAAACTATCCATCAAAACCATCACCAACCGATTAAAGCATCTTCCTTCCTCCAAAATCTGAAATTAACAGAGCCAAGATTCAGAGTTAAAACTCGCATGAACATAATAGATAAAGCATTGAATGATTCAATTTACAAACCAAACCCTAGGAGAATATCATGAATTAGAGTGACAACGATCAGTCAAAGGCTCAAAGCCATCACCGATCAAAGCCTCCATAAACCTAAACCAACAAAACAAAACAAAAACGAAAAGTTAATAACATGTAATTAGAAAAAAACCACCGAACCAAAGAGACAATACAGAATCAAATAGAGATGGGTTTAGATCAAGGAACCTGCGAAAGCGCCATGATCATATCATAACTGGCTTCCAAAACACCTGCAAAAAAACCGTAAGGAACATGAACAAAAAAAAAGAAGTAAATTAAATACGTGTGTGAAGAGGAAGAAGAACAAAAACCCTTTGAAGAAGTAGCACAGAGAAGAAGCGTGTCCATCCAAGGCCATGATCACTCTCAATATCCAAAAATCTGAAACAACATAACAAGTAAATAGCATGAACATATATAAAGCAACATACGCAATTTAGAAACCAAACCCTAGAAAATCCAATGATCGGTTCAGAAAAAAAAAACAGAGACTTGAGTTTTAGAAGAAGAAGAACAAAACCCCTCAAGACGTCGTTAAGCACGGAGAAGAAGCGTTTCCATCCCATCACTGATCCAAAACCTGAAACAAGTACATAACGACAAGTAATTAAATCACATGAACATATATAAAGCAAACAACCGATGCGGAATATTTAAATACCAACCCCTAGAAAAGAAACAAGCACGTGAAATCCAATGATCGCGGTTCAGAAAAAAAAAAAACAGAGACTTGAGTTTTAGAAAGAGTGTCATCACCGTAACGTAACGCTTGGAGAGACTGTACAAGCTATGCTAGAAACTACCAAACCCTAGAAAAAACAAAGGTTGAAATCCCAATGATCGATTAGAAAGAAAAAGAAACAGAGACGAGTTAAGATGAATGTGACCACCACCGTACGCTTGGAGTCGGAGTGACTGTTGTATAGAGAGAGAGAGAGAGAGAGAGGAACTTAAAATAAGGAAAGATGTGATTATGTGAAAAATTAGTGAGAGCCTTCTTTTATAGATGAGGTTTTACATTGTCGGTTAAGCTCTTTCCTTTTTCTTTTCTTTTCCAATTTCCTTTGTTATTATGATTATAATTATTTTTTGATTTTCCGTACTATTTTTCGAATAGGCTTCAAATGTGTTGTCTAATACATAATTTCCTTTTTTGTTTTTGCTAACTGCTGTGCTCGATTCTTTCTTTTTTGTTTTTTCCTTTTTTTTTCTTTCATTCAACTTAAATGTATTCATTGGTCAAATTAAACCAGAAACAAATTTTACGTTTACTGGAAAATCAACACAAACCAAATTAAATCGGGTCTCATCTTGAAACTATATTTTCTAAACCCGACTGCATATATATATATATATATATATATATATATATACACTTACTCATACACTCAAAATTAAAGATAATATTAATCCTACCATCTTACAATGATGAAATCGATGAACAAAGAGACTTGTCAAATAGTTTTCTTATTTCTTAATCGTAACAAATTTTACAAAGTAAAAACTTACATACCAAAGGTTAAGCTAAACCGGAAATCTATTCAAACCAGCTTCTCTAATATTGTTTCGTCATAGGAAACTAAGTGATTATGGCGTTAAATTTTAGTCAACATGTCAATGATTTGTAATTTTGACACTACCTTTGAACTGTAAAGAAGAGAGTATTGTGTTCAGTTTGGGGTTGTTATATGGTCTGCTGCATTTGATTGCTACCAGTTGAGAAGAGATTCAAAAGATTGTTGAGCTACACAACCTACAGAAAGAGTTGGACAGGTTTGTAGAATGCTACAACGATGAACTACGAGGCAAAAATAACAACAGATTGCCACTCGCAAGCCTCCTATCCTGCGATTTCAGGGCTGTTATCTGGCGGGCCATTCAGCTCAGACTTTCATGTGGTTTTGTAAATTAATGATCTAGGAGAATCCTGAAAACTGTCCGTGACTGACTGCCAATACATTAAGTCTAATTACAACACAATGGGCCCTTGGGGAGTTGAAGAACCAACATCTACTCCCATTGATTATATATATGTAACAGATTTAAATAAATAGCCGTTGGAGGCAATATAACATACAACCAGCCGAGAGATCCAGCAGAAAGGTGTTATTCCACTTATTTGAAAGAATTGAAGAAGCTCACGGTGTCTGCAAGCGCAACGACAAAGGAGTCAACGTCCTCCTTCGTGTTATAAAAGTAGAGGCTGGCGCGCGCACTTGCATTTACTCCAAGATACCGGTGGAGTGGCTGTGCGCAGTGGTGTCCTGACCTTATCGCAACTCCATGCTGCAAAATACAATATTTGCTTCAGTTTTCATTCTACTACGGATCTTCAGATGAGAGAGAGCAAAGTATGCTTCAACAAGATGCTAGATGATCAAGAACCTCAAGGTTTAGGGGTTAGACGTTTGAGGTAGACGATAAACTAGATGATGCAGGGGTTTTGTTTTAACCTAATTAGCAACAGAGTCCAGACTCATGTTTTACACATGGTATTTCACCTAAGTCCTAACCACTTGGAATTACTAAGAATAACCACCACAATTAATAAGCTGAGACCACATGATATCCTAAGCTAGACATTTAAGATTCGCTTCGCCCTCTAAATGGTTACATTATCCACCCAGAAGAGAGTTAGAGTGGTGCATCTACCATTCACTGAGATATGTAGGTAGTGCCCTACTGCCCCACTCTTCTAGGGGTACTAGCTCTTCTCGAGAGAATGAATATCTATTGAAGATAAGAGAAAATCAGCAAGTGATAGGACAGATAGCTCTCAGTTATAGCATACCTGTTGATCAAGAAAGGTTGCCAAATCAGTTGGGTGCAATCCCTCCACATTAAAGGAACAAAGAGCACCCCTGTGAACACTTTCAGAAGGTCTGGGGCCATATATCCGGACATCAGGAAGGGCAGACAGTTTTCCGTACAAATACTTACCAAGCTCTACCTGGAAGACATAAGAAATTAAAATTACAGTAAGAAAGAGAACATGTGAAGATCAAAACATCTTAGCTAGTTCTCCGAGAAGAAAAAAAGTGTCTGACTATACTTCAGTGACTAAAAAATCACTACGCATTCCATTTACGGTCATTGATATCTAATTGTAGAAAAATCATATCAAACCTCATATTCATGGATTTTTGGCATGCCAATCTCCGACAAATAATCAATTGCTGCTCCAAGGGCAATCGCTTCTCCTATTGCGGGTGTTCCAGCTTCAAATCTGGTAAGAATTTATATCTACTTATTTCCAAATGGTAGCAAATATGCAAATTACAAACTAATATAAGTAGAACCCCAACCTGGATGGAGGTTCCGCATAAGTTGAATGATCAAGAAATACATCTGAGATCATTTCTCCGCCGCCTTAAAAAAAAGGACGGAAATAAGAGGAAAAATAGATGAGTTAGCCAGTCCAGGCCCATCCTTGATTAAACAGATACGATGACTAATTTCGTTAGGATATACTTGATAAATGGCTTACCTAGGAATGGAGGCATGGATTGGAGAAGATCACTCTTACCATATAAGAACCCAATGCCTGTAGGTCCACACATCTGAATCATGATTATCATATTACTACAAGCTTGCCACAAGGCTTATTAAGTATCTGAGAAAGTAAGTAAACAATTCCAACCTTGTGAGAAGACGCAACTAGGAAATCAGCATTTAACTTCTGGACATCAACCACCATGTGAGGAACACTTTGACAAGCATCCACAAGAACTTTCGCTCCAACGTTGTGTGCACAGACCACAATCTCTTCAATGGGAAGACAAGATGCTAAACACAGAGATAAACAATTAGATACTTACCTAATCCTCTAAGTATCAAGGAAAAAAACAAAGACACATATACAAGCTAAATAAACTAATTATGATAAGAAGATGAAAAAAGGAATCTACCAAGGACATTTGAAACATGATGAACTGCGACAAGCTTTGTCTTTGGAGAAATCATTTCTTTCAACTTGTCAACGTCTGGGACTTCATCTTCATTCAACATCACATATTTAAGAACTGCTCCAGTCTTTTCAGATACTAATTGCCAAGGAACAATGCAACTATGATGTTCGGCCACTGTTAGACTAACCTGAAAAGCTAGCATCATTCACAATCTCACTTGCTATTGGAAAAGGAAAACAAAGAACAACACTTTTGACTGTGAAACAAAGGACTCAATGTAAGCAGATAAACATAGATACCAAGATATATAAGTAAGATGGATTGAGAAAGTAAGGGGGCACACCTCGTCTCCAGGTTTGAGGTTCAAAAGACCCCATGAATAAGCTACAAGATTAATAGCTTCAGTTGCATTCCTAGTGAAAACGATCTCTTTGCTATCCGAAGCGTTGATGAAACGAGCAACCTTTTTCCTAGCCAACTCAAATTCATCAGTAGCCTTGGCACTTAAATAGTGTATCCCTCGATGAACGTTTGAATTATAGAACTCGTAGTAGTTCTGCAAAGCCTCCAATACAACAGACGGCTTCTGAGAAGTTGCAGCACTGTCTAAGTACACAAGCTTAGACCCATTCACTTCCTAAAAACTCAAATCGAAGTTTAAAAAAAATTTGGTGAGCTCTCCAAGTTTTTCAACTACAAGCCTACTTCACTATCCCCAATCTATTCGGATTTATACGATTAGGGTAAGTTAAAACAAACCTGGTGTAGAATTCTGAAATCTTTTCGAACGCGATGGCCGAGAGAGACGGATTCGGAACTGGTGGCGACGGTGGCGGAGGAAGAGGCGGCGGAAAAGACGGATAGCGAAGAGGAGCGGCGGACGCGGGAGAAGCTCCGGTGTCCGATGGAGATGGCGTTAGGGGCGAGTGATTTGAAAGAGGGGAGTTTCATAGCCACACCTTCCATGGTGGGAGACGACGAACGAAGAAGAGTGGATTGTTTACCTCGTGGGTGGGTGGGTGGGTAATTCAACTGGTGTGTTGTGTAAGTAAGTGGGGAGAGTCTTCGATGTCACAAGTTCGACCACAACTACAAGTGACGGGCGAGAAACATTAATTTATTAATCTGCAACTGAAACCTTACTGCAGTCATTTGGGCCGCATAAGCCTCTTGAATGGGCCATTGGTTTTCAAAGTCCAATAAAATTGTTTGGTTTACCGGTTTAGTCGAGCGGATCCGTATGGACTTTTGAAAACACTAAACACGTAACCTATAAATATCCAATTAGTATAGTAAATACAGTTGGCAGAGATATTTTTGAGAGTAGCGCAGACAGCAAAAGTAAGGTGTGAGAGATCACATGGGGAAGAGCGAAGAGGCGTTGTCATTTGATTGGACCGACCACTTAGTATCGTCTCATGTTCCTTTGTAGTTTGTAGCCCCCAAACTTGAAGACTTGTCCACATGTCATACTCACACATGTCTTAGTTTTTATGCAGTCAATGACGAGCTAGCTCATCATTATAACTTTATTGTGTGTACAGAGTCTTATGCTTTTCTTTATTACAAAGAAAGATAAAGCAAAAGAATCATAATTTATAAATAAGAGAAAACGAAAGAGGAAAAAAAGAGAGGAAGCTAGAAGAGTCATGTTGAGAATGAGATCTTCTTCCTATTGCGGTGCTATACTCATCACGTGCCTTATGGTTCTGAGTTTGTCATCAGCTGATGCGTACAAGAACTACACTGTGGGAGAGTCCACGGGATGGTTCGATATTCAGGAGAAACCCTCTGCTAATTATCAAAAATGGGCTGATTCCAAATCGTTTTCTTTGGGTGATTTCCTCAGTAAGTTTCCCAAATCCTCTTTCAACCCTAGTTTCGTCGGTTTCGTTACAGTTTTTAGCCAAAAGAAACTACAATTCGTATGGTGTGCTTTTGGTTCTCAGCGTGATTAACATATTTGTGTTGTTTTCAATGTAGTTTTCAACACGGACAGCAACCATTCGGTGGTACAGACATATGATTTCAAAACATACAAAGAATGTGATTACGACAACAATGAAGACAATAGTACAACAGAGTGGTCAGCTGCAAATCCTTCATCAACATCCCCCGTTCCCGTCTCAATAAGTGTTCCTCTTGTTAAAGAAGGTTCCAACTATTTCTTCTCAGGAGCTTATGATGGCGATCAATGTAAATTCGGGCAGCATTTTATGATCAATGTAACACATGGTCAGGGCTTACCTGGTTTATCATCACCAGATGAAGATGCTACTGCGCCTGGACCAGGAGAATCCTCTCAGTCCGGTGATGAAGAAGTTGCTCCTGATACCATCGTCCCGGCCAATTTCGACCATCCTAAAGATATTGAGAGTGATGATGATGATAAAGTGGTTCATAGCAAAAAGAGTTCTTCTTCCGTGACAAAGTCTAATCTGTTTTGTTTAGTTTTTATGGGATTCTTTGCATCATTTTAATCAAAAATCTTCTTCTTCATAACTAGAATATTTGTATGTATTGAGCCTTCTGTTTTCTAAAGATACCCTATCCTTGCCTGATAATTAAAACAATGATAAAGAAACTACTATTAGAAATGAAGATAAAAACAGAGTACAGAAAAGTGCTTTCCACTTATTGAATCTTTTTATTATTAATTAAGCTCAGTAGTTATTTGGGATTTTAATGTCCTAAAAGTTCTCTAAGTTTTGGAGTCGCACTCGTGCTTCAACGTAGAACTGCAATAACGTTTTGATGATTTATTAGTTTATCTATCAACAGTATGCATTATAACGGATTTAAATCTGGTAGGTGACAACTGACAACAGTACAGAACTACAGACTAATCTAATTTGTTTGATTGCATCTACATTTTCCTTTAGTCACAAATCTATAAAGTTAACTAATTAATATTCATCCATTATCTGAACTGTTTTTTCTTACCATTTTTATTACAAATAGTTGTATTGGAACAAAGAATTAAATAATTTAATGGATTCTAGAACTTCCAATCACAGGGATTACATCAAATATACAAATTTTTGTTAACTACAAGTTAAAACAAGTATATGACAATAATAGAATAAACCATGGAGCTTTTTAAGGTCAAATCATTTTCACAAGAAGATAAATGATTAGAACATCGATATGGTTTAGCCAATATAATCATTACATGTACAATTTGGACCAATGACAAGAACCTGAGGCTGAGCTATGAAAAGGTGAAGGAGGCGTTAACATGTTGATTCAAGAGACTATTGAATTCCATTAAGAATGATGATGCGTATCATGTTTGACCACATTTCTGCTAGTCAATCAACTCTAAAATAAAAGGGATTACTTGTGGTCAAGACAATAATGAAAATTTAAAATTCATTGTTAATGGAGAATACTAAAAATTGAATCACCTAGCAACTTCCAGTTATATTCTTGCACTAATTTTAACTTTAACTATGTTTTTAAAATTATCTTTATCATCTTTTGCTTTCATTTCACGCAAATATTTTTCTGTTAAAATAAGCTGTAATCTGCTATGGAGTATAAATACTTTATTTTGCTTTCATTTTATCGTCTCTTTCCGGATTTAGTTAACTCAATCTTGATAATAGATTTCACTTTACGGATTCCAATATGCGATGGCTTTATTGCTTTTTGGTAAAGGGCATTTGCAGGACAAAACCGTTTTGGTTGCTCGATCGTGTCTATTTAATAGCCTTTCACTTAAATTTACAGGTACAAAGAAAGGCATCACATTCATTACAACATCGTCCACATGCTTTGTTTAGCTGGAAACAACTACAAAACTCAACAAAGTACAATAAATTTAGGATAAGAGAGTTGATGCCTTGTCTTCCGCTGGCACATGGGACACATAAATAAACATAATTCGTAATGAAATGGCACCCATTTTCCCATAAGCAAATAAATAAATAAATATAATAAATCTCCATCGAAAATTAAAAGAAGAAGAGAAACAAAAAAAAACAAATATACAAAGGGTGACCGAAGATTTTGAGAGGAGGAAATGAAATGGTGCTGGTGGGGGTTGCAAGCAAGGTGGTAGCAGATATAGTTACAAAGGAACCAAATGAGCCATTGTTGTAATCTTTTTACGGTGTAGTTCCCCAAGTTGTTGTTGGTGTTTTGCTACTCCACTCTGTTCTTCCTCTCACCACTTCAGCTCCATCCTGGAGTCGAAGCAAATGCTGACACTCCACATCACCAGCTGTTGCGAGGTTACCCATATCGCAACCCGAAACTGCTGTGAGCGACTGAAGGACACTGTCTCTTCCGCATTCCCTCCGATACTCCAGAGTCATGCTTTTCAGCTTCTGCCTCTCCATTATTCCCACTGGAGCACTCTCCAGGATCCACCCAATGTACTTTACATTATTCACATGCTGGTTAACATCAAGGTCACTCCATCGCGGCTGGAAAAAGATAATTACCAAACCGTAAGAGAGTTTTAGATGCTGGGAATCAGTTTGATGAAACGTATAGCAGATAAATATACTCACAGTAAGACCAGATCGAACATAGTCAGCAGTCTTGTCATCAAGTTTTGTTAACTTTCTGCAGTCCTCGGTAAGGACAGGGTCAGAATTCACAAAATAAGGTTCTATTTCCCCTCGAACCTCTTCAGGAATCTTTGACAATCTCCTTGTCAGTTTATTCATCATCACCCAAACACTGCAAAAGAATATTTTGCAATAATTCTATCAAATATGAAACAGAGAGCACAGACATCAACAGCTACATCAGAAAGACCAATGAATGGTCACTTGCAGATAACGAGAATAGATTGACTTAGCCTAGAGTAAAATCTAACCTTGATGCTCGTGTTAAGGTTTCTCCAGTATTGCAATCCCGAACTAGCCAATCACGACGCATACCATTCTTTCCAGACTGACTGACCCATGTATCAACTTCAACAACATCTCCCCTGTGAGACATATATTGAATAAGCAAATGAGTTACGATGCAATAAAACGCAATATCAACTAGCCATAAATATGTAGAATCGGAAGTGATTATATGAACAAACGACGCAGCGTATACATTATTTTCTCAAACCTGGTTATAAGAAGTGATAGCATATTGAAGTTTATGCAGGAGAATCTGGATAACTCACAACAAAAGAAGAGATTTTCGGGAATAGCTTACCAAGTAGGATATTTATCAACAACAACCTGCATACGAGTGACGACCCATATCAGGTTCTTCTTAAACATCTCAGGGGTAGAGCCAAACCCATCTCCCAGCAGTCCGGCAGTCTTAACATGATTAAGCGCCGTTTCCTGTAATAAGCAGAAGAGGTAAATCATGCAAATCAACAAAGAGCAGTGACAACATGTTGACTATATAATAATAACCATAATCCAAGTGGTACCTGCAAATGATTCATGACTGTTTCTATAGATGCTGCGCGATCAGCACCTATTTCATACGACCTAATAGAGAAATTCTGACGGAAGACGAGGCCATCCTGAACAATTCTGCCAATACCAAAAGGATCCATAAGCATGTCAGAACGCCTGGGTTTCCAGTCGAGCATCATCCACTGTTTCTCAGCAGCTAAGAAAATAGTAGTAATGGCAGCGAGAAGCATGCTCCAGTCAGGAAGCTGGTTGATGAAAGTTCTCGGTGCAGGGGGATGTGAGGACGTTTCGGTATCAGTCCTAACGATGTCAACAGAACCAGGCAAACCAACTTTTTTGCCATTAATCTTGGGAGGAGCTTGAGCGTTTGGTTTAACCTTCATCCTGGCAGAGTTAGGTGGAGAATTGAGTCCAGCAAAATTAGTGGAACCAATCTTGTTTCCTCCCTTTCCATTAGGATCAAGAGAGGAAGAAGAAGAAGGAACAGGAAAGAATGAAGACGTAGCAGAGGTGGCCACCATGACGAGGAGATGAACCGTTCAAAGACACTGCCACCAAACCAAAAAAAAAAGAGCTAACTCAGTGTGAGTGCCATTAAATAAATAAATGCTTCACCATTAACAAAAGGATCTTCCTGAAGTAGATATAATCTCAAATTAACCAAAAAAAAAATGCCAGAAGAAGAAAAGGGCTTCCATAAACGAAGCCTAAAAATCTTAAAACGCACACAAAAATTAACAAAACCAAACAAACAGATAATTACTGAGCTTAAATCCGAGGGTCAAATCCAAAGTGTAGAGAACAGAGCCATAGAGAGAGCATAGTGGATGCTCAAAATCGTCAAATTTTTCATTCTAAAGCATTCAACATTCCCCAAAAGTTTTATGAGGATACCAAATTGATACAGGTAAGTTGAGAACCAAAAAAAAACCCAGATCTGAAATCTAAGGAAGAAAGAACCGAAGCGAGAAGAAACTAAAGTTAATAAAAATCAGATCTTCGAAACCCCCGAAAAAAAAAAAAAAAAACATAGATTGAGAATGTAATTCGAATTTGAAAAGCAATCAGATGACGAATCCAAGGCAGAAATTAAGAAGAGATTCAGAAGAAGAATTAAAGCTTTTTTTTTTTTTTTTAAAAACGAGAGGGAGAGAGAGAGAGAGAGAGATGTTTTACCCAGGATGAATGAAAAGAGCAGATGAGAGAATGATTGAAGAAACAAAACGAAACGCCAAAAAAGAATCAGCAACGTCTCTCCAAACCCTAAATTCTTTCTCCTTTCTTCGGCAGCGCCTCCCTGTCTCTCACGATCTCCTCTGCCTCTCTTTTCTTTTTTGTTTAAAACTTTTTTTGTTGTCAAATATTTTTTTGGCAAATTCAGGTTTTTTTTTTTACAACAGTTTGTTTTTAGGGAGAACAAAAAAAAAAAAAAAAAAAATACAAATATTTGGGGAGAAGAAGGAAAAGTCTATAAGGTGGGTGGGTGAGAGAGAGAAATATGGATACGAGTGAGAGATTTAATAATGCCCCCCTTTTATAATCATATCATATCATACACGATTTGTCTCTCTTCTCCTATAGTTTCAATTTTCAAAACTACAACAACACATATTTGTTTTTTTTATTACCCGTTTTGCCCTTTTCTTGTTACAAGATTGGTTAACCTAATTAGGCAATTTTATTCAATTTTTATTCCTCTTCTTCATACAATACGATGGGACTCTCAAATTCTTTGAATTTCATTTAGCACGCTAAACTTGATTTCTCTCTCTCTCTTCGTTCCTTCCTTTGTTGGACTTTGGACTTTGGACTTTGGACTTTGGAAAAATAATACTAATAATCAATCGGACCAATCATGTACGTAAGTGTAAACGTAATTTGTAAAGACGTTAGCAGAGAGATTTTGTTGTTGTTGTTAAAATACTGCCACCGACGCTTTGTAATAATTATAAGTAAGGCTGAGACAACAACAAGGTACATGTGCATCTATCTCTATCTCTTACTTGTTTTTTTTTTAATTAATTAGTATAGAAAACAACGTTTATACACTTTAACCTAACATTTTTCGTTTCCTTTTTTTTTTAGTTAACCTATAAAAGAAAACACTTTCTCGAACGTAATCAGCCGATCCGGCGCGGACTTAAGACATTTATTCCACCGAAAACATAATTGAACCGAGTATTAAAAACAACGTGGTTTTGACAAGTCGAAATAATTCATTACCAAACCAAATGTTTGATACAGTACTTCCAAACCAGACTATATATATATATATATCTTGCTCTGTTTGGAATGGTGATTCTGATTCATGCCCTTAATTATCTGGATTACTGGATATCATTAATTTTGCGCGTCGAGCATTTGGTACCCCGTTTAGATTCAGAAGAGGCTAGCTAATGATTACTTCTTTATCCCAAAAAAATGTTAAATTATATGAGTACTTTATATTACAAAAAGAAAAGAAAAGAAAAATATGATTATCTATTGAGGACCAGGTTCATGGAGTTGACTACGATGAAGCTGTTGCCCATCTTTACGATAACTATAGTTAGGTTGGCGCATGATCTACCACTACATATCCGTATCTCTTGTTTACTTTTATATCCATTCGCGGTTTCTAATATAATAGGAGACATGTGCATGAGATCAATAGATGCTTAACAACACATATTGGTAACATAGATGCCTACCAGCCTACCACCTGCAGAGACGTGTGGGAGATGCACACTGCCGCATGCACAAGCATGATTAGCTGAGACCTAGATGCATTTAACCATTGCTACTTTTACTTGTATGAGAGGCTCTAATTAAATAACAGTGCTAATTTATGGAGTATTTGATCTACTTGTACTTTCCAAGAGCTATATAGTTTCAAAAGAGAGAGGATCATAAGAGGTACTTGGCCTGGAACAATTCTAGCATGAACCTAAAAATGAAAAAAAAAATTCTAGCATGAGCCATGGGTTAGAGCAGCCTAACAATGAATCCTCTTTTATTTTAAATTTGTACTTTCTTTTTGTATTTTGTATATTTTCTTCATTGATTATATCACTTGGTCTTTGATTATGATTAATTATTAATCTCTCATTTGGACTCTTAATTTGCTTGGAGACGAGTCAAGAAACAAGTCAGGAGAAACAGTCGCGTTGATAAATCCGATTTTGTCGTGTTTTGTCTCAATTGTTTTAAAATAAAGAGTCTCAAATAAACAAATAAATAAACAAACAAGAAAGTGTATTTAAACCCGTTTGTTTTACTGCTGACTCTAGGATGTTTATGATTAACAACGTATAAGAACACGTTTGCATTTAGAGAATATGATGTTGCATAGAGAGCTACTTGTAAATTGTCAAGAATTTGATGGATGGTGCCTCGTAAAAACATTGTTTATCTTCTTCTAAAAGAGTAAGAAAAGTTATTTCTTCTAGTGACTTTTTTTTTTTTTTTTTTTTGAACTAAACTTCTAATAAGTGACTTAAGTCATAAATTCTAGGATGCCTACTTTCACCTTGTAGATCAATGTTTTTTTTGGTTTGTTATAATTACATTATACTATGTAGCTACGTGTAATGTGTGTTTTGGTCTATAATAATTACACATTTTTGTCACTTGGTTTCTAGATCCAAGTGACTGAAAAGAACTCGCATTCAATTCATACCTTCTTTCTAAACTCCTAACTGTTCTCATACTTTCACTAGTCTCATTCATGGTAGTAATCAATTTAATGTCTAAAAAAAAGAGTCCCAATCATTTTATTTTAATTTGAAAAGATGTTTATTATGATTATATTATGCAAAATTTTGTTCCTAAGATATAAAGTTAAAATAAATCCACTTATTTAATTAATAATAACTCCTAGTAAAATTAATAATAATAATAATAAATTAATAAAAAGACGTTTTTAATTGAAATATATCAATTTGGATAGAGCTGCAATCTGGAGAAGCGATGAGGAGACAAAGGAGAAGCGAAATAAGCTGATAAGGTCCGACGAAACACGCACTCCCTTCTTTACTTCTTCTTCTTGTTCTTGTTCTTCTTCTCCTCTCTTTGAAAATGGCGATGACTCATGTCGCGGCATCATCACCAGTCTCAACGTGCCGTCTCTTTCGCTGCAATATCCTCCCTGATCTCGCCCATAAGCCTCCGTTTCTCCCCCTCACCAAACGTAACAGAGTCGCGTCGTGCCGGTTCACTGTACGTGCCTCCGCTAGTGCTACCGTCGAATCCCCAAACGGCGCCGTTGCGTCGACATCAGAGACGGAGACTGAGTCAGAGAACACCTCCTATGGCCGCCAGTTTTTCCCTTTAGCCGCTGTGGTTGGCCAGGTCAGTGAATTCCCAATTTGATTCTCTTAGGTTGCAGCTTCGTTTGGTTTAGTTGAATTGGGTACAAGAAAAGGATCAATCTTTTTTCATCAGTGAACTTTGTTCAACTTCTTAGATACAAAAAGCCTCACAAAGTATATAATTTGGTTGCTTTCAACTAATGTTGTTTGTAGGAAGGCATAAAAACTGCTCTTTTACTTGGCGCGGTTGATCGTGAAATCGGAGGGATAGCTATTTCTGGTCGTAGAGGCACTGCAAAAACAATCATGGCACGAGGGTTACATGAAATCCTCCCTCCTATAGAAGTTGTTGTGGGCTCAATATCAAATGCTGACCCGGCCTGCCCAGATGAGTCAGTATCTTACTACCTCAATAGAGGAACTATTTTTCTTCTTCTCTTAATTACAACATCTTCTCAACTCACTCTCTGCTGGCTTGTACGCTTATTTATGATACATGTAGGTGGGAAGACGACTTATCTGAGCGAATAGAGTACAATGCTGATAAAAGCATTAAGACTGAGATTGTCAAATCTCCTTTCATTCAGGTACATTCAGTTTTAGGAGCGTTTGTTTACAAGTTTTCTGAATTTGTTATCTATTGACTTAGGCTTTTTTTTTTTTTTTTTTTTTGTCATTCCGTGATACACAGATTCCGCTGGGAGTTACAGAAGATAGACTCATTGGGTCTGTTGATGTTGAGGAGTCTGTGAAAAGGGGGACAACTGTTTTCCAACCTGGTCTTTTGGCTGAAGCACATAGAGGAGTGTTGTATGTTGATGAAATAAATCTCTTAGATGAGGGAATTAGTAATTTGCTTCTCAATGTATTGACAGATGGTGTTAATATAGTTGAAAGAGAAGGTATCAGCTTTAGGCACCCATGTAAGCCACTTTTAATTGCTACCTATAACCCTGAAGAAGGTGCTGTTCGAGAGCACTTGCTAGACCGTGTTGCCATTAATTTAAGGTATTGCTGGAGTTTTTTGAATTTAAGTGTAAAATATATGGTCTGTTTCTTTTTTGGTGATTTCCCAGTTCTTTCTCTTTTTACATCACTATGTTAACATCTGCAGTGCAGACCTTCCTATGAGTTTTGAAGATCGTGTCGCAGCAGTTGGAATTGCTACACAGTTTCAAGAACAGTGTAATGAGGTTTTTAGAATGGTAAATGAAGAGACAGAGACAGCAAAGACGCAGGTATCTTCAAATGAATTAAGAGATTAAGTACCGGTACAATTCCCCATTAGCAAAAGTTGGATGGGATGCTATGCTTCTTTTCTCGGTCATAATCCAGTGCGTTTTTTGACTGTAGATTATATTGGCTAGAGAATATTTGAAAGATGTCAAGATAAGTAGAGAGCAACTGAAGTATCTGGTTTTGGAAGCTGTCCGAGGTGGTGTTCAGGTATTGAACAAAAATTCTAAACTCTATCATAATGTACTCCCGGAAGAATAAGGATAAACACGAAAAAAGGACAAGATGCATGCAAGATAATGTGTCAACTATAGACTTCAACTAGTGTAGTCCTCAAACAGGAACTAGATGTAATGCACTAAATGGCTCAAAACAGTGCAGAAAGATACATCTAGATAGAGTTGAGTTGATTTATAACAAAACTGGATAAAGAAGGCTTCGTATTGAGTGCTCTTGTTGCAGATTTGACTATGATATTTCACCGTGTTATGATCATATCACCATAATAATATGTGTGTTTGCGACCTGTAGTTAATTCTAATTGCCTATTTTTTGTGGATGACTACCTGGAAATCGTTTAATACTCCTATCCCATATAACTAATTTATGATACAGGGACACCGTGCCGAATTGTATGCAGCTCGTGTGGCGAAGTGCTTAGCTGCAATTGAAGGGCGAGAAAAAGTCACAATTGATGACCTCAGAAAGGCCGTTAAGTACTCTTCTCTAGCTCATTCATTTTTACTGTTTTGTTCTTTCTCCAGAACGATCAAGCAAGCCATAGAGTTCTCTGGCAGAAACATTATTTCTTTAGAATTAGTCGTCAGGGTTTAGAGGATGATGCTCTAACATATCTTATATCCCTTTCTTGCTAATGTTTCAATTGCTTACTTATACTCATCTGATCTCAGCTGAAGAGCTTTTCTTTCGTTTTTCAAAAGAAATTAACACTAACAAAGTTTGTATGAATATATGTAATATATATTTACTGATGAACATTTTAGTAGAGATTTTAATTAGCATTGTAGAATGACGCTTTATGATGCCAATGTCGTATTTACGTCATTCTTCAAATGTGGTCCATTTTTCAATAGGTTGAACTGGTCATTCTTCCTCGTTCGTCACTAGATGAGACTCCACCTGAACAACAAAACAACCCACCACCTCCTCCACCGCCTCCACAAAATAGTGAATCTGGAGAAGAAGAAAATGAAGAAGAACAAGAAGAAGAAGAGGTCAGTGGATGCGGTACATATTATTGTCTCTCGTTGCACACACGATCTAGGTTCTCTAAATTATAATTCATTTACCAATGTAGGATGAAAGCAATGAAGAAAATGAAAATGAGCAGCAACAGGACCAAATACCTGAAGAATTTATATTTGACGCTGACGGTGGTTTGGTGGATGAGAAACTCCTGTTCTTTGCGCAACAAGCCCAGAAACGTCGGGGCAAAGCTGGCAGAGCGAAGAACGTCATATTCTCAGAAGATAGAGGACGCTATATAAAGCCAATGCTTCCAAAGGTTTGCCCTCGAGAACAATCTCAATTCGGCTAGTCGAATCAAGTGTAGAGAGATGTCATTGATTTTAGCCTTGGCTCCTTACTTGAATCAATTTCTATATATGATCTAGCGTATTTACCTTAGGGGTTTCTTGGTACTTTTCTAGAGCACCTTTCTGTTGGAAATCGCTAGTTAGCAAGGCTCTCAAATGGCCACTTGAGGCTCGTTAGATAGAAGTGATCAGGCTCCCAAACATGCATAGTCCTTAACAAATTTCACTTTGACAGGGTCCAGTGAAAAGATTAGCTGTGGATGCAACACTTAGAGCAGCTGCACCATACCAGAAATTGCGCAGAGAGAAGGATATATTAGGAACTAGGAAAGTCTTTGTTGAAAAGACAGATATGAGGGCCAAAAGAATGGCAAGGAAAGCTGGAGCCCTGGTACTGAACCTTGTCCATGCATTACTTTGTACAAAATAACTTGTACTTAAAACAAAAGGATGTTTGGCATGATAAATTCGACAGTTTCCTTGATAGAAGCTTCAGTGAAAATATAAATAATATCTGATTACGCTTGTGTCTTACCATTGTTGTATGGCAGGTTATTTTCGTGGTTGATGCAAGTGGTAGTATGGCATTGAATCGTATGCAAAATGCCAAAGGTGCTGCACTCAAACTACTTGCAGAGAGCTATACTAGCAGGGATCAGGTAAAGGTTACTCTTTTGAATAGTAAACATGCTTGTTGCTAGTTCAGATGAGATTTATACACCAGTGATTGGTTTAGGTTGCGATTATTCCTTTCCGAGGGGATGCTGCGGAAGTGCTTTTACCCCCTTCTAGATCAATTGCAATGGCAAGAAATCGTCTTGAGAGACTTCCCTGTGGTGGTGGTTCTCCTCTTGCCCATGGTTTAACAACGGTATGTCCAGTATGATGGTTTTGTTAGTATGAATATCATTATTGTGGGTCAGCATAATAATAACAATAATACTTTATCCATACTCAGGCGGTAAGAGTGGGACTTAACGCAGAGAAGAGTGGTGATGTCGGGCGCATAATGATTGTTGCAATAACCGATGGTCGAGCCAACATTACACTGAAAAGATCAACTGATCCGGAGTCTATTGCCGCAGATGCTCCTAGACCCACGTCCAAAGAATTGAAGGTAAACAGATTCTGCAGAACTCATAAAAGTGCAGGATAGAAACGAGCTCTATGTCCTTGATGGAGTGATTCCGAGTTTTTGTGTTGTTTAGGATGAGATTCTGGAAGTTGCAGGGAAGATTTACAAGGCTGGGATGTCTCTTCTAGTGATTGATACTGAAAACAAGTTTGTTTCAACTGGTTTTGCCAAGGAGATCGCAAGAGTTGCTCAAGGTTTGGTCTCTCTGCAAATTTTCTGAGATATGTTTTGTTTATAATATAATAAGCAGACAATAATCAACATTGTGTGTTTTGATTGTTCCGCACAGGAAAATATTATTACTTGCCAAATGCTTCAGATGCTGTTATCTCGGCCACCACAAGGGATGCGCTATCTGATCTGAAGAATTCTTGACTTTGTTTGTATGATTCTGGATCACAGTGTATATTCTAATTGTGCAATACAGTTCAGTCACTAAACATAAATATTGAAGTTTATAAGAAATGAAATTTTGTTTTAACATATTCTTTCAATGAATTTCGATTTTATTCGGTTGGTTGGTAATTGATTATGCATTAGTGATATATCACTGTTATAAACGACTGCGTACTTAGAAATAAACAGAGTCGAGCTCGAGTGTGAGCAAATAGTTGTGAAGAAGAAGCAGATGAATAAGATAACTGGTATAATCCCGGTTTTTACTAAACCATATTCTAATTTTGAGGCATATAAACCGGCCTGGACCGAATTAAAAGAAAACCGGACTTACCTACTTTGGAATTGGAGGAGGAGAGAAAGAAGTAAGAAGAGTTGCGGAGTAGAGGAGGAGGAAACCAACCAAATTCAGCTTTTCCCACAAAGACGATGATGATGAAATCTGTTTGCTCGATTTCTACAGCTCCATTGATTCGGTCGTCTCCATTTAAATCTCTTTCTCGAACAAGCTTGAATCATCGATTTACCCTCAAGAGTCCAGCTTCGCTCTACTTATCCCATCCAACAAGTTGCTGTTTTTCGAACCCATGGAGTTCTCAGGAATCATTGGATTCTTCCCATGGTGGAATGTCTAAGGCATCGATTAGTGTATTTGTAGGTGATTCGCTTAAAAACCTCAAGATGCAAGTGGGCAGCCCTGCTATTTCTCTGCATTCTATCAATCCATTAGCCAAGCTGAGTCTGAGTGATCAGGCATTTCTTCTATTGGCCTTCATCGCTTGCACGGTAAAGTAGTGTTGCCTCGTGTTTTGCTTTTGATCCTTTTTTTTTGTTGGTTGATTCATTGATAAAGGTTTAGGCTTTTTGATCTCTTGATGGTCCTCTGTTATTACAGACTTCAGTGGCTTTTACCAGTCTTGTGATTGCAGCCATTCCCACACTTCTGGTAAGCCTCCACATTTGTTACCACTTAAGAAAGCTTCTTTGTCTCAATCCTGTTTCTTCAGCTACCTCTCTCCTGGAATGTAATAATGAATGCTTCATCACTCAATTGAATACTGTATTAAGTAAATGGGTTGAGTATGAAAAACTATGACACAGTCTATGTTTTAAGTTTTGAGTTTAACACTGATACACTGACAGATAAACTAATACCATTAACTGTTGAATTCCACACTTCACTCTTCTTTGTATGTGTCCTAGCTTTGGTTCAGCTTTATGATTGTTTCTCTTTTGGATTTGACTTGACAATGCATGGTGAATTTCAGCTCAATATGTATCTTTGCAATTTGATTAAGATCTATCTACTCACTATATCGTATTTTTTTTTAACCCATCTTTCAGGCCATGGGTAGAGCTGCAACTTCCTTTGCGAAGTTAGCTGACACAGCACGCAAAGAGCTCCCTAGTACCTTGGCAGCCGTAAGGCTCTCCGGCATGGAAATAAGTGATCTTACTCTTGAATTGAGCGATCTAAGGTGATCACTAAAGCTCCTTTTTTTCTTTTACTTTTATTGCTTCAGATCATCTCAACTCCACAAGAAATGAATGTTACAAGTTTTAAAACAAGTAAACTCAAAAAATTTGGCATCTTTCCGGGAATAAGAAACTTTGTCTTATATATCATCACAATGTAAAAATGGTTTCAGCCAAGATATAGCTGATGGGGTAAACAAATCAGCAAAAGCGGTTCAAGCAGCTGAAGCTGGAATCAAACAGATTGGAACACTTGCACAACAGCAAACTCTCTGTAAGCTTCTAGTCTTTTGTTAATTGATACTGAAAAAAAAGCTCCCTTTTTTTCTCTGTTCATGGTGGCAACGTTTAGCTTCGCTCAAAAGATGATGATGTTATGATCTAATGGTAACCTTGAACTTGAATTCAGCAATGATTGAAGAGAGAGCAAATTTACCAGAAATATCGCTGCAACCTGTAGTGGCTGGTGCAGCCGAGAAAACTTCTCAAGTAATCGGCAGTGCAACCAAGAGACTGATGACCATCATAACCGGAGGGGACAAGGATGAAGAAGAAGATACCTTAGGCATTTAGAAAGCTTTTATCTATTATGAACAAGTCCTCCTTTAGTTGAATTTGGTATATTTTGTGAAAAATCTGATGTGTAAGACACAAAAGAAGAAATAACAGGTGAGTTTTTATTTCATCTTAAACGTCGTTTTGTAAGACAACAAACACAAGACATCGATAAAGAGAAGCTAGAAAAAAATTGTAATTATTTTCAAAATAGCTCCACAGTTATTATCAAGCCGACAAGACAATAAATATAAGAAAACAAAACATTTAGAGGACTATGCAAATCGGGTAATATAATACATAGGGAGGCGAGATTGGGCCAAACCAAGTAAATTACTCTAATTAGGCCCAAAGCAAAGTGAAAGTCAGAAGACAAAAGCTTTATCCTTTTCCGGTCTTCTTCTTCATCCGCCATCACCAGTTTTTTGCTCACACCTTTCTCTCTCTCTCTCTCTCTCTCTCTCTCTCTCTCTCTCTCTGCAATCTTCTTAACGGCCCCTTTCAATGGTCAGACTTGGCTTTCGAAATTAGCCAAGTGAACGAGCATGTCTTCTTGTCTTCTTCCTCAGTTCAAGTGCCAACCTGATTCCTTCTCTATTCACTTCAGAACCTCTTTCTCCGTCTGTTAGTATTTCCTTCTCTCTCCTCTCTCTCTCTCTCTCTCTCTCATTCGCATTCTCATGTCCAATTTTGTATTTGTTAGTTGGATTTGATTTTTGATGCTTAAGCTGTGATGCCTTCGATGCTAATTTCCTTGTAGTTGCTCTGTTCTTATCCGTTTGGGAATAATGCCTTAGGTGGATACTTTCTTAATATTTGTAAGTTAGCCTTGACTTGGAAATTACAGTTTTTAGTCTCTATAGTGTTTGATTGTTCTAGCTTAGAGTTTGCATTACTTATTTGATTATGAAATTCCTTGAATTGAATAGTAGACAATTTTAATAGAATCCCATCCGTGGTTCTGATTATAGAATTTTAATAGAATCCCATCCGTGGTTCTGATTATAGATTATAGGTTGATTTCTCATGTCATTCTAATCAATTTGATATCTCATTTTCTCAAATGCTCACAAATATGTGGATGTGATTTGATGGTCAATGCAGCAAAGCAAAATAAGGGTTCAGTCTTTTTCCAACCGCAATGTGCAGTATCTACGTCTCCGGCATTATTAACTTCTACGCTTGATGTGGCAAAGCTTAGACTACCCTCTTTCGATACTGATTCAGATTCCCGAATATCAGACAGGCAATGGACTTTTACGGGAACCATTGGTCCTTCCACTGAGGTCAGTTATATTCCTACTCCCACATGCACAATGATGCTACTCTGTCTTTTGTAGCTGTGATTTGAAGTCCTCTTGATAAATTTCTTGTAGGCAAAATATTTAGAAGCTTTAGCCTCTGAAACACTTCTCACCAGTGATGAAGCTGTAGTTGCAGCAGCAGCAGCTGAAGCAGTGGCCCTTGCAAGAGCTGCTGTCAAAGTTGCAAAAGATGCCACATCATTTAAGAACAGTAGTAACAACACGAAACTGTTAATTTCTTCAACAGCAGACAAACGCTCCAAGTGGGACCAGTTTACTGAGAAGGAACGTGCTGGCATATTGGGACATCTAGTGGTTTCAGACACTGGAATTGTGAGTGCTAAAACCACTGCACCTGACTCTAAAAAAGAGCCGTCTGATGATTTAATATCAGAAAAACAAGAAGTTGAGCTTGTGGAGGAGCAACCTTCAGCGAGTTTAGCTGTGAGATCTACACGCCAAACTGAAAGGAAAGCTCGGAGGGCAAAAGGGTTAGAGAAATCGGCATCAGCTATTCCGTCTGTGAAGACTGGTTCAAGCCCTAGAAAGAAACGTTTTGTTGCTCAAGAAGTTGACCATAATGATCCTTTGCGTTATCTTAGAATGACAACAGGCAGTTCCAAGCTTCTCACTGTCAGAGAAGAACATGAGCTATCTGCAGGAATACAGGTTTGTCATCAACATTCCAAATTCTAAACTATCCACTTCCCTTTCTCTACATCGCGCCTGGTACATTACAAAAACTCACCCCTCTTAGGACTCTAGATACTTGGGCGTAAACAATGTTTACAAAATCTTTAAATGTGTAAGAATGATGAAATTAGTGGTTAGATGGTAGAATCCGAGGTCGGTTCTTTGTGCTTTCTATAACCATTATATCATCTGAATTTCTATGAAAGCTAAACTACCCTGGTAGGCTTGTCTCGAAATTTAATTTTCACTCTATTGTTTCTTATGGTAGAACTCCTTCACCACCTGTTTGGCATTAATAGAAAATGGGATAGAGATGTTATTTAATGATCTGTTTCAGATTTATTCTTCTTCTCTGTAAATTTTCTTTATTGTAGTTTCTTGTTAACATACTTTGGGTCATACGTGTAGGACCTTCTGAAGTTAGAAAGACTTCAAGCAGAACTTACTGAACGTTGTGGCCGTCAGCCAACCTTTTCACAGTGGGCTTCTGCTGCTGGAGTCGATCAAAAATCTTTAAGGAAACGTATAAATCACGGCACACAATGCAAAGACAAAATGATTAAAAGCAACATTCGTCTCGTCATTTCCATTGCAAAGAATTATCAAGGAGCTGGGATGAACCTCCAAGATCTTGTCCAGGTTTGAGCTTTTTTCTTTCTAATTTTTCTGTAATAGTAACACCTGTTCCAGTACTGATGAAACTGATAGAATTGAACATCTTGCTAACAAACAAAAGTCACGGTGAACCATCATCTTGTTTAAAAAATTATCTTTATGATCACAGGAAGGGTGTAGAGGGCTTGTAAGGGGAGCAGAGAAGTATGATGCTACAAAAGGTTTTAAATTTTCAACTTATGCGCATTGGTGGATCAAGCAAGCAGTGCGGAAGTCTCTCTCTGATCAGTCCAGAATGATAAGATTGCCTGTAAGTCATCCTAAATGTTTTCATTTGACATGTTTAAACAAGGTTCGGGCCTTTGCCTGATCATACAAATTTTTATGGGATGATTGGCAGTTTCACATGGTAGAGGCCACATATCGAGTGAAAGAGGCACGAAAGCAATTGTACACTGAAAAAGGTAGGCATCCAGAGAACGAAGAAGTTGCAGAGGCAACAGGGCTGTCTATGAAAAGGCTCATGGCGGTGCTACTCTCTCCTAAACCTCCGAGGTCGCTAGACCAGAAGATTGGAATGAATCAAAACCTCAAACCTTCGGTTTGTCCCTCATGACACAACAAACTCCATATAAATTAGCATAAGTCTTCTTGTTAGTTCAAAATAGTGATATGAGATAGGTGTGTAAATTTGCAGGAAGTGATAGCAGATCCTGAAGCAGAAACATCAGAAGATATTCTGATAAAGCAGTTCATGAGGCAGGACTTGGACAAAGTGTTGGACTCGTTGGGTACGAGGGAGAAGCAAGTGATACGTTGGAGATTTGGGATGGAGGATGGAAGAATGAAGACGTTGCAAGAGATCGGAGAGTTGATGGGAGTTAGCCGGGAAAGAGTGAGGCAGATAGAGTCCTCTGCATTCAGGAAACTCAAGAACAAGAAGAGAAGCAACCATTTGCAGCAATACTTGGTTGCACAATCATAATTTTTATCTTTTTTCTTCTTCTTTCAAAATGGAATGTTTTGTGCATAGAACCCCACCCGAGTATAACAACATAACACACTTCGCAAGCAGTAAATTATTCTTTTTAGCATTTGACTATTTCTTGTGACCAGCAGAGTTACACGTTGTCTTTTCCAAAACAGGTCACTGTCAAGTGAAAACATCTTTTAACTATTTAAAACCACACCAAATATCAAAGTTAAGATATTTCAGGTATACAACAAAACCGTCTAAGGACAAAACAAAGGAAAACAAAAAAAAGGAACCGGCTAAGAAGAGGCTGACGCCAAAAGAAAAAGGAAAAAAAAAAAAGTCAGGGTAGGGAGGCGTCGTTCCCACACCACACGGAAGAGCCTCCGAGTCTTATCCAAAGCAGTTCCTCACATCCCTTAATATCTTCTTCTCCGTCTCTGTCTCTCTTCCTTCCCACGGAGCTTTCAATCTTTGCTAACATCGTCTCCCTCTCTCAGAGGTTACACTCTTCTTCACTGAACTCTGAATATCAATTTTATCAATTACCCAAAATCACAATCTTTCAGCTTTGTTCTGTTTTTTTCCCCTGTTTTCTTGAATTATCTTTAATTTAGCCTGAACAACACACGTTCATGTCTACGAACTGGATTCAAGCAAGTCAATTTTATTAATCATGATATGTAGTAGTTTGTTTCTGTGGGGAAAGAGAGAGAGAGAGAGTAATTGTGGATTTTGGTATGGTTCAGGTAGTGCCCTGGGGAAGATTAGACTAGTGAAGCATGGCAGTAGCTACACACTGTTTCACTTCACCTTGTCATGACCGTATTCGATTTTTCTCAAGTGATGATGGTATTGGTAGGCTTGGCATTTCAAGAAAAAGGATCAATGGCACATTCTTGGTCAAGATTTTGCCCCCTATCCTAAATGCTGATCTTAGAACAAATGGGAGATCCTCACGTCCCTTATCTGCATCCAGGTCACGTATCTCTAAGGTAATCAATCAATCAATCCGGTTTTGTGTTTCATTAAATTTGTTATTTTGGATGATTGTTCAGCTGATTCCTTTTAACTTCACCTTCAATCGTGTCAGGGAATATTTGACATTTTGTCATTACCATCAAAAAATGAACTGAAGGAGCTGAGCACTCCGCTGCTGCTGAAGCTCGTTGGTGTTTTTGCGTGTGCGTTCCTCATAGTTCCTTCTGCAGACGCGGTTGACGCACTCAAAACTTGTGCATGCTTATTGAAGGGATGCAGGTAACTTTTCTTCGTTTGGTTTCTGCATCACTACTCTCCTCCTCAGTAGTTTATATATTTCTCATTGTCTGACCATTATGGAAGCCTAATTATCTGTTAGGATAGAACTCGCAAAGTGCATTTCCAACCCTGCCTGTGCAGCCAATGTTGCGTGCCTCCAGACCTGTAATAACCGTCCAGATGAAACCGAGTGCCAGGTTAGAAAGTTATTTTGATATATCATTTTGAGGCAGAGATATAGCTTGCTTATGAGAGAGAAGAGACCAATGATTTTGTTTCCAAATTCTGTTCTTATTTCAGATTAAATGCGGGGATCTTTTTGAGAACAAGGTAGTTGATGAGTTCAACGAGTGTGCTGTGACGAGGAAAAAGTGTGTTCCTAAAAAATCTGATCTCGGAGAGTTTCCTGCCCCTGACCCTTCTGTTCTAGTCCAGAACTTCAACATCGGAGACTTTAGTGGGAAGTGGTACATTACAAGTGGCTTGAATCCTACCTTTGATGCCTTTGACTGCCAGCTGCATGAGTTCCATACAGAAGGTGAAAACAAGCTTGTTGGAAACATCTCTTGGAGAATAAAGACCCTAGACAGTGGGTTCTTTACTAGGTCAGCCGTACAGACGTTTGTTCAAGATCCTAACCAACCTGGTGTTCTCTATAATCATGACAACGAGTACCTTCACTATCAAGATGACTGGTAATAACATCTTGTATCCACCCAGGAGAAAGAGTTAGTCTTGCTTCTCTTCTTTTGCCTAAAAAGTTTTCACATGATTCTTGCAGGTATATTTTGTCATCAAAGATCGAGAATAAACCTGAAGACTATATTTTTGTGTACTACCGTGGGCGAAACGATGCTTGGGATGGATATGGTGGTGCGGTTGTGTATACGAGAAGTTCTGTATTACCCAATAGCATTGTACCAGAACTTGAAAAAGCAGCAAAAAGTATAGGCAGAGACTTCAGTACATTCATTAGAACAGATAACACATGTGGTCCTGAACCTCCGCTGGTGGAAAGACTTGAGAAGACGGTGGAAGAAGGGGAAAGAATAATCGTAAAGGAGGTTGAAGAGATAGAAGAGGAAGTAGAGAAGGAAGTGGAGAAAGTCGGTAAGACTGAGATGACCTTGTTCCAGAGATTGGCTGAAGGATTTAATGAATTAAAGCAAGACGAGGAGAATTTTGTGAGAGAGTTAAGCAAAGAAGAGATGGAGTTTTTGGATGAGATCAAAATGGAAGCAAATGAGGTTGAAAAATTGTTTGGGAAAGCTTTGCCAATCAGGAAGGTCAGATAGAGAAGAACCATCATTGTAGTTCAAATCTGTATTTTATACTTACTGTGTTCGGTTCATATAAAGTATACATTCTTCTTGTAAACATTCATCATTCCATAACAAAATGGATACAACAGAACTGAAGCTGGTGGTAACAATGGCGATGAACAATTAGAATGATCAAGATGATTAAGACAATTGGATATATTTGTAAACATTAATTGGATACACAACACAGAAGGATTAAGACATCCTTTGGGCGAAAGAAAACACAAGGGGGTTAAAACTCATAGCAACTCAAGAAGAGGTGAAACTGGTAATGATTGGGATGACAACAATGAGAATGATCAAAAGCAGCACAATGATACCAATGCACATCCACTTCCTGCTGCTTCTCTGATGATTCTTTGCAGTTTTGAGCTCGTTAGCCCCATCATTCACGTAATGGCTGGCGTTCATCACATGATGCTCAATTTCATCCATCTGTTCACCTTGTGCTTCAACCATCACAGCCATATCCAGAAACACCTGATGAAGCTCCAACAGACTCTTCTCAATCTCCTTGGCAGCATCATACCTATCCTGAATCTCAACCACAGTTTCCAAGACCTTTCCTTTACCATGTTCCTGGATCGCACGAGTGAGAAACTCTTCACCTCCAGCGTTATCAGTGATGATCTTCTCAATCATCTCATCATCAGGGTGTTCTCCAGTGACAGTGAAGTACCTTCTCTCAACAACCTCCTTGTACTCACTCATCATCCTCTGCCTCAGCCCTTGAAACTCCATCATCACTTCCTTCAGCATCTTCCTCAGACCATTGGTCACAGCTGTCCTGCTCCTGTAAACCGGAGTTCCAGAGAGCCTTTTGATCTCCCTGTTGGCTTTATCCATCTCTTCAAGCTTCGACTTGATCGATTTGGCCTTCCTCAAACCCGAGACAATCTCGTTAGAGATCTTGTTGCGAAGAGACTTGACGGACTCAGCCTTGTGAACACCTTTACTCTCTTCGTTGTACTGCTCGACCCTAGCTAGTGTCTCGCGAATCAAACCAATCTCTGCTTTCACATACTCTGCTTCTTCTAAGAAAGAGGAAAGATTCTCACCGATCTTGTCAGCTTTAGCCGAAGCCATCTCAAGATCATACTCAGGACCTGCTTCCATATCCTTCATCGCCGCTTTTTTCAAGTCAACGTAACTCATAAACGATTTCGTCATCAAGTCATTCATCTTTTTCACCTGAAAGTCAACAAATTTCACAAGAATCAGAGACAATCGAGAGAAAGTAACAGATCAGAAACTGGAGAAATCAATTGAAGCACAACATATTTACCCTTATGTGTTCTAATCTAGATCCAAAGATTTGAGAGAGAGAAGTGCGAAACTGAAGAAGCTTTGAGTAGCAAGATGAGAAAAGGAGAAAGCTTTGTGATATAGGGGAAAAGGAAAAGAGCCGTTACTATGTTTCATCAACCCCAACGGCTATATTTTGGGCTTTTGTATCCGTCACATCGTCCGTCCCCATTATTATAGTCTCTCTCTCTGCTTCTCTTTTTATTTCTATTTTTAAAATTGTGTGATTTTCTTTTGGGAGGATTTCGAAGGTGAAACAGAATATAGGGGCTTAAACTATAGTTACGTGTATTATTATTTGCCGACGCGAGATTGAGACAGATTCAAAAAAGTGAATATGGACTAAATTGTAATTTACGAATGTTACAGAGAGAGACTGAGACATGTTTTAGATTTATTAAATTAAATCCACCTGTCAGGCACCATTGGTTACGAAAATAAAGAAGAGGTGGTGCGCTGTGCGGCTGCACTTTTGTCACCATCTTTATTCAAAATTGTGGTTTTTTTTTGTTAAAGGATATTCAAATTAAAATGAAAAAGGAAATGAAAATGTTTATAGGGTCCAAGCTCAGGAATAAAGCCCAAATAGAATAAAACTAGTTAGATCTATAGTTTAAAAGGAACCAAAATGAACCAAGTAGTGGACCGAACCAGTTAGAATCGGACCAGGAAAGAAACGGTTGGCATTAACCCTTCTTCACCCACCCGATAGTCTTCTTAGATTTCGTCGATCTGCTTTGTCTTCTTCTTTGTTGAGAGAGATTAGGTTTAGCCACCAGTAAGGTCATGTATCACCTCGAAACCAAAGAGCTAGCAAATCAGATGAGAGAGCTGCGTTGGAGTCACGGAAACTGAGTGCCTTGTTCCTCACTAAACGGTCCATCTGGCTTAAAAGTAGGTTTGCCGGTTTGAAGCTATTCCGATGAATCCGATGATTTCTTTCAGTCCAGAGAGAGTAGATCGTGGTCTGCCAAGCTAGTAAGAGTAATTTTTTTGCTGTTGTTGAACCTCTGAAAGTTTGTAAGCTTTGAGTCGTGTGCGTCCATGAACGGTTGGGAGTGAAATTACATCTCCGAGATATGATCTCCTAAACTGACCAGCTGAAGGGGCATTCAAAGAGTAGATGATCTCGACTCTCATCAGCCAAACCACAAAGGAGACACTTAGGGTCGACCTGAAGTCCCCAGTTCGTCAACCTATCCCTAGTAGGGCAGCGATTCAACATAAACAACCAGGTAAGAAAGTTGTGTTTTGGAATACCTCCTGGAGTCCACACAATTTTGTGCCATGGTACTAACGGTTTGTCCTCCTTGATTGCCTTGTAGATTGTCCATGTTGAGTGACCATCTCTGAGTTGATCATCAATCCACCAGACATAAGAGTCAGGTGAGTCAGATAACTGAATGGAGATTAACTCTTGCTGGAAGCGTACTTGGCGATCCGATCGTGCTGGTGGGATCCTCCAACCTCCTTGTCGCCAGAGAGTAGCGATAGTCGCACCTTTAGTAATGCCCAAGTAGCCATCATTTTGCAGGTAAGTTGCATACGACCCAAACTGCACCAATAATCAGTCCAAAATTTGCAGTTGTTCCCATTCCCCACTTGCATTTTTATCCATGGATAAGCTTCTTCTCGAATCTTTAACAGTTTGTTTGTCAACCAGGTGAGACGAGTGCTTGGCTTCCGAGTCCAGAAGTTGCTCAAGCTCCCAGAGAGGACAGAAATCTTGAACCAAGCTACCCATACCGAACCTGACCTAAAAAAGAGAAGCCAGATAAGTTTGAGTAAGCACGCTTTATTCCATTCTTTCAAATCCCATATGCCTAATCCTCCATGTCTCTTTTCAGTTGTAACGTCAGCCCATGCCACACGAGCAGAGTGATGCCCTTCTGTTGTCCCCTTCCAGAGGAAAGCTCCTGAAAGAGAGTTTAATATGTCTATGCATCTCTTGGGAAGAATCAGGGCCGAACACCAAAAGTTTGTGATACCCGCTATAACTGTGTTAAGCAATTGGAGGCGACCAGCAAAGGAGAGGGTTTTTGTTGACCACCCGTTGAAGGTATTCTTAACTTTTTGAATTAGGGGAGCACAATCTAGCAGAGTAAGCTTCTTGGTGCACAAAGGCACTCCTAAGTATCTAATTGGAAGCTGGCCATGACTAATCCCAGAGTTGACTTTAATTTGATCTATTTCCAGTTGAGAGAGACCTGAAGTATAGAAGCTCGTTTTGGGGAGGCTAATGGCGAGACCGGATGCATCTTCAAATTCTTTAAGAATCTGGAGAACATTCAGAACTGAGAGCGTCGTTCCTTCAACAAATATCAGCAAGTCATCAGCAAAGCAAAGGTGTGTAAGCTTTAACCCTGCGCATTTGTGATGATATTTAATTCTTCCATCCTCAGCCGCCTTGTCCAGCATTGCAGATAAACAGTTCATAGCCAGTACAAAGAGGTACGGAGATAAAGGATCCCCTTGCCTCAACCCTCTGCGACCTTTAAAGTATCCATGGACTGAGCCATTAAATCCCACAGAGAAGGAAGGAGTACAGACGCAGGCCTTGAGCCATCTCAGGTAAAGCTCTGGCACCTCAATCCCCCTTAAGCAGTTAAAAATGAACTCTCATCTAATTGTGTTAAAAGCTTTGGCTATGTCAACTTTGATAGTGATGCGTTTTGGTCCCACCTGCTTATGATAGCCATTTACCAATTCTGCAGCCAGTAGAGTATTCTCAACCAATAAACGTCCTTTGATAAATGCAGTTTGATTTTTTTGGACCAGGTCAAGAAGAATAGGCTTCAAACGGGATACAAGTATCTTGGATATAACTTTATACAGCGTGTTAAGACAGGAAATGGGCCTGAAATCTGAAACAAGAGAGGCACTCGGTAGCTTAGGGATGAGCGCAAGAGTAGTGGCATTAGTGGCTTTGGGAAGAAAAGCTGAGTGGAAGAATTGAAGAATACTCGAAATGGTTTCTTGGCCAATGATCCCCCAAGCGGACTTGTAGAAAGCAGAAGTAAACCCGTCAGGTCCAGGAGCTTTATTAGCGTTTAGTTTAAACATAACTTTAGTAATTTCCTCTGAAGATGGAATTCTGATCATTGACTGCTTTGTTTCAGGCGAGCACCTATAACTGATCAAGTCTTGGAACCAAGTAAGCGAGGTAACCAGAGGATGCAAGACTGCTGGACTCAAAATGTACTGGAAGTGACTAACAGCCATCATTCCCATTTCCTGCGGATCATCAACAACAGTGCCTGCTTTAGTAGAGAAAGACCTGATTGCATTGAATGCATTCCTAATACATGTCATCCGATGGAAGTAAGTTGTATTTAGGTCTCCTTCCTTTAACTAGTTGATTCGGGATCTTTGTTTAAAATAAGCTTCCTCCACTCTCCGTAACAGGTCCCATTTGGAGTGCAAATCTTGCTCCTGCTGGAAAAGAGTTGTAGTTGGATTCGCCAAGGCTTGTACCTGCACAACTTGAAGCAAACGGTTAGTCTCTCTTACTCGGTTTTGTATATCCGAGTAGTTCTCTCTTGATAGTGTTTTTAACTCTCTTTTCAGCATTTTTTGCTTTGCACACAGGGTTGACAAACATGTTTCCAGGGGACATAAATTTCCAGCCAAAATCCAAGCAGTTTCGATCGTTTCTAGGAAGCGAGGGTGGGAGGTGAGGAAATTGAAGAATTTAAAAGGCTTTGTGCCAGCTTGCGGAAGCGCTGTATCAAGGTCTATAAGACAAGGGGAGTGGTCAGAAAGTTCAGGGGACAAGAAGAAGGCTACGCTGTTCGGGTACGAGGTAAGCCAGACATTGTTAACAAGGGCTCTATCCAGTTTTTTACAAATAGGGTTGGCAGGACTTTTGTTTGACCAGGTAAATAGAGATCCTTGGTAACGCAAATCAACCAATTCCATCTGTAACAGGCAGTCTCGCAGCTCAATCATTCTAGTTGTCAAGTGGTTAACCATAGGACTAGAGTGCTCGCCAGGCTGAGTTATTTGGTTGAGATCCCCACACACCATCCAAGGAACAATATCAAAGTGAAATTTTTGTTGAAGTCCAATAAGTTCACACCACAGGTCAGTGCGTTCTTCACTCGCGTTAGGAGCGTAGACTGCAGTGAAAAAGAACCTCTGACCGCCTTGAATTATTATTTCACTAGTTATCATATGTCTTGATTGGTGCAGGACTGAGACAGTAGCTGGCGACTTCCAGATGATCACTATGCGCCCACTTTCCTCTTCAGCATGATTGGATGTAAAATGCCAGCCGGGGCAGGTAAGGTTCAGAATATGGTTCAGGTTTGGTTCCTTTATATGGGTTTCTATAATAGCACCAAAAGAAGGCTTATGAAAAGCAAGCCATGATGCAAAAGGCTGATGCTTATCCGGGTCATTAAGTCCTCGGACGTTCCAAAAAAAGGGTTTTATATACATCAGGATGGGATTAGAAGGTTAGGCTAGGTGAGAAGTCTCTCCCTTTTGACAGGAGATTCTTCCCAGAAGGTGGAAGAGAAGAGTTTAAAGAAGGTGGAGGAGAAGTGGTTGAACGCTTAGGCACGGGAGATGAAGGTATGACCAATGGTTGAGTCATGGCATGTGAAGGAGGGGACACAGGTTGGGTTACTAGTGGAGGGTTAGTGGTTACAGCAGGGGGGTTAGTAGAAGAGGATAGTACAGCGAAAGGGTTGCTAAGACAAGCTGAGAGGGATTACGGGATGGAGACGTGCAGTCCATAGGAGTGGGGGAAGGCGAACTTTCAGTTGGTGGTAAGGTTTCTGGGGCATGTTCGATTACAGGAGATGGTTGAGTAGACCCAATAGGAGCCTCAGTACAGACAGCAACAGGCCCAGCTTGAGGACCCTCTTCGGAAGGTACTTGTATACTTTCTTTGGAGCCCTTCGGGACATAAGCTTGCTTAGTCTGCTCTTTACCTTTACTCTCCTTCGAAGTAGTTGACTTATTTTCTAACCATGATGGCTTAGCAGATGGACAAAATTTGATGACATGACCTATTTGCTTGCAGTGAGAGCAGGAGGGTGGAATCCATGGATACTCAACTGAAATTGTGATAACCTCTCCACTATCACGGACTTTCTCCACTGAGGAAGGGAGAGGTAAGTTTAGGTTTCTCGCAACCTTTACATGGGCTTCAGAAATACTTACCAGGTTTTTAGTGAAGTCATCCATTTCCTTTGGCTCACCAACTAACCCTGCCACTAAGCTTATTCCCTTATGATGCATTAGGTCAAAGGGCATTCCTTTTAGATGAGCCCAAATCGGCACTGCGTTTAGATCAGTACTGACACCACCAGAAGCGTCCCATTGCGCCCCCAAAAACATACATTCGCCAATGTACCGCACCTTTTTCTCCAGAACTTTGGTACGTATGTATTCATTAGGTAGACATACCAACATTGAGTTATTAGCGTGGTTCAAATGTACTTCCAGTTTTTGTCCTTTGCCCCACATGTGGCTGAGTACACTTTGAATGTGTCTGTAAGTCGGGAGTAGACCTTTGAACTGACCAATTATAAAATCCTTATGAATTGCAGCTCCTTCATGAAATACCGAGTCAGGGATGACTATATGAGGAATACCATCAGCCGAATAAGAAGCAGGAGCAAGACGTGTGACCTTCCTATCCGCGTCTTTCCTTAGCTTTTGAGCTAGTGTAACAGATGGAGTGGAAGCAGTTGTGCTAGTAAGAGGTTTAGGATTGGGTACATGGGGGGGCTGGGGAGTTTCTGTTTGCTGAGGGATGGTAGTCTGAGGTTGCTTTGAGGGGGAAGGGAGGAGATGAGGTTGCGAGGAGGGATGGGTAAGAGGGATAGGAACAACAATGGTTGGGCAAGTACTTTGGATTGGAGTGGTAACAGTATTAACAGCAACAAGAGTAGTAGACGGAGCCAGGGGAACAGTTTGGGAAGAGACACCGGATAACCTTGTCTGAGTGGGAAGGAGCATACGAGTAACTTTTGGTTGAACAGGGCTCAGGAGACCGTCAGTTTGTGCATGAGCCGCAGTTATAGCTGGTGTTACTGTAGCTCGAGTTTCAGATCTAGGGTTTAGATTTAGTGATTGGTTGTAAGAGTTGAGGATTGCTTGAGCTTGAGCACACACAACCACTGGAGTAGGCTTATGATGAGCAGGAAGAGCAAGAATGACATTCTCCGGCTCGAATTGAGCAATAGGAGATTGAGGAGACAAGGAGAAAGATGAGATAGGGGAAAGAGGGGGAATTCAGAGAGGGATATGAGAAGGGAATGGTCGGGAGGGTCGGGAGGGTCAGGGGGGAAGGGAAAGGGACGAAACGAACTGCCTTCAGTCGCGGCTGAAGTGGAATTTTGGCCGGAAATTTGGTTCGCAGGGAACCAGCGGTTCGCCATTTATGAATATTTCTGGATTTTTTAACTAAAAGTTTTCGTCTGTGTTTCTCGTTTGTGTTTTGCGGTTCGTGTTGGAAAAACCTATTGTTTAGTTTTTTTTTTCTGGTTACGTTTCTCATGCACACTGTACGCGTAGTCGAACCACTATCACTATTTTAGAATAAATAATTTTCTTCCACATTTTGTTCTCCTCCAACGAAATATCTTCCTAGTTTTTTTTGAAAATCTAAACTCAGAAAAATGGTTCCTTTTTATAATTTCTCAAAGTCTTTCATAATTTTTAAAAATGCTCAAAACAGTGATTAATCAAATAAAAACTATCACATTTAAGTGAAATTACTTTACATTTGTTAAATATTTTATATTTAAATATATGTATTTATTGTCATGAATATTATATATGTTTATTTTGTAACGCTTGTTTCACGTGAAATATACATCAGATTCTTTCTTTAAAAACAAGAATCAACACATATTTTGTGTTGATATGTATACTTTGCTATGCAGTCACGTGATTGTAGCGTTGATATGTACTAAACGTTGTAATTTTTTGACTGATATACTTAAATAACTTATCGACAAAAAAAAATTTATATTCAGTAACGTTTGTTTCATATTAAACAAATTTTATTCCGACTACTTTGTCTAGTCAACACAAATCAGTAGTCACATTTGTTACGGTGCCTTCTTAAATAATGTATACGCATATGTATATGGTTATGGAACTTTTGAGTCTTGGGACTTCCTCCTTTGGCACACCAAAAATTCATTAGCTCTAGCGGTTGGTTAATGGTAGATACACGAAAAAAAACAAACAAAAGCATTTTTTTTCTTGAAACTAATCTATACTATGAAAAAGGAAAAAAAAATCAGAAAGAAATAAATATTAACGCCATAATATGTTTGGTTACACGAACAATGCGGTTTGATTAACAGCTATTAGCCTATTACGACACACCACACACGTTATACTTGACCATATCACCGCCATTCACAAGTATAATTAATACTTGCTAGCAATTATGCAAAAAAAAAAAAAAAAGAAGACCATAGGATAGTAGTTTTTTCCATACGCGTATACATTATTTAAGAAGGCACCGAAACGATCGAGAATATGATAAGGCGATCTGAGCAGACGATGGTATTGTACCGCGAAAAAATGGACTAAAAGGGGTTGTTGTTATTCTATTCGAAGACGGTGGTTACGCGGTGTCAATGGATACGTTCTACCGTGCCAATTTCAAGACCGTTATCGTGTCGATCCTTCACGAGACCTAAGACGTTGTCCTGCGACTCTTAAGATCTCTCTCGATTACATGTTTGCACTTTTATGTAAGGTATTTGGCATACCTAAACAGTCTAAAGTATGTTTAACCATTCTATTTGGGCTGACCTCCTCGAGATCTTGGTCTTGGTGGTGTGGCTCGAGTGGTCCTGGAAACGGTGACGGTTCCAACAGTGGCGGTGGCGGTTCTAACGGAGGCGGTGGTGGTATTTAAATAGACACACGTAAGTGATGTCACACACCTATTAAAACGAAAAGTCGTAATAAAAAAAATATAAATAAAATATAGTTAAAAGACACAACTCTATCGCCGCCGCCTCCGTTAGAACTGCCACCGTTTCCGTTCATTGTAGACAGTGAAGAGTTGTGTCTGTTTATTGTAGAGTTTGTATCTTTTAACTATATTTTTCATCACGAGTTTTTCGTTTTAATAAGTGTGTGATGTCACTGACATGTGTCTATTAAACACCGTCACCACCTCCATTAGAACCGCCACCGTTTCCAAGACCACCAGAGCCACACCACCAAAACCAGGACCTCGAAGAGGTCAGTCCAAGTAGAATGGTTAAACATACCTTAGACTGTTAGATATGTCAAATACCTTACATAAAAGTGCAAACATGTAATCGAGAGAGATCTTAAAAGTCACAGGACAGTGTCTTAGGTCTCGTGAAGGATCAGCAACCAGCACGATAATGGTTTTGAAATTGGCACGGTAGAATGAATCCATTGATCGTAACCACTGTCTTCGGATATAATAACAACAACCCCTTTCAGTCCATCTTTTTTCGCGGTACAATCCCATCATCTGAAGACAGTATATCCCATATACCATCTGAAGCTATAATGAGTCTCCCTCCAACATCTGAAAGCTGAACGTACATATAAAAAATATATACATTTTTGTTCAATATCTAATATAAGAATTGATGAAAGACGCAAACAAGGTGAAGGGAGCTTACTTTCACTTGCTTAACATGTGGTATAGGGACAATAAATTCACCCACATCCGTATCACCAATGGACCTCGAAAGACACAAACCACCAGGCCAGCATCGAAGTGGGAAGAGCTTGAAGCCACTCGTCCCTACTTGCGCCTTGAGGAATTGCACTCACGACATTGTCCAGAAGATGTTCCTTAGTATATATGGCAGCTGAATTACCATTGTGTCCATCAAAAATCTATAGACAAACCAAAAAAAGAAAGGATCAAAAATAAATGAGAGATTTTTTGAGTTCAAGAACGCTGTAGATGTCACTCTATAGTATATACAGAAGAATGTGTGTTACCCCGAAAACTGAAAAAGACGATGAAGGATCACCAGGTACCCTTTGACAATCAGTTTTAATCAAAAAGTATTCTTCTCCTTTCTTAGCAAGAGCAGCTTGACCATACTTGATAAGAGGCTTCTCTACTTTCTCGCTCCTCAGCTCATTACCAATGAGGGTTGCAAGAGGAACAAGCGTATGATTCGTCCTCGCTGCTTTTGACACGCTCATCCTTGTCCAGACTTCAGCATTGGCTAGAACAAAATCACAGACAAAATTATCATTTAGTATGAGTTGGTTTCGTGAATGCAAACAAACCAACTTCAAACAAACAAATACCAAAAATGCATACGTAATCTTTTGAATGCAAACAACCAAATACAAAAAATCTAGAGAGAATGCAGAAGAAAACCCTAATCTACAGAATTCTATAATCTTTTGAGATGCCGAAAAATAAAATGTGGTAAAAGTAGAATTGAGCAAATAAGCAACAGAGAAACTCAGTAGAAGAACACTATCGAAGCTTTTCTACACAAGATTAGGAACCATGAAACTCACCAGAACGAAATCGCGAGTAGCATACACAACAAATCTGGTATAAAGAATGGCTTCGTCAGATAATGCTAAGGTCCTCGTCGCTTCTCCGGGGGAGGGCGTCGTCGAGATTTCGAACGGAAGTATGAAACCCCTCAAAAGAAGAAGAAGAAGAACTTTGGAAAACTTTTCCATTTCCGTTTATTTAATTTGAATATCCTTTGAAAAAAAACAAAAAAGTTGCATAGTAGATTTTCTCAGATTGGAAAAGCGACGCGGGGGAAGGTTAGAAACAGCTAATTTTATTAGAAAAATGATATCCTTTTGAAATTACGTAATTACCCCTCAAAGTGCTGCTTTAGGTAAATTTAATTAATCCATATGTATGTATATTTTTAGTAAATTTTATAGAAAGCATATCTTTTATTGAAACGTATTGTGAAAATAGGAATTTATTACAATTTACTAAAGACAGTGAAGATATTAGGTAGTTTTAGAGTTCTTTTTTCAAGACATGTTAAATATTTAGAAAACTACCTTTTTCATTTAAAAAAAATTGTCTATCTTTTTAGTAAAAACAGGTTGACTTTTTTATTAGGACTTGATCATGTTGAGAAATTATTGACTAAATTGTAATTTACGAATGTTACAGGGGGCGCTTTTGTCGAGTCGAGAGAGAGAGAGACTGAGACAAGTTTATTAGATTAAATCCACCTGTCAGGCACGATTGGTTACGAAAATAAAGAAGAGGTGGTGCGCTGTGCAGCTGCACTTTTGTCACCATTTTATTCAAAATTGTGGTTCTCGTTTGTGTTTTGGGGTTCGTGTTTGGAAAAACCTATGGTTTAGTTTTTTCTTGTTACGTTTCTCATACACACACCATTATCACTATTTTAGAATAAATAATTTTCTTTCACATTTTGTTCTCCTCCAACAAAATATCTTCCTAGTTTTTTTAAAAATCTAAACTCAAAAAATGGTTCCTTTTTTAATTTCTCAAAGTCTTTCATAATTTCAAAAATGCTCAAAACAGTGATTAATTAAATAAAAACTACTAACATTTAAGTGAAATTACTTTACATTTGTTAAATATTTTATATTTAAATGTATTTATTGTCATTAATATTATATATGTGGTAGTCATTAATATTATATATGTTTATTTTGTAACACATTGTTTCACGTGAAATATACATCAGCTTTCTTTAAAAACAACAATCGACACATATTTTGCGTCGGTATGTATACTTTGCTATGTAGTCACGTGATTGTAGTGTCGATGTGTACTAAACGTTGTAATTTTTTGACTGATATACTTAAATAACTTATCGACAAAAAAAAAAAAAAATATTCAGTAACGTTTGTTTCATATTAAACAAATTTTATTCCTACTGTTTTTGTGTAGTCAACGCAGATCAGTAGTCACATTTGTTACAATTTCACTATTTCAATAGTTTTTTGTTTGTTACCACATCTTTTTGCTTTTGTTTTCTAATTGTTTGAACAAAACATTTCAATTTCCCTCTCTTGGAACCTTTCTTCGTATTGTGTTATGAACATGTTTACATATATGCATTATGGAATTGAGGAGGTTAACTGTAAAAGAATAAAACTAAAAGGGCAATCTCCAGTTATATAGTTAACCAGGTGGCCTTGAATGTAAAAAGAGTAAAGGGGAGAGAAAGAGAGAGAGAGGTGTGGTGGAGAGAGTGAGACCCACGTGAGTGATGTGTTGGCAAACTACCTTCCTTAAAATCCAAATCCATATATTATCCATCACTACTTTTTCTTTTTTCTTTTTCTTGTATATTTTGGTTTGGTATTAAATCCACGATCACTACTACTTTGTTTACCAGCCACTCCCCCGAGTTTTGTTCGTATTATGTTAATGTCGTTACAATATGCAACACATAAAAATCCTCTTTTTCTTTGCCATTGGTTTCTTCCATATATAATCCACACCTTTTGTCGGGATGAAACATTAGACATAAAAATTTAGTTTCTTAAATATACTTTATTTCCTACATTTTCCCAAATATACTTATACACTATTGTTCAAACAACATAGCTAACCAAATCATTTTTTTTTTTTTATAAAGAGTATTAAGTTCTAAGTTGGGCTAAACGATGGTTCATGACCTAATTTGTTGTTTACTTGTTTGGTAAATGATTCAGGAAGGATGTTACGTTTTACTTAATTTTTTTTTAATAACAAAAATTGATTGGTTCATGACCTATATAATCCATTTATTTATATACTAATGTAGATAAAATTTAAAACTAGTTACTGAAATTGCCTTAAAAATACTCTTCATTTCAAAATTAATCTAAAAAAAATATATCAATTTTTCGCACAAAACATGGTAATTATACATGCATTATCCGATTCAAAGTTGCAAGAATTTTTTTTTTTCATATCCGTAAAAATTCCTTAGTACCCGCGAGAGAAGAGAGTAGTCAAGAAAAGAACCTTATCCATTTATTTACTATCCTGACCGACTAAAGCTCATTATCACGAATCCACCGTCGGATCTTAAAAATGCCAAATCCAAATTGAACGGTCATGATCACCTAACCAAAAGCCAAAACAGTTTCTTGTCCAGAAAAATGTCTAATTTTTAAGATCTTTCCTTTTTCTTTTCTCTTTTTATTAAATAAAAAAAAAGCGAAACTTCGCTGGCGATTGAAGATTGCTGAGAAGACACGTCGTCTCTCTGAGAGAGCTTTTTCTTTATTTCTTCTTCCTTCGATTGTAAATTCTGGAGAGCGATTGTGTTTTTTTTTCTTTTCTTCATTCGTTCGGTGGTGATTTGATTAGAGAAGAAGATTTATTATGGCGGAAGTGATTAGCAAAACGAGTTTGTTCGTAGGAGCTTCTTGTGGGAATCATCACCGTGTTGTTGATGATTTCTCTGTTTCTCCTGTTAGTTTTGGTGGGTTTGGTTTGAAAAAGAGTTTCTCTTGTCTTCTTAAGGTTAAGAATCAAAAGCCTCTTAGAAGTGTTTTCCTTGGTAAACAGATCGTTCTCGGAGGAGGTGCTCAAACCGAGAGCTTCAAAAGGAGCTCTTCTTCCATCACAGCTCAGGTATATTTTATAATCTAGGCATGCGAGATCTGGTTTTAATGATCTTTCAAAGCTAAATTTTTCAAAGATTTTTTCTTTTTTTTAGGGGTTTATTGCTTTGATTTTGTAGTGAATAATCGATTTGTTTTTTTTTTGGAAAATCATGGCTAGATGTGGATGTTTTGGTTTTAGGGTTCTTGTGTTTTTTGAATTTGATATGTTTGGTTTTGTTGGATCTGGGAAAAATATATATGGTCTCTGACATGTGTAAATTTGCAGACGACTCTGAGGATTGGGACAGCTCAGAAGTGGTGGGAGAAAGGTCTGAAAGAAAACATGAGAGAGATCTCTTCAGCTCAAGAACTCGTTGACTCTCTCACCAACGCTGGTGATAAGCTTGTTGTTGTTGATTTCTTCTCCCCTGGCTGTGGCGGCTGTAAGGCTCTTCATCCTAAGGTTATCCATCCATCTCTACTTCTTCTTGGATGGACTATTTTATTTTCATGTTGGGGAAATGAATTCTCACAAGAATGGTTTGTGGATTCTTACAGATATGTCAGTTTGCAGAGATGAACCCTGATGTGCAGTTTCTTCAGGTGAATTACGAGGAGCACAAGTCCATGTGTTACAGCCTCGGTGTCCATGTCCTCCCGTTTTTCCGATTCTACCGAGGCTCTCAGGGTCGTGTTTGCAGCTTTAGCTGTACCAATGCCACGGTTCGTTCTCATTTGCATGAATCAAGAGAGAACTAATCAAAAAACCGTATTAATGTAGGTGTTTGTTTCTGATCTATATTTGCTTTTGTTTTTCAGATCAAGAAATTCAGAGATGCATTGGCAAAGCATGGACCAGATAGGTGCAGCCTTGGACCAACCAAAGGTCTTGAAGAGAAAGAGCTTGTGGCACTTGCTGCCAACAAAGAACTCAACTTTACTTACACACCAAAGCCTGTACCAGCTGAGAAAGAAGCTGCCACTCCTCATTCAAACCCAAGTCTCCCTGTTCCTCTTCCGTCCATGAGCAACAACGACGGAAAAACATTGGTCTCCGCAGGGAGATGAGAGTGACCGGATAAACATTTCCCTGTACAGTTTGCGTCGTAGTAGTAGCAGTACCTAAAGATGTCAGTTCTTAGAGCAGCCAGCCGGTTTAGTGGGGTTTAGTTTTTTTCGGGTCCCTTGAGCAAAATCGGCTATTGGCATCTGTGTTTTCTAGAGCAAAACCAGTTCCGATGGTTACTCGAGTTTTGCTCAGCTCTTATGGGATTGAGAGTGGAAGTTCATGCGCTTGTCTTCCACCTTCAATCAGCTTCAGTAGTGTTTTGGTTTCTTTCTTTGTTTTTATTTGCTTTAAAGTTTTTAATGTAATTAAAAATATCCAATGAGGATTATCATACAATGTCGTGAAGCACTTCTATGAATTGGTATCTTATATAGTATGTAGTATATATTAAGGTTTTTCTAATGTGGTGCTTACTCTGTTTGATATGTTGTCTCTTTGAAGTTATTTGTAAAATTAGATCGTTGGTTAACGACTACTTCAAGATAGTTAAAAGTTTATTGGATATTTATTAGTTTTTATAACAAAATTTTTGGTTTTCATATCAGTGAGAAGAAATACAGCAATTGCGTGGGAGTGGTAAAAAGGGATTGTTCTGTTACTAACTCTACTTCGAAGGCACCAAAACATATCAGAAAGTATACAAGATAAGATCTTCAAAGACAGCTTATAACAATATTCGAAAAACTTTAAAACAAAATTTATATTAAAAACCCTCCACTGCTCTGCTTGGCATCCTCATCACGCAAAAAACACACGTTTCCCATTTTGAAAGAGATTAACCAGACGTTGAGAAGATTATATCATCCATCGTCAACTGTTAGATGAAACTGAGCTTTCAGGTTTACAAGACACTCATTCTAGCATTTGATCAGCAGATGCAGATCCTTGGCTGCTGGCTTTCTGGTTTGTCTTCTTTTTGCCTGCTAACAAGTAGACAAAAACATCTAGTTACTACTTCCATTATCAATCCGCTAAATTACATCAAGTAATAAAAGGCGACTAAGAGAGATCAGGCTTTACAACAAAAGCACAAGGAATCACCTTTATTCTTTAGTTTATTGAGCTTCAAGTTCTTCTTTACGCTAAATTTTTTGGGAGATTTCTTGGTGTCTTCTGATGCAGCTGAAACCACAAGGAAGAGATGAGCTTTTGATTAACAAAGACGAAAATAAAAACGAAGTAACAAGATCAATAAGAATCCAAACAAAACCTGAACAATTTCATGAATTGCACAAAACAATATACAAAAGAAAAGACTGCAATATTAATGTTCCTATCTGTTGTTTTGCTAAAACCAACATGTGAATAAAACTTGAAAGAAACATACGAAAAAGATACAGAAGATATGAATATTCCAATACTGATGATACTATAGACTTGCATTTCTAAGCATTGAAAGTTAATTCCTAACTGCTATTTCCACAATCGAGTTAAATAAGATTTCTAATTACCAAAACTTCATTCTAGAGTTTGCATATCTCTGAGCATTTGAAAGTATATATATCTTTAACTGTTATTTCCACAATCGCATCATACAAGATTTCTAAGTGAAAAACTTCACTCAAGCCGCGAAATAAAGTGATCAATCAACACAACAAAAAAAAGAAAGCTCAGTAGCTTTAGAATTACCTTCAGCAGCAGCCATCTCTACATCTTCCATGGTAACAAGACCCTTGTCCACCATATCTTTTTGCTCCTGTTAGAAGAATCAAACAACCCTTATTACTTCAACTTACAAAAGGCTAATACAAAACCAAAGCTTTATAAATCGTCAGAAGGCTCATATCATAGCTAAGACCTAATAGTGCTGTGATTCTCCAACTTCTTACTATATCAAAAGAGAAGATGATAAAATAAAAAAAAGGACATACTCGGCGCCATTTGCGAAGGAGCTTTCTCTGACGTTTACCGGAGACGGAAGGGACGGGAACTCTGGTCTTCAATTTATTAGTGAGAGGATGTCCGTGAATGGCTCGTTTTCTATCAGCTTTCGCCTCTCTCTTCTTCTTCGCGATTTCGTTGTACTTGGCCATATCGTCTTCTTTCACTGTGTAATTCCCACAAAACCTTCGACGACTCCTCCGCCTCACTTAATAAAACCTAAAAACCAACTTCTTCTAAAACCCTAGAATTCAGCACTTTTGAATTGTATTTTGGGCCTTTTCCCAAATTTTTACTTGGGCTTTTATTGTCGACCTGCTTTCTAAATAGATAACCAACATGGATAAATCCGGTTCGGTTTGATTCGGCTCAAATTGAAAGACGCCGAATCACGTCGAATAATCTAAACAATAAATGTACAATTACGAACAACTGTAATTAACATTAGAACCACCAGATCCAGGTTAATATATGTCTAATCACATTCAAAAGTAGGAAAAAAAAAAAACCTATGGGGGAATAAAAAGGGAAAGCTCTTCTTCTTAGTTAGCACATGGGATTCCAGCTTCATCTTTCTCTCTAAAAATATCACAATTATGATCTCATAATGATGAGGGTATATATTTAAATAGTGCATGAATTATCTCATTGAATTTCATACATAGGGGGATTGTATTGTTGTTATTCTTGGGTGGGTATTATATATAGTATTTAATTATTTGATATAAAGGCCCATATGGGTGCATGTGAAATGTGAATAAAGTTAGATTTATGCAATTATTTTCCTTTTTTCGAATAATAGAAGATCATTTTTGATATATAGGATTCAATTGAATTTAATTTAGTAGCTACTGTCCATCTACTTTTACGATCAAACTACAACAATTAATTGGTTAATTAGACGAACCCTTGCCTCTCTTTTATATTTCGACATACACTTGTGCTTTGTATCAGTTATAATTAAGATCGATACTGATCTCCAAAAGTCCATTCACACACGAGTACGGAGTACTACATAGATATGAATATCTAGTACCAAAATTTGGATGCACGACAAGTAAAAGGGTTTGTGTGTTGGTTTTGGATGAGATCAAACTCATCAAGGATGCAATTTGAACGATGATAATATAGGTTTCTTAATTATATAGTTTTGGGGTCAATTAAGTTGTTTCTCCTACGATTTTTTTTTTGGTTTGTTAGACCGTTTTCAATGGTTCCAATTTTTTGTTAAATCTCATGGCAGCACTTAAAGTGCTACTTTGCTTATTCCCATAACCAATACGCATAGAGTTCAGATTCATTGTTGCTTTTCAATGAATCACACGAATATAGACAAAATTCGGTTACGGCTTGATGTCATACGCTATGTTAGAAGCCGAAGCTCACAATCCATATGTACTAGGCCGGCATTCATAGGAAATATATATATATATATATAAGCTTACATTTAACATATGTGATAATGTGTACATAGGCGACAAAATGTAATGTATTACATCTCTAAATGTATGCACGCAAGTGTCATGGGACGTTCCTAGTTGCGACTTGGCAATGAAGTTTCTTATTTTCTGATTTTAATTATATGTTCTATCAACGTGGGAAGATTCTCTCACGACCATCATAGTTCACGAGCATTTTTAATGACGCCGTTCTAAACAAAGAACATTCTCCCGACTATTGAAGAAGACATGCGAAAACTCGGAAAACATATCAACCCATGTAAAACTCGAAAGAGACCATTTTTTCTGGTGTGCAGTGAAAATAATAACACATGTAAACAAAAAAACACGTTTAATAATATAGTTTTCTTTGGAAACACTTTTATTTTGACTAATTATCAATCTTCTTAATTTGAAATGAAAAATAGTAAAAAGAGCACTATGTGAAGACACATTCTCTGCCCATGTTTCACTGTCCCACTAATCCCTAATGAGGACAAGGGTTTACAAGTCACTCACTGCCTTATGATTAGGCACTTCAGAAACCCAAGATTTCTTCTTATGTATTATATATACCATCATCATTATTTTAGTATTCTTTATCAGCACTAGTTGTTTGAGGTTGCACAGATCAGCAAACTGATAATTATATAACATTACAGGATATGGTCATGGATTTAGTGCTCCTCGAATTTTCGGTTCAACTTTTTATACACAATGTCGCATTTGGCCAATTTGTTTACACATCATCATGTCATAAAAATTGTTATCCGTATAGACATAACGCATGTGAAGAACTAAGAGTTGATAAAATAGAAATAATTTAACTATATCATACAAATACAAACTGTTACGATCGCCAATGGAGTTCGTATACTATTCCACCGATGGAAAAAGTAACATAATCATGATAAAATAATTGAAAGAGAGAGAGCCAGAGAAGGAGAAGATTAAAATAAGATTCTGATTAATCATTGTTATTCCAGCTTTTGGTTCCCAGTCTCTTATTATCAACTTCGCTTGGGGGCCTTCAATCTCAGTTGCAAAAAAATGCCATAAGTTTAGCCAAAACTAAAAAAACAGAAGAGCAAAAAAAATGGCGATTCCTAACCTTTTCTTCTTCTTGTATTACATCGGTTTCTTTCTTTTTCCTTTTGTTTCTTCTGAAACATTTCAAGGTTATGAACAAGAGATCTTGTTGGCCATCAAGTCAGACCTGTTTGATCCTTCAAATAATCTCCAAGATTGGAAGAGACCTCAGAATGCCACAGCATTTACTGCATCAGTTCATTGTCACTGGACTGGAGTTCACTGCGATTCATATGGCTATGTCGACAAGCTTCTTCTTCCCAACATGAATCTCAGCGGAAACGTGTCGGGTCAGATTCAGAGCTTACCTTCTCTGCAAGTCCTTGATCTCAGCAATAACACATTTGAGTCTTCTCTTCCTAAATCTCTTTCAAATCTCACGTCCTTGAAGGTCTTCGACGTGAGTGTGAATAACTTCTTTGGAACCTTCCCTTATGGTCTAGGGATGGCCACTGGTCTTACACACTTCAATGCCTCTAGCAATAACTTTTCTGGCTTTCTCCCTGAAGATCTTGGCAACGCAACTAAACTTGAGGTTTTGGACGTTCGAGGAGGTTACTTTGAGGGCTCGTTGCCTTCTTCTTTCAAGAATCTCAAGAACCTGAAGTTTCTCGGTCTTTCCGGTAATAACTTTGGTGGAAAGCTACCAAAGGTGATTGGCGAGCTCTCCTCCTTGGAGACCATCATTCTTGGCTACAATGGCTTCATCGGCGAGATTCCAGAAGAGTTTGGGAACCTGTCGCACCTTCAGTACCTCGATTTGGCTGTTGGGAACCTTATGGGCCAGATTCCATCTTCTTTGGGGAGGCTGAAACAGCTTACAACAGTTTACCTCTACCAGAACCGTCTCACAGGGAGGATTCCTCGAGAACTCGGTGATATGACTTCTCTTGTGTTTCTTGATCTGTCTGATAACCAGATTACAGGAGAGATACCTATCGAAGTAGCTGAGTTGAAGAATCTGCAGCTTCTGAATCTGATGAGGAATCAACTCACGGGAATCATTCCGTCAAAGATTGCTGAATTACCAAATATTGAGGTTCTGGAGCTGTGGCAGAACTCTTTAACGGGTTCCTTACCTATGCATCTCGGCAAGAATTCATCATTGAAGTGGTTAGATGTCTCATCAAACAAGCTCACAGGAAAAATCCCATCAGGATTGTGCTATTCCAGAAACCTCACAAAGCTCATTCTCTTCAACAACTCATTCTCAGGTCAGATTCCAGCGGAAATCTTCTCATGTCCGACCTTAGTTCGTGTTCGAATCCAGAACAATCTCATTTCCGGAACAATACCAACTGGTTCAGGTGACTTACCAATGCTTCAGCATCTAGAGCTCGCAAAAAACAACCTCACCGGTAAAATTCCAGATGATATAGCCTCCTCAACATCACTCTCGTTCATCGACATATCATATAATCAGCTCTCATCCCTATCTTCCTCCATTTTCTCAAGTCCTAACCTTCAAACCTTTATTGCCTCACATAACAACTTTGCCGGAAAAATACCTAACCAGATTCAAGATCGTCCATCTTTGTCTGTCCTGGATCTTTCCTTCAACCATTTCTCAGGTGAAATCCCCGAAAGGATTGCTTCCTTTGAAAAACTTGTGAGTCTAAATCTCAAGAGCAACCAATTGGCGGGAGAAATCCCCGAGGCATTAGCCGGGATGCACATGTTAGCTGTTCTTGATCTTTCAAACAACTCCTTAACGGGGAATATACCAGCAGACTTGGGAGCTTCTCCAACCTTGGAGATGCTAAACGTGTCATTCAACAAACTCACAGGACCCATTCCTTCAAACATGCTGTTTGCAGCCATAAACCCAAAAGACCTCGTGGGAAACGATGGCCTCTGCGGTGGAGTTCTACCTACTTGCTCTAAGAGTCTAGCTTTGTCAGCAAGAGGCAGGAAACCAGGAAGAATCCACGTCAATCACGCAATATTCGGGTTCATTGTTGGAACTTCAGTGATCGTGTCTCTGGGAATGATCTTCTTGGCAGGGAGATGGGTATACACAAGATGGGATCTTTACAGCAATTTTGCGAGAGAGTATTTGTTCTGCAAGCAGCCTCAGGAAGAGTGGCCATGGAGACTCGTGGCTTTCCAGAGACTGTGTTTCACTGCAGGAGACATCTTATCACATATCAAAGAATCAAACATCATTGGAATGGGAGCCATAGGGATTGTTTACAAAGCAGAAGTCATGAGACGACCATTACTCACAGTAGCTGTGAAAAAACTCTGGAGATCACCATCACCACAGAATGACATCGAAGATCATCACCAAGAAGAAGAAGAAGAGGACGACATACTCAGAGAAGTGAATCTGCTTGGTGGTATCCGACATAGAAACATTGTGAAGGTTCTAGGTTACATCCACAATGAGAAAGAAGTGATGATGGTGTATGAATACATGCCCAATGGAAACTTGGGAACTGCTTTGCATTCCAAAGATGAGAAATTTTTACTAAGAGATTGGCTCTCGCGATACAACGTCGCCGTCGGAGTTGTTCAAGGTCTCAATTACCTCCACAACGATTGTTATCCTCCAATCATTCACAGAGACATCAAATCTAATAACATACTCCTCGATTCTAACCTTGAGGCGAGGATAGCTGATTTCGGATTGGCGAAGATGATGCTTCACAAGAACGAGACGGTTTCTATGGTGGCCGGATCTTACGGGTATATAGCTCCGGAGTACGGATACACACTGAAGATAGACGAGAAGAGCGATATATACAGTTTAGGCGTGGTGCTTTTGGAACTGGTGACTGGGAAAATGCCGATAGATCCTTCGTTTGAGGATTCGATTGATGTTGTGGAGTGGATTCGGAGGAAGGTGAAGAAGAACGAGAGCTTGGAAGAAGTGATTGACGCGAGCATCGCCGGAGAGTGTAAACACGTGATCGAAGAGATGCTTCTGGCATTAAGAATCGCTCTTCTATGCACTGCGAAGCTACCGAAGGATAGACCGTCGATTAGGGACGTTATCACGATGCTCGCGGAGGCTAAACCTCGCCGGAAAAGTGTTTGCCATGGCGCCGGAGATTTGCCGATTTTTAGAAACTCGCCGGTGGTAGGACTGATTTAGAAGACGGAGGTTGTAGGGGTATTTTTGTTATTTGAGCACCTGAGTTTTTTAACGTTGGACTTGAGAGAGCCCACAGAAGTATAAAAATCAGCCCATACAGTGCACCGTGTAATATGGCCCTTGAACCGATGATTAAAAATTGTAATAAGTGCCTTGTTCAGTGGCTAATCCAGCAAATATGTATTTACCGGTGGATAAAAACTGTAAAATATATATTTTTAACAAAAAAAAATTAAAATTAGCAAAAATTACATTTGGTTAAAAATATTAAATTTGCCTACCAAAAAAAAAAAAATTAAATTCTGATTCAAATACAGCTAGTCAACCCCATTAGATTTTGTTATGGTCAAAACCACATACATATATTTATGACAATTTTTATGGTAATTTTGAATATCTTCAAAATACATAAAATGTCTTTTTATGATAGAATAAAATTTTCAAAATATCAATTAATTCTTTATATTTTGAATTTGTTTCCATTCTCGATAAAATAAAATTTTCAAAATATCGATTAATTCTTTATATTTTGAATATGTTTCCATCCTCTATCAAACAATTTATGATTCACAAATGCAATGGATTCTATCAAATATACATTGCAACCTAATATCTCTTCCAAGTTCAACATTTGATCATCAACACAATTCCAGTTTAATTTACAAAAAATGTTTTGTCTATAAAGTAAAAATAAAAAATATAAATATAAAGTACATCGTTGTAAGCTAAATATGAGTTTAATATATAATAAATTGTCAGTTTTTAACTTTTTTTTTTTTTTGCAAAAAAAAATATGAGTTAAAAGATAAAGTAAAATAGTCAATAACTTATTTAATTTTCCGTCAAATATAATGTATTAAATATTAACCTAAATATTAAATTTCATTGTTTTGTTTTTCTTTAAAAGTTTAACATAATGACAATGTAGTCAATTAAGTGAGTTAATAATATATCCTCTAAAATTAATTGTGTGGTAAATCTATTCTACTTCTTCATCATCATCTAGAATATATATAAATTGAGAGTGAGTTCCTCGATATTATCATCCAATCCAATTCAACAACTACAATTACCGCTAATATTCCTGGTTAGGAATGAAATTTCTGTAAAATTGTTAATTCCAATTTCCAAAAGCGTCGAACCTCTCCAAAGTATTTTTAAACCATCTGGAGAAACCAACCCCAAACACTCTCCACACCAACGGCGAACCGTTTCGATCGCAACCCTTCGTACCTTACCCCAAACACAAACCCTAGCAAATTCATTGTCGCGCCTGCTTTTGTTTTTTTAATTCCTCCCTATCTCTTTATATATATTTATCTCTCTCTCTGCCACAGAGAGTCTGCTCTCTCCACTGATAGTATTCTCTCACTTTGGTAAAGCTTCTTCTCCTCGCCAATGTTTTTTTTTTTTGTACCTCTCCTTCACTGTATTGTTTTGCCACCACACAAAGCTAGTTCCGTTTTTTTTTTTTTTTTTTTTATTGATGACTGGAGTGGTTCCGTAGATCTCTTTGAGCTTGTGTTGTTAGATAATGAGAGTGTATAGGCCTGATCAGACCTTAGGGCAGAAACAAGGCTTCTTTATTGAATTGATTACTTCTTCTTGTTATTATTATTACATTTTGGCAGTTCTGTGGAATTTCAAACTTTCTGTGTTGGGAGTGATATGAATTACATTAGGTTTATATTGTTTCAACTAGAATTCATTCATAGTCTCTTCTGAATTTAATGTCCCGTATGTAAACAATAGATGCTATGGAATCTTATGTCGATGATTAGTTTTGGGACCCTAATCAAATTTATATATGTTAGGGACAGGAGGAATCCACTCTTTCCCTATTGGCTTTGAGTTGGAAGCCCTTGACATTATTAGATTGCCCTTGATTTTTATTTTGGTTTAGGGTTGGTAGTGCTGGAATTTTCGTTATTCATTCTCGTAGATTTTTCAACTTTTTGGCTGAATGGTACATGTTTTTGTATATAGAGAATTTATCCTTTTCTTTTATTGGTATTTTCATGTGAATCTCTGTGGTGCTGTGTTAGTGACTAGATGATAAGTCTCCCGAGGTATGTTTAACGTAACTGTTATTAACGCTTTTTCAGCAGGAAGTGACGTGAAGGAGAACCCTTTTTAATGGAGCCAAATGAAGGAAAAGGGAAGGATCAAGGTGAAAAGCCAGAGGAGAAGGTGTATACAGTGGAGGCAACAGAGGATGTGATGGATATAACAGACGAAATAATGGAGGTAGACCAGGAGATGATGGAGGCAAAGCTTGAAGAGGTGATGAAAGCTAGAGATGAGAGAGGGGAGCACATTGATGTGCAGATGGAAGAAAATAACAATCAGGATGGGCAAAAAGATGAGGATATGCAAGCCACTGAGAGTATATCGGAAAGTTCTGAATTCAGTTCAGAAGAAGATGAACAATTGCTGTTGGGACGAGATGATGACTTGGATCATGAGGTAAGCAACTTAGATATCTCTTGGTCACTTTTTCAGTTGTATCATGACGGAGAAAGTGCGTATGTTTATCTAATGTATCTCTAAACAATTATTGTACAGAAACCTCTGAGCGAGGAAGAAATAGAAGAGTTAATTTCAGATTTTTTGGGAGTTGAGAGTAAGGTATTTAATCTCTTCTTTTGTTCAATAGATTTCTATTCAGGCCAATTTAACTTTTAGGTCTCAATCTTACTCTTTGTGATACCCCATTGATCTATAGGCTGCAGATGCTCAAGAAGCACTTGAAAAGGAGTCTCTTTCTAATGTAGAGAGTGAAGTTAGGAAGGAATTATCACAAACACTCAGTGGTGAAGAGGTTAATTTCTTTTTCTTACTATCATAGCTTCGAGTTCCTATGCTCGTTCGCATTTTAACATCTTATGAGAGTGCCTGTTTTAGTTGAATAAAGCTGTTGCTGCTGAAATGATGACTTTTAAAGATGAATGGGAGGCAACTCTTGATGAGCTTGAAACAGAAAGCTCAAACCTGTTGGTATGTTTTGTTGTTGATTTCTCTATTTCCTTAAAATATAATCCAAAGGGTTACACGTCATTCAAAAGAACTTAAACAGTTCTGTTTTCCTTGTTGTTTCTTTCTTTAAGGAGCAACTTGATGGTGCAGGAATTGAGCTTCCAAAATTATATGAGATGATAGAAAGTCAAGCCCCTAATGGTTGCCACACTGAAGCTTGGAAACAAAGAGCCCACTGGGTTGGGACTCAGGTGACAAAAGAAACTGTGGAATCATTGGCTAACGCTGAGAGGTTTCTTCACACTCACCGGCCTGTCCGAAAGTACGGTTTTTATTAGCTTCAACTTTTAGTTACTGCAAATTCTGAGTGTCGTGGATGGTATTTCTAAACATTTTCTGGTGTAGACGACATGGAAAACTTTTGGAGGAGGGAGCTAGTGGTTTTCTGGAGAAAAAGCTTGCTGATGGTGCTGCCAAAGAATCTTTAGCTGGAACATCTGAACTTGACTGGTCGTCTCTAAACAAAGTTTTTTCGGAAAAAAGGGATGAGTCTATTTCCTTTGGTAGTAAGGATTGGGCGTCTGTTTACTTGGCAAGCACTCCACAACAAGCTGCAGCCATGGGATTAGAATTTCCAGGAGTCAATGAGGTTAACTTTTCTATTATGTCTTTATTTTTCCTGTTAGTCCTGATGCTGATGATGATTTGCGTACGTTTGCATCTGTTAGTTATTCTTCACTCCAAGAAAAAAACATCAAACTTGACATCTCCTTTTCTTGGCAATTTAAAGTGGGTGCTTACTTGCCATAATACTTATTTTGCAAGCAGGCTTATGTTTCCTTTTTAGGTCCTGCTTGCAAGTCACTAATATATATGGTATAATTCACTGTTAAGCCATAACCAGAACAGGAAAACATACCGAAAAATAAAATTCGAGCGTTACTTGGTTATTATTAGTTGTAACAGTTTAAGATGATGGAAGGCATTATATTGACCTATGGAGGCAAGTAATGTTTATAGATCTTCTGTTTCTTATCCTGCTAGTTTAACGGAGTTGGACAGTTTCAAAACATTGCGCTTTAATAAAACTCGTGGCAGTCTAGAGTGATCATTGAAGTTTTTTGTTTTGTTTTCAGGTAGAGGAAATTGAAGAGATTGATGCAGGCTTGGCAGATCCATTTTTGGCCGATGCAATAGAAAATGAAAGAGAACTTCCCCTTTCTGAAGAACAAAAGAAAAATTATATAAGGGTATTACTTTTTAACTTTACTTCTTAGATTTCTGTGATTAAGCACCTTATGTTTCTGGTTGCTCCTTATGTTTCTGCATTTGTAGAGTTTGCAATAAAATCTATATATGAAATACCATTTAAGACTACTCGCAACTCCCGCCTTACCATTTATCAGCTTTAGTATGACATTAAATCACCTACAGGTCAAAGAAGAGGATGATTTAAATAGTGATCGTGAACTTCAACTTCGTTTGAAACGGAAGAGACGCAGTAAAAGATCTAAACAGGTTTGTTTTGCCTATTCTTTCAGTTCCTTGAGGTTATGTTGCATAAGTAGCATAGAGTGTCAGTAATATCTTCTATAGGGGATATCATAGTGAGCCTGATTTTGGAGATATAGTTGTGTTTTCCTACAACTTTCTCCTAGTTAAGATTAATGTTGATTTTATGTTTTATAAGATATAGTTTACTGAGGGTTATACATATTTAGGGGAAAGATGGTAATTTGCCTGTTATATAAGCTCTTACATTTTATTGCTCGATTGTCAAGTAATGGTTCTGTCTTATGTTATAGCGGAACTTGGGCTTTGGGGCTTGTGGTGCCAGGGGTTTTGTTGGTCTGAAGGAATAATTTTCTGGCTGACGTAGCAGTCTTCATTTGGTTTTATTTCAGGTTATCAGGTGTACGGCAGAGAATATGGATGATGACTGTGTGTATTTGAATGGGAATTATATTGCCCAAAGTTCTGGTGAAGATCGAGTAAAAATTCCTGAGACCAGCACTCAAGTTCATAACAATGAAGTCAACAGAGTGGAAAACGGGAAATTGTCTAATTCAGATGTTGATACCATGAGAGATGATTCACATAATCCAGCAAACAGTTTTAGGTGTACTGCCTGTAATAACGTAGCTGTGGAAGTGCATACTCACCCCCTTTTGGAAGTAATAGTTTGCATGGATTGTAAACGTTCAATTGAAGATAGAGTTGCGAAGGTATGTGTTTTTCTTCTTCCAGTTATATGTGACATATCAGAATATAATTACAATCTAGATCTCTTTAACGTGGTGAATAACTTGTTACATGGAAGGGGGACTAATATGGTGAATCCAGAGTAGGAACTAAGTTATTTTGTTGTCGTAGTTGATTCATGGCTAACCAATATTTAACTGATAGGGTTAAATTGTCTTTTTCATTTTTTTTTTTGCCTTCATCAAGAGTATCAACTTCTTTTGTTGCCATATTCTACTTTTTGTTATTTAGAGGATCACATACAATTCCATAATCTAATAAAATCATTGCTATATCTGTCTCTTTCTAACCAACTTTTACGATCAGATTGAAGACTCTTCGGAACGTAGTTGTGAATGGTGTGGTCATATTACTGACTTAATAGATTGTAGGACATGCGAAAAACTTTTCTGTGCCTCATGTATAAAGAGGAATATCGGTGAAGAATACTTGTCTGAAGCTCAATCCTCTGGTTGGGATTGTTGTTGCTGCTCTCCAATGCCCTTGCAAAGATTGACACTAGAACTGGAGAAAGCCATTAGGGATAAGAAGTCAGTAGAGTTGAGTTCTGATTCCAGCTCTGATTCTAGCTCTGATTCCAGCTCTGATAACAATTCGGCTGATGTTAATGTAGCAATCAGGTATTATCTTATACACATCTAGCGGATTTAAAATTCCAGCATGTTCCCAACGAATTTAGTTAGTATTGTTGTGTTACTGTTCTTACTTGCAAGATTTTTTTCTTTTAGCTCAAAGAAGAAATCAAAAAAGAGAATTCGGCGGATAATTGATGATGCTGAACTAGGGAAAGATACGAGAAGAAAAATTGCAATTGAAAAGGTCTTAACTTCTTCTGCAGTTATTTTCGTTATACTAGTACACAAACTTCGATTTTTATATTAATATTACTCATTTGGTTTCTTTATTTTTGTAGGAACGGCAGGAGCGTCTTAGGTCCTTGCAGTTTTCTGCCAGATACAAAACAATTAGCTCTATGGGAGACCTGAAATCTATTCCTGAAGGTGCGGAAGTTGAGGTTCTTGGTGATGCTCACAGTGGTTACATAGTGAATGTGGCTAGGGAGATTGGTGAAGGAGCTGTGAGGGTTCCTTGTAGCATATCTGCCAAACTAAAAGTCCATCAGGTTTGCATACCTATGTGCATTCCTATCATCATAACATTAATATACTTCCATAGTGGGCATTAAACATATAATATACCCATCTCGATTAGAAATGCTTATTTTAACCATTTATCTGTAAAAAAATACTTAATATGGAAATGGCTTTTGCTTTAAGTTTGGAGGTTTCTATTTTCAGGTAACCGGGATTAGATTTATGTGGGAAAATATTATTCAGTCTATCAGCAGAGTAAAGTCAGGTGATAAAGGCCTTGGCTGCATTCTAGCTCATACAATGGGCCTGGGCAAAACTTTTCAGGTGCTTAATTTTTTTTCATGCACGAGTCTGTTTGCATGTATCTTATTATCGTCCCTATTACACATAGCACTAGTGGTTAATAGTTTTTCGTTAATATGATGTGTGCTATTACTGGCTCTTTATTTCTTCTCCCACTGAAAACTACCAGGTTATAGCGTTCCTGTACACCGCAATGAGATGTGTTGATTTGGGGTTGAAAACTGCTCTTATTGTGACTCCTGTAAATGTGTTGCACAATTGGCGAAGTGAATTCATGAAGTGGATGCCATCAGAAGTAAAACCACTTCGCATTTTCATGCTTGAAGATGTTTCAAGGTATAGATTCTTCTATGTGAAGGTCTTGCCCTAATATAAGAATATATATGCATTCCCTCTCGTCAAACTGCACTAGATCTCAGCTGTCAATTCACTTCCTGCGCTAATGTCTTTTTTGAAGGGAGAGGAGATTGGACTTGCTAAAAAAGTGGCGAAATAAGGGGGGAGTTTTCTTGATGGGATATGCAGCTTTTAGAAACCTGTCTCTTGGGAGGGGGGTGAAGGATTTGAATGCGGCCAGAGAGATCTGTAGTGCCTTGAGGGTGAGACTAAAGAGATTTTTTTGTTTTCATGTTCTGCTTGGGATATTTTATTCTTGAAATTCTCTAAAACTATGTGGCTGCAGGATGGACCTGATATACTTGTTTGCGATGAGGCTCACATTATTAAGAACACCAGGGCTGACACAACGCAAGCTTTGAAGCAAGTTAAATGCCAGAGAAGAATTGCCTTAACTGGGTCACCCCTTCAAAACAATCTCATGGAATATTATTGTGTAAGTTGCTGAGGGAACCATAGAAATTTCTGAGCTATTTTCTTTTAGCCCCAGTTTCTTATGCTATGCCTCTACTGCAACAGATGGTTGATTTTGTCAGAGAAGGATTCTTGGGGAGTAGTCCTGAGTTTAGAAATCGGCAAGTGTTTCATACCAGTGTTTTTTTCTTTCTGCGTGCTATGATGTGATGATTCTAGTCATTTCAATCATGCTTCTCCATACCTGCAGGTTCCAAAATCCAATAGAAAACGGACAGCATATGAATTCTACTGCGGAGGATGTAAAAATTATGAACCAGAGATCACACATTCTGTATGAGCAATTGAAAGGATTTGTGCAAAGAATGGACATGAATGTGGTGAAAAAGGATCTGCCACCTAAAACAGTCTTCGTGATATCTGTCAAGCTATCGCCCTTGCAGCGGAAATTGTATCAGAGATTTCTTAGGTTATATGGGTTCAGCGATGGAAGAGCAGATGAAAGAATGAGAAAAAACTTTTTCGCTGCTTACCAGGTCTTGGCTCAGGTATAAATTAATAATAGCTGATTTGAGAAAAAGTTTTATATCTGGAAATTTTATTTGGTGTTTGTCTCATAGTCTCAATTTTCTTTGCGGTATTTCGTCCCCCAGATTTTAAATCATCCAGGGATTCCGCAATTAAGAAGAGAGGATAGCAAGAATGGTCGTCGTGGTAGCATTGTTGATATTCCAGATGACTGCTCAAGTGAAGAAAATACAGACTACAACATGGTTACGGGAGGTAATTATAAATTGTCACTGTTTTTATGCTTTATTTAAACTAGTATAATGAACAGACGCAACAGCTAAGATCAGACTTTTTTACCAACAGTTATCAAAGTATCTTAACACACTGTGTCATTGTTTTGGATATTGACAGAGAAACAAAGAACTATGAATGATTTGCAAGATAAAGTTGATGGCTACCTCCAGAAGGTAACTATAGTCTACTCAGCCTGACTAGACAACATTTTTAAGTAAACAGCGTGATAATGCACTCATCCTCTGAATCTAACCTTTTCTGTGTGCCAGGATTGGTGGGTCGACCTACTTCAAAAAAATAATTATAAGGTGGCGGAGTATAGCGGCAAAATGATTTTGCTATTGGATATTTTATCCATGTGTGCTGATGTGGGGGATAAGGCGCTTGTGTTTAGCCAGAGTATCCCGACACTGGATCTCATAGAACTATATCTTTCAAGAGTACCTCGGCATGGAAAACAAGGAAAGTTCTGGAAAAAGGGAAAAGACTGGTACAGGTTGGTATCTTGTTCTTTTATAATAGAAAGAATGCTGTTTGTACAGTTATGAAGGCTCTAACTCCCTTGGTGGGCGCAGAATTGATGGAAAAACTGAAAGCTCAGAACGGCAGAAGTTGGTTGATAGGTTTAATGAGCCTGATAACAAAAGGGTGAAATGCACTCTAATTTCAACCAGAGCGGGATCGCTTGGAATTAATCTTTATGCTGCTAACCGTGTGATCATAGTTGATGGTTCATGGAATCCAACCTATGATCTTCAAGCTATATTTCGAGCATGGAGGTAATTGTTAGACTACTGTGGGCATAAAATTTGTCAATAGTATAAAGTGTTGTGGCTTAGTATCACGTGAACTTATTGTTTGTAGGTATGGTCAAAAGAAACCAGTATTTGCATACAGGTTGATGGCACGTGGGACTATTGAAGAAAAGATATATAAACGTCAGGTATTAAAAGACCCAAAACATTTTAAAGTTTAGTGTTTCTTACCTTGAAGGAGGCATTTATGAATCAGATCTGTTAATATGATTAGGTGACCAAGGAGGGGCTAGCTGCGAGAGTGGTGGATAGACAACAAGTGCACAGGACTATCTCCAAAGAAGAGATGTTACACCTTTTTGAATTTGACGACGATGATGAGAAATCTGACACCGTAACTGAGATAAGCAAGCAAAATGAAGTGGCTCAATGCAATCTGGTGGAGAATTCACAGAAACAGAAGGCCACTTTACCTCGTGTTGGCTGTGACAAATTGATGGAGAGCTTGCTACAGAGACACGGGCCAAAGTAAGTTTCGCAAGCTTAACCATATTCACAATCGGTACTTACATTCCTTGCTTTTCTATGCAACTTGCTTTTTGACGCTCTCTGTTTTTCTTTCTTTTACTAGCTGGATTTCCAATTTCCATGAGCACGAGACATTGTTACAAGAGAATGAGGAGGAAAGACTGACAAAGGAGGAAAAAGACATGGCCTGGGAAGTTTACAGGAGGGCGCTTGAATGGGAAGAAGTTCAGCGGGTACCACTTAGCGAATCTCCAGTGCTCCCAAAACCTTCTCCTTCTGTACAAACAGAACCCGTACGCATGCCAAAGTTGTTCAACAGAAGTCGTTTTTTGATCCGTAACTGCACCAGAACTGCTCACCAGCTTACTCTCATAAGCCAAGGAATAAGAGTGGGGAATAGCACGTTCTGTGGGGAGTGTGGGCGCGTGTTAACATGGGCAGACGTTTTACCTGCAGCTAAACCTTCAGAGGTAAACTAAATAGGAAATGAAGATTGGAAAAGAAGTTGAGTTAGTCTTTTTCTTCTTTTCATTATGAGACTGGAACCCATATATATGGGAATAGTATCATTTGAAACTCCCTGTAGATTATAGATGAGTTACATTATAGTTTCATTGCGGAGGGCAAATCAGAGCGTTTGTTAGGGGTCGACTTCTAATCATGTTTAAACTTGTGTCTTGTAAATCTTAAGGAGATTAAGGATTTGTAACATCGATACTACTCTTTTTTGAGATTTGAATATACAACTTCTATTCAATATTTGCTATATTTTCGTACATTAAGGATATATGTTGCAGAAAGTAGAACGCTTATAATAAGATAAAGTGGGTTCGATTAGATTTTAGAGAGTGTTGTTCCGATTAAGAAGCTGATGTAAATGGCTGGGTAATTTTGCTAAATATAAATCTGGAAAAACAAAAGGATGTCTCAATATTGCTGCTTTGGATTATCCAATCAAAGGAAGAGCAAAAGAGTGACTAGAAGAAACTAAAACTTAATTTTGAGCAAACAGAGAGGCCTAAGCTTTCTGATTCAACCGTTGCCTTACAAAACTGATTCCCTGTACAAAAGGCTTAATAGGCGGCGTCAATTACATTTCCTACACTTCCCTCAACAGTTTCCACTGCTTCAGCTTCTTCTGCAACTGATCAGCCTCACTTCCAATTCCCATCTCCTCTACGCCTTTAACTATTGAGGTATATATTGTCTCATCTGGCTTACATCCACTTGTTAGCATTATCTCAACAACCTCTACTGCCATTTCCATCTCTTTATTCTTGCATAGCCCTTGGATCACCAACTTGTAAGTGCTACCTCTGATTCCATTCCCTCTATTGCTCGTCTCCTTTAAAACTTGACTCGCATCTTCAACTAAGTTTGCCCGGCAGAAACCATATATTAAAGAACGACGGGTTATATCATCGGGAGAGATTCCAGCATCCCGCATCTGATGGTACAGCTCCAATGATTTTTCCATCAGTCCCTTTCTGGCCAACCCATCGATTACAGAGTTATAAGTGATCAAGCCCGGCGGACAACTCGTGCTTTTAAGCAATCCAAGTAACTTAATCGCATCATCGACCATTCCCTCTTTGGACATGGCTCCTAGAACTGTATTGTAAGTGACAATGTCAGGTGAGCACTTTTGTTCCAGCATCTGGTAGAAGAAGTCGATTGCACGACTCAAAAGCCTGGCTTTGCATAAACCATTAATCAAGATGTTGTAAGTGACAACTGTTGGAGAGTAGGACGTCTGGTACATGATGTTTAGAATCTCCTCCACTTCATCCCAGTACTCGTGAGAACAAAGAGAATGTAGAAGAGTGTTGTAAGTTACGGTGTTCAGTTCCAGTCCATGAGATAGAATATGCTGAATGACCAAAGCCACCTCCTCTAAATTCCCTCGCCTGCAGTTATAGTTAACCAGAGAATTATATGTGACAATATCAGGATAACAACCTTCCACTGCCATGTCTTCTAAAACTTCCATAGCTCGAGCGCTTCCACAGTACCTGCACACGAGTTCAACCAAAACCGTGTATGTAATCATGTATGGAGGGCAACCATTCCGCAGTTGTTCCTTCCAAAACCTGATGGCTTGCTCAGCCTTCCCATGATCAAACATACACCGAATCACTGTATTATAGGTAATCACATCTGGAGGGCTCCCACTCAAGCTCATGTCTTCTAAGAGGACCAAGGCAGATCTTATATGCCCTTTCTTGCAAAGATTTCCGATGATCATGTTATAGGTAATAGTGTCTGGAACCCCACCAGACATTACCATTATTCTCAAGATACCCATTGCTTTATCCAGCTGATCAATTCTAGCTAGACCACGGACTAAGTTTGAGCAAGAAGGGAAATGAGGAACCTGATTATGACGTGCCATCACCTCGACAAGTTTGCAAGCGTCTGTTAACTTCCCATTGCTGCACAGGTTATGAAGGATCTCATTGTTTGTCTCTTGGTCGTTTTCGGTAATTGGTCCATCAGAGGATAAACTCGAAGAACCTAAATGCTTCCTCGGTTTCACTCTGGCTCTCAAGTTAGTACCGACACCATAGTGATGGAATTCTGAGCTTCTCTCAGTAACATCATTTACATGGTCGATGCACACACCATTGAGCACGCCCTGGCATCTCATCATATAAACATCCTTTTTCAACACAATTTCTTGCTTCAAATCTAAAGAAGACATCTTTCTGCAAGATAAAGGATTCAACAAACAGAGATTCGTCTGCTTTGGAGACAAACTTGGCATATGCAAGAAGTGAACCTCAAGTAGCCAATTTGATGAAGCCATCTCTCGACCCAGTTTAACAAAGCAAAGATCTTTCCTTTCACAAAATCGTATTAGACCCAGAAAAATTTGCTGTACGGAAGTTCAATCCTTTGCTGTAAGGAAGCTCAATTCTTGGAGAAACCAAACCTGTGAAAAGGAAAGATACAAGCTTGAAGCTTCAGACAGAGAAGCAGAAACAGATTCAAACAAAAAAAGAAGCAGAAAATTCTCAAAGTAGGGATAAGTTTGAGCAACCGAAGCAAACACAAATCTGGAGAAATGAGTGTAAGAACGCACTCACCGTTCGTTCGTTCGTTCGTCGAAGCTGTGCGAGTCTTTTTGGCTTCTTCAACGCGGGGTTTGAGAGAGTTGATAAGTAGGGTTTATACTTAATTTACAATATACACCCTCCATGTCTCTACTTTTTTCATTTCTTTCCAATCACTTCTGAAATTACATTCACCTCCTCTTTTTCTTTATTCTCTTTTGTATTATTGGTACTTTGACTACTAAATCCCACTGCGATTTTGGTAAATAAATAAAATATACCAGCATTTAACGCGCTAGATACTAATATTATTGAATACAAATAAATTAATAGTAAGAAAATTATGGTTGTGCAACACTTAAATAAGTAAACTCGTATTATTGTAATTCAGCACTCTTGATCTAGAAGATTGCATTATCATATTCAAATTTATAATATGTTGGTCCAAAAATATTAATAATTTGTCGATAACCTAATTTTTTTTGGTTCAATGTATATTACAATAACTCTTTTGGGAAAGACAATATGACATGATCGTATTCAAATTATCCGCCCTGTAAATACAAATCTTAATCTAGTAATATATACTTACTTATCTAAATTAGTAAAATTTCTTTATATAATTTGTGTGGATTAGCTGTAATGTTAGTAGTAAAAAATGTTTTTGTTGTTTTTGGGTGTTAAAAAGACCCAAACAAAAGTCATAAAACAACAATTATACGTAAAATGAAATAGTTTAATTGCTTTATATGGGTGGGTTGGGTTCCCTTGAGTCTTGAGAGAGAGAGAGAGAGATAGAGAGAGAAAAACAAAATATTCGTAAAGAGTAGTTGCATAGGAAATTGCATCTGCTTGCTTTTAGAAGCGTTATAACTTATAACCAAGCCAAGAAGACATCATCACACATCAAAATAGAGGGCAGCAGCGCAAGGGAAGAAGAAAAAAAAATCCCAGAAATATATATTTATATTATTTATCAAAAGCCCAGAGCACCAAAAGCCACCCACATGTTTCATCATCTCATGATCTTAAAATTGTTTGTAGAAAAAACAAGGTGATGATGATGATGATGATAAGAGTTTAATCTTAAATCTTTGTAAACCCAGTGAATCAAATAAAAGTGTAGATTAGATTAGATAGCTGTTTTTTTTTGCATCTTGTTTGTTTGATTTTGGTTCTTCTTTTTCATCAGAGATTTTTTTTAATATCACAAAGAAAGAAAGAAACCCAAAACAACAACATATGTGGATGGACCTGTAGATTTAATTCCAATTTTGCCCTTTTCTTCTTCTTCTACCTGATTTTTTTTTTTATTTTGTTTTTCTGGGAATATTGGAAAAAGGTTTGGTTTCATTATTTTGGACCTTTTTATTTTTATTTATTTATTTATGGTTTGTGTGTGTTTGTGGCTTAGCTTTTGAATTTTCTTAATTTTTATGCAAACATGGAAAATGACATGCGATAAGAAGATAATCTGAATCTAGGGTTAGATCTGTTGAAAACTGGATTATTCAATTTTTACCTAAGATTGATTTCAACGATTTTAGATTTTAGGGTTTCTTCAGATCTTTTACATCCTTGTTGATTGTTAATTTTTTTTTTCTGATTTGTTGAATCTGCTGGGTGCAGTAGTTGTTGATGGAGCTCCAGCTGTTTTGAGAAACCCTAAATCAAAGACTATGTAAGCATTTTCCTCTTTTTTTTTTTTTTTTTTTTTGAATGATTCTTCATAATTAGCGATGATGAACCTTTTATATATGTAATCTCTCGTACTTTGCCCTTAAAATCCGCACACCATTTTGTTGATGTTATTATTGTTTATTATTTATAGTTTTTGGTTGTGATATTCTTGAGACATGAAATTTGTAGTGTTGGCACAGAAGTAATGGGGACAGAGCTTATGAGAATCTGTGTTAAAGATGAAAGTGATGATTTGCCATCTGTTCCTCCTGGGTTTGAATCATATGCCACTTTCACTTTAAAAAGGCTACCCCCTGGTTCTTCTGATAAAGCCATGACTCCCATTGAAACTGTTCCTGTTACCGAACAACCCAAGATGGAAGTTGAGACCGATGAATCCAAAGCTGCTCGCTCTCTTCGCCGTAATAGACCTTGGATTAATTATGATGATGATGATGATGATGTTGCTAACAATGACAATGCCGCATCTCAACAACATCTTGATCAAGTGAGTTCTTTGTTTTGCATTTACTTTATAACAACTTGTGTTTCCATCTTGATCAACTTGCCTTTCTCATGCATCTGTCTTGTTGCAGAATTCTAAAGTCGAGCCTTCTTTACCAAAGGGTGTGGTTAGGGGTTGTGAAGAATGTAAAGACTGCCAAAAGGTTGATCTCAGTTAATGCTCAACTATAAATGTCTTTCCCTTTAGGATTGGATGCCTTATCTTTTCTTGTATCGTAGTTTTCTCATGACCCTCTAACGTCATTTTCACAAGTTTGGCAGGTAACTGCGAAATGGCATCCAGATGAAGCTCGTAGGCCTGACCTTGAAGACGCCCCTGTATTCTACCCGAGCGAAGAGGTCTTGTTCATATTCTGTACTTCCAAACCTTTTGAACTGAATTTCTATGTAAATAGATCCATATATCTGACATAAGCTGCAAACCTGTTTCTAGGAGTTTGAAGACACTTTGAATTATATAGCTAAAATAAGACCGGAAGCTGAAAAGTATGGAATCTGTCGCATTGTTCCTCCTCCTTCCTGGAAACCCCCCTGCCCACTGAGAGAAAAGCAAGTATGGGAGGGTTCTAAATTTGCGACTCGTGTCCAAAGAGTTGATAAACTTCAGAACCGGAGTTCAATGAAGAAGATTTCAAAGCTTTCTAATCAAATGAGAAAGAAGAAAAGAAAGTTCATGAAAACGGGAACGGATCCTGTCACTAGTGGCATGAGCGATTCCTGTTCTGCAAGCACTGGAATGAGTGAACTTGAGACGTTTGGGTTTGAGCCTGGTCCAGGGTTCACACTAAAAGACTTCCAGAAATATGCTGATGATTTCAAGGCTCAGTATTTTAAAAAGAGTGAAACTTCTACAGACAATGAATGTAAAGTTGGTAATTCCATAGACTGCTGGGAGCCAGCAGTTGAGGATGTTGAAGGTGAATATTGGCGGATAGTAGATAAAGCAACTGAAGAGATAGAGGTGAACTTTTGTTCCAGTTGTTTATTTTATTTTATTTGGGGGTTTATGTTTTGTATCTCCTAACTGACGCAATGATATTTCAATATAGGTTCTATATGGTGCTGACCTTGAAACTGGGGTATTTGGTAGTGGATTTCCCAAGACATCATCAAGTCACAATGCTTCTTCTTCAGAGGAAAAATATGCAAGATCAGGCTGGAACTTAAATAACTTTCCAAGGCTTCCGGGATCCCTCCTTAGGTACGAGGGCAGTGATATTTCCGGTGTCCTTGTGCCGTGGTTGTATATTGGGATGTGCTTTTCTTCTTTCTGTTGGGTAAGATTGATCTCTGTGAATTGCATAATTTTATTTTGCATGTTACATCATATGCTGAGTTAGGATATTTCCTTTTACTGAAATCAAACATAGGCTCATACTATAACTTATAACTACAACAGAATGCACTTATTATGAATGTGATCGAATTTCTCTGCTACATAATTTCAATGATCGGTTATCCATTATTCGCAAAGCTGATATATTTAATTCAATTTCCGAATAAAGTAAGGTTGAGGATATTTATTTCATCATCTGAAAAACCTGAACGAAATTGATTATCGTTTCATATCTTTTGTCTGTTTCAAAACATTCCGCATATGGAACTCTTCCCAAATGCTTTAGTGTAACATATTATAAACTTTTCTTAAACCAGTGGATGTATTTTTCATTACTCTACATCTTATTTTGCTCTGACATTCCTTTTGTTACTGCTTTTTGTTTTTGTTTCCTTGATACAGCATGTTGAAGATCACCACTTGTATTCGTTGAATTATATGCACTGGGGTGCACCAAAATTGTGGTATGGTGTTGGGGGGAAGGATGCTGTTAAACTCGAGGATGCGATGAGAAAGCATTTGCCGGACCTTTTCGAAGAACAGCCTGACTTGCTTCATAAGCTAGTAAGCATTAGATATTTTCCATTTCTGTAGTTAATAACCCTGTAGGAGTTCTATAGATCCATTTTTCATCCTCTAACGACTTGCTCCTGATTTAAATACATTTGTTGCACATCATTCTTTCGGTATCGTTTACGTAACATAAATCCTATGATGCTCTTTCGTGTAGGTTACACAACTCTCCCCATCAAAACTGAAAACCGCAGGAGTACCTGTGCACCGTTGTGTCCAGCATGCTGGAGAGTTTGTCTTGACTTTTCCCCGGGCATATCATGCCGGGTTTAATTCTGGTTTCAACTGTGCTGAAGCGGTAAATGTAGCACCAGTTGACTGGTTGCCTCATGGGCAGATTGCCATAGAGTTATACTGTCAACAGGGTAGAAAAACGTCCATCTCGCATGATAAATTGTTGCTTGGGGCAGCAAGAGAAGTAGTGAAAGCTGACTGGGAGCTGAACTTACTAAAGAAAAATACTGTAGATAACTTAAGGTGGAAAGCATTTAGTGGCAAGGATGGAATTTTGGCAAAAACGCTCAAGGTAGAATTATCCTTTGTCTTGATTCTAGAAATTAGTTGCTATTTAGTGTGAATGATTGGAAAATCCTGAAGTCGTTGTTAATTTAAGAGGTATCTTTGTAAACCGGTATCTTTATTTAAGAGGTATCAATGTGGTGATTAATTGACTTTGTCATGTTTTATATAGGCACGCATTGACATGGAACGTACCAAAAGAGAATTCTTGTGCAACTCTTCACTTGCATTGAAGATGCACACTAATTTTGATGCTACCAACGAGAGAGAGTGCTGTATATGTTTCTTTGACTTGCACCTGTCTGCTGCTGGTTGCCGTTGTTCCCCAGAGAAGTATTCATGTTTGAGTCATGTGAAGCAGTTGTGTTCATGTTCATGGGTCACTAAATATTTTCTATTTCGCTATGATATCGATGAACTGAATGTACTTGTTGAGGCAGTGGAAGGGAAACTGAGTTCTGTATATAGATGGGCGCGTCAAGATCTAGGATTGGCATTAACTACACAAATTTCAGGAACCAAGATGGAGATAGATGAGGAAGAGAAAGTGCACAAGGACCTGAGTCCACAAGCAGCTGCAATTTCAGCGAAAGATGTGCAGTTGAAAGTAACATTAAGAGAAGATCTAAGCAAAGGGTTAGAGAAGGGGAGTAAATTATCAGATGTTAATTTACTTCTGAAAGACAAGGAGGAGCAGTTAACGTCAAGCCACTGTATAAAGCCTGTCAAAGAAGAAACTGTATATGATTCTTCTGATCCAAAAGTTTCAGCTTGCCAATCATCTGAAGGAGGTATACTTTCTGTGACAACTGCAAAGCCCGTTAGTGGTAAAAAGAATTCACAGATTCTACCCAATGATGTGATACTCCTCAGTGATGATGAGCATGACAAACCTAGGAAACGAGGTTCGGTGAGAAGAGATGCAGTTTCTTCTGGCAACAAACTGGAAGTACGAGAGAGACCAACCCACGTTTTAGCATTAGAAGCTTCTGCTAAAATTGCTGCTCCAATTTGCCGAAGGCTAGGAGATTCTTTGCCTCATACCCGAAACGCTATATCATTGCCTACTAATGACCAAAGAGCGACGAGGGGGGATGTACCGAGTTCTGCATCGCACATGGAAGTTAATGCCGAGGCTGGTGTGCTTGCTCAGAATATATGTAACAGAATAAACACTAACAACCACGGTGGTGAAAAAGCTACTAGTTGTAAACCCAAAAAGTCTGGAGGTTTGGTGATATTGGATGTGGTTGATGGGGCAAGAAGTAATTCAGGTACACCATCTTGTTCGCAAAACAATAGTCCAGATGGGTTCATTCGCCAAAAGGGTCCCCGTATTGCAAAGGTCGTGAGGAGAATCAATTGCAATGTAGAGCCTTTAAGTTATGGATGTGTGTTTTCTGGAAAATCATGGTGCAGCCGCCGAGCAATTTTCCCTAAAGGTGACCTGTGGTCAAGTATTTTTGCAATTTGAGAACAAAAACAGTTATACATTTTGCAAGTGTTTAATGTCTTTTCTTATTTGGTGCAGGATTTCGTAGCCGGGTTAGGTACCTAAACATTTTGGATCCAAGAAATATGTGCTTCTACATTTCAGAAATTCTGGATGCTGGACGCGACAGTCCATTGTTCATGGTCAGTTGGTAGATAGATGCTGATCTTATTTGACTAACCGTATTATATGTCAGAGTAGTGTTTCAGTTTATTACATAACCACATGAATATTTCCGGAGAAAAAGGGTTGTATTGCCTTGATTATATTGGTAATTGTGTGGTATGTTCTTCTTCTCAGGTTTACTTGGAGAGTAATCCCAGTGAGGTGTTTGTTCACTTGTCGCCTACAAGATGCTGGGAGATGGTAAAAGATAGAGTGAACCAGGAGATAAGTAAGCAACACAAAGCCGGAAAATCAGATCTTCCTCCTTTGCAACCCGCTGGGAGTCCCGACGGTTTTGAAATGTTTGGATATTCATCACCCGCAATTGTACAGGTAATTCTTTACAAGTTTTGAATTCGGCTCGGATTTATATAATTGCATTGAAACTTATATGGACGGTTTTGTAATTATATGTACAAAGAAAACTATTTCAACAACAATCCTAGGTAAAACCAACTTTTTAGATATCCTCTTCTTCTCTGTTAGCTAGAAAGAGTCGAATAATAGCACTGTTGGTTTTGAAAATGTAAAGCTTCATTTGTAAATCTTGTTGATAGATACTCTAATGTGATTAACAGGCTATCGAAGCATTAGACGTGAATCGAGTATGCACAGACTATTGGGATTCCAGGCCTTATTCGCGACCACAAGTTCAGTTCCCTGCAAATCCTCTTCCCAGAGAAGTCAACACAAGTGTCAGATCATTGGGTGTAGGAAATGTTCAGAATGCCCCCCAACACCGGTTATTACCTACCGGAACAAACTCTATTCTCAAAGTTCTGTTCAAGAAAGCTAACATGGAGGAACTAAGCTCACTTCAAGAGGTTTTAAGTGAGTCTAACTCGGATTTGGTGACCGAACTTGTGAAGGAAGAGCTCCAGAACCGGCGTTGATATGATTAGAAGGGAATTGATTTTAGTATGTACATACGGAGTTGAATCCAGTTACTGTTTTGCAGGATGAGGCTCCCTTCCCTACTCATTCTTTTTGGCACCCTTACAGAGGAAGGATATAAGAATATAACTAAAAAACCCAGTTTCTTCGTCTGTCTCATAACAAAAAGAAAAGAGAAAGAGAAAGATAGAAGTTTATATAGGGTTCTTAAAACCATTAGTTTTGGATACTAGTCGGACTCATGTGTGGCTTGGTTTCCACATCAGTTTACTAGTATGACATTGTTTCTCTGTTTTGAAGTCCAAAGGACATGAATTTAAGGACAATGATGACATTTCACCAAAGCGTTTGAGACTTTTTGAGTGATGATGAGAAAAGTGGTGAGTTGCTTTCAAAAATCAAAACTTAAATACTTAACATTGGTACCACCCAAAAAAAAGAAGTAAACTTCTGGATAACCCAAAAGTGAGGAATCATTGTAACAATTTTATTGAGATCCTTAATAATAGTCATAATAAAGCGTACTTGCAATAAACAACACTTAATAGTTAATAGACGATACTTGTTGACGATACCCAAAAGAAAAAGGAGAAGCATAATACGGTTTCGCCAAATTAGTTCCGGCTTGGTTCTTGTATCGTCTGCACTGCTTGCTGTCAAAGAAAACATCAATTTCATATAGATTGTTGTTAAACTTAACCGCGAATATGGATAGGGTGAGAAATATGAATAATTCTTACTTGTAAGCAAGACAATGTGTAATGCACATCACTTGTTGTTATCTGGTGGTGTATAACCATCCTGATCCTGAAACCACAATAAATAGTGAAATTGTAAAGCCTATACATGTTCACGTTTACAATTACATGTTATATATAGTTTAATGTTTTTGTCCGATATGAAATGACAATTCTTAGCATGTTAATCAAAAGTTTATTTTTGGTTTCCCTCGCAATTTAGAAAAGTGGTTTGTATGTAAACGCAAATACTTCACATACCGGGATGAGTTTTCCGGGATGACGAGAATGCCATTCTCCTCTAGAGTCCTGCGCAGTTTCTCAGCTGTAAGTCTTGAACCATCCTCCATATCCATGAAAATCTGAATAAGAGGCATACACTTAAATTAAACAAATTTCACTTTTTCTTGATAACGATATATAAGTAACTAATTTATATAGTTTATCACACTATCTTAATTTAAATCCTGAATAATGGTTGTGATAATACGCACCATGTTGGTCTCCACGGCTGTAACATTTACTCTAATCCCTTTCATTTGATTCAACCCTTCTGCAAATATATTATGTAATGAGGTTTTTTTATTCAATTGATTATTAGGGTAAAAATAAAATGAGTGTTGCATACGTACCAGCTAACAACTTGGCCTTCTTGTGGTCATGTTGTAGCTTTGGGAGGTTCTCTTGAAGTGCAACCAAAGCGGCTGCCCAAAGAACGCCAATTTGTCTCATTCCTCCACCTAATGCTTTCCTTACTGTTTTCGCCTTCTCTATGAAGCTTTGCGAACCAACAATTACAGATCCTATTGGAGCTCCAAGACCTTTAGATAGACACACCTGAAAACAGAGTGTGTGTGAGTGCGTCTCACTCATCTTTAAGCCAAATTTTTCACATTTTAAAGAAGAAAAAGAAAGGAAATGGCACCGAAACAGAGTCAGCAGCCTTCACAAGCTTATGGACTGGAACTCCAAGTGCCTACAACAAGAAGATTTCATTTATTAATTATGAGTCTTATAATGGAATTACAAATGGAAAAGGGACAGATGATTGATCTTACGATAGAAGCATTGAAAAGACGGGCTCCATCAATATGGAGCTTTACACCATGTCTCTTCGCAATCTCTCCAACTCTCTCAGTGTATTCCACACTCAAACATCTCCCACCACAGCTGCATCAATTATTACTCATAAGAGACCAATTAGTTTATATTAATGCATTCGAACATGGCCCTAATGGAGAGAGTACTTACTTGGCATGAGTGTTCTCCAAGCAAATCAACCTTGTCGATGGATAAAACGTGCTTCCTTTAGGATCTCTGATGGCTGCTTCTATAGCGGCCAAGTCCATGGTCCCGTCTTCTTCATTCTTGATCGTCTTGGGATGCACACCTCCGATGGTCGAAATCCCTCCATTCTCGTAAACATGGATGTGACAGTTGTCTCCAAGAATCACCTCGCTGCCTCTTACATCGCAGTGAACCATCACGCTGATCAGATTTCCCATTGTACCGGATGGCACAAAGAGACCCGCCTCTTTCCCCATCATCTTGGCCATCTCATCTTCAAGACGTCTAGCCGTTGGGTCGTAGCCTAGGACGTCATCATCCACCTCAGCGCCACACATTGCTTCTCTCATCGCATCGGTCGGTCTAGTCACGGTATCTGATCGTAGATCTACACTTCTCATCACCATTTTTACACCAAATTTACCTATATTACATTGTTTTTATTTTATTTTTATTCATTTGTTAGAAAGCCATAGGAACACTTTCGAGTCCCAAACACCTATAAAGTCGGAGTTGGATATTAAAAAAACTTAAAAAAAAAAAAAAAAAAAAAAAAAAAAAAAAAAAGAGAAGCAATGTTACTTTATAAATCTGAGAACATACATATTAGATCTTATAATTACTCTGTTTTTAATATGAGACAATAGAATAAGGAGAATATTAGAAGGAATCATTTAATTAGACTATAATTTAGATTCACTTCCCTAGTGTGAAGTATAATCAAAACATTTTAATTGTAAGATTTATATATGTGGTGTTGAGACTTGAGTCTGTTGAGACATGAAAATGGTGCTCATGCATGTTGAGTAACAAGATTATAGAAAGGAATAAACACATGATCGACAAAAAAAAAAAAAAAAAAAAAAGGAATGAACACATAGAGTATTAAAATATCTAAAACAAGAGGAGCTAGTACCTGTATAAATGAAGAAGGATGCTCTTGTTTCTTACGAAAGTGTTCCAATTCAAAGTTTTTTAAATAAGCTTGCTGTGACCTGACATCATCAAATCAACATATTATAAGAATTCCCTATATATTAATTGAGAAGTATTTTGGCCAAAAAGCTGATGTGTCAGTATTATAAAACTCTAAAGCCAATTTAAGTTTTAATTCTTATCTTCCACATTATTTACATTAATTTGTCGTCAAGATGATTTAATTCCCAACAATTTTTATTAAATTGTGCAAATCACAAAATCAATTTAATATTAATAACATTTTCATCAGTAAAATTAATATATATATATATATATATCAAAAATTAATATATAAATGATTCAATTGGTTATTGTAATCACACATATTTTTTTATTATCCAAATCATTACATGATGTTCACTTAAATGATCTCAATATAATTATAGAGCTCTAAAACCAATTTAAGTTTTAATTCTTACCTTCCACATTATTTACATTAATTTGCCATCAAGATGATCCAACAATTTTTATTAAATTGTGCAAATCACAAACTCAATTTAATATTAATAAGATTTTCATCAGTAAGATTAATATATATATCAAAAATTAATATATAAATGATTCAATTGGTTATTGTTATCATACATATTTTTTTATTATCCAAATCATTACATGATGATGTTCACTTAAATGATCCCCTATATATTAATAGGAAAGCATTTTGGCCAAAAAAACTGACGTGTCAGTATTATGGAGCTCTAAAGCCAATTTGAGTTTTAATTCTTATCCACATTATTTACATTAATTTGTCATCAAGATGATTTAATTCCCAACAATTTTTATTAAATTGTGCAAATCACAAAATCAATTTAATATTAATAACATCTTCATCAGTAAGATTAATATATATATATATATATCAAAAATTAATATATAAATAATTCAATTGGTTATTGTTATAACACATATTTTTTTATTATCCAAATAATTACATAATGTTCACTTAAATGATTTTAAAATATTATCGTTAAGATAATCAACTATAAAAATAATTAAAAAAATAACAATTAATCTCTCATAAAACGTGGGTCTACTACCTAGTTACTATTATTTGAACAGAAAAAACATGGACCCTGAAGCTAAATTAAGAAGAGCTTCTTCAGATTTGGATGTTCCTTCTAAATGGCAGAGAAAGAAATAAAATATTACAAGAATCTTGAAGAAACAGAACCTTTTTGGTCTCAACAGCTAAAGATTCTTTCTTAACGTGAGTCTTCTTTTCTTTTTAATGTATTGTGAGAGAGATAGAGACATGAAAACAAAGGTGAGCGAGTCAGTGCCGCGTGGATAATTTATGTGGGGTTGGTTTTGAGACTTGAGACACACTTAGGCCACCAAAGGTACCATTTGGCTATCATGAACGCCATAGAAAATTAGGAACCGTTGGCATTGAAACTTAGAAAGAAAGAAACGACAAAATCTTTTGTTTGGTTTGATAAGGACAAATAAACTAAACAATTAGTATTGAAGAAAGTAATGTTAATGTTCACGAGAAAAGGATGAAGCTGAGTTTGTATTATTTTATATCGGAAATACACACATACATACGTGTCCTAAGGCAAACGTATTTCACGAGATTGTTGTCTTGTTATTATTCTCGGACTCATCGACGAACCAAAAGTTTTAATATTCATAAATTTCAATTGCAAATCAGTAAATTGATCTAGGACACATGTATAAAAAACATCACCGTTAAATAGTGTACGGAGATACTAACACATACAAAATGTTAGAAATCACCACTTTAAAGACAAATACACATGAGAGATATTATAAAAACGTACCTTCAATTCATACACTTACGGTGACCTCTAAGTCCGACTAACCATCCACCAAAACTTCATATATATACTCTATGCATATGGTTGAATTGAATATTTATGTAATCCTTGGAACATATTCTTACTATAAAATCAGTCAAATTATATTTATATACTACCAAATATAAAATTTAGGCCACTACAATTATGAATATAATCTTACAAAACCAAATATAGTTCCTATATCAATTGTTCAACGTTTAATTTTTTTTTTTTTTTTGCTTACCGTTGATTCATCATTTTCACAATTAACCGATGTACCAGGTAAGGTTCGTTACCAACATTAATTCTAAGAAGGTGAGTTGAATGAAGTTGTTTGTTTATTCAAAAAAAGGAAGAAGAAGAGGAAGATGGTACATGAGAGCATATTAGGGAACGTACCACTTTGGTAGTTAAAAAAGGCGATGAAGTCGAAGACGGAACTCAAATCGTATACTTGTCAAAAACTGTGTAACTTTATAGTGTGGAACAGCTGTAACTACATCTCCATGTCTCTCTCTTTCTCTATTTATAGATAGAGAGAGAGATATGGAAACAGAGTCAGCTCCAACGTGTCAATTCTACTCGTAATTCGTGAATCGTGGCGTCTCTGTCTCTATCTGATTTATTTCCAACGTGTCAATCTATTTTTCTATCGGAGCCACGCCAATTCTGAAAGCATACGTACAGGTACAGAGTTGAAGAAACTTTGACGACGACCGAAAGCAGTCTAGCCATCTGACGTGACGTTTATCTAACCCAACCAATCCGAACGTACCTCAAGACATCTATTCTGATGATTTTTCTCAGCACCAACATATTAAGATATCAAACCTCGCTCAAACACAACATTTTTATGAATCAGCAGACTTTTGAAAAAGTTGGAATCACTTGCTTAACATAGAACACTTAGTGCAACATTAGAAAAAATCCTTCAACTTGCGAGCCCCAGCATTAAAAGTACATAGATATGACTTAAGATTCTAAGGGATTCTCTCTTGCTAATCTTACCTGATCGTTTCCACAAAAAATGTTATACCCCATCTCTCCGGAGAACATAAACTTTTTTCATCTCAAACTCTCGTAATATCTCACAGCCACAGGATATACAGCATAACTTCGCCAAAAGCATCAAATAGATCAACTCTCCACTGGGGCTCTCTCGCATTATCTGTAATACGACGCTATAACATAGAGTATGAAAGCCGATGACGCCGTCACTATTAGTTCCTGCAACCCAATCAATATCAACGTTAGCAATGTTGTTACAACATCAGAACCCTGGTTGACAGTTGTCACTTATGAAACTATTTCATTTCGAATTCGAGATTAGACCCTTCTATTTGTTAAATTTTGGTTCAGCAATTGTTTCAACACGTATCAAACTAAGGTGTTCTCATTTCATACCTAACACTTGCGCATCTAATTTTCATCTCAGTAGATGTGTACACATACCGCAATACCTATGGATGTGACCAGTCAAATATATTCTAAATAAACGGCACAATCATCTACAACCTAATCAGCTAGTGTTTGTTCGTTGAGGCTTAGCCAGCAATTGACAAAAATATCCAAAATCAATTTTGACCAAAATCATCGTATTATATGGTTCTAGACTTCTAGTTAAGGGAAGGTTTCAGGAACAGAGAGATATGGGGGATATGCAAGAAGACCAACCTGGTTATTGTAAAGAACAATGGGTATGGAGTTGCCCATGTACTCGATGACATTTAAGATTCCGGTGTAGGCCTGCAAAGCATGATTCACTATGAGTTAATCATAGTATATAATCAATTAAAAGAATTTTGATATATCTAATAACTAGATCCAACAATCAGGAGCATCCAAACAATAATGCTTTGACACTGTGGGTTTTATTTATTATCACGGATGTTGTTTTCTTTGAGTAAAGTTCAACCTTTACCAGATATAGTGCAACATAAAACAGATTCTTTAAAACAGTGGAGTCTTGATGGAGATACATACCAAAGATGCCACAAGTATAGAGCCGAAAACTAGTGAAAGCGAACGAAGAAGCCTCTTTCCCATTCTCAATCCTCGTCCACTTTCTTCACCTTCCTCCTGCAGTCAGTATCAAACATCAATGCTCAGCAGGACTAGAAGAGCCACCAGGTGTACCAACATAAAAATAAGGCTTCTATGTTTCTTTAAAACGCACGTTATATATTGGAGATGAAGGTGCTTCAAAGGATTTTAATTTCTCAAATATTCTGTAAACAAATGCGAAAGACATGAACTGCAGCGGCTTGTATTCAACACTACGTTTTATCGCAATCCATGCACTCTGCAAAAAGAAAGAAAAAGAGAGAGTGAGAGTATGCATACATATGTGAGAAACGAGCCACTTTTTCTGGAAGAAACAAGTCATTTCAAATGAAGCATGATGTCTTGAATTCATAAAGGCTACAGATGCTAAATTAGCAACATGATCCTCAAACTTGATTCTTCTGAAACACTTACAAACACAACTGATATTGCTAGGTTGATCAAAATATCATTTTTGGGCGACTTGGAAAACCTGGAACAACACGGATCAACAAATCATGATTAGCATTAGCAATATATCATCCATTTGAAGGATAAAAAGCAATAATTTGAGTAGACTCATAAAGAATCTTTACCTAGGACCCCATGGTATCATGGGCTGCTTATCAGCATACTTAATATCCTTGGAAACCTGAATTATAAGAAATTCACAGAGGATTAAGAAAGATAGTAAATAGAGTCAAAGACGGCATACGGCAAGAAGGAGGGCACAAAACATACCTTGAAAGAACCGAAAGTCACACCCTTTTTCCTATTCATCAACTGGGCATACATGAGCTTATCATATGCTTTCTCAAGCTATCAAAAAAGGTAAAATAGAAACGTGTTAACAAGTAACAAAGAGAAATCATTACTTAACAGGAGTCTGGAGAAAGAGAGAGGTAACCTACTAGAGCAGCAGTGGCTTCATCACCGCTCCTCTGAGCATCTTTAAGTTTCCTTCCATAAGTTTGCTTGATCTTGTCAAATCCCTCTATAGGGTTAACACCAAGAACCTGAGAAGGTATGCAATCGTGTCATGAGGACTGCAATAAAAACAATGTGACCAACAAAAATAAGACCTTTCCAGGACTCTAGAGATCAGTTACCTCATATGGGTTAAAGTCAGCATCCGACTGTGGACTTCCAGCAGCAGACGAAGCAGCACGTATCACAATCCTGCTCTGCAACACCTTTCCTTGGGGAAGCCTGTTAAAAATTCACACATCTTCAATTACAAATTTACAATGACAACGTTTAGGAACTGGTTTGAAATTGAGCAAATCGATGGCGATTCCTAAAGACCAACTAAAAGTTATAAACTTTATAGCCAACTGTTGAGGGCTTTTGTTCACAAAATTCGTAAGTTTACAATAATCCTAAGTGAAACAAAAGAAACTAGGAGACGATGTTACTTCAATGATAAAGCCACTGACGAAAACTGGAAAAAAGTAGCAGCATCAAGGGCAGAAAGGAGAAAGTACCTGAGAAAAGAAGGCGATTTGGGAGAGCGAAGAGTAAGAAGAGAGTTCCTATGAGCGATTTGAGGATGAGGGTATCGAAGCGCGTTGGATATTGAGGAAGCCATGATGGAGCAGGAGGACACAGAAGTAGATAGTGCGAGAGGAGCCATGGCAGAAGAGAGAGCTGGTGTGTATAGGGCAAAAAAAGGCAAATTAAAAAGTGAATTGTGTTCTGTTCGGTCAAGTTCAAATCCTTTAAATAAATAATAGCTATAACCTCACACTGACAAGTAAGTTCGCGTGGCCTAATGGATAAGGCGCTCGCCTCCGGAGCGGGGTTCGAGTCCCATCGTGAATGATTGTCCCTGAGACCATATGTTCTAAAGATTGTATTCTATTAATTTAACTTTTTTGACCTACAACTTATCACGGCCTATTTTCAGCCCAACCTGAGTATCGGGCCAAGCGTAATGTCAGCCCAACCGGATTGTCTTGTTGTTTTCGTTTTATTTTTCCTTAGGTTTGTTGTTTTCGTGGGCCTTATAATGTTTTAATTCAAAATTGTAATTTTTCGAAGGACTATCTCCCAATATATAATACAAACATGCCTCACTTTATTGCACTTTTGTTTTAGTAGAGTACATATACAGCATAACTCACTCACTTTTGAGAATTGAGAGGCATATAGTATAGAGTACATATGTATCGCATCATTACTCACTTATGAGAGGCATATATAGCATTTTGTACGAAACAAAGTAATGCAAGTAGTTTGAAGAAGACCAATATACATGTAAATGTAATAGCCTGAAAATGTAGCTGGATTCATGATGTGTTCTATTGTTAGTAAAAGCGATGACGCAGTATAGAAACAAAACAGCAGGTAGGAAAAAACATGGATCAGTAGCATAATAAAATTGTTAATTTAGAGATTATATAGTGATGTAATATGATGATGGTAATGGTGTAGTGTGACATTTATATAGTTCTTATATTAATTTTCAGGTCACTGGTATACTAATATGAATATCGATCGATGTTGATGTGTAAGACTCATGCATGAGCATAATGGAGACCGTAAATGCAAGCGCTGATTTGGTTCACAGGAATTTTATTTACAACAAATCTAATAATAACTTGAATACAATATTAGACTAATGTTATGACCGTTTCAAAGAATAAAACAAATTCTTGAATGTAGTAGATAGAACAAAAAAAAAAATAGTGGTTACGATGTAAGTAAAACTGCATACATATAGAAAAAAGAAAAAAAACTTAGAAACCTTATCGAAGTAAAATCCAAATAAAGATAGATTTTGGATTCGCAAATAATATCTGAAATCCTATTTTTGAAGTCAAATAAAATTAAAATGAAAAATTGGAAGTTAACGAAAAAAATACCAAAAGAAAAGAAAAGAATAAAAGAAAAAAACATGTAGGCATCAAAAAGAATATTCTTTAAGAATTAAGGCTATAAAAAAAAGGGTAGAGCCGACTCAAAGTGCTCTTCTTAACTCACACAACCAACCTAAACAACAACAAATACAAACAAAGAGTGATATTATGACTTGCAGCCAAACACTCGCAAACAACAACAAATACCAGATCTGCGAGGAGATCGGCCGTGGCCGTTTCGGCACCGTCACTCGCGTCTACGCTCCGGCCACCGGTGATTTCTTCGCCTGTAAAACCATCGACAAGGCCTCTCTCTCCGACGACCTCGACCGTGCCTGCATCGACAACGAGCCTAAGCTCATGGCTCTCTTGTCGTACCACCCTAACATCGTTCAAGTCCACGATCTCGTCGACACTGACTCGACTCTCTCTATCTACATGGAGCTCGTTGATCCTTCCGTTTCGATCTACGACCGTCTCGTCTCTTCCGGAACCTTCTCCGAGTCTCAGACGGCTTCCTTCGCCAAACAGATTCTCCAAGCGCTGTCGCATTGTCACCGATACGGCGTCGTTCACAGGGACATCAAACCGGAGAACATTTTGGTAGATCTACGAAACGATACGGTTAAGATCTGCGATTTCGGCTCGGGGATTTGGCTTGGGGAAGGTGAGACGACGGAAGGAGTCGTCGGAACGCCGTATTACGTGGCGCCGGAGGTACTGATGGGGTATTCGTACGGAGAGAAGGTGGATCTGTGGAGCGCAGGGGTGGTTCTGTACACGATGCTCGCCGGAACACCACCGTTTTACGGAGAGACGGCGGAAGAGATATTCGAAGCGGTTCTGAGAGGAAACCTGCGTTTTCCGACGAAGGTGTTCAGGGGAGTGTCGTCGATGGCAAAAGATTTCTTAAGGAAGATGATATGTAAAGATGCTTCTAGAAGATTCTCAGCCGAACAAGCTCTGAGTAAGATTCCTGCAAATCCATCAGATCTGTTTCTCTTTATTTGCATTTAATTTTTTTTATTTTTTTAATTAATGTTAGGTTTGTTACCTAAATAGATAGATTCAAAAACTAATAGTGGTATTATTATGGATAATGCAGGGCACCCATGGATTCAAAGGGCAGGAGAAGCAGAGGAGGAGAGATTCATCTAATGAAAGATTCTCTCTGTGTCTGTGGGGAGAATCAAATAAATAAAGAAGAGTAGCGAATGGGAGTGATAGCTTATCATCTTTCTTTTATCTAACAAGTACGAGAAGTGTCTTTGTGTTTCTGTGTGAGTGGTCTTCGGCATATGTAAATTTTGGCTTTTGGGGCCATTGTAGATTCCGCCTACCTACCTAAGAAGACTCTGGAAAAAAACGCATAAAAAAAAAAGGAGCTGAATAAGTTGATGCCAAAGCTTTGTGTGTGGCTTCTTCTGTTTGAGTTTGGCAATGAGTTTTTTTTTTTTTTTTTGTTTTCTTCCTTTTTGTGAATTTCGAAGGCTTTTTGATAAGTCTTTAGTTAGGAGAGGGGTTGTAGACGGTAATGTAGAGGATAACGATCTTTTCCGCCTTTTACGGGTTTTTTTTTTACCATGTGGGTGAGTAAAGGGATGTGAGAATGCAGAGTTGTACTCTTCTTTTTCTACTTTTAATCAAATAATATAAGTTTTTTTATGTAATTTGCTTTTTTATCCCTAATCTAATCTTTTATCTTATTTAATCTTATCTAATCCAATCAATTAATTTGAAAACAAAATGAATATCGTTGTTCAGAGATTCTTGGAGAGAAACCATATCGCTTTGCTATATTTTTTTTTTTGCTGGTTTTGTAAAAAAAAATTCAGATGAATTGAAAGTGTTGTTGTTTTATATATCAGATCTTTGTTATTGGCATGACAAGTTGTCTCAAATTTTGTTAACTTGGTATAAAGACCAAATCTGATTATATTAAATTAAAATATATTTAACAACGTTATGTAAGGGTTTGACATGTGTCAATTATTCAAGTATTATTTTCCAGTTTTATATTTTTTAAAGTACATTTTGTTAAACATTTTTTCCTTATCTTCTAGAATCATTTAAGAGTTGATATATGTTACTAATTCTACTAAAAATATTCGGTTACATGCAGATCCTTTAATCTAGTATCTTTGATAACACTCCACCGGTTTATAAAGTTAGTGCACACTTTTCGTAATAGATCAAACTTTTTCACTCATGACTTTTTTTGATGTGTACAAAGATGTACGGTGACGGAGAAAAAAAAACGATGTACGGTAAGCTAGTTAGGTACGTTTTCTCTTCTGTTTTTCCAAAATCCCCACTTTTCAAAATTCCAAATCAACGTCACTTTTCTTTTTTTTTTACATTTGCAAAGTCAGATTATAAGAATAAACCAAGTATCCATCGTAGCATATAATCTCCTTGTCTGCCCCAAATATATATTGGAATCTTTTTCAAGAAAAAGAAAAGCAAAATCAACAATGTAAATATGAATTTTTTTTGTTTGTTAGAAATGAGCATATCTTCTAAGCATATTCTTTCACAAAATTAAATCAGACGAAATTTCCAATCTCCATAAGTCAGGTGTTCCCACGTTTAGTAGTATATGCCGTGGATCAAACCCCTTATTGATTCCTTTCTTGCAGGGGACTCCTTACGTTTTAAACGTCACTCATGATGAATCTTCCGAGTCAGCAGAAGAGACTACTAATTTTATTTAACAATTCAAAACAGAGTTATTCTTTGTTTTCATTATGTTCTCGTTAGTCCATAATGAAATAAATGTGAACGCATAAAAATCCCCCTTCCATTAACGCATGAAAGGATCCTACAATAATTGAAAAAGACAATAGATTAAATTACTAACCATAGTTCGGTAGTCCTAATCAGAGGAATAAATATTTTTGTATTGCATATTGCGTGATACCTCACATGCCCGGTGGCATGCATTACCATGCCCATAACACTCTATAATTCTTACTAGCTCCGATTATAAAATAAATAGCAAAAAAAATAGATCTTCATTATAAAAAAAAAAAAAAGCTTATTCATATCGATTGTGACAGTTATAAATCGCATGTCACGTAACTGCGTGGCATAGTATATTAGTGTATTCATCAATCATCATCAACACAACATTTTTATAGTGGTGTAAAGTATCGTGGAGGCTTGCAATGAATCCACTAACGACGTATGATTTGTGTAGAATTCACTTTTTAATGCAGACGTGGAATCATTGATAAAAAGAAAAGATGGAATCGTTTTATCCCTCTCTCTCTTTTGAATTGCATTTTAATGAATAAAACAATATAGATGAAAAAATCAAATCGATAGCTCAATGATATAAAACAAATTTTGAGAGAAACTAACGAGGGGAGTAGACAACACATGAACACAACACAACACAACACAATGGCCCTACCCATGTGGTACGTTTGGCTTAATGGATAAATATCTCATCGATGACCCTTGAGGTCTTATTATGGGTATTATATAATCCTGACAAATATATATATATTTATATATATAACCCATAATTTGTGCAAGCAACAAGTAATATCTTTATCGATACGACTACTTTGACCAAATACAATACAGTTTAAAATATTGTCAGATCCAGAGTTTGAATGCAGTATACTAACTATATACATATATATAATTGTATTAGCTAGAAAACGAGTAAATGCGATTTAAAAAGAAATCCAATTCTGTAAGGAACATGCTAGAAGAGACAACGTTAAACCTAACTTATTGAAACCGAACCTAACTTACATATCTTGAAAGCTGTCAAAGCCTTATAAGATACCGACATTTTTCACTAGTCCGTAACTGCGACATATATCGAGAAACATATAATTGCAATAAACAAAAATAGTCCCACGAAATTATTTGTGCCGTTGTGGGGAATCGTCTCTTGGAGACGCGTCAAAGCCAAATGCAAAGTTTTAAAAGTAGGACCCAAATACGACTGGTGGTGATCAGCGGCTTGACAGATCACGTCATGTGGTCGACCGAAGAATCAACTACGTGGTGGTTGATAAGCTATCTTTCTTTAGCCACATTGTCTTTGGATAGTAGCGATGCCGTATATTTTATATAATTGTCTCTTTACATTTATTTTTTTTTTTCTTTTCTTAATTTTGTCGATATCTTTGCCCAGAGATGGTTCGTACGGTAGCCTCGGAAGTCAAGAACAGAAAAAGAAGCAATCACGTGGGTGATTAAACAATCACGTACTATATCCAATGCGCCTAAGAAAAAAACAAAAGGAAAACTAACGATTATAAACTAACTCATGTGGTTGAATATTCATCTTATAGACTAAAACTAGAGGATTTTAAGGTTTTTATTATGATTTAAATTGTTGTTGATAAGCATTTTAAGAATATTTGGTTTTACAAGCGGTGAAAACGTTGGGTCGACGACATTAAGACGGAACGACCGACCCAAGTAATATTATTGTTAAAGTGGTTATGAACTCCACATTATGCATACCTTTGTTCAAATTCAATTTATTATTTTGCGACCGAAGACCATCTCCGATAGTTTTCTCTATTTTTCTTCTATAATAGAGGATCTCTATAATAGAGGAGATGATTGCTCCAATAGTTTTTTCTATTTTTTCTTCTAAAAAAGAATATTCCAAATATATTCTTTTATTTTATTTTACAATTAACATTTTTTATTTATAAAAATTGCAAACTAACCCATTTTATTTGAAATTTGTAACACTTTCATAAAATTATTATTTTTATTTAAATTAAATATTTTAGCTATATTGGTGGATCCCAAAGTAATTTACCGGATTATTAAGTTATTAGTTTTTGTTGTATTAAAATAATTATTATGGATTGAATGAAAAATAAATTTTATAATTTTTATAAATTATCTTTTCCAAATGGTAGTTTCAATATTTTAGACTAAATATTTATACTTAAATTTATATTATTAGTTTTTAAAAATATTTATTTTATTAAATTTGTATTATTAGTTCTTAAAAATATTTATTTTATTTATTTTGGTCATAAATAAAAAAGAAGTTAAAGATTAAGAGGATTACTTTGCAAATAAAATAGTTCACCTCTATTTATAGAGGAAAAAATAGATTTTCTCTAAAAATAGAGAAAAAATAACAATCTTTATTATAAAGGTGAAAATAAAGATCCATTGAAGCAAAACTAGTCTATAATAGAGGTTATAAGTGAAAATAAAAGACTATTGGAGATGCTTTAAGTGACAACAAATTCACAATGATTATTTTATAAATGATTCGGTGTTTATAAAGACAAAGTTCAGCCAGGGTCATGCCTTGGTAAATGTATAATATATAGTTTTACAAAAAAATGTATAATATATAAAGCAATATTTAACCAACAAATTGAAAATATTATTGTTGGAAACATAACTGAAAAGAGGGGTTTAGTCAAGTTAAAAAAGAGAAGACATTTTGTTTGGAAAATAAGAAGTGGAAATGTGTGTACAAAAATAAACACTTTGCCGTGCATGTTCATGCCTGAGAGAAGAAACTTCCACTTCATGAAACGATGGTTTTCTTAAGTTCTTATTCCATCATTTCTTTGCAGTTTCGTGGCTATACCCAAATTATACGTACGAAAGTACCTTATTATTTAACTTAGAATTGGAAAAATTGGAGCAACTTCTTATTGGACCAACTATTCTCAGTTATGTCCTTATTTTGTAGGTAATTAGTATACCCAATAAAACAAAACCATAACAGGGCCCAACTTTTCGACCTTATGATCCTTGTTACGGACAATCTTGTTTGTTTGTCGGAAAATTGCACCTGTAAAACCTGAAGACTCTTATTGCTTTACCCACAAAAAGAACATCAATAAATGCTCTCTTCTGTTTTGTATCTCTCTGAACTCTGTTTAGAACTTTAGATCAAAATCGACTTTTGGAAGTAAATGAAGTTACTATAGCCTGATTGCCTCAAGACTTTCATTGTAACAGTTGATAAAAACAGAACTAAACCTTTACTTTGTCAGCTCAGTTGGACTTCAAAAATTGAACCTTTACAAGATGACAATGAACAACATTTACGCCTCTAATTTTAGTGGATGCCTCACGCAAACCAGATCGTCCAGTTTATTTCCATCCATCTTGTACTGTGTCACCCCTTTCATTTGGATGTAGTGATCCCTAGCTTCCTTTCTTAAACTCCTCAATGGCATCACTTCCCATTTCTTGTAATTTGACTTCTTCCTGATCACACTCATGTCCGGAGATCCCGAGACTGGTCCTTTTGTGGGATCTGCGTCGCCCCACACTTTACAGTTACCGAATTGTCCTAACCCATCCCTCTTCGAACCAGTTGGCTGTTGGCTCCTTTGTAGGCGTAAGGCTGCTGCATGAGCTCGGCTTATCATTTCACGACTTGGCACACTTGACCAGTCCTCCTTTCTCTGGGATCTCATGGGAGAATGGATCCGGATTACCTGCCAAGCACGATTTCTTTAGAGAGACCACAAAAGGGTTAACGTTTAGAGCAAACAGAATTAAGGTTTTGACAAGTTATCCGTACACCAAGACACTCTAGAAGTTGGTAGTATGCCCTTCCTTGAAGTGGGTTGTGCCCTTTCCTTGGCGTGGAAAAGTAACGCGTCCTGCATTGAATTCAAAGATACAAAGTGAGGAAACATGACTATTATCTCTAGAAGTATACTTGACTTTTCCCGATTACCAAGGTAAATTATTGTCAAATTCGAGGAATCTAATCTCCTAAACAGCTTTGGCATGATAAGAGATAGCAATATGGATAAAAGTTATTTAGGATACTTGCCACTCTGTGTATCCAGGATCGACTGTGAAACCATATATGTCAACGATATCGCACATAGACAATGCTAGTTCAATGGATTTCATCCCGGTTCCTTTTGCACCTCTGCGTAGGACAATTCCTTGGAAAAGATAAACAGGGTTTGGTATACCCTGTTACAAAATAATTTAAAGCCGTGTAAGAACACCCTGTAACTCATGTAAAAGTGACTGCAAGGATTCAGCATTCAGTGTCTTCAATTATGTTATTTAAGGGGCATTGTTACAAACGACTACAGTGGAAGTTGTAAAGAAAAACGGTCATGATGGGAAAAATAAAATTAAAGAAGACGGTAACTATACCTTTATCATTTCGTTGAAGTCTCGGTGGGTCACACTTTTAATTATAAGCACCTCACTGTCTGCAGTAAATGACAGTTCAGAAGGTTACATCAGACGGGCAAAGCTACAATGAGTGCTTGAAGATAATGAACCATAAGATGCAGATAATGTATTTGTCTACTATGAGTACTAACTAACCAGACCCATTGAGAATCTTAACCATGTTACGAGCTGCACCACGAACAACTAGTCGGAAATCCCTTTTTACTCCTACGTACTTGGCATACTTCTGCAACAAAATATAAGCAACGCCAGTGAAGGAAATCAAAATTCCACACTAGGTCGAAACACAATCGGAAAACTCAAAGAAATCACAAATCAGAATGTTAGACATATAACTACCTCATTGACAGGAGCTTCATTGTCTCGAAACACAGCATCATGACTGTCAATCTCTTCACCGAACTCTGTTTTTAACAGATCTCCAGAATTTCCAACAACAGCGCACTTATGAAACTGCCGAGGGTGGAAAGGAGGCTTAGCCGGAAGGATCACATTAAGATGCTCCTCACACAATGTACGATTATAACACTTCTCAGCTCCCCTGAAACCCGAAAGATCAAAAGAGCTCAACAAGAAATAATCAAATAACACAAGCAAACCATTAGACAAGATGTGTACTGTGTAGGGATCATACAACTGTGCAATTCTCAAAGCTGCATAGTCCAACCATCCATCAGGGCGTACATCGAGGTATTCTCTTGTCAATACTGTAGTCATATTGCGGTACTGCATTACTCAGACGCATCAGAATTCTAATGAAGTTCTCAAACAAGAAAATTCTAATCAGAGAAAGAAAGAAGCACACGAACCTGCTCCCATAAAAGAACCGCCTCACAGACATTATACTTGAACTCCAATGCCTCAAAAACTTTAAACTGTGCATTGTACTGTAATTGAAGGACAAGAATATAAGTGAGAAAAAAAAAAAACTTGATCCACTTTAAAACCAATGAAATATCAAAAAAATAAGCCACACACAAATGTAAACATACCCAAGTGCTGTTAGTGCCTTCAGGGAACTTGAGGATCAAATTGCAGTGATCAATAATATGAGCAGAGAGTCCAAGCCCTCTCTTCGCCTGCATAAACAGTATAAACATTATTCTAACTCCCAACACATCTTCCAAACTACAAAAATTTCATCACAATCCCATAACCTATAGACTCTTCCAGCACAACATTGAGTTTTTAGCAGGTGTACTTCCAGATCAAAACTAGTGCGCAAGAACACATATATCCAAAATCAAAGATGAAAAAATCCATAAAGAAACTTGTAAAAAAATCAAAGAAATCTGGGAATTGGAGACAAACCACGCACTGTTGAACGCTGGATTGAAAACCTGACAAGATCTGGATATCTTCCTGTTGAAGATCTAGTTTACGAGTATTACTAGCTGCGATATGAACAATCAAAAATCGTTAAGAGTTACTCGAACAATTCAAGATGAGAGGGAAGTGTGAATGGTAAAAAAGGAAGGAGACGGAAAGGTTTAAGCGACGGAGGAGGACCTGCGAAGAAGGAAGATTGGATGGAGAAAAGGAAAACGGAGAAAACTGCGAGTACGCAAAGAACTTGAAGAAGCGGCAGTTTCCGGCCAGCTTGGTGAGATCTCATTCTTCTTCAAACCATGAAAGAGCGAACCCAACCAAGTGAGAGAGTGATCGATCGAATTTTAGAAACAGATGTCGCCGGAGATACTTTTAGTACGCCGTTGCAAGATCTTTATTAATCCAAGGACTCAAACCGCAAATAAAAAAATCTCACGTGACATTTGATCCAAAATAAAAACATCTCACGTGACCTTTAATGATTTTTTTTATTAATGGTACAGTTTGCAAAATTACGCGTTAATACATGTTCGCATTAATTTGTGTCTTTGTTTATAAAAAAAAACAACGCAACTCAAATCGTAGAAGAAAGCAAGAGTTGAGCACTATTATGTTCCTTCTCGACGAAAGGATGATCATCCGCGATAAGATCATTCTCACAAGGTTGGTGGTCGTCATTCAAGAACGAGCTGTTGTCTCTTACTATGTTCGTTTCAGAATGTCTAACGAAACTCGAGTTTCCGAATCCTGTGATCCGACCAGTGCTTTGCTTACGGGTTCGATCTCTCTCGTTTTTAAGAAACATGTCATCTTCGAGCAATCTTAGCACCTTCTCGGCTATGTTTCGAACTTTTACACCACAATCGAATCCTTTCTCGTCGATCCACTCGATCTTTATGACATCTTCAATAATTACTCTCTCGTGTTGAAACTCATTGAATACACTTAGTGGGCCGTTGATCAACAAGTGGTTCAACATTGACAACGTGTTGTACATGCCGCGCCATTCCCTTCTATCAAACATTACCATTCTGAAAACATAATACGAAAGTTATATAGATTCTAAATATAGTTACTATATTTTGTAGGATTATAATGGTTGTTGAATGGTTATATATATCTTATTTAAATTTATGGGGTAGTTTTGTATTGATGGATTTATTATTAGTGGCTAGATGCCTAGATGATATAAATTCTAAGTTGTTTTGCTTGAATCAAAGTGAGGCAAAATATATAACCTTTGCCGTAGAATCCTCACGATTCTTTGAAATTGATCGACCTCAAAAGAAGCTCTGGTTATGACCGCCATGGAACGTGCGTCTATTAACGAGTGAGTACTGCCCTTAACTTCTTCTGTCAGTCTTCAAATCGGACGGGTTAATTAATGCAAAATCCGTTAGTATAAGAGAGCTCTCTTCTAAAACATCACAACAACAAATTTTGGTAATAAAAGTTACCTTATACTTAAGTTTCAAAAATTTAAGAGATTTAAGTTTAGCAGGAAAAAAGGTCGTTTCTAGAAATTTAGTAAAGATGACTCACAGTTCTTCTGCAGTAACGTCGGTTACGGCGAGACGAGCAGTCTTGATCTTTTCCTTGATGAAGAAAGAAGCTTGCTTCTTAAGTTCATGGAACACCGGATTTTGCATAAGCTTAGACATCTCTAATTCATGATATGCTCAATAAACAAAAACATAATCAATATATCTATGTAGATCCATCTTAATATATAGTTGAAGTACCTTATCAGAATTGCAGGACGTACGTAAGAAAAACAACAACTCCACTATACCTAGAACAAAATAACCAACCACTACTCTTTGAACGTCAAAGGTATAAATTATAAACTATTAATGGATGTGAGGAAGAAGAGACAAGAATCGGGGATTGAGAAATCGATGCTTTTATCTTTTAGTCTTGTATCGCCTCCGACAAACATATATATGATGTCATACTAACGATTTCGTTCTCATAATTAAGTACTGTATATATTTTTAGATGCAATCAAAGAGTAAATGCAATTAAAATGTAGTTTACTAGGACGAGATCACATCATACGTAACTAGTTTACTAAAAACTGTTATTTTTACAATTTTCCTAGCAAAAATCAATTTCGCCAATCTGTTAAAGGAAATATTATTATTTTATGCAATTGTAGCAAATGAAGTAATACGAAAGTTTGTGTGAATTAAGGTTAAAGCATTTTAGATGCAAGATTAAATGCAATCAAAGTGTAGAGAGATTATTGTATAAGTTTCGTCAAAAACATTAGGGTAAACAATAAGACGATTATCATATGTAATTTAGTTTACTACCTTTTTCGTTTTGGTTTTTAGCCACGTAACAGATGATATAACCATCATAAACGAACCATATCTTAAAATCGAATACATATATATAAATTAGGTTCATAGAGTGAGTGAGTATGCAGTGTAATTTTTTTGTGTTTCATTTTAGATTCAATCAATAATGAATGATAGGATGATGGATAGGATGTGGGTCAGCCAAAAAGCCCACACACACAGACACACATCAGATAAAGACGAATTAAAAGGGAAACAACATGAGGAGTTTCTTCCTTTCTTCTTCTTCCCTTTTTTCTCAATCAAAACAAAAGGATAAAAAAAAAAAAAAAAAAGGCGTTTCTTTTTCTCTTTCTCTATCATCATTCATCATCTCTTGTGAAATTCAAATTCGAGAGAGACCATTTGAAAAATCCAGCTCCCAAAATCGTTGATTTATCAGCAACTTCAAAAACCCCCAATTTCACGAAATCGTTAGTCAATCTCATCATCATCACCTGGGAACAACACTCTTTCGATTTTTTTGGGGGCTTATTTGGTTGACAGCGTCTAAAAACGATATGATGGGAAGTAAAAGAGAAGAAGAGAGGAACGAGAAGATTATTCGTGGGCTTATGAAGCTTCCCCCTAACCGTCGTTGTATCAACTGCAATAGCCTTGTAATCTCTCCTCTCCCTTGCTTTCACCCATTTTAAAGTTTTTGTGTGTTTCCCCCAAAGGCCTAATCTTGTGAGTGTCTTTTTTTTTTTTGTTTTTTTGTATCAACTGAGTTTCTGAACTGATGGTTATTGTGTTTGACTTCAGCTTCTTCTGTGGTTATCATTTGTTTTTTCTGAACTGATGGTTATTGTGTTTGACTTCAGCTTCTTCAGCTTGCTTTGATTATGTCCCTTGACGGGTTCATTAAGTGAAGTTACTCTCAAGTGATCTCTACTTATTTCCTGAATACGGAAATGGAAAAAGCTTATTTTTTTTTTCATTCATTCGTGTGAATTTTGATTTAAATTTCATTCTAGCTATTGTTATAGTAAGGCTTTGATACTACTGATGCAGGGCCCTCAATATGTTTGTACAACTTTCTGGACTTTCGTATGCATGGCTTGTAGCGGGATTCAGTGAGTACCCTTCCTCACCTGCCTCTCTGTTTCTTTTCTTATCTGATCATTTTTCTATACATCTTCTGCTTTTTTTCTTGATTTACTTTATTGTCTTACATTTACGGTTCTGTTGCTGGAATTTTGTTAAGCGGCAATACTTCAACCTTTTTGTTCAAGTCATTGAATATATTTCCGTAGTTGATAACTTGATATTAGTGTTAATGGAACACTCTTTGTCCAATTCATTGAATGTATTTCCATTGTTTGATAGTTTTCTGCTATATTGTAGCGCTATTGAGTGAATACTCAGTTTAAATTTCTGCAGACAAGACTAACAAATGATCCTCCAGAAACAAGAATGATTGTTTGATTGTTTTTTGTGTGCTTTAATTTCGTTCTATGCACCTGATTTCGTCGACACATTGTGAGCTAAATTTCGACATCATTATAGTTGGTGGCGGACCTGTGTGTTTTATTATATTACTCCTCTAACATAACAACATAATCTTAATCTATTCTGTGGCTCCCTTTTTTATTTGTGTGTCTTCTCTTGATTTGGTATTTTTTTATTTTTATTTTTTAATGCAACTCTTATATGAGACTGGTTTTCACGGAAAAGGAAATATAGGTTTATGTATTATGAGCAAGTGTAATCTTAGGCATCTTTCATATGCAGTTAATAGGTTTCTCTTGATGTATATTTAAGTTTAGGGTGGTGTGGTGTACTGTGCATTTTTGTTTCTACGATTTCTTGTTTCGTATCTAAAGCACACTGTCATGATGTAGTGATGTCCCCACCCTTTCTTTTTCTCTCATAGTTTCAGTTTTCACCATTGATTTTGTTTGAATAAACTACAGCCGTGAATTTACTCATCGTGTGAAGTCTGTATCAATGTCAAAGTTTACTTCTCAAGAAGTTGAAGTACTTCAAAATGGTGGTAATCAGGTAGAATCGATGCTATAATCTTAGTTTTTAAATGTTTCCGGAGATATATGTTTCCCTCTGTAGCTTATGCGAGTTTTCCATTTTCAGCGTGCCCGAGAAATTTATTTGAAAAATTGGGACCATCAACGACAGAGACTTCCGGAAAACAGGTTTAAATAATTAGCTTTCACTGGCGTTCATGATTGAGGAGCAAAGATCATGGTTTCTTTCTATCAAAAATATGATCTGTTTAAACTCCATGAACAGATACTAATGTTGTTTCTTTGGCAGTAATGCAGAAAGAGTTCGTGAATTTATCAAAAGTGTGTATGTGCAAAAGAAATATGCAGGTGCAAATGTTACGGACAAGCCTCTGAAAGATATTCAGGCAAGATAATCTAGTTTCTTTTTCGTCATTTGAAAAATTATAAAACATAGCTTGCTTCATGTTTAGGTAAAATCCTATATCCAAAACAGCAATGATTTGCTAAAATTTATTTAGGTATTTCATGAAAGTTTTGGTCTAAGTGTGTCCTATTGCTAGTACCTCTCTTTTTCATTTTAAGAGAAAAAAATTATACTTGAAGTTTCTTATCTAACAACGTTAGGTTTTATCAATTTTGCTCTGAGGCTGAAGGTTGTCATATAGTTCTTCTAATATCTGATGCTTATAATTTCTGTTTACTTGCTATAAATTCAACATGTGCCTGCATGCAGAGAACATTTATTTATATTTCTTTTTCCTGTAATACAACGGACAGGACCATGGAAGTTCTGAAGATATGACTCGACGGGCCAACTCGTATCATTCTTACTCCCAAAGCCCTCCTTACGATTATCAGTATGAAGAGCGCCGTTATGGGAAAGTACCCTTGGGATTTGCCGGCAAGTCTGCTTCAGTGAGAGGTCTTCATGCCAAAGCCTCTAGTTTTGTATACAGCCCTGGACGTTTTAGTGATCATATGTTTGAAGACCAATTCGTAAATGAGGGATCTGCTCCAAGGGCTTCAGATTTTTCTGTGTCAAGTGGAGGAGATCCGTTCAGGTCTGATACACAGTCCCCAAACTTCCAGAAGGAAATTGAATTTCGTAGTCCCCAGTTTCACCATTCAAATGCCCCTCCAAGTGAAAATTTATTTCCAGGCAGGCAACATCAGGTAATAACAACCTGCCTCCTCTAGAATGCTTGTTTGTTACATTTGAAAATCATCCGCTTGTGGAAAAAGTGAGTTTACTGATATTCCAACTTCTCAATCTTTCTTCAATTTCTTTCTCCAGAGAACTACAAGTGGCTTAGGGGAAAGTACAGGAAGCCAGCAACCTTCAATAGCACCCCGATCTACTACTGTTCCTTTAGTAGCAGAGTCGACAAAGGCTCCTATTGATTTGTTTCAGTTGCCAGGAGCGCCAATGGCTCAATCTGTCAATACAGTTCAACCTTCAATAGCACCCCGATTTCCACCTACGAATGTTCATCAACCTCCACAGACGTACTCATCCACCCCGACAGATTTGTTTGCTCGAAATTTGGGCCAGCAATCTACTTCAAGACTGCCAGACTTGTCTGCACCTAAGAACGAAGGGTGGGCTTCTTTTGATAATCCCATTCCTGCTGAACAATCTACAAACGTTATTAGCTCCTCTGGAGCTTCCCAGTTGGAAGTAAAAGATGAAGGAATCCCACAGCCTAGCACAAGCATGCAATGGCCACCATATCCATCTGTTGTGGACCAACATGCTTTGTCGATATCAAGTCCATGGCAGGATGATCTCTCGGACGTTTCTAAAAATGTTGCCGTTACCCCGGTCAGTCTTAATTCTCTATTCTGCTTATTCAATTATATCAATTCGGGTGCAGCATGAGAAAATAATGTAGGAAAATGGTTGATGTGCTGGCGCATCCTAGACATTGAAAATGATACTTCTTTTGTGAATGAAAATTGTGATGATCCAATGTATATTGGCTGGGCGAACCGGCTGGTCTCATGTTGTATGTATGTATATAGGCAAGCTGTAATATGACAAACTAAATACTGTAATTAGCATTCCACAGTCACAAGATTAGCATACATACTAGGGAATGTGATGAACTAACTCTTACCCGGCGTGTTTTGAGCAGCCGTGGAATGCCTTTCCCGACTCTATTGAGGCCAATCCTTTGGACAGTGGTAGGAATACTCACCAACAGCATTTGGAACCACAAGTTGTAGAGGTTGTTCCCTTTTCCCTTTATCATGTCAGTGTATTCTGGATGATCTCACTATTGATTCCTCAATGATTATGACAAGTCACAGGAATTAAGCAATGGTGTCACCCAAACAGCCACATTCCCTGCTGGATCTTCTGGTTTTGATTTTCCAGGGAAAATTGTCATGGCACAAGTATACTCCCCTCTTATGGTTCCAGTTATCTTTGCTGTTTTCTCCTATACGCTTATCGAGTGTCGACTATCTTGCAAACTTGCCTATCCGTTTTCTAGTCTTTGATCGATTCAAATCTTCATTCCCAGGAAGAAGCTTGGCAGCATGTAAACGAACAAAAGTCAGCTAATCCATTTGATCTCCCGTATGATTCCGAGTTTGACTCAAATGACATGGTATGTAGATCCTTGTCACAGATATTTCTTGCAATCAAATTAGATCTCACACCATCATTTGTATGCAATGGTGTAATGTACCAAACCAGATAACCTCTGAATGTAGTTCATTCAAAGCTCATCTTAGCGTAGAGTTTGATAATATTTGCAAAGTGTCTATGGCATTATGGTTCATTTGGTAAAACACAACATATATTGTGGAAGATGCCCAACATTTACGTGTGTATATATGAATACATCAGTAGAAGCCTTGCAAATACTATGATTGACTTTGTCACGGTTGTATTTAATGCCAGTTCTTAGACGTGAGTTCGTTACAAGGGGCACTACCTGATATCCAGACACCACCAACCTTCCTTAATGGTGCACAACCATGGCTCGTTCTAGATTATGTACCCTCGTACTTACCTACTCCAGCAGTCGCGCAAGGTGATATTAATTTCGCGCTATAAATTATACCATTTTCTGTTTATTACAGTCCTGCAAGAAATTTAGCTTCTCACTATGTTGCATGAAATATCAAAACACAAGTGAGTATCCCATGTTCAGCCCCTTCAAACTTGTACAGGTGGCGTAGCATGCATGGCAGGGGAAGCCTCATCTCAACTACAGTAAGTTTCACAGTGTCATAATGTAATCTTCACTTTATGATGCTATAGGAGTTATATGATTCTGCAATGCGTTGAATGAAGAATTTATGATAGTAATCTACCATAAATAATATATGAAAAAATCATAATCTTTACGTTTTGTTTCTCTGTGGAGCTTATCTTTTGTCTTATTGCCTAACATGGATGTAGGAATTCTGCTGCACAAGGCACTGTTGCTTCTACTGGAGGCAATCCATTTGCTTAGTCACATCTAATTCTGCTTCATCGTCTTCTTCAGCTATGCATAGATGCTTCATCTTTCTTATTCATCTTCCAATTGATGCCTTCTATAAATTTGTTTTTATTCCAAAAGAAGAAACCAGCCTTATTGTGCAATGTGTTTGTTTCTTTGTTCGGAACCAAATTCAGCTGTATTGTGAAACCAATTGTGAAAGCGTTGAGGGTTTAAGGGTTGCAGTACCTTTTGTAAAGTTTCATCTTTTTATCAAACGGAACAAAATCATTGAATAAAAAATGCAGTCGCTGACAAGCAATATACAAACCAATTGTGAAAACTAGACTTAGCAAATCCTAAGCTCCAACAAGGCCTAGTTGAAGAAGAAGAAGAAGAAGATCCGAAGATCGAGGAACAAGTAAACTTCATCAAAGAGTCATACAGCTGAAGAAGAAGATCAGAAGTTGAAGAATGAGCTCACCTAAGCTCCACCAATCCCAAGCTCATTCTTCACGGCAACAAATCCATTCCTGATGACATTGTTGAGACGTGTTGCAAGTTCCAATGTAATCATGCCCATAACATTGTCGTCACCAAAGCAAGCTGACCACTGTAACATAGACCACAAAAACGGCGATGACTTTCCTCTGAGATAATTGACGAATGTTTCAGAGAGATGGTTGAGGCTGTAGATCGAGCGGGCATTTTCATAAACGATCAACCCTCGAATTTGTTCAGAGAATGGCCGAGTCAATCCGTTCAAAACGTTCACGAAGTTTTGTCGTAGTTTGTATACTCTGCCTTCGCCGTCATCGTAATCCACCCTAGTAAGGGGTTCATCTTTCCCGATCTTTCTGACCCTAAAGACCTTTAACACAGTTCCAGAATGCATCTTGGTCATCATCTTAACGAAACACCTGGTGGTTCTTAACCCAGAAATAGAATCTTGTTCGGTAGGGGCAAGCTTTCAACCCACAAGACCCTGTTTTTAGAAACCTTCGTTGCTGGATACCTTGGGTGAAACGAAAAGAAGGTCCTAGAAATCTCCGGAGGATTACTACCGGCGAGGAAAACCGTTTCCGCCGATGAGCAAGCGGCTAAGGTGAGAAGCCCTGCGTCGGGAAATTGCCGAGACATCGCTGGTCCAAGTCTTTTTGTAGACAACCGTATCTTCACGGGTTCGGGTTCTTCAAGAATTTCATCAGGACTAGTGAATACAGAGATAGTGTGCGATGTTCGATCGTACATAGTAAAGATCTTCCTCGGGTTCCTTGAAACTTGGCTTGATGAATTGACAACTCTCGTGTCTATCACTACCGATCTTTCTGAAGTACGTTTCATACGAATTAGGATCGTGGAAGCAAGGATGGCAGAGTTGCTAGAGAGAGTATAGCGAGTAGCCATGTTTTCTTTTTCTTGGGCGGTATACTAACAGAAGGAAGAGAGAGGGAGTAAGTAGAGAAGAAGACTGGTTTAAATACTAAGAGAAATGGGCCCAAATAACGATTATAAGGCCCAAATCGGAGGGTCTGTTTGTTTCGCAACCGGACTAAACGATTTTAAATCATTTTCTCTTCGGGTCGGTTTATGAGCTTAGGAGCTTCTCCAACCGTGAGGATGCAATTTTGAGGTTGTTAAATTTTTTAAGAATATAATTTGTAATTTTTAAAAATAAGAATTTGTGAAAGATTAATTAAAATTTTGCTCCTCCAACGTTTCTTGGGAGCTTCCTCAACTTTCTGGTGTCAATCCGACCAAGAAGCGAGACAACAAGGCTAATGCGACGAGGTCAATCCGGGAATGCACCGGGAGGTGAAGCTATGCTAATCTGTGTTTCAATTTCTTATATTTAGGTATTAGCATTCTGGTCATTGTGTGGTTTAGGTCGGAGAAGCCTTTGTTCATGCTGATTTGTTTCGTGTCTATTGATCGGGTCAATCAAATGTATGGTCCGTTCTTTGGTTTAGGACCGAAACAATGGAAATCTGAAGAACCAAGTTCTTTCTGATATAATGCGCTTCTGGGTGTCGATGCTATTGGGACAAGTTTTTTACTTGCATATCATAAGGTTCTAATAGCTTGGTTTTGCTTTATTCTTCGGTGTAGGATTTGGTCTTCTCTGTGTTAGTAGTTGTTTTCGTGTCATAGGGTTTTTTAGGTGGTTTAAGAGATGATTTCACATCGAGTTGTGGTGTGTTAATTATCCCGTAGTGGTAAAAAAATGCAATGATTCTCAGTCTGGTAGCGTTGGATCCGCTAGTGTTTCAGGGCATACTAGATCGACTCATTGCATTTGGTCTAATTCTATGGAGAGGAATTTATTTTCCTTTGTTTTGGATGTAATACGTTCTTGGATAATGAATAGTTGTTGTTGAGCCAAAAAAAAAAAAAACATCATCGAACTAGACGTATCAATAATCTGGGCATGTGCATTGGTAGCACAAGTAAAAGTTTCTCACATATATTATTTTAATCTATTTCATATAAATTAATTTTTGTTTTAAATTAAAAAAATAAAAGATTAATTAAAACCAATAAAATGATGTCATGTATGACATAAGGCTTTCACCAAGTTTCTCATGGTTTCTTGTATGAAAATCTCTTCTCTCTCATCTCTCAACTTTTTCATTATTTTTGTTTTTAATATTAACGGTGAGAAATCCCCACTGCACATGACCTTATTGATCCAAAATTAGAACTGCCTTTTAGTCTTTTATGTGTTTTTAAGCTCTAAGAGGTTGGCCTCTTGGTCATGTTGAAAATGCTCTTGATGTTTTATGTGATTGGAATAGTTAAAACATCTGAACAAACCATAGATTGCAAGCGGGTCTTTTTACATGCATTATCGGCAAATTGAGGACAAGTCAAGAGAGAAAGAGAGAGAGAGAGAGAGCAGTTGACACAAGTTAAACATTTTTGTTCGTAAGTGATGATGGCCTATAAAGGAATCGTCCACCTACCCTCCAAATAACTAGAGAGAGCCGTATTTCAAGAAAAAAGAAAAACCAAGAGGACATGATCATCTCTAAAGAGTTTCAGTTTCTTTTCAACCAACTTGACTAGTTTTAGAGCCATATCTAGCCAAAATTGTCCTACCAAACTCGTCAAGTACTAGAGAAACACAAAACCATGATATCAATACTTGTAGCTGAAACCTGGCAAGAACCATCGCGCACAAGAGTATAGCAGCGACGAAGAAACAGACTGGTGCGGTCGTTTAATCGTCTCTTCCTTGAGATTAAAGATAAAAATATCATCCTCCTTGTCATCCTGACCAAGGCCACTAAAATAGATGGAACTGTCATTGATTCCAAGGCCACTAAAATAGATGGAATTGTCATTGATTCCCTCAAAGTCTATGGCAGGCACGGTGACACCCAGATCCAAAAGAATTGCCTCGCCATCCAAATAAAGAAGCCTCTCCCACTTTTTCGTACATGAACACATCTTGTAGATGCGGAATGACCAGGTTTCGAAGAGTGTCACTACGCTCACGACCATCAGGACATGTCCACTTACTGTGACGACAATGCTAGTCTTCTCAAAATCACAAAGTCCTAGGCAAGACTCATGACGAAAATCGTCAAAGGAGAATGGAGCAACATAGACAGCATCAGTCTCAGGAGCTTTTAGGGGAATTAGGCTGTCTCCAGAGAAATCAAAGATTTGGATAGCACCATAGCGATAGACGTAAAGCTTATGATGTTTGTATACCATGTCAGAACAGGGAGAGCCGTCGGGAAACTCTCTCCACGAGTGATCGCCTTTCTTGCAGATCACGGCACATTGTGTGTCAAAGGGCCACGTAGGTATCTTGAAAGAGAAGATAACTAGATAGTCTCTTGCTTCCTCGTCTATCCATAGTCGAGGGGAATTGATTTCCAAGCCTATAGAATCAGCTTCGTAATATTGAGATGATCCAGTCAGCTGTGTAGCGTGGAACTTATCATCTACGATCCGCTCGAGTTTTGTCTTACCACGTTGTGACTCCACGGGCGGTAGATCGATCCTCTGGCCGGTTAAAAGGTTAACCATGTAGAGATTAAAGAGAGGGTTTCGCATGAGGAGCCAGCATCCATACGTGGCAACACACACACCACCGACACCCAGATCCTGGCTTATGCTGTACAGCTTGTCTTTTTCCTCGGGATTGAACAACTTACAGCGATTCATGTTCATGTCGTCTTCGTTATTATTAGGGAATATAATTAACCATGGGTCTTGGGATTTTGGAAGGCAACTTCTCGAAGCAGAGAGCCAAGCCGAACATATGGATTTAGCTCGTTGTAAATCGCGGAGGCTGAGTCGTTGGAGAATAGAGTGGATCAGATCCGGAGGAAGCTCAGACCAATAAAGGCAGTTTCTTCTCTTCCTAGCCTTTTTTTCGCGCCGTTCATGATCATAGATAAGAAGTTCGTCCAGGGTCATAGATGAAAGCTTTGCCTCTTCTCTCCGCCGTTTCGAATTACTAGTCTTCTTAAGCTTAAGCATGGTGTTTTGTCTTTATGACAAAGTGATTATACCAAAGAAAAAATAAAGAGAATTAAATATAGACAAGAGAAGGACCCCTTATATATATATATACTATTTTTTATTTATTTAAAACCAATATTACCATGGTTTAGATATGATCGAATCAGACAAAAAATAACTTTCTTTAAAATAAAATAAAATAAAATAAAATAATGCAAGGGCCGCTAAAACATCGGTTACACCCAGTGCAAGAGTCACTGAATATCAGAATTTCTTAGAAAAAAAAAAGTTTACCCAAAAAAAACTGGTAAATTAATGATAGGTTGCCAAAAAAAAAAAAGCAACGATACTTTAGGTTAACGTGTAAGCAGTTTTATTAGTTCAGTTCAGATTTTATAAAAATTAGAATAAAAAAAAAAATTGAGTTTGGGTTTGATATGGACCATATGGTGCAAATGGACTTCCTGCACTGGATCAACGGCCAGGTTACTTGACTGAAGACTAGATGCCTCCTGATTGAGCAGTGTACCAACTTATCAATCTTTCTTTTTCTGAAATCAAATTTCTACGTTAAGAGAAGTAAATCTAATGGAAGTATCAGATCAGTTGACAATAATTCCATGACAGATCAAGTCATAACGCTTACTTACATCTAGAACAAATTACATACAACTTTAACAAAAAAAAAAAAAAAAAAAAAAAACAAATTACATACAACATAAAGAGGTTGAGATACACATATGCACCTTTTTCAAAGTAGAATTAACTTATAATCATATATAAGTTTACAATTTTTTTTAAAACAAAAATTGACTACTTTTTTAGTTACCAAAAATTCTTACAACTTATTATTTGATTCATTAATTAGTAGTACAATAAATTTGGTTATGGATATAAATAAATTAGCAAGGACGACTGCAATTGCAAAGACGATGGTAAGGTAATTTAGTTGAAAAACGAATAACGTCAGTACATTGGCAAAGATCATATTTAAACTTCTTGTTTTTGAAATCGCCTAAGCACGCCTTGTTTCCATCATTCCCGCATGTTCCTTCGTACATTTGATTTATGTGACACCTCTTGTTCGCAGCTTCCACGTCTTTTTTTGTTTTGTTTTATATCAACAGTCAACAAATAATTTGAGCAACATGAATTTGATAATTCTGTATTCCGCAAAATGATGAATCAAAAAAAAAAACAAAAAGAGATGATAATATGTTACCTTGAATATTAGCTAAAAACAAGAAACATGAAGACACATGAAACCATGAGTAAGATAGCAGATTTCATCATTCAAAGGGTTGATATAATTAATTAGGTTTTCTAGTTACGTGAAAATAGTGTGGTCTGTCTTAAACTTGTAATTTTATTGTTATAAATATTATCACTACTAGCTCGTAATAAATATACAAACACATATGATAAAAATAGTTGTTTCGATAAAACTTGTGGAAAAGAATAAAAAGAGAAAGTCAACGAGATCAACGTGTTCTCGTTCATTAATTTTTTGAATGTTCTTCTTATCTTCTAAATAATTTTTTTTTTGGTGTTGTAATTTTTAGATACTTAGTTGAATATAAATTAGATAAAGAACTTAAATGTAGCAAAAAAGAACGTGGTAGACTGGCAGTTGGAAATTACTCAAACTGAGACATAAATCAAAATCCTATATAGTATAAAGTTTCAGTTTTTTTTTCCAGAATAATAATGTGGAAATCTACGACCGGTTTGGTATCCGGTTTAAGTTCTGGTTTAGAGGGTTATTGAACTAATATGAAAACGTAAAAATAATAAGTCCGGATGCGCACATCCCACATCGCGTCTTGTGAGAGGGTCCGCGGACTGTCCTATAAATTAATGCGTCTATCTGCTTCTTTACAAGCATAAGTCATAACAATTACTTGTGCTTAATTGACGTCAAGACTCTCTGTGTCTGTGTGTAGTGTATATGCACGAGAGATGAGACTTGAAGGAATTAAGATACCACAGATCAATCCTAAAGTTTTCAGTCAAACACCTGAAATGTCTACAAACACATATACTAAAATGATCGGCTTCAGAGACTATCAATCCATTTTACATTAGCGGTTTTTCCCATAGAATATTGCTCAAAACCCTTAAAACGTATTTGCTTCATTTGAAACAGCACAAGGTGCAATACATGGATAACGCAGCAATCAGATATCATCATCTACTTGTTCCCCTAGATTTTTTTTCTGGTTAATCAGAACATCATCAAATTAGTTGTCATCCCAACAACAAACGGCTCCATCAGTAACCGCGTCAAGAAGTAGAAAACAACACCCAACATGATGGATATGGGAAGAGCAGGCAGAGCTCGGTTGTACACAGCCAACAAAATAAGAGTGCACCCTAGTCCCGAGATGATCGCAAGGTAACAGGCGTATACCGTCATCAGATCATACATTGCTGCCCTACCAACAAGAACACTGTAGAAAATAAAGTCTCCAAGACCAAGTTTGATGCCTCTATTTGAAATGTCGACAACGTTATCCGACTCCTCCAAACCTCTTGGTTCTTCCCTATTATCTCCCCAGCCCATCAACTCAACAAGAGGAGACATTTCCTCATCCATAACAGTATCTCTGTCTTCGATATTTCCTCTGGTTCCAACTGCGGTTGAGTGCTCTGAGGATATGGCAACCACAGGTGACCTCTCAACAACGTCTCTGTCTTCGTTACCATGACCATCCACATTGTCTATATCCCTCACTTCAACAGCATTATAATCCAGATTATGAGAATTTCCTCTTCCAAGTTGGTTTGCATCATGGTTCCGTACTGCTTGCAGCTCAACTGATCCAGAATCTGAAACCCCACCAGCAGCACCACCAACCAAAGCCCTTAGACTCGAGCCACGGTTTCTCCCTTGGTTGCCCGAGGAGACAGTGGGCCTAGCTTCATAAACCATAGCAGGAAGCTCCTCATCTCGGCTTGAAGCCAGCTCCACCAAGAGCTTAAGTGGACCACCAGGTGCCAAAACAGCAACCAAATCATACAAAGCTAAAGCCACCAAGATAAACCATGTAGTCCATTCAGGTAACTTAGTGAACCAAGCTGCAACAACAATCCCCATAACAACCATATAACACTGTCTCACCACAATTGGTATACCACCAGCAAACACTGACAAAGTCCCCAGGATGGTGAAATTGAAAAGCAATATGAAGCAGGTGACTGAATCAACAGGAATTGAGAAATGCTGTATTATCGATAGGAATATCGCACCTCCCATCGTACCTGAGACAAGATTAACCAACATTGAATTCGAGTAAAACCCTAAGAAGAGGATGAAGAAGTGAAGGAGGAAACGAAATTGGTACCTAGGACGAAGAAGGCGGAGAAGCGCATGTAATGCTTGAGGAAATTGGTGAAGTTGTAGTAGAAGAGGAGAACAAGGATGAAAGTGACGGCGGCAACGAGGACGACGAATACTATGGCGTTGAGAAGACTACCTTCGAGCTTAACGGTAGCGGAGTCGGAGGGATTCTCGATGTAAATGAGATTGGCGGCGGTACGGATCTGAGGGTCGGAGGTAACGGAGAGAGAGTAGGTGAGAAGGACGACGAGGAACATGCAGATTGAGACCGGAGCCATCACGCCGATAATCTCAACTCCGAGAGAATCAAGGATACTAGAAGAATCCATCGTTATCAATAATATTTGAGAGATCTTTTGGCTTGGCTACGCCATCTTTGGGGGTTCTAGAGGAAGAAGACGAAGACGAGAGAAGAGAAGAGGGTTATTTCGGTGTGACCAGCTCGTTTTATTTTGTTTTTAATTTAAAAAAAAAAAAAAATTTGTCGTCTTGTTGAAACCAACAAAATTGGGAATTAAAACTCTCCGAACAAACTCCAAACTGGGATTAGAACCCTAGAAAGAGAAATGTCGGCGAACGAAATACCCGACGAGCTATGGAGAAAGATTCTAGAGATTGGCGTGAAGTCCTCTGCTTTCTCCTACAAAGATCTCTGCTGTATCTCCATCACCTCTCGCCGTCTCCGCCGTTTGTCCTCCGATGATTGCTTCTGGGACCTTCTTCTCTTCCATGATTTCCCAACCCACATCATCTCTGCTTCCTCTTCTCAATCTCCAACCAAGTTTATCTACAAGACTAGGTATTGTTATTTGATTCAAATTTGTGTTTTTTTATGAAGTTCCTTGTGTTGTTACTGAGTGAGTGTGTGTGTGTTGGATAGGTTTGAGAGGGATAAGGAGAGGAAATTAGCTGCTCATAGGAGAGCTCTACTCAGGAAGGAGAGTGAGATTTCTGAATGGAGACGGAGAATTCGTGAATTGGAGTCTCGGTTATCAGAAGAGGCTGATAGATTACAGTCTGCTTCTCTGGAGTTTTCTAATTTGCACAAAGTGAGGTACACTAACTAGTCCCTCACCTGGAGAACATTATTGTTATTTTCTAATAAGTTCTGACTCTAGAGGAGGAGATGATTGCATATTGTTTTGTGACAAGTTTGTAAAGATGATTCTTTTGTTTGATCAAAGTGAAAATGAGATTGGTCCTTCTCTTCTTGCCTCATTCATTCCTTACTCATGTCATTTGTTCTTGTCTCTCGCAGGCAAGCATCGGTTGCTTTAAAGGTTTGGCAGCCAGAGGTCGTACGTGGCAGACAAAAACAATTGGTTGAGCAAAACGCTGTTCCTGTTGAGGGTCGTCTGCGTGCACTTGAGATGGAGATAAAGTTATGCAAGCAGCAAATCATGGGTGTGAATAGAGAACTTGTGAGTATCAGTCAGGGAATTCTAATTATGTTCCACACTTCCTCTGCTTGACTTTCTAAATCTTTTATATTGTTTTTCTCCGTAATTGCAGAGGGAGGTAAAACACCGATTTGACATAGCCATAAAAGAGCTAGAATCCATGAAGTATCATCCTTTACGAGATTACAAGCCGATACGTAGTGGAGACCAAGGAAGTACTAGCAAGACGAAGAAGTTGAAAACGAGCATTAACTATAGTGGAGACCAAGTGAGTAATAGCAAGAGGAAGAAGTTGAAAACAAGCATTAACTGTAAGTTCATAAACATTTCTCACTTTTCTTCTTGTACTGGTGTTGCCTGTTCTTACTGTCCAAATATTCTCCCTGAGAATGTTCCTGAAAATCTTCTTGTTCTTCAAAGTGTGACACAATGCAATGTGGAAGAGTTTTATGCCGATATGGACTGTTTGAAAGTATGACATGGAGCAATATAGTTGCAAACCTCAATGAGTAATTTAACAGCAAACGATGGATGTTTAATGTTTGTAACTTATAGATTTACTTGTTAATCTTCGTTATCTTATCAGTGGTATCGATTATGAGTTCCTTTTTAATATACTTACGAACACTTGTTGCCTGGATTCCGCTAAAGCAGTTCCAGCAATACACAGAAACGAGGACAAGCTGTTACACTCAGAATCAGAATGATGGTTGGCTGCCACAGAACGCTGAGAGTAGTAGTAGTTGTTGTTTCGTATCCAATTAGATTTGCAGGAATAAAGCTGAAATTTTGTCACAGAAGATAATGTGGTCTACTTTTGTAAGTTTTGGTTGATATGTAGGTGTTACAATATCATGAATGAAGATAAATTTGTTTCAGAAGCTAAGACCGGCTTGTCTGTATCAAAAGCTCTGTTCTTATTTACCTTGGCGTTTTTTGTTTTTACTGTTCCCGTTAGACCTCTTTAGTACTTGAATGTGTTGATATGGAAGAACGCTAAAGAATGGTTTCATATAATCGTACTCATGCTTAGTTTGGATTCCGGTGCGAAATCTCCCGCTCAAAATCTGCCAAGAACCACCTGTATGGATTTACTGATACTCCTGTGATACATGTCGTTTTCACTTTGGTAATTAATTGAGTATTACTTTTTACATTATTTTTTAACCCTATTAGCCGCGTATAGAAAATTATAGCGTGTGGGTCCTGAAAGCAACGTGTCACATTTTCTCCTAAATGCTTCATCTTAATTGGATAACTTAACAAAAAAGGTCAAAACAGTGGCATAATCGTAAATCCTGAAAACTTAGTCCCTTCCCCTCCTTTTAACTCGCCGGCATAAGTTTCGTTTCCGTCACTCCCACCACTTTTTTTTTGATTTTGACCAACGGAAGAAGAATCTGAAAAGAGAGACCGATGAAGCATATTTTCAAGAAGCTACACAGAGGTGGGAATCAAGAGCAGCTGAATCGAACCAACGATGCTGTTCCTCCTCCTCCTCCATCCGATCAAAATCGGATTCACGTCTCTTCTGCTAATCCTCCTCAAGCCACCCCTTCTTCTGTCGCGGAAACGGTTCCGGTGACCGCACCTGCTTCTTCGATGACTTCTCCTTCTCCTACTGCTGCTTCCAACCGTGCCGATTACATGTCCTCCGAGGAAGAGTATCAAGTTCAGTTAGCCCTAGCGATCAGTGCTTCGAATTCGCTCTCCAGCGAGGATCCGGAGAAGCATCAGATCCGAGCGGCCACGTTGCTGAGCTTAGGAAGCCATCAACGGATGGAGTCTAGGCGGGATTCGTCGGAGGTGGTGGCCCAGAGGTTATCGAGACAGTACTGGGTTAGTCTTCTTTCTCTTGTTATCTAGGGAAATGCTGAATTATCTCTTTGTGTGTTTTCGAGTCTTGAGTCATAATGAATTTAAGCGCAATTGAACGTTCCATGGTTGTGGGTATTCTAATTGAATTACTGTTCGATAGCTAATTGAATTTCAGATTGAATTGCATTGCTCCTTTACTGATCCGTATGCTTCTGTGTGGTGATTTTTGTTGTTGTTGTTGTTGCACCTGCTTAGCTTTGTTTCCTCTCTGAAGATTAAAGCCTTTATAAAAAGGAAGGCTTTAATATACCGTAATTATGTGGGCCAAATATCTTGGCGATTTGGTACTGCCTACATGATCTTACATGAATAACATGTTTTGAACGATTCCTAGGAATATGGCGTGCTTGACTATGAGGAGAAAGTTGTCGATAGTTTCTACGATGTGTACAGTCTATCCACAGACTCAACAAAGCAGGGAGAAATGCCATCGCTGGAAGATCTTGAAAGCAATCATGGAACCCCTGGCTTTGAAGCTGTAGTTGTAAATCGAGCTATTGATCCTTCCCTGGATGAGTTGCTACAGATTGCACAATGCATTGCACTGGATTGTCCTACTACCAGTGTTAGTGTGTTGGTGCAGAGGCTGGCTGAACTTGTCACAGAGCATATGGGTGGATCTGCGGAAGATTCCAATACAGTGTTGGCAAGGTGGACTGAAAAAAGCAGCGAGTTCAAGGCAGCATTGAATACTTGTGTATTCCCTATTGGATTTGTAAATATTGGTATCTCAAGGCATCGTGCTCTGCTTTTCAAGGTAATTTTCCAAATCCTCTTCTTGGATTTACTCTCTTGGTTTATCATACTTGTGGCTAGTAATGAAATCATATGTGAAGAATGACTGGACAAATCCCTTGCGCTGTGAACTGAATACCAAGCTTTTTTGGTTGTATGTATTAAAAGTTTTAAACCTTTTCTTTTTAAAATTTAATGAGAACCTCTTGCGTTGGATTCTGCCCTGAGTCGCTTGTGGTACTTCAATCTCAACTGATCTCTGTTAAGTAAATCTGAGTTAATTGATTGCCTTCCGCCTTGCCTAAATCAGATATCTACAACTATTTTTTCGCACCTAAGTAGATAATTATGGAAATTGATCGTGGACAGTTTACTTCTGCCAATGTAGGTTTTGGCAGATAGTGTCAGGTTACCTTGTAGGTTGGTAAAAGGTAGCCACTACACAGGTAACGAGGATGATGCTGTGAACACAATAAGACTGGAAGATGAAAGGTAATCGTTTGTCCTTTTCACTATGATTCCAGTAAAAAAAACTATTTTTTGCAAAAATGTAACATATCTCCTCTCTTTTCAGAGAGTACTTGGTTGATCTTATGACAGATCCTGGGACGCTTATACCTGCTGATTTTGCAAGTGGTAAGGATTATACCGTTGAGTCATATAACTCACATGGAAACAACTTTCCTACAGCTCAGTTGTCAAATGACTTCAAGCATTCAGCGCCAAAGATGTCAGAAGGTGAAGGCAGTAGTCAGAGTTCTATGGCACACAATAGTTCTTCTTTGGATAGAAGGCCAGAGGCTGAAAGGACAGATTCCTCAACCCCAAAGTTGGGACCACTTCGGAACGTAGATTTGAGCGCTTCACCTTCTAGCATACCTAGTTCTAGTCAGTTGGAGAACATTTCCTCTACAGCAATTGCAAAGGGGAATCGAGGAGCCATAAATGACTGTTCAAGAACGAATATGAATATAGTCCCATACAATCAGAACAGTGAGGAAGACCCGAAAAATCTTTTCGCAGACCTGAACCCATTTCAAAATAAGGGAGCTGACAAGCTGTTTATGCCTACTAAATCAGGTTTGAATAGTGTTGATGATTTTCATCAACAAAAAAATAATCCTCTGGTTGGTAGATCACCTGCACCAATGATGTGGAAGAATTACAGCTGCAATGAAGCCCCAAAGAGAAAGGAGAATAGTTATATGGAAAATCTTCTCCCGAAACTCCATCGTGAACCCCGTTATGGAAATTCTAATTCCTCATATGCTACCTCCAGCTCCAATGGAGTTGTTCCATCAAATGTGCCTGGCAGAGACAATATGACATTTGTGTCACCGGGTGCTGCTTTACCATCCTTCACATCCCCTGGAAATCAGTTCGCACCAAGTATGGTGGAGGATATGAACAGAAACACCAACGATGAACTACATCTCCAGCATAATGCTGTTCCTGTGGTACATGGACACCAAAAGGATGAATCTCACATCCACGATCATAGAAAGTACACAAGTGATGACATATCTATTGGGTGTGATCTGAGGCTTAAGGATCACGAAAGTACAAGTTCATCTCTTGATTCCACATCCTACCGGAATGATCCTCAAGTTCTTGATGATGCAGATGTTGGTGAATGTGAAATTCCTTGGAATGATCTTGTTATTGGGGAGAGAATAGGATTAGGTAATGTGATCTGCCATTTATTTTTACATGTTTGAAATATTAAACTACTTAGTATTTGTTTTCTTCCCTTTTCTGACGGCAACTAGTTAGTAGTACTGTATCTATTGGATGAAAACTTTTATAGCATAGTACCTTTCTACCATCTACATTTGCCTTTAACTAGAATAGCTATGACATTAACACTTTAGGTAGCATATAACTTTTTGGAAATCACTTGTTCTAATACTTATTTTATTGTGGTTAGGTTCCTATGGAGAGGTCTATAATGCCGACTGGAATGGCACGGTTAGTTTCTTTATAACCTTACAGTTGACTTCAGGAGAATAAGGAGCACGCATCTGGCTGTTATCTGGAACTTCTAAATTTTTTAACCCGTAGGATTTGTTAATGCTTAGAAGACTTAAAGACTATAGTTAATGACTGAGTTCAAAGAGCTAAATTGCAGCGCCTAAATGCATGTTTGGTTATTTTTAAGAGTCAAAGCAGTGATTGCGTTCTTTAAGTGAATCGTGTTTAAAGAGCACTTTTAGATAGGCTTGTTTCAGTCACTAGCCACAAATGCATCAGGGGCCTCCATGGTATTATTTTGCATTCTCTCATCAGTATAAGCTCTTGTCTTGTTAGTTTTCAATAATTTTCGTGATTTAAACTAGCCTGCCCATGCTGATTTTCTTCACAAAAGTGGAAGGTTTCAACTTTATATTTCTGCTTCTTTGTTCTGGTTGGATTTAGGAAGTTGCTGTCAAGAAATTTTTGGACCAGGACTTCTCAGGTGCTGCTTTGGCCGAGTTCAGAAGCGAAGTAAGCCATAAATTCACTAGCGTTGTTTTACTAGTATTCTTAGCTGCTAGTGCTTACGATATTAAATGAGGATATTAAATTAGGTAAAACATCCTCATTACAAGAGGCCAATTAGGGAAGGGATAGCTTACCCTTTTATATGATCTCACTTCTTAAATTGGACAGTATCTGGATGGCACAATCAAATTATCACTATTAATGATTGTGTGTAGTTTATATTGTTATGTATTCCTCCAATATAAGCATAATGGGTAGAATCCATAGTAATGAGGAGCCTTTGGAACCTTTTCATAAGATTCTCAAAGCTAATTCTGGGATCAGGGATTTCTGCTGAAGGAGGTTACTCATTTATTTATTTTGGTTGTAACCACTATGGCATACGTTGCAGCTGCTTATATTCATGCCTTTGGATTCCCACTCTTATTTTCAATATTCCCTATCTGAAGGTACGTATCATGCGAAGATTGCGACATCCAAATGTTGTATTCTTCCTTGGGGCTGTTACTCGTCCTCCAAACCTTTCCATCGTCACAGAGTTTCTGCCAAGGTTTGTTTCATCGTCTTGTTATGAAATCAGTTGCACATGAGATTTTGAGCACTCAACGACTTTTTTTCTGTTTTTCTATAATTGTAGAGGAAGCTTGTATCGAATCCTTCATCGGCCCAAATCTCAGATTGATGAGCGGCGCCGGATAAAAATGGCCCTTGATGTGGTAAAGAAAATAGATCCATATATCAGATTCCATGTCCCCCTGGCTTATTTAGTTTAAAATAGTCACTAAATTTCAGATCATCATTACTTTTCAGGCAATGGGGATGAATTGCTTACACACCAGCACACCAACAATTGTTCATCGTGATTTAAAAACACCAAACCTTTTGGTTGATAACAACTGGAATGTTAAGGTAAGTAGCGCTGTCCAACTAATAGACTTGTTTACTCTGATGTCATACTCATATGATATAGATTTTGTTTTTATCTTACTCACAATGCAGGTCGGTGATTTTGGGTTGTCTCGCTTAAAGCACAATACCTTTTTATCCTCAAAATCAACTGCTGGAACGGTGAGAACACAAAACTCCTTGATGTCACTACTTTTTGATAGACATCCAAATTTCCAGCTGGCATGCTTGTAATTTGGGGGTATTGGCTTATTTCTCTGATCACATGCATTCTTAATTTTGCTAGCCCGAATGGATGGCTCCAGAAGTTCTACGGAATGAGCCATCAAATGAAAAGTGAGTTAGCTTAGAAGCTCAGTTCTGTACTTTGGCTCTACTTTACCTTTTCCCAAGGAGAACTGAAAAAAATGGTGGCTGGTTTTTCCCCAGGTGTGATGTATACAGTTTTGGGGTAATACTTTGGGAACTAGCAACATTGAGATGTCCATGGCGAGGAATGAATCCAATGCAAGTAGTTGGAGCAGTTGGTTTCCAGAATCGTCGGCTTGAGATCCCTAAGGAACTTGATCCTGTGGTGGGAAGGATCATCTTGGAATGTTGGCAAACGTAAGTGACTAAACAAAACTGAAAACACTTTGAGAATCTGGGCCCAAGTGAATAATGTCGGTTGATTTATGTTTTTGTTGTTTGGGCAGGGATCCGAATCTGCGGCCATCCTTTGCTCAGCTCACGGAAGTGCTGAAGCCTTTGAACCGGCTGGTGCTTCCTTCACCACAGTAATTGCCAACTGTGAATATGTGAAAGAAAGAAAGAGACTGGTTGATTATATCATATAGTAGTAGTATATTGCCTCTGGTGCTGTGCAGAGTTATTATTATTACACATAAGCCAGCCTAGATAATATGAGGAATGTAAATTGAAATCAATGTACAATATGTTTTGGTGTATTTGGTGCTTATGTTTCCGAAAATATAATTTTTGTTTTCTCCAAAAAAAGCTTCATTCCATTGAATATAATCAGCTTCGTTGATGGTTTACGCTATCTGTTACCAATCAAAATTATAATTAGATTAGACCCAAACAATGGTTGAAGTTCCAAACTCACTTTAGGGTTATTATATTAGGTATATATACATCACCTTAATTTGGATTTGGGGCGAAAATAATTTTAGAGAGAGAGTGTACGTGGTGTGCTGCGAGTGCGAGGACAATGACTGATTAAGGTCCACGAATTGGCGCGAATTCCATGGGGAAGAAAGAAACCTAGCGAAGTCCAAGGATGATGAATCCTCCCTCTGACGAACAACAATGTCACTCTCTCTCTCTCTCTGTCCTATTTACTCCTTCCTACAACCACTCTTTCACCTCTTTTCTTCCTCTCTCTCTCTCTCTCTCTCTCTCTCTCTCTCTCGATCTCGATTGCGCCCAATCTCATGCTTCCGTTTCAGTTTCTGGCGATTCCGTCGTTTTGCTTTTGTTCTGGGTGACCCTTTTCCCTGAGGATATCTTGAAATTGTGGGTTGATTTTGTTTGTTTTTTTGTTTTCGGAAAAATCTGTAATCGATTGAGTTTCATGAGTGTTGTTCGAATCTCCGGTATTGTCTGTTTGTCTTGGAATCTACAGAATTTTGTAGATTTCTTGCGTAATAAGTCACCTCCTTCCAATTCACTGTGGTAAAATGTCTCAAGGATTGAATTATTGTGAAGAAGAAAAGACAGACTAATACTGGATAATGGTACGGTGTGAACGTCTTACTTTCCTTAGGTTTTCATGTTTAATTGTTCTGTTCATGTGAAAATGTAGAAGAAGCATATCAACAGTCTCCTTATATCGTTTCATATTAAGCTGCTTTTTGTTGTTCCTTAGCATCAACACTCTCTTGCTTTTGTTAAACTGCAGGGAACTCCAGTAAATATCATTGTAGGTTCTCATGTTTGGGTTGAAGACCCAGATATTGCTTGGGTTGATGGTGAGGTTGAAAAGATCAATGGACAAGAAGTTGTGATCCAAGCCACAACTGGCAAGAAGGCCAGTCATCTCAATCGCCTAAACTGTAACTTGACACCTTTACTGTAATCCTAAAAACTGAGTTATATTTCTCTGTTGTTGACTTGTATAGGTTACTGCAAAGTTGTCAAAGATATACCCAAAGGATGTCGAAGCTCCTGCGGGTGGTGTCGATGACATGACAAAGCTCTCTTACTTGCATGAACCTGGTGTTCTTCAGAACTTGAAGATCAGATATGAACTTAATGAGATCTATGTTAGTATCTCTTACACTATGTTGTAGAGACCTTAAGTTTTACTACTATTATCTGTCTTGACCTTATTCTATAATTGTTCATGACAGACATACACAGGAAACATCCTTATCGCTATTAATCCATTTCAACGATTGCCTCACATCTATGATGCTCATATGATGCAACAATACAAAGGAGCACCATTTGGAGAACTAAGTCCTCATGTTTTTGCAGTTGCTGATGTTGCATACAGGTGGTTGTTGATATATTTATATGTAGTATATGATCTACATATATTTGTTGTCAGTGTAAGACGCCCTTTATCTATGCACTCAGGGCCATGATTAATGAGGGAAAAAGCAATTCCATTCTCGTAAGTGGGGAGAGCGGAGCAGGAAAAACTGAAACCACTAAGATGCTTATGAGATACCTCGCATACTTGGGAGGTCGTGCGGTTACAGAAGGACGGACGGTTGAACAACAAGTTCTTGAAGTAATGGCTTTTCTATCTCTTTTCTGTGATCATCTTATATATGTATGGTCCCTACTCGAGATTAATCTACTAACTTGTTTGTAATATCTGCGTCCAGTCGAATCCTGTCCTTGAAGCCTTTGGGAACGCAAAAACTGTGAGGAATAACAACTCAAGGTGATGCAAAATCTAGTTCTAATAGTGCACATCTGTATCTATTGTTGGGACTTTAACTGATTGTTTACTATGCTTTTGGCTCAGTCGCTTTGGTAAGTTTGTTGAAATTCAATTTGATAAGCAAGGAAGAATATCTGGAGCTGCTATAAGGACCTATCTTCTAGAGAGGTCTCGTGTGTGTCAAATCTCTGATCCGGAGCGCAATTACCACTGCTTCTACCTTCTTTGTGCCGCACCACAGGAGGTAAGTTCGGTTAAATTATTGGAATATATCTTGTTCCTGAAGAACTAGCCATATGACTTGATAGAACTAGCAGGAAATTGAAAAGTACAAGCTCGGTCATCCAAAGACTTTTCATTATCTGAACCAGTCCAAGTGCTTCGAGCTTGTTGGTATAAGCGACGCTCATGATTATCTTGCAACAAGGAGAGCTATGGATATTGTTGGAATTAGCGAGAAGGAACAGGTCGGTTTGTGTAAGAAACTACAATTAGTATGTTGCATGTTCAGTTTAGTTTCCTGCACTTCTTTATTGATGAAGAACTTAGTTCTGCCTTTGTATCAACAGGAAGCAATTTTCAGAGTGGTAGGTGCGATTCTTCATATTGGAAACATCGAGTTTACTAAGGGGAAAGAAGTGGATTCATCAGTTCCCAAGGATGATAAGGCGAAATTTCATCTTAAAACTGCAGCGGAACTTCTCATGTAAAAAACATTCGTCTCTTAGGAGTCCTCTAAAATGTGTTATTAGTTGAGGAAAGCTAATTGTAAGTCTCGTTACAGGTGTGATTTAAAGGCACTTGAAGATGCGTTATGTAAACGTGTTATGATCACACCCGAGGAAGTTATCAAGAGAAGTCTTGATCCACAGAGTGCTGTGACCAGCAGAGACGGTCTCGCTAAGACAGTCTATTCTCGATTGTTCGACTGGTAAGTGGTTGGTTTTAGGGGACAAGATCAAAATAATTGATATTTACATATTTGATGCTAAGTGAATATCTCTAGTAATGTGCAGGTTGGTAGACAAGATTAATAATTCGATTGGACAAGATGCCAATTCTAGATCTCTAATTGGAGTTCTGGACATTTACGGATTTGAAAGCTTCAAAACTAACAGGTAAATGAATCTCTACGCTGTCAAAGACTCACAGATATGCATTCCATCATCCTCTGCTAAATAGCCTAATACCCTTCTGCTGCAGTTTTGAACAGTTCTGTATCAATTTCACTAATGAGAAGTTGCAGCAGCATTTCAATCAGGTAGGTTCTTGATTGTAGTGGAAAAAGGTTTATTAATCCCAGCTCTGATTCTCAAATAAGCTTTTTGAATACTCTGTTTTTTTTTTGCTGTTTCAGCACGTTTTCAAGATGGAACAGGAAGAGTACACAAAAGAAGCAATAGATTGGAGTTACATTGAATTTGTGGACAATCAAGATGTTCTCGACCTTATAGAAAAGGTCATTTTCTTAACCAAGAAAGGACAATGTTTATCGAGGCAACCCCTTATATATATATATATTTTTTTTTTTTGACAAACCGAGGTAACCCCTTATATATATCTGTATTTTTGTCTCACAATTTACTATTTCTTTTCCACCTGCAGAAGCCTGGTGGGATTGTTGCTCTCCTAGATGAAGCTTGGTAATGTTAAATATCAAACAAGTTCCATATGAAAGAAGAAGTGTTATGTTCTTGGTTTGAATTAACAAGGTGTGATTTTTCAGCATGTTTCCAAAGTCAACCCACGAAACATTTGCAAACAAGCTATATCAGACTTTCAAGACCCACAAGCGCTTTGTCAAACCAAAACTCTCTCGAACAGATTTCGCCGTTGCTCATTATGCTGGAGAAGTAGGTTCTTTCTCCCTTGGAAGAAAGTTCACTTTGTAAACACACACAGGTCTCTCATGGCTTCGAAATTTTCAGGTTCTATATCAATCTGAACTATTTCTGGATAAAAACAAGGATTATGTGATCCCTGAACACCAAGATTTGCTGGGGGCTTCCAAATGTCCTTTTGTTGTGGGTCTTTTCCCTCCACTCCCGGAAGAAACATCTAAATCCTCAAAGTTTTCATCCATTGGTTCTCGTTTTAAGGTACCAAAGCTTATGTCAGATGTTCAGCATTAACTTTTTTAAGGAAGAATGGCTAAACTACTCGAGAAGACTAATATTTTCTTAACAACAAGTAGATGTTACAAGTAATTATTGGCCTGGTTGATGCAGATGCAACTCCAGCAACTGATGGAAACATTAAATTCTACTGAGCCTCATTACATCAGATGTGTGAAGCCTAACAATCTTCTAAAGCCTGCCATATTTGAGAATGTGAACATCATGCAGCAACTTCGATGTGGTGTAAGTAAAAAAAAGATAATATTTTGACAATGGATTTGTTCTAAATATAATGGGTTCTAAAAACCTTTTCATGTTACAAATTTCCTGCGAAGTAATGACACAAAAGTATATACTAATATAACTCACAACCTTCATGTTGTCTTTCCAGGGTGTTTTAGAGGCGATCAGAATTAGTTGCGCAGGGTATCCAACTCGTAAACCGTTCTTTGAGTTCATAAACCGTTTTGGACTTCTATCTCCTGCTGCTTTGGAAGGGAAGTAAGTAAAAAAACCATTCTCTCTAGCTGATCAAATTGTACTATTTACAGATTTTCTGACTTCTCCTGAACAGCTTCGATGAGAAGGTCGCATCCCAAAAGATCTTGGACAACATGGGACTCAAAGGATACCAGGTAACAGGTCCTCAAGTGTTATGGAACCAATTGTAGAGTATTGGTGCTGCAATGGGATATGGTTCAGTGACAGCAGAGTTGTACTTAAACCAAATGCAAAACATCTTTGGATAATGCAGATTGGTAAAACAAAGGTTTTCTTACGGGCTGGTCAGATGGCTGAACTTGACGCTAGAAGGGCTGAGGTGCTAAGTAGTGCTGCAAAAAAAATTCAGAGACGTATACGAACTCATCAGGCTCAGAAAAGATTTATGGTTCTGAGAAAGGCCACAATATCTCTTCAGGCTATATGTAGAGGTGAGCCATCTAGTTGCTCAATCGCTTTCTGTGGAATTTAGAAGGGCATTAACTTTGTCACAGTTAAGAATAATCTGCTGAATATTGAAAATATTTATGTAACTTTTGTAAATATCGTAGGGAGGCTTTCCTGCAAACTTTACGAAAATTTGAGACGAGAAGCTGCTGTTGTGAAGATTCAGAAGAATGGTCGGAGATATTGTTCTAGAAAATCATATAAAAAGCTCCACGTAGCTTCTTTTGTTGTACAGACTGGTTTAAGAGCAATGTGTGCTCGTAAACAATTCAGATTCAGGAAGCAAACAAAGGCTGCCACAATTGTTCAGGTTTCTGTTCTTGTAAGAATTACACGCTCTAATATTATCTTAGGTATCTCATGATCATTAACGCATAGTTTCCTGTTACTAATGACAGGCTCAGTGGCGTAGTCACAGAGCAATCTCGTACTACAAAAAGCTTAAAAATGGAGTGATCCTATCTCAAACACGATGGAGAGGCAGACTTGCTAAGAGAGAACTTAGGAAGCTCAAAATGGTACAACTATATTATGTGGATTTGCTAATAACGTTACTCCTGATTCATCACATTGCCAAAAGCCTATGTGGAGATGGGATTTTCATCGGCAAGAATTTAGTCTTTTGAAAAATACTTTCGAAATCAGGATTTTAGTTCAAGAGTTCTTGAAGCTGAAACTGAAATTTTTTATTGTTTTTTTTTTCTTTCGTAGTAACTAAGTGACTGCTTTACACATTAGATTTGCTGCTGTTATGATTGTGGATACTGGGTTAACTATGCAACAAAATTTATTATTTTCAGGCTTCAAGGGAAACAGGAGCACTTAAAGAGGCAAAGGATATGCTTGAAAAGAAAGTCGAAGAACTCACATACCGTGTCCAGTTGGAGAAACGTTCGAGGGTACGTATTTGCTAAAGAAACATCATTGTAATTGATCATTTTGGAAGTAGATGTATAATGTCTAGCACTGAACTAATTTTGCAGGGTGACTTAGAAGAAGCAACGACTCAGGAGATAGCAAAACTTCAGAGTTCATTCGAGGAAATGCGGAAGAAAGTTGAAGAAACAAATGCGTTGCTTGTGAAGGAACGCGAAGCTGCAAAGAAAGCCGCTGAAGAAGCTCCTCCTGTTATTAAGGAAACACAAGTTTTAGTTGAAGATACCAAGAAGATTGAATTAATGACGGAGGAATTGGAGAGTGTAAAGGTACTGCTGTCAGTGGCTATCAATGGCATCTGATATTACTTTTCAATTGCATCTAAATGTGAGATTTACATTCAGTTTTACATGTGACTATACTTAGCATCAGTAAACATTTGTGTTGCAACAGGCTACTCTACAAAACGAGAAACAAAGGGCTGATGATGCAGTGGGGAAATTAGAAGAAGCTCAAGAGTCTCTTGAAGACAAAAGGAAAAAACTGGAAGAGTCAGAGAAGAAAGGTCAGCAACTCCAAGAATCCCTGACAAGGTAAGCATATATCATTAAGTATTGTTATTGATATCTTTCTGTTCAGCATGATTCTGCGGGTAATTTCATTCTCCTCTGAGCTATAACAAGAAGATAATGTGATCTCAGGATGGACGAAAAGTGCAGCAACTTAGAATCGGAGAATAAAGTCTTGCGGCAACAAGCTGTCTCCATGGCACCAAATAAATTTCTCTCTGGCCGCTCCCGGTCCATTTTACAGGTAAACTAAAACAGTAAATTCAAATAAATAAAACCTCATGTATCTCTTTGTTGCTTTTGCCTGAAGTTGATGACTTAACCATCTGTTTAATAAAAACAGAGAGGTTCGGAGAGTGGTCATCTTGCAGTGGATGCGAGGTCAAACTTGGTAAATATGTTTAACTAATTTGGTTTGGATCGTCTGTCCGAATCATATTTAGGTTTTGGATTAATTTAATGATGAAGCAATGGATTTCAATTTGATTCAGGATCTGCATAGCCATTCGATGAATAGAGATCCCTCAGAAGTGGAAGATAAACCACAGAAATCATTAAACGAGAAGCAGCAAGAAAATCACGAGCTACTTATCCGCTGCATTGTTCAACACTTGGGTTTCCAAGGGAACAGACCTATCACAGCATGTATCATTTACAAATGCCTACTGCAATGGAGGTCATTTGAAGTCGAACGAACCAGTGTCTTTGATCGCATTATTCAGACAATAGGCCATGCTATTGAGGTAATTTGCATGAGCTTCCTAATCTTACTAGGTATTTAATTGTGATTGCAAGTGTATCCAATAGTAACGTTGTGAAAGTTGATATCTCAGACTCAAGATAACAACAATACATTGGCCTATTGGTTATCCAATGCTTCAACACTCCTCTTACTCCTCCAGCGCACGCTCAAAGCTAGTGGTGCAGCAGGGATAGCTCCACAGCGCCGCCGTTCATCTTCTGCCACTCTATTTGGAAGGATGTCTCAGGTATATTATATATGGTTTAAGATCCATCAACACAATGTAGCAAAAGCTTCGTGGTTCATTATAAGTTTAATTTTGAGAATGTCCATTATAGAGCTTCCGCGGGGCACCCCCAGGTGTAAATCTTGCCATGATAAACGGTACTGCGGGAGGTGGAGCAGATACCTTAAGACAAGTTGAAGCAAAATATCCGGCTTTACTGTTTAAGCAGCAACTCACAGCTTATGTCGAAAAGATATATGGAATGATTCGGGATAACTTGAAGAAAGAGATTTCTCCACTCCTTGGATTGTGCATTCAGGTATGCCGTTAATTATAGCCACAACGTTCATCACGACAAAATGAAGTTTTTTACCGCTAATTGAATTTGTCTGTCTGCAACTTCAAATAGGCGCCAAGAACATCGAGGGCGGGTTTAGTTAAAGGAGCATCTCGTTCCGTTGGCAACACTGCAGCTCAGCAAGCACTGATTGCCCACTGGCAAGGAATTGTCAAGAGCCTTACAAATTTCCTCAACACTCTGAAATCAAACAATGTGAGTTCCTTCATGATTTCACTTCCTCTAAATATAAACAAGTTCTGGACTGCCCTGAATTTAAACCATCTAATTATGCTTTTTAGGTTCCTTCATTCTTGGTGCGTAAGGTGTTTACGCAGATATTCTCATTCATTAATGTTCAGCTGTTTAACAGGTTTTTCCGGGGCTCATTAGTATCTAAAACATTATTGTCTCTGGACTCAAACATTGCTAACTATCTTTTACTAATCATATTCTTCCTTTGTTGTCCCCAACAGTCTTTTATTGAGACGCGAGTGTTGTTCATTTAGCAATGGCGAGTACGTCAAAGCCGGCTTGTCTGAATTGGAACACTGGTGTTTCAAGGCAACAGATGAGGTAACTCACGTAGTTTTCACTCTGTTATTATAACTCAACAAAAACAAAACTAACAACAGCAATTGCAGTATGCCGGTTCTTCATGGGATGAGCTTAAGCATATCAGACAGGCCATTGGGTTTCTGGTAACATTTCCTTTTGTTCTATCTAAACATTAAGGATAGTCCCATGAGGGTACGGTAAACCATATTTATGCTTGCTCCAACTACAGGTCATACACCAAAAACCAAAGAAAAATCTTGATGAGATCAGCCATGATCTTTGCCCGGTAAGTTGAAGTTTTTTCAGTTCAATATGATACGACTCTTCTATATTCCATATGTCACACTTGCCAATTTGCTTACAAATGTCATAAAAGGTCGAAATATATCAGAGCTTCGTAGTTCGCATTTGCTGATAAATTGAAACTGTGGACAGGTACTAAGCATACAACAGCTATACAGGATCAGTACAATGTACTGGGATGACAAATATGGCACTCACAGCGTCTCCCCGGACGTTAGTCACCTTAATTAAGCTACTGATGATCTGATATGTGTGATTATATCCTTTAGCTAGCTAATATATATCTCTCCCTCAATAAATATAGGTGATAGCAAATATGAGGGTACTAATGACAGAAGATTCGAACAATGCAGTTAGCAACTCATTCCTTTTGGATGACGACTCCAGGTTTAACTTGATTTACTAGCTAACAATACCAATAAGATTTCGTTTTCGGGGGCAGTTGATCGATGAAGTCTTCTTCTAATTAATTGGGTGGTTTATAAATGATGTTGCAGCATCCCTTTCTCGGTTGATGATTTATCAAAGTCGATGGAGAGGTTTGAAATTGCGGATATCGAACCGCCACCTTTAATCCGTGAGAATTCAGGATTTAGCTTCTTACTACCAGTCTCTGATTGATCTTTTTTTGTCTCTACCACCATCATACATCACACACCAACGGTCAACGGAAGACATATTTTTAGTTTCTTTAGTGATTGATTGATTTGTGACTCTCAAGTAATAATAACTTCTTTTTGTGCCCTTGAAACAAGATTTGATTCCATTCTTTTTAAGATACATCCTCCTCATTCGTTATGTTAAAGAGTCCAATATTGAATTGTTGATTACTAAATTAACAAGGTTTTGTATCCTCTTGATCTCTCTCGATCACTACTCCGTGTAAATTGTACGAAAATAGAAATTACCTGACCGGGTCGTAAACCGGGTTTTGGGGGTGATCAAAATATTAAATAAGTTAAATTATAATATAAAGAAAATGTAAGGTCTTAAATCTTAATTAACTAATCTCTAATAGTAGGGTTAAATAAATTATTCAATGGTTAAGACATTTCTCGGTTAAACTGAATTTTACTGAACCGGACCAGTTGATGTCTTTTTTTTTTTGGGGTCAAAATAGTAAATATCTTTGTGTAAAAAGTAAAATATACAAAGAGCTTTAATTATTTTCTCTCAGTCGTCGTCGTCTGCTCCATTCTTTGCCGTTGTTCCCTTCCACGCCTCCGCCGGTACGCTGATCTTTTGACCGGAGTTCCATCGCGGACACCCATTTCTCTCTCTCTTTGGTGCTGGTAACTTCGTTAGGTAGATCTCTGTGAAACCCATATGCATTAGAGACTACAAATCTTAATCGGAGACGCAAATTGTTAGTTAGATTCGGGAAACCTCATAATCGATTTCAATTTTTTTTTTGTGTTTCAGATTTTCTTCTTCCTAAAAAATGAAGTTTCTTATACTCGTAATGCTTCTCTGCTACTCGTTCGCCTTCTCTTCTGGGGATACGACTATTCACACGAACAACTGGGCTGTCTTGGTCTGCACTTCTCGCTTCTGGTATACTCCCTCCTCCTCCTCTTCATTCGGATTTTGTGTAGATTTAATTCAATTGGTAAGCTGCAGATCAATATAGTTCTTCTGATAAGTGAGTCACATCTATTGCAAGTTGGTTCCATCTCCTTGTATTGAAATAGGAATCAAAGACCTTATAAGAGAGAGGATGCATGATTGATAAACCTGTTCCAGTTACCAAATTATATAACTATCTGCCTGAAGTTACATGTCTCGTCCATATTAACTTATTGTTGTGGTTGCTATTTCTCAGGTTTAACTACCGCCACATGGCCAATACTCTGTCCCTCTATAGGTGATAACTCGTTTTGTTTTCCCTTAACTGAAACCTTTTATCTTGGAATAACCGTTCATGAAGGTTCTTCTCTTCATATTTTGTTTCTTAACTTGGTGTTTCTAGGACAGTCAAGAGACTTGGAATACCAGATGAGAGGATTATTCTGATGCTGGCAGATGATATGGCCTGTAATGCTAGAAATGAATATCCTGCTCAAGTTTTTAACAATGAAAACCACAAACTTAACCTGTATGGAGATAACGTTGAGGTAAATTTCTGGTTGAATGACACTTCTCCAAAGGTTTAGCACAATGAGATGTAGTCGTGAAGGTTCTTTCTAGAGTAGGTATGTTAGAAGTAGCTGCATCATAGCCTTCATATTTGTAAGCACAGAATCATTTTTTTTGTCTACATTTTGCGATTTCTTTTCTCTGTGTTTCCATAAGATTGCTCGTAGCCAACACATAGACTTTGTTTTAATTTTTTTTTATGGTCCTCCCAGCCCATATAACAGACATGTTTTCCAGAAAAAGGGCTAATTGTATGAAAATATTTTCACTCAGGTAGATTATCGTGGGTATGAGGTAACAGTTGAAAACTTTTTACGGGTTTTGACTGGGCGTCATGAGAATGCTGTTCCAAGGTCAAAGCGTCTTCTCAGTGATGAGGGTAGCCATATTCTGCTGTACATGACTGGGCATGGAGGTGATGAGTTTCTAAAGTTTCAAGATGCAGAAGAACTCCAAAGTCACGATTTAGCAGATGCTGTTAAACAAATGAAAGAGAAGCGTAGGTGTGTTTCACATTTATGGAGTTTCGAAAGTCATATCTGTCTTACAAATCTGGCTGTTCCATGGGCTATTTCTTAATGGAACAAACAATATTAATTTTTGTCTATCTTAATTAAATTTTGCCTATCTAATGACATTTTTTTGGCTAGCCCAGATTCAAGGAGCTGATGATAATGGTTGACACTTGCCAAGCTGCCACTCTCTTTAATCAGGTACATCTTAACTCACTTTTTCAGGATTATTTCGTCTCTATATTTCAGTACGCTAAAAAAATTATTTTTGCTCTGCATTTTCGAGTTAATATGTTAATATCCGAGTATATTCACAGTTTATGTGAGCTTGTTCTCAGCAGTTAATCTAGTTGATGTTTCCCAATGTACGAAAATTTTCTCTGACGTTGTTAATTTTCTGAAACAATTGTTTTTGTAGCTTCAATCTCCTGGTGTTTTGGCTATTGGTAGCAGTCTGAAAGGAGAGAACTCATATTCCCATCACCTGGACTCAGATGTAAGTGCCTTTCACTATATCATGAATGGAAAGTACCATTACAATATCAAGGGGGAATTTTTCAGTGAAATCATCAAATTGTTTACGGATTGTTTCTTCTTTTTATCATTGTATTGCTGCCCAATTCTTATATTTTTTTTGCTACAGGTTGGTGTATCTGTTGTTGATCGGTTTACATATTACACTCTTGCATTCTTTGAGAGGCTCAATATTTATGACAATGCATCACTTAACAGGTACAATAGCTATGCAACTCTTGTCACGAAGATTATGCTGACGTTTTATATGATATTTCTTTTCACTTTAACTATATATGACGACATCGTGATTGTTGAATTGACTAAGGAGACAAATAAATGGTTTGATGTCTGACTAAACCTTTTCTGGTTGTCTGAACTCCCTTGTAAATTCTGGTCATATTTTGGAACTTTTCGTGTGTACCAGTTGTAATATTTTAGCGAGTTATCTTTGTCTCAGGATTTTTACGTCTGACAATTTTAGGATCATCGTTGGATTTGATACTCCTTTTTAAACTGAACTCTCTGAGCTACAAACATTTGTTCCCCCTTGCTATTGTGCAGTTTATTTAGGTCCTACGATCCGAAACTGCTAATGTCTACTGCCTACTACCGGACTGATCTTTACCAACCACATCTGGCGGAGGTAAGGAGGAATTGATTGTGCAATGACGTTTTTTTATTTAATGTCAGCTTAAATTACTATTCTGTTGTGACAAATCAAGACCAAGTTACCTAGGTTTTAGCTGCTTGTTATGTGGGGGATGATCAGTCTTGGATTTTCCATAAGTTCACTGTTATTACATGATCACGGAAACGATATTGATTTAGATGAAAAGCTTGCACATTCCGGATATGTTTGACGTTTGTTTCTGTTTTTTATGAACTACAGTACTGTCTTGAGATGATTAATTACTCATTCTCCAAGTTTACTTATTATGGAAAATTAGGTGCCGGTCACAAATTTCTTCGGTTCAGTTATGGAGACTATTCATACTGATTCAGTTTACAAAGCTTTCTCAAGTAAAACGTCCAATAATAAGATCAATTCTGAGATGCCAGTCAATCAACTTTCTGAGCACGATGAGCTTCAGAAGGCAAACATCCCAAACGATGAGTTGAAAACTGAGGTAACTGGCTATACTCCCTTGTCTCTTCACTGATTTTATTATACTTTGGCTTGAGTACTTTACATACAGAATACTGTATAATAGAATTGAATTATGAATTTGAGCTGGTGTTAGGGTCTTGAGCATGCTTTGTGGCTTGTGTTCATGATTTTGCTGGATTTGACTAGATGAATTGAGATCAGGTGTTGTGTTTGTTGTTGCAGAAGCAAAAATGCCCATATACACAAATGCGGGTAGACTTGCACGAGAAACTGGAGAAGTTTGAAAATGTTGATACTGTGGTTAACCTCGGCATAGCGGTGATGGTTTTCGTTGTAATGATCTCATCATCTTTGCTATGATGATATATATCTATGAGCAGTTCTTAATAGAAGGATGATGATGATGAATTTGATAATCATCTCCACTTCACTTAATCTCTGTTGTATGATTATCACTGTTACAGCTTCACATCCATGTTCTATTATATTTATTTTAGACAATGCCTTGAAATTTCCTCAAGATAAAGAAAATATTGACTCACAAATGGTAGCTGCAGGTTACTTTGGCTACTTTTTGCAAACCTAGATCTAGGGTTCATGTTCACTCGGCAAGAATAAAATCTGCATAAAGCTAGGGTAACAAGATTAAGGTTCAGGAATCATCGTCACTATAGACTAAAAAGCTCAGTTGGAGGGGGTTTGGTAAGCTTGGTAATAAATGTGAAAAATAAAACAATATTCTGTAAACGATGATTTTTACTTTAACTTGATTGGGATACTGCAACTTTATTCTTGGGTACTTGATAAAGTAATAAAAGTATTGTTACTATGCAGCTATGCTAATTATCAGGGTATGTATTGAAATCATGGTTTTAGAGAATTTTTATTAAATTTAAATTTTTTGGAATTTTGATAGATTACAGAGAAGCTGATATGATTTATTGTAAAATTATTTCAAATCTCACATAAAACCATGAAATTTGGATTTCTTTATTTTTAACTAAACAAATCTTCTTAAATCCTTCAGGTGTATTTTTTCATCTTTTTGAATACAAATCATCTAAGTTTTGTTTCTTACCCAAGATAAATATTGTGAAATCTCTAGTAATTTTTTTCATAATAAACGTATAAAACTCAAAATAAAATATAATTCATTTGCACAAAGTGTATTGGTAACAGAAAAAGATAGATAAAAGTACCAAGTAAAATGGGGAGATGCAGTGGTGTAGCCGCATAAGGCGGAAGGCAACAAAAAAAAAAGAAAGTAGTTTGCCATCTTTTTCTCAACTCCTGAAACTGAGGCTGACTCTTTACTTACTTCTTTTATTGCTCTCTCATTCTTAATATCAATTAATATAGGTAAAGGGGCTTATAGTAAGAAGTACTTCAGAAGAAGAGAGAGTGTGTGTATAATAATAGACCACCACCAAAACACACAGACAACACAACAACACCCCAACACAGCAGCGACTCTCTCTATCTCTCTTCACATTATTTTCACATTCCTCTTGCTTTTTGCTGTTCAAAACCTATCTGTACTCTTTCTCCCAACAAAAATAATTACTATTAAATACTAAAAAAAAAAAACTTGTGTCCCTCTCTTTTGATTTGTTTTTTGCTAATTTTTTTTTATCTTTGATTTCTCCTCCTCCCACCTCCACTGGAATCCACCCAAACAAAACACACTCAATTTTGTTTTGCTTCTGAGATCTGAAGAACGTGTCTCTTTGAGATCCCCGTCGGTGATGCGCTACGAAGATGGCGAATCTAGTCCCTGGTGTTTTGCTCAAGCTTCTCCAGCATATGAACACCGACGTCAAAATCGCCGGCGAACACAGGTCCTCTCTATTACAAGTCGTCAGTATCGTGCCCGCCTTAGCCGGTGGGGAGCTTTTCCCTAACCAGGGCTTTTACCTCAGAGTCTCTGATTCCTCTCACGCCACTTACGTTTCTTTACCTGACGAACACGACGATTTGATTCTTAGTGATAAGATCCAATTAGGTCAATTCATTCATGTCGATAGAGTTGAGTCTTCTTCCCCTGTCCCGATTCTTCGTGGTGTTAGACCTGTTCCTGGTAGGCATCCTTGCGTTGGTGATCCTGAAGATATCGTAGCTACTCACTCTCTAGGGTTTCTTAGTGATGACAAGGTTATTGATAATGGTGGTGCTGCTGCTAATTCGAAACCCAAAGAGAGAGTTAAGGCACCTGTGATGAAAGGAGTGGTTTCTAATGGGAGTGGAAGTGACGGTGAGAGACTAGTAGGTAATAGACTGAGTGTTAGTATCTCTAGGGATGAATCTTCTTCTGAGGGTAAGAAGCCGTCGTCTGCTTTATTTCGAGCTAAATCTGCTAAGTCGGGTTTGAGTTTGGATGTTAAGAAGGAATCTTTGGGGAAGCTGAAGACTTCTTCTGGTTCTAAGTCTATACCTTCTTCGCCAACTAGTTGTTATTCACTGCCTAATTCTTTTGCGAAGTTTGCAAATGGGATTAAGCAGCAACAGAATGTGAAGCCTAAGGTATTGGAGAAAGGTTCTCTTAGGATGGGGTTGGCAGATAAAGGGCGGTCTCTTCTCAAACCGGAGAGTCCAAGTGTGGGGAAAAAGCTTCCCATGATTAAGAATTTTGTGCAGGGGATTGAGTTTGGAGCTAAGGCGTTGAGGAAAAGCTGGGAAGGGAATTTAGACATCAGGAGTTCAGATAGATCTAAATCTACCCTTTCCAGACGTGATATAACCCCTGATTCCCGGAATTTAACAGTAAGTTTTTTTGAACTTTTATCTTTCTTGTTTTGTTTGTTTGCAAAAGAGTACTTTTTTAGACATGTGAAGTGGCATTTAGACAATTCCTCCTATTCATCATGACTTGATTTGAAGCTGAAACCAGTTGTTTGAGAAATTGGGTTCTATTCCTTGGGTTTTGTATCATATTTTCGCCAGTTTTCTTTATCAGTTTCTTGTTTTTTTTTTCCATCTGAATTCATCTGTAACTACATTGATTTGTTGTTACTTTTTACTGTTTTCAATTTTCTGAATATAGCTTGTATTTTTTTTGGTTGCTAGGCTGCACGGAAAAGCACATCGAGTGAGAAGTTGCCAAGCAAACAGGAGAGGGCTAATATATTTGCAAGATCATCGAAGGAGCAAAATAAGATGCAGCCTACCAAGAAAGTCGAGACAACCGGAATACTGGACACGAAAGACAAAACGAGTAGGCCTAAATCTAAATCTGTCGAGAAGAAATCTATTGCAGAGAATGGATTGCCTGGGAATTTGGTGAAAGTCCCTGTTAATGGTAAAAGATTAGCGGCGGGAAATATCCAGTGGAGTTCACTCCCTTCATCTCTTTCGAGGATGGGACAGGTATGGGTTTGACTGCTCTTGGATCCTCATATGTGCTTGCTTCATGATTAGGCTTTGAAGCATCTGTAGTGATTAAGAAAATTAATCTTCAAAGTTCAAAACAACCTGTTTAGAAATTTATTTCATTTTTAGCAAGTTTATGCATGTTATGTTTTCATCTTAGGCATCATGCTTACTGAGCCCTTGCTGCTGTCGATATTTGCAGGAAGTCTTGAGGCATAGAGATGCTGCCCAAGGTGTCGCAATAGAGGCCATGCAAGAAGCCTCTGCTTCTGAGAGCTTACTCCAATGCCTCATGTGCGTAATATCTTATATGTTTGTCTCTGAATGTAACTGTTACCGTCTAAGTTGTTTCTAAACTTTATTCTGCGTTTCCTTTTTTTTGTAGTATGTACAGCGATCTTATGTCAACAGCGAAGGAAGATGATCCATTGCCAGTTGTTGAGCAGTTCCTGAAACTCCATTCTGGTTTGAAGAACGTTCAAATAGTAACGGAGTCATTGTCCAGATTAATTTGTCCGATGTCTTCCCCAGAAAATGAAGAAAACAAATCCGAGGAAGCTGTAAAAGCAGCATCAGAAAAACAGAAATTGGCAGCCTCGTGGGTCCAAGCTGCGTTGGTCACAAACTTATCGCCCTTCTCTGTCTACTCTAGCAAACCAGCCAAACTTGCTGCCTCCAAGAGCAAACCTGTAATCATACTTGAGAGCCCGGGTAGTAATTCCTCCGGTAAACCTCGTGGGAGTGTACAAAACAAGCCAACGATTGGATCTAAACTCGTAGCACAAGGCATGATTCGTAAACACAGGGAGAACAGTAGCAGCCAAAAGGCCACATCAGTAGCAGGTTCAGAGTCTCCACCGCTAAACTGGGTGAAAGGAAATGGTCTGAACGAGGCAACTGATCTTGCAGAGAAGTTGCAAATGGTTTCACAAGATTGGTTTTTGGGTTTTGTAGAGAGATTCTTGGACGCTGACGTGATTACATCTTCGAATCTGAATCTGTCTGATAATGGGCAGATCGCTGGGATGCTGTCTCAGCTCAAGAGTGTGAATGATTGGTTAGATGAGATTGGGTCGAAAGAAGATGAAGAAGGACTAAAAGAAGTCTCTAAAGAAACAATTGATCGATTACGGAAGAAGATCTACGAGTATCTTTTGACACATGTAGAGTCGGCAGCTGCAGCACTTGGTGGTGGTGGTGGCTCCGTCTCTTCTCCTAGACCCAAACCAATCGAAACCAAAGCAAAGAGATAAAAGATGGATGAAGAAGCTTCAACGTGTTTGTGTTTCTTCTGTATATATGAAAATTGGCGGCCAACTTCTTCTGTATAATTCCAGACATCACTAAGAAAGCCTACCGACGTGAAACGTTTGGTATTTTATTCAGACAGATACTCACTAAAGAAGAGCCCTATTGGTTCAAAAGATTTCAATATTTTCTTTTTTAATCCATTTTTATAAACTGTATTTTTCCTATCGGTTAAAAGTTTACAACAAAAACATAGAATAAATAACATTCGAATTAGATCCATCGTTACACAAACTGTGTAATTTTACGACAAAAAATGTGAATTTGTGTGAAAATGGAGGCGATCGATACAGTTTTATTTGTTGACGTTTTATTTGTAATAATAAGAAACTACAAGGTCCCAAAAGAAAATAATAATATCCGAACAAGTCCCTTACTCCCAATTCGTGGACTCTTTGAAATCCAAGTAAAGTTTTTGACGTTTGAACACAGATCTGTGAATTTTCTAAGGTTTCTTCCCACACGAAATCCAAAATCCAATGAATCAGAAACCTCCACCGTACGGTTATGGCGGCGCTGGTGGAGGAATCGGACCTTCATCCTCTTCTGACACCACAATCATCGGGACGTTGAGTGCACGCGCCAAGCAGACGACTCACTCGATGATCTCCACGCTCCGTCCATGGCGTCAGCTTCTCGATCTCTCCGCGCTATCTCTCCCTCAAGGATACGACGAAGCCATGGCGCGCCTAAGGCACAACATCTCTTATTTCCGTGGAAACTACGCCCTCGCCGTTCTCGTCATTGTTTTCCTCGGCCTAGTTTACCACCCAATCTCTATGATCGCCTTCATCGTCGTCTTCATCGGGTGGATTCTCCTCTATTTCTCGCGAGACGCCAACGATTCGATTGTGGTTTCTGGGAAACAAGTGGATGACCGGATCGTGCTGGTTTTGCTCAGCTTGGTAACGATTCTGGCGTTGGTTTATACTGATGTAGGCCAAAACGTGCTGGTTTCGCTGATCGTTGGTTTGCTCGTCGCCGGAGCTCACGGCGCTTTCCGTGCTACCGATGATTTGTTTCTTGATGAAGAAACTGCTCGCCAGGGTGGCCTCGTATCCGGTCCAAACCGGCCACCATCAAGTTATACCCCAATTTGAGTAAAACCGGTTATCAATTTGTTTTTGGAACCTCCAAGATCCTTTTGTAATTGTATTTATGGCGTGCGTGCCTGATTTTGTTTGAATGTGTGTTATGGAAATGAAAGTGGCTTCGATTAGTATTGGATCCAATTATAGATTACATTACATCCAAGAACATCTGATGCAACCCAACCCTGTCACACACAGCTTATGCATTTAACCAGATGAAATTCCAATAGAGAACAAAACCAGTATGTTAAATTTTGAGAATTCTGCCTTTGGTCTACAACACTCAAGTGTATAATCTTCAAACTGAAAGAGGACAAGTTTGGATCTTGTATTAATCTTCTTCAAGATTGATGGAATCCTTGAACTTAGCATACAAGACCTTCTTCAACGCAGACATTTGTGACACTATTGATACCTTCTCTTCCTCGAGCTTCTCAAGGCTTTTGCAGGTCGCCTCTTTCATCTCTTCTATCCTTGTTTCTACCTCGTCTCTGGGCAAATGAGCAAACACTTCTCCGATTTGAAACCTCACCATCTCCTCATCAGCAAGGATCAACTCGTTCCCTGCATCCTCTAAGTTATCACACTTTTCCTGCAATAACCAATACTTTTGATCAATCAAGCTACTAGATACAGTAAACAAAGTAGAATCCCTGTAATATTCTCCAAATGGAACAAACGAGCAAAACAAGGATCCACAATCTACTGAAAAGTCCCACATCTATTTTGTCTCCTCACATCCAAAGATCTTGTACCACTCCTAGACAAAGGAAGCTTGAACTCAGAAACAGGGAAGCAAAGATAAAAAACAATTCCAGGCTCACTACAAGTTCCATAGAAGGACATCATTTAGTTATGATGATTAAGTACAGATTGTTGCTGAACTGTCAATACCACTACAATAGCTAAGTACAATGATCTGATAGACCCTAGAAAACATATATTTCACCAACGAAGATGAGAAACAAAAGGGAGCTGTGAGAGGGATACGGATTGATGCGGGTTCAGACGTTTTGTTACTAATGACGGCACAGAATGGGACCAATTGGTAAAAGCATATGTTACAGTAGATTGCTACAACCTAAAGAGTATGCAAAGGTTGAGATAGAAATACGAGTACAGGAAATTCTCTAGTGGGGTGATTATCCGGGATCAAGTAATTATAAGTTATACCAATCAAAAAAAATCAAGAGTTGTCCCAAGAATCTTCATATCATGATCCAAAACTAGAACAACAACACTTATCAATGCTCAGAATCATTGCAATTAGACAAATTCATAGCTTAATCAGAAGTCTCCCGAAAGTGTGGGTTGGTTCTTTAGTGAGCTGAACAGAGAAAGCCAAAAAAAAAAAAAACCCTAAAATGGCGTAGGGAAACAAAATCGAAAGCCAAAAAAAAAAAAAAAAAAACCTTGGCGGATTTGATTTCGTCATCGAGGTCGTGGAATCTGTTGTTCAAACGGCTGAAGGTGTTAATGTTCTGCTGGTCCTCCCAAGTCACCTCCATCTCAGATCCACTCTTACTCCCCTGCGCACCACATCAAACAATTATTCGCACACATTTATATTACCATACCCCGAAACTTAATTGAGGACAAGGATCCTGAGATTGAGATTGAGATTGAGATCGAGATTTTCTCACTTGCTGCTGCATTTTTCGTTTCGTTTTTTTAGACAAATCGAGAAGAGAAAGAAGGTCTAGTCGTCGTTTCAACTTTCAAGAGAACGGAGTTGGGACAGGACACTGTACCTTTTAGAGTTTTCTTCAAAACCATTTAGATTTTAGGATTTAGGATTGGTCCAATTCTGGTCTTTCCCGGTTTAGGGTTTTAACGTCAAATTATGATTTTTTTTTTTTTTTTTTTTTTTTGTTCTAATTGATTCGGATACAGTCATACTCTCATACAGCTCTGGTTTTGTTTTTATTTTTATTTTTATTTTTTGTTTTTTTTAAAACCTAGTGTTTAGAAAAAATTGGGACACATTAACTTTAACATTTTTAACCCAATATAAAACAAAATCGGTCTATAGTATAACGTCTATAAATTAATACTCGATAAATTAATGATCTCTATAAATTAATATTTTTTTCCGATCCCAAGATAGGACTAGTGTAATTTTGGACACAATTCAATAACATAATAAGATAATAATTTTTTTGAAAATCTTTTGTAAATATATAGTCCCATCAATAATAGAAATTAATAATTATATAAGATTATCTAGATATATGTATATATATACATATCAATTTTCATTAGAGTTCATTTTTAATATTTTTACTATATAAAAATCTTTGAGTGTTATATTCAAAACATTATAATTATTATTTTCCTTGTAATTGAATTATAAAAATATTAGTTATAACGATTAAATCTTATTTTTAATTTTTTTTACCAAATTAGGAAAGCCAATTATCAATTTATCGAAAAATTAAAACCTCTATAAATTAATAGATTTTCATGGTCCCAATATTATTAATTTATAGAGGTTTTACCGTAGTTTGAATTGGGTATTTGCTCTATTTGATTATTGGATTCCTAAAGTTGTGTAACATAAATCATGTCTGTTGGATGTGAATTAAGTGATCATTTATCAAATATATGTTTTTTTTTGTATTTGTATTTGTATTTGTGTTTCACTTGTTTAGACGACGAACAAATAAAAGTTTTTTACAACATGATGATGAGCCGTTGACTAAAAACCTAAATAAAGGAAGAGTTGGTTAGTCTAACAAAAAAAACCATAAAGGTTTGTTTTTGGATTCTCTAAAGAATAAAAAACAAGTTACAGATTCCCCCCAGGCATTTAACAGTGGGATCCCCTCATTATTTGCAAAAGAAAATTCCAAAAACCCCTACTTTTAAACAATACAATATGTGCGGTAGAAACTGCAAGAACTCAGTTTTTTCTCTGTGTTTTGTAATATTCCACCATTAAAGTTCACCAGAAACCCCTATCTCTTCTCTACATTCATACAATTAACCAAACAGAAAAAACTTCTTCGCCCTTTTCTTCTTCCTCGAAGAATCGTTTCGAGGGAGAGAGATATCTTGGATTCTCACAAAAATCCTTCGGATCATTCAATCTCCTCTCTTTCGTTGTACACTACTCTTTTGTGCCGGCCGTGCTCCATCTCGGCACGGTCCGCACCATCAAAAAAAAAACGTAAGAGATATTCAAAGCACTTTCCTCAACTTGTCACAACTTCTTGTGTTATTCAAGTTCTTATTGTTCCCTGATTCCTTCCATACATGAGCTAACTTGTACAAAAAGAAAAAAAAAATGCAGATATGACCTAACTTGTACAAGAAGGCACAAAAGGTTAACATCTTGTGATATATAATCATAAACGTGCCTGATAGTTCTAATATTACCGACATAGAACAATGGTGAGGGTTGGAGAAGCATTGAGTTTATCAACCTCATCGTCCTCATCGCTCTACGATAGTGAAGTAGAAGAGCTTCAAAAGATGCCACTGGAACCACCGAGAGTTAAGGCTAAAAAACGTCTCTCGAAGCAACTCTCCATGTTAGAGACAAAAAGAGACGTCGCATGGGAGCGTCGCCGTCGCCAGATGCTTCACCTTGAGAAGCATAACGAAGGAGGTGAAGACTTGACGGACGAGGACTTGAGTGAGCTCAAAGGCTCTATTGAGTTAGGGTTCGGGTTTAACGAGGAACAAGGGCAACAACTTACAACTACTTTGCCTGCATTGGACCTTTACTTTGCTGTGACTCGTCAGATCTCGCCTGTTTCTACACCAGGCAGTGGTGGATCTTCTTCATCCTCCAGACCTACTACCCTTGGAGACCGTTCCTCCTCTTTCGGTAGTCCTAAAAGCGACTCTGATTCTTTGAAAGTTATGTCCCCAGGTATATAATACGTATTTTCACTATTTCCCTTAGCATACAACGTTTAAGACGTCGACATATAAACATAGCAACCTAACTTTTTCACTCAGGTGTATATATGATGGTGTTTAATTTAAATGTTGTATTGTATAAATTTTCAGGAGATAGTCCTCAACTGGTTAAAATGAGGCTGAGACATTGGGCACAAGCTGTGGCATGCTCTGTGATACAATCTTCCAACTAAGCATAGAAGTGAGAGATGGATTTGTGCAAGAGTGAGAGGAAGCATGATACAAATATGGCTGAGGGCTAAAGACGTGTTGTAGAAGTTAAAGAAACTTAAGACAGATTAATTAAGGAGTTGGTTAAGACAGAGGAGAACGGATTATTGATGTTTAAAACTAAAAGAAGAAGTGAGAAAAGATGCATGGAGGTCTTACATGTTATTCTTAAACCTTTTTTCTCCAAAAGACAAAGAGTTAAAATATTTTAGATATATATTACCTTAACAAAACAAAACAAAAAACATTAGATATTAGGGTTTTGCTTTTCTTTTTGTCTTTGAACTATCATTTGTAAATTTGTACTATGACTCCATCAATTCTTTCTATAATTTTCCAAATCCAAGTTTCTATACTTTTAACATTTTTTTTTCCAACACACAACACAGAATTATGAATTTAACATCCGTATAACCAAGAAATGTACAACAATTTTAACAAAGTTGCATGACTCTTTTGACATGCTAAACAAAAGTATCAACCTAACTAAAAAAAAAAAAGAAGTTCAAATGAGAACTTCAGAACAACCCACATTCACTCTTCACTCAAAATCTATAAGAAAAATGTAAAATAAACACAAAGAATGTGACAACCCCCACAAGAAATTATGAACACCAAACCCGAAAATGAAACTGTAAAAAATTCGGTATACGAGAGGGAAAGGCCATGAAGACGATTCTGTACACTTTCTTTAAGCTTTTTTTTTACCACTCGTGAACTTCTTTTAGATTCCTCTACAATATCCTCTCCACAAATAAATCTAACACATAAAAAAGAACATTTGTATATTTTAGCAATAAAAGTGATTTGGAAAACCCAAATGAACAAAATAAATCAAAAAGCAGAAAGAACATACCTTTGTGAAGGTTGTTACGCGGCATCAACTCTCTGTGTGTTCTTGTCTTTTCATGCTGAGAGTCCGCAGAGTTTGCAAATGGGAAGCTATTTCCTTGACAAATTGCATGCCTTCATTCCCGTGCCCGAGAGAGTTCATAACCTGTTCTAGGAAGTATAAATCTCCCTTCAGCCTCTCTACTCTCTCCTGTAGCTCAGAAACAGATTCTTCTGCTGGTAGATTATCGCCATGAGCCTCGCCAGTTACTCTGTTTTCAATCTTCTCCAAACAACTAGTGATATATAATCTCTCTTCTTCAAACCCAACTAAACAACTCTGTATCTTGTTGCTCATTCCCTCACTAGGCGAATCCATTTCAGTGACCTGTTCTGCAACATCTAGCTTATCCTTCTTCTGCGGGGTCTGGTCCCGGAAGTATTCAATCTCAGCTTCTAAATCTTGAATAACTTTTTCTCTCTCAACAAGTAAATCATTCAATCTCTGTATTGCTTCCATATCATACTCCGCTTGCTCTTCCATCATCCTCAGGTTCTGCAAAGCTTCCATTTGGAACGACGCTTTCTCTTCCTGCAACCTCGTAATCATAGCCATTGCTTGGTTTGTAGCAACCGCTGAAGCGCTTCTTTCTTCCTCCAATTCTTTATATAAACCAGTCAGCAGTTTCCTATCGTAATCAACCTGCCTTTTCAACCGATCACTCTCACTTTCTCCCTCGATTTCACTCACAGAAACTCCTTCCAAAGATAAGTTGCTCTCGTTCCTTTCGAGCATTCTCTTCTGAATTAGCAGCTGCATATCATGATCTAGGTTCTTTGTATCCTGATCACTACTGTTAACAGATATCTTGGGGCTTACATCTCTAGGCGACAAAAACTCTATCCCACGAGAAGCTGATATTTGAGTAAGAAGTGCTTTCAGGTCTTCGCTAACTCTAGATGTATCTTTCTTCATCCAGTTCTCTATTTGTTCTCTTCCATTACTATCGTTGTTGCTCTCATTACCTACAACGATATTGTATGCATCCGCAAGATCCAGTAACTCCCCTGAATATTGGTTTGTTTCAGCTGCCACCGACATTGAGTTGAATGAAGAAGATTCTGACTCAATAGCTGCTTGTGTGTGAGAAGCGACGTTCCGTGGAGCCATTTCAGACAATAAAGAGCCTGTAAGAGATGTCTCTTGCATTTCCCTGTTGTCTGATACACCTGATATGAAAATTCATTTGCCTGATTAGAGATCCAAAGCTATAAAGCTTACTGGAGAAGAAAACAAAGAGTCATTGCATTCCATGGGAGTTTAAACTTACAGTTTTCGATGGAATTTGGAGATGGTACAACTATATATTCAGATTCCAGGGAGGTAATATCAGCTTGGTCTGTGTCCCTCTCCCTCGACATCTCAACAGAGGTTTCATTTGGAGTGAGTGATTCAGGAACCTCGTCTAGAGAAACATCATGGAGGGGCATAAGTTCAATTCCTTTAAAGACATCTTCAGGAGTTTCAGCAGCCTTTGATGTTGAAGTAACATCATTGAGGCAAATAAGCTCAGTCTCTTCCTTTAAGGAGACATTTGCAGGATTTTCCTTCAAATCTGACGTTAAAGAAATATCTTGGCGGTGAATCGGCTCTTCTTTCTCCTTTGAAACAGCTGCAGAATATTCCATCGTGTGTGATGTTGAAGTAACATCATTGAGGCAGATAAGCTCAGTCTCTTCCGTTAAGGAAGCATTTTCAGGATTCTCCATAGAATCTGATGTTAAAGTAGTATCGTGAAGGTGAATTGGTTCTTCATTCTCCTTTAAAACAGCTGCAGAATGTTCCATGGTGCGTGATGTTGAAGTAACATCATTGAGGCAAATAAGCTCAGTCTCTTCCATTACAGAGGCATGTGCAGGATTTTCCTTAAACTCTGGTGTTAAAGATATATCTTGGACGTGAATTGGCTCTTCATTGCCCTTTAGAAAAACTTCAGAATGTTTCATGGCGCATGATGTTGAAGTAACATCATTAAGGCAAAGAAGCTCAGTCTCCTCCATTACAGAGGCATTCTCAGGATGTTCCATGAAATCTGGTGTTGAAGTAATATCGTGGAGGCGAATTGTCTCTTCTTTCTCCTTTGAAACAGCTGCAAAATGTTCTATGGCGCGTGATGTTAAGAAAAGATCATCTGAAGAAATGATCTCTTCCTCCTTCAACACCTTCTCTGGTGTTTCAGGCACACCATCAACTGGAATAAACTTAGGAAATGAGGAATAAGTTCTCCAATTGATCTCTTGCAACTGAACTTCCTCTTGGTCATTTTGAGTGGTCAGAGGCTCCAAATGGAAATCGAGGTTCAGCAGCTTGTCGGTAGCCAAATCATAAGGCAAGGTGATAATTGGAGGAGTCTGAAGATCCACGGTATGAAACTTATGACCCTCTTCTTTAACGATGACACCTTCATCTTCTGAAAATACAGCATCTGATTCAGTATCTGAATGAACTTTAAGCTCAGAGTACCCCACATCAGGCAAATGATTGAACCTAACATTTTTCTTGGGTGTAGATTGTTCCTCGGTTCTCAAAACACCAACCAAACCAATCTTGGGCTCATTGAACCCAACATGAGGCATATCACTGAGTGAAGATTCTTGCTTTGGTTCATTATCTGGAAATACAGCTTCTGATTCAGTATCTGGATGAATCTTGAGCTCAGTGTACCCAACATCAGGCAAATGATTGAACCTGACACTTTTCTTGGGCGTAGACTGCTTCCCGGTTCTTACTTTACTAAGTAAACCAAACTTGGGTAGCATTTCTCGTTCAGCCACCTGAGTAGCAGCAGCGGTTTGAGTCCCCCAAAGCTGATTACAACATGTACAATCTGTAAGTTTAGAGCAATTCGGATTTGTGCTTCGATCAGTCTTGGATCCAAAGTAAGAATTATCACCCAATTTACCAACCAACAATCTGTAAGTTTCAGCGTTTGACTTATTGGTTGTAGCAAAGGAGAAAAGACAAGTCTCGCACATTCCCCGGACATCAACAAGCTTCCCATGAGCGTGACAGTAAACCAACGACGAGATTTCTGATTTGTGTTTAGAGCAGATCATATCCCAATGAGGTTTCTTCAAATGTTTAGTCCTCCCGAGAATATGATCAAGATTTGAACACATCAAACATGGAGACTGAAGCTCAGAGTAATCTGCAAACCTAGCGATCACGTAGGAGAATATGGAGTTGACAAAGAGCATCAACATCAGTAGCCACTCATTAAAGGCAAAAGCCAAAGCTCTAGTGAAACTCCGGGAACCCATCTGTGATTTGACTGCAGACATTTGTCTAGTAGCCATCTTCTTGTAGAAACATAAGATCAAGAATCAATCAGGCTTCAAATCTGCATCAATGAGAAAAAACAAAATATTGAATTAATGATATCAAAGATTCTACTCAAAAAGGATATGAGATATCATAATCCAAGCCTTCGGGAGGGTTTCTTGAATACAGCAAGAGATAATGAAACAAACTTTGAAAGTACACAATGACAGAGCCTGATTCGTGACAGCTAATTTCAAGAATCCAATCCGATTTACAAAAAAAAAAAAAAAAAACAGAGACAAGAACAGGAAGTTGACCAAAAACAGAATCAAAGCAAGACATACAGATATTGGTCCTTAATTAGTATGTTTCTCCAGTTACAGGAAGATCAATATTTTTCTCAAGTCAGCAATTGAAGCAAAACTAGATTCCTCCTACAAAAAGATTGCCACCCCAAAAAAAAAAAAAAAGAGATCTAAAAGAAGAATGGACAGCTCAACTTACAAATTTGAGCACAAGTCAAAAAAATTAGAATGAAAGATCCACCAAAGCTCTAAGTTTATATATAGATAGATAGATCTATATGATCAACAAAAGTAAGCTCTTCAGTATAATAAAAATCTAACCTTTTTAAAAATCATAAGAGGATCACCAGAGACATAGGAAGTAACAGAGTATATATTGGGATCGGAGTTTGAATAACAGAGTTGACGGTGAAAATTCCAAAAAAATATAAGTAAGTAAAGTTGTGTTTTTTGAGAGAGACGTTCCCAGAAAACAACATTGATGATCCCATTCGCTTGTAGTATATAAGGAATATATATTTTTTTTTTAAAAAAAACCAAAAAAAGAGACCCAGCAAGGACTGCTGCACGTAGTCTTCACAATTCAATCACTAAATTTTAAAATTAATAAATTTAGACATTATTGAATGAGTTGCCATCGATCTATTTCTATTTAATCGATATCGACCGAACCACAGTGGGGATTAACATACATAGTCGAAACTGACTTCAGAAAAAGAACAAAAAAAGTCGTAATATATTGGTATTAAAGTCGTAATATATTTTTTTTTTGTTTGTTTTCTTACGAATAATAATTAAATAGGTTAGGCAAAGATTGAAAGTGAAGTATTCACCCCAAAAAAAAAAAAAAGATTGAAAGTGAAGAAGATGTGGGGAAAGAGGGACGGCTACTGATTCCAAAAACGGCTGCCGAAAGTTGCAATTTTGATATGAAAGGTTTTGTGTGTAGACACTTTTTTAAACAAAAAAAAAATAGGAATATAATTTATTTTATTAGGGTATTTGTTGAATAACTAAAAACAAATTAGTGTAGTTGTATGAATCTTTTCTTGTATGGATAATACTGTACAACAACAAAAAAAAAACAAAAAATATGGCTTAGTTGGCGATTAAACAATTGTTATGATTTGATGAGAAACCATTTAAACACAAAATAAATAATATATATAACACTTTTTACCATGGTAAAAATATGTTTGTTGTTAACATCTTTTTTTATACTCACTTTCTTTGTTGATCATTTTTGACTTCGCATTTGATTGTTAATTTTTAATGGATTTAGTTATCATTATTATTAGCGGCCCTACGTAGTGAGATTAGGAGCCGTAAACGATAGCTTTATTTGGTTGTCCAGTGCTACAATACCTAGAGAGAGAGCTCAGACGTCGTCATTAAGGGCCATAGTTGTATTTAATTCTTTTCATGGAGAGAATTGTATATATATATGTAAACGGAAGAAGGATAATGCATTGTGTATTTAATAAATCAATGCTAAATTCTCAACAAGTTTGAGAGAGAAGAAGATTGTGACTTACCAGAGCGATAATTACGTGTGGCTTCATCTCTTTCATTTACACTTATCCATCCTTAATTAGCTATGGAGGTCCTACATTTCTCTAATTCATTATTTTTTCTGATTCATTTTTCTGTATGTATGAAATAAAGCTTTTAATACATCTCCTCAAGTCCTCATCCATCTTGTTTTTTATGGACTATATGGCAACACGATCGAGTTCCCAAGATTTTTTCACATTCTATTAACGTTGCTCAAACTGATGCGATTTGCGAGCATAAGCTCTCTAATCATACTTATAATCATGAGAGTCTAATTAGGCTGGATTTTATTCATATAAATGAGTAGTAAACAAGTTTAGATTAGTTACAACTTATGCAGTGAGCATTTTAACTACATAGTATATGATATATCTTAGAGAAACCAATAAACATGTGATATTATGTCTTTTGGTTTCTTTATTTTTCTATATAAAAATTAGCAGTCTCATTTAATAAGATTCACAAGGGAAAAGAAAAAATAAAGGAGAATAGGTCACAATTAAAGCATATTAGAGAGCTCCATCAAGTGGTTCATCTCTTCCATTTGAACCCCAGTGTTTGTTTCCTCCAAAAGCCATTTCTCAATAAATGTCAATGGTGGAGTAGCAGCATTATTATGATCCTCATCATCATCATCACCACCATCTTCATGATCACCACCGATGTTATTCTCAGCTGAAATCTTTGGACCAACACCAAAGTCCTGATGATCATCCCCATTGCTTCTTATTTTGCTATGATGACCTTGTTCCCAAGAACCTTGTAGCTGTTCGTATGGAGACTGATGATTTTGATGATCGATGAGACTGTTCGTCTGATGATTAGCTGCGCTACTCTTTGGGGATGCTCTCATCCAACCCTCAAGAAGGCGGGAAATGTTTTCAGTGCTTGAAGCATAGGTAGATCTATGCTTAATGGTGTTTCTTGAGGCAGAAGTTTGCAACGTGATGTTCTCTGATGATCTGCTTCTCTCAGCGTCACACTCTGACTTGTTGAGCTTCTTCTTCAAATGTGTGTTCCAGTAGTTCTTGATATCATTATCCGTTCTCTGTGGTAGATATGAAGCTATGGACGCCCATCTTTTTTTTTCCAATCCACATCCACAAATAGACAATAAGCCGATTTTAGGGTTCATATGTGATCTTCAAGATAATTAATCAAAAACATTATTGAAAAGATGAAGAGATTTAGATGCTTTTGTTCTTAGATTACTTGTTACCCAATAAGGCTTGCAAGTGAATGATCATTCCTTCCTCATGAGGAGTAAAGTTTCCGCGTTTAATTCCAGGTCTCAGATAATTTGTCCATCTCAGTCTACAGCTTTTGCTGCATCTCAGTAACCCTTTTAAAAGCAAAGATACAAACATCAGGACACATACAAAAAAAATAAAATAAAAACACTAGAAGAAAACATATATGTTATAAGAAAGATGATGACCAGTGTTGGTGGGAACAGATCTCCAGTTTCCAGGGCCATGTTCTTGGATGTAAGAAACAAGAATGATGTCTTCTTCAGGCGTCCATGGTCCTTTCTTGATCCCTATCTTGTCACAGCATGGAGGCCTACCCATCTCTCTCTCTCTCTCTCTCTCTCGCTCTCTTTCTATAGATCTCTCTGAATCTTATGCTCTCTTTTATAGATGTGTTAATATGTATATAAATTAAATGCAACATGTATACATATATGTGTGTATACATATATATATGAAATTAATGGGTGACTTAAAGAAGAGGGAAGAACTTTCTGCTTTTTCTTGACAACATCTAATGGATCTGCCAAGCTCACGAGTCACTCTGCCTTCTCCATTAACTATTTTGCGAAGTCAATAAACGAAGATAGGTTGAGCGCTCCATAAAAAAATGTGTTATCACCCTTAAGAAAACGTTACTAAATTATTTAGTAAATGCATGATTATTTCTACGGAAGGAAATATTTGTCATATTGTAGAATGGATCGTTAAAAACAAATTGCTTAGTTTGGAACTTTCGTTGGTATTTACTTATATACATTGCGGAATTGATGGAGGACTCGTGGGTGAATTATGTATTACGAGCATATATAATGACAAATTCATAAATGGAAGAAGAGTCGCAAGCTATGTGACTTACATTATTTTGGTAATAGTTGTAATTGTGGTAAGCAAACAATCAAGGATAAAGTGTGTGGTAAGAAACACAATTATTTCATTGATTTTCTCCATGGTTAAAGGGAATCATTCACTGCAACTTGGACATATATCCCTTCAAAGTTTAGAAAAGAAGATATTACATGTTGCTTTGCCTTTCTAGAGCCATGTCTTTTGTTTTCATGTATCACGCATCTCTCGTTGCCTCTATGTTCAACCAATAATTCTTACAACTTTAACCGTAACAAGATGTGAAAAAGATCCATTAATTATATTTGTGTTCTTCTATCTGATGTAATTTCCAATGCTCTGATACTACTTAACAAGTTTAACTTTTTTTTAACCGTAATTAGTTTTTTCGGTTATTTATATAAAACCGAATTAGATGCAACCAAACCAAACCTAAATTGCATAAACCAAACTAAACCACATAAATGTACATATGCTTAAAATTGAATAAACCCTAGTCTATATGATGACGATAAAAAAGAACAGACAATAAAAAAAAGCACAAAAAAAGAGCAAGGGAAACTCAGAAGAGACAAATCCAACAAACTGCTTCAAATTAGTAAAAGAGCAGAGAAACAAAGCAAATCACCCATACCATATATGTCCCTCTGTTAACTAACCGCCAACGCTATACAGTCTATATTATCCATCGTAAATGTGCCGGAGAATCATTCATACTCTCCCACAAAGCAAAAAAACCCAAACAGACAAACTAATCCTTTTCCCTTCTTCGTCTAGATTTTCGACTGCACACTTGATTGATATGATATAACGACGACCGAACCCAGCAGTCAAGTGCGCAGACAATACCCGATAACAATGCTGATGAATGCCACAATGCATACATACAGCAGAGGGAACCCAATGTGCACTTCTTTCACTATCTTCTTCGTTCTCAGTTCCGCCTGCATCATATCATAATACAAACTTTGTTATTATGAAACTGTTTTGGTTATAGGAGAAAGAAACAGCTATGTTTCGTCACTAGTATTCTCACCAGCTCATGTTGCAAACTTTGTCTATGTTGGGAGCTTATAGACCGCTCCTCCATTAGTTTCGAAATGGTTGAATCAGCCTGCACCAGATTTTAACTCTTTAGCACAGTAACAGTGATAGCACAGAAGTTATGGATTTCTAAATTTGATGACCAGACCTGTTTTAACTTGGATTCAAGAGCATCTACTTTCAGCTTCATCTCCTCAATGTCTTTAACCAACTTAATTTCATCCAGCCCTTTGACATGCTGACCATCTGTTTTGTGCAGCTGGACAACATCTCTCTCTTTAGTAGGTATCTTTGGTTCCTTAGGATAGGATACACTGTCAACTGAAGTTATTCCATTCGTAAACCCTTGATCCCTAGGTAGATCCATAGCCTTCTTCATGGGAGCGTCCAAATTATGTGATTCCTTAATCCTCCTTCCATCATCTGCATCCTTATGAGACCTGATTGGATCGAATTCAGTTTCTTTAGCCATCCTCGATGGATCGTAACTATCTTTAGTTGCCTTCAAGTCATTGGCAGTGTATAAATCTTCCATAAAATCCACGGTGCCCATTTGTGGTGGCTTGTCGGCTGCCTTTAACTCATCATGTCCAACCACCCTAGGCTCTTTTACAATCTCACCCTCCTAGAAAAATAAAGTTTGAAAATAAACAAGTATAAGAAACTACCTGTTGCACCATAGGGTATGCAAAATGAACATGGTGGAAAAGAACTATACTGCTAAGCAATTACTCTGCAGTCTTCATCTATTACCATAAAAACCTGTTGAGAAAAGGGCAAAAATATCTTCTTACATATTGTGGTGGAGCAAGCGTCTCTGATTGACTATATAAACGATCCTTAAGGATGGAATCTTCAAATACTGCTCCCTGCTTCGGTGTCCCATTGATTGGAGATAGTTCAGGTGAGTCAGAGGGCGGTACGAGAGTGACTCTGAGTTTGTTTTCCTCTATGTGTTTGCCTTCAGCTTTGGAAAACTGCCAAGAACAAAAATAAGCATACAGATATACTTGACAGACAAAATAACTGCTATTCAGGATAGAGAAGCTCAACAAGTGTTGGAAACTTGGAATGCTTACCATGCTAGTTGTGATGTCTTCATCAGTTGTTTCCGCAGGTACAGCAGTACTCTGGATTAAGAATTTGTCTTTGCAAACCATATCTGGAGGTGGTTCTTTAAAAGCTTGCATAATGACTGCATCAACAACATATACAACTTTTTACTTATTTGGGACAAAAAAACAACATATAAACCTTAATAACCGAAAACATTGACTGAATTGAAAGGTGCAAGAGCCCATCCATCATCCAGTTTAAAACTTATAATGCTCAAACAAACCAAAAACGCAGGTTCCACGTAATGAGAAATAATTTGTAACTTTAGTAACTCCAGCAGGAGCAGATACATTCAGACTCTCGAACAACAAACTCTGGAAACCTAGGAACTTAAACAATGTCTAAACGCTGTTCAAGTCCAAGGCACAAATGATAGATCTATGCATATATTCAAGTTGATTCCCCGCCCCACGTAGACATCATGCAACAGTTTATCACATCGGCCTAAGAATGTAGGTGCAAGAAATTCATGCAATGTTGGGAAGGATATAAACATAGGAATACCAGTAAATTCACAGGATGATTTTGGTGCAACAACACCAACATTTGGACGTACACAGTACTTCTTTGGTGATGTGGTTTTAACCTATCAAAACCAATATAACACATTTAATTTAGATTTAATATGCAGAACAAAAATACATTTTTTCTCAGAGCATTTTAAGATATTCGATATCCTGAAGTCATAAAGAAAGAGAAGAAGTCTGAGAAGAATGTTCTTTAGACCTTAAATGCAACATAATGATGGGTTGTATTGGTTAGCTGTACCACGCAGGAACTCTGCTTCTTCAGGTCAACTACAAAAAAGGAAACCAGTTAGTAGTATTACAAGGATAACAATTCCAAGGCAAATATATTTCATTCACAACTTCCAATTTATTATGGATCCTCAGAATAAAAATGAGAGGTAAGAAAGCACATCACAGAATTTGACCACATACAAATCCAGCAGCAGGAAATAGTTTGGAAATTCCTCAAAACAACAGCCACATTAACATCAAATCAACTCATCTTGCAGGAGAACAGACCAATAAACAATAGCACCACTATGACAAACTTCTAATTTAAAAGCAGTGAAAATACAGAAACCTCTGTATTCTCATAACTGGAAGATGACTCTCGGGACATAGCTTTCTGCTAAACAGATGATTATTCAGCCACTTTGCTTTAAAAACAAACACCCTAGCTATGATGATATCCATACTTTACAAAAATCAGAAACTATAAACAAGGACCACAACGTCTAGTCACTAAACTCAAAAAAATATCCCTATGCAATTGGTAAGAATTAGTCCACAAATGTCTTACCTTCAAACTTCAATGTTCGCGGTTGAATATCCAACAGCGGCATATTCATGTTGCTGTGACAAAATCACTCAGAATCAAACAGCTACCACTTGCAGCAGGATTCCCTCCACCCCTATTTCAACAAAGATTAGAGAAAAAACGTATTTAGATCAGCTCAGAATCACTCAACCATGAAACTTTTGATACTCAAAATGACAACAAAATCAGATCAATAACCTCTTTGAAAAATCATAAAACTCGCTCACCGATTAGCAAAATAACAAATCTAACCAAAGAGTCAACACCAGATCAACAGAGAAATCCCCCCCCCCCCCCCCAAAAAAAAAAAAATTAAAAATCAAGTAGTGAATTTCAGATGCAGAAAAGTTTTTGTGTTACGCTCTTAGAACTATAGTCTTCCGCAACCGTACGCGAACCACTGCACTAGCTCGTCGACGACGCGTTCTCAAATCCAACGGCACGAACTCGCTCGAAAACTCAACCGTAACTTATTTTACCTGAATGCGTTCGCCTTTTCTGAGCGATTCGGCCGACACGATTTTGTCGGCAACGCGCTTCCGAGTAGCCAGAAAACCAAATCGTTCTAGCAGTTCAACGACGATCTAGTTACGCTTCCAATAGTAGTACTCAACTGCTCGTATCAACAACAAAAAACAAAAAGGGAGGAAATAGAACGACGACGTATTCGAGGAGGAGCGACTCCTCGGGATCCGTTAGCCAATAGTAAACTCAGATCACATAGATCTTACAGAGCCCTAGCGATTTCGATTTCTAAAGGAAAAGTCTAAAGAAGAAAATCACAAAACTCGAGGAATGAAGGAAGGAACCTAGTTTCAAAACAAAAACAAACAAACAAAAAAAATCGAGAGGAACGAGATGATCAAAAAGAGGCAGATGAAATCGGACGAAAACCTTACCGCTTCTCTCCGGCGACGAACGAACGGAACGGAACTTGAGATAGAGCGAAGAAGCAGCGCGATTGAGAAAGAAGAGATCCGAAGTGCAAAAATCTAATATGAGGGCACAAACAAGGCTACAAGCAGTGAAGGCCAAGTATGGAAATGTTTTAATGTGTTCATACATTTACATTACAATTAAAAGTAAAATTAAAAATGTATGGTACTGAGATTGAGATGGTGAATATTTGTTGTACCTAACAGCAATTACTTAAACATAATTTGTTGCTTGCGACTAACTATTTTTTTCCAAATTTCTTGAGTATATTTTAAGGCTATTTAAATACTAAGTTCTAAAAGTGCAAATATTATTTAAAATACAGAGATTAAGTGAGATTTGCGACGAATAATATAATTTACATATCGTTAGATGCCAAAAATATAAATAAATGCCATTCGTCGTTATAATAAAGTGGGTAATTAATTTGAATGCTTTGAGAAGATTACACGCGTGATTTCTTGATTCTGATTCCGATCACCAAACTTCTTTTGCTTTCCTTTTAGTATTTGTTTTTTTTTCTTTTTTTTTGCTTTTTCATTCATCTCTCTCGCTTTCCACCACAAAGGAGATATTTGAATACGTGATCCAAAGGTCATATGTATCAAATCAAATTAATACCCCCCATATTACATATCTTATATCTTATTAATGGTGTTGTTTGTTAATCTCTCGATTCTTCTTTTTTGCAAACGATGTTTACATTTGTGGTTGCAATCCTTTCCAAATTAAATGTGAAACCAGCTGGTACTTTACTATTTTTGATCTCTTTTTTTTTGTTATTATTGGGTTAATAACAACAGTAGTAGGTACAACTGTAGACTTCAGCACAATCATCCACTATGCGTGCAGAGACCCTTGACCCATGTGATAGAGTTGAAGTTATATTACCATGTAGTTTCAAGGACGGAGAAATATAGAATAGAAGAGTTTACTCCAAAGCTACCTCTTCCTAAACTAACATCTTTTTTTTTTTAAACAACTACTACCATGCACAATTAGTGCTGTCAGAGAAAAGACAAAAATATTAATGTAAAACTAGCTAGTATAGTAAACCTAGGTTGTAGTAACGGAAACTCTACTCCATTCCAAGTTCATTTTTTCCTCCATCCGCTTTACTTTTTTACACACTTGCGACTCAGTCTTCTATAATAGACCCCTTTTTCAAGTCTCTCAACGTACATTATTGTTCATATTACAGCTGTAAAAAGTATAACAAGAACTTATGTTTTCAGGTACAATTAATTTTTCAATTTTTTCCATAGGTTTAGCTCCTTTGCATCCTCGGCTACATGCCTTTAACTCCATCATGCTCTGTGAGCTTTGTCTATGCTCTGGGAGCTTATAGACTACCGCTCATCCATATATATTATCTTCGAAATGGTTGAATCAACCTGTAGTTGTGGATTTCTAAATCTTGGTACCTAAGCAGACCTAAGGTAATTTATTTTCAGCTTCATCTCCTCAATGTCTAGTCTTTAACCAGCTAAAATGAACATGATACATGACGAAAAATAACTTACACACTTAAGTGCTTGGAAATTTACTAAAAAATTGGTTGCAAAAATGGTTACGGCACTCTGCTTACGTATTGTGGCGGGGAAAGGGTCTCTGACTTCTTGATCATATATATATGGAACTTCCAAGAACTGATTCCTGCTTCGGTGTCCCATTAATTGATGATAGATAGTACAGGTGAGGTGACTCACCGGAAGACGACACAAGTGTGACTGTGAATTTTGTTTTCCTCTATGTGTACAAATTTAATTTGCCTTCCACTTAGGAAAACTACCAAGAATCGATGAGTAACTAGAGTTATATGATGTATAAATAATTTAAACAAATTATGACTTTATTATGTTTGTGAGAAAGTTACCGTCTAATTTTTAAAGCCAAAATGAGTATTGAGTATGACTAAAAAAAAAAAAAAATACCCACCATGCGTGATGCATGCAGCCTATTTTTTAAGTTTCTTATATATTACATTATTATTGTTCTGTCGTTATATTTGTATTCCTTTTTTTGTAGTATAAACACACAAAAATCATGTCACCAATTAAAGAGAATAAATATTGCAAATTTTGAAATATAGTCGCCCATATACATAACAGTTGAACAACAACGTTCTAGTTCGTTGATCTTCCATTAAACATTTACTACAAATTACACATCAAGATCTTCTCTTCTCCAAAGAAGTTATGCTTGATCACAAAAAAAAAAAGATTTACATCGACATATCGTTTTGGTACCAAATCTAATAAAATCTATCGTCAAAAAATATGAGCCAGAATTTTACAATATTTGGTCCAATTAAAATCTTATCTGGTTTATGAGTTAAGCCAGATTAAGAGTCAAAAGTTTAGGAAAAGTCTAGTATCTTCAGTTATGGTGACGTGGCTTTTTTATTAGGAAAAGTAAAATAAATAAAAAATAGCCGATCACATCCTCACACCTACCCAGCTTTTTGGACCTCGTGCGTGACTAATGACTATATAGAAACCACACAAGTCAGCCGAAGCTCAAGCGCTTACCAAAAGCACATTCTCACCATTTTTTGATAGCCTCCTCCTCAACCAAACCAACTTATTCTTTTCCAAAGGGGTTCCCTGAGGTTTGTTTTTGATTCCTTCCTTTTTTTTTTTTTTTTTTGCTGGGTTTCATTCATCTCTTTTAAATCTTAGATCGATTCTTGTCTTATGAGCCTCTTTAATCTACTACTCCTGTCATGATTTTGATCCGAGTCCACGATTAGATCTTTTGAGGAAATAGGTTTTGTTTTGTTCGATTTATGATCGGTGGTGGATCTATTGATTCCTTAGCTTGTTTTCTTTTGAAGCTGCTTTGACCTTTTTTGTATGTGAACTAAGTAAGAGTTATCTCATGGTTTAGGTTTTCTTCTAATCGATGAATCTTTTTAGTGTGATATATTGAGATCTATTTTTGGTGAGAGAGCATTAAAAAGCTTACACATTTACATGAGATTTTGATGTTTTTTAGGTTTTCCTTATCTGTTTATTTGTTGTTTCCTGATTTTTTTTTACATGGTTGTGTTGTGTATATGTTTGACATGAGTGGTTTATGTTATATTTTATTTAAGATCACATAAGGATACACACTATGGCCAAAGGAGTTGCAGTTTTGAACAGCAGCGAGGGTGTTAAGGGGACTATCTTCTTCTCCCAGGAAGGACAAGGTCTCAGCTCTTGCTTTTACATAATTAGCTTCTTTCTAATCTTTTCTTTTTTCACAGATGATTGACTTCTTGTGTTGGTTTTTGTAGGTGTGACCACTGTGACTGGAACAGTTTCTGGCCTTAAGCCTGGTCTTCATGGTTTCCATGTCCATGCTCTTGGTGACACCACTAACGGTTGCATGTCTACTGGTAACTCTTACACCTCTCTGTGAACACCTTGCTGGAAATTTTCAATGGCTTAGTAACTTTATGAGCTTTTTCTTTTTTGTCTTGTTTGAGGAGCTTATAACTATGTTTTTGAATTGGGAACTCATGTTATCGTCAAAGTAATTGAAATTGATATTGAACTTTTGGTCATTTTCCTATTACTAGGTCCACATTTCAACCCTGATGGTAAAACACACGGTGCCCCAGAGGATGCTAATCGACATGCTGGCGACCTAGGAAACATCACTGTTGGAGATGATGGTATCCCTCATCTTTAATCTTTTTTAGACATATTTTTTGCTACTCTCTCTCAATTGTGCTTTTGCTCTCTTAGTTTTATAGTTACGTTTTCCATCTTTGACCAGCTTTAGTGTTCATGGAGTTACATAAAATGTTTTGTTTTTTTCTTTTCCCAGGAACTGCCACCTTCACCATCACTGACTGCCAGGTTCGTAGCTGTGTACCTGTTTTATACTCTTTTTTTTTTCCTAATCCAGAACTGCTATAATGAACCCAATCTCATATGATACATTTTGTTTTGTATTCGTTTCACAGATTCCTCTGACTGGACCAAACTCTATTGTTGGAAGGGCTGTTGTTGTCCACGCAGACCCTGATGACCTCGGAAAGGGTGATTACCTTTGACTATTGTGTTCTTTGGAGATTTTTTTCTTCTAGTTTCCTTGTTATGTTGTTAACTGAATTTAAAAGATATCCAGCCTATTTGAGGACATCTACTGCATCTCGCTTATGACTCAACATGTATCCTATGAACACTCTTTAACCTGAACTCGTTTTGTTTTCTACATTTTTAGGAGGCCATGAACTCAGCTTGGCTACCGGAAACGCAGGCGGCCGTGTTGCCTGTGGTAAGTAATTTTAATCCACATTTTACTCTCATGTCCTGTGGAAAATTAAGCTATCAGAAGCTGGATCATTACCAGCGCTCCCATCTTGAACTCCATTGATTCTCTGGCAACTCAGGGGTTCATCTTTGTTTTATATATCATCTTGCATTTTGGGGTTTGGCCGAAAATCGATCACCTATTACATCATCTATGTCTGAAAATGCAGTATAGTTTTTATAAGTTTGGGAAGTGACTAGAGATTGACTTTAGGCTCGTGAGAGTCCACAGAACTACAGTTCCTGATACGAAGTTTCATTCCTAATGAATTCTCACTGTCTGGCCTTACGTCTACCATTTTGCAGGTATCATTGGTCTCCAGGGCTAAAGCTGTTCTGTTTACAAAGAAGAGATTGATGTAATAATAAGGAGGTCCAACTTTAGACCTGGGTTTGGTAATGTTTGTGTATCCTTTGGTCTGTGGCTATAACTTCTGAGCTTAGTTGCTCAAAGCATTTGTAGTTCAGACAGAAAACAGAGAAAATTCCGTACTTTTACCATTTAATGAATAAAAGAGAGATGGTTTAACAGTGATTAGTGATTGCTTCTATGCTTAACTTTGAGTAAAATATCGTGGCCTTCTGTCTTCTTAGATCAGTTTGTCAGTCATAAGAAGATAATTTATATCACAAATTTCTTATTTATAAACTCATCATAAGTTAATTCTTTCTGAGTCTGAGTCATTCATATCCTCACCTTATTGAACTCAATTCACTATCCGGTTATATTCACTCAATCTACTTTCATAAGGTTAATATATCGCTATATATATACTATCACAATTGAGGTTAATTAAAGAGATCCCTTAACTGAATCTTTCTTTCATTAAAACCAAACTCAGAAAGTAGATCGAGTATACATTATCATTCCTTCCGGACAAAAACGGAGATACAAATTATATTGTGATATTTGAAACGTTTCTTGATCAGTTGTTATGGTTTTAGATCCCCCGGCAAAAGAGTCAAGATACCTGACTGCTCCTTAACCTTGTTCAACAGAAGCATCAAAAGCGGAACTCTTGAGAGTGTTCTTTGTGATCCCACCATTATCAACTTTTTCTGTCCAGACAACAGTTTCAACCAATGATCGATAGATTAACAACATTCATTATTTAACACCATATATATATATATATATATATATCCATATGCTCTCTCAGTCTCACCTTTGCTCGAGTCAAAGCAACATTGATCCTATGCCAATCTCCGAGCAGTGAGGATGCAGAGCTCCTTGGTTTCTCCCGGGATCTCACAAAAGATACCAATATGCAGTCTTTATCTCTTCCCTAAACCATGTGAGGTCGTCAAAGGTTGGTTGGTTATTAAAGATTACCAAATTAAAATGATCAACCCAAGAGCCAAACCTGATACTTGTCTATAGTATGTATCTCCACAGAAGTCGTTGGAATGGCATGTTGAATGAGGATCGCTTGCGAGTTATAAGGAGTAATGATTCCAATATCTTTACCATCTACTCCATTGTTTACTAGCTCCTCTACAATCTAAGAACTGTATTAGCCCATCTGTTCCTTACTTTTAAATGCATCTTTCATACTAAACAGTACCTCAGCTATTATGGAAGCTTCAACTGGATTGTTGATCGCATTCTGATCCTTAGCTTCAAAAGCACGCAGCATATCTAGAAAAACAAACCATATTGTCTCGTGATAAATCCAGCCGATATGGCAAAGAACTCATGTGAAGAAATAGCAACTAGTAAGTAGCCAAAAACCTGTATTAACAAATAAAACTGTTCTGGTTGGCTCCAGAACCTGATGGAAACACAAAACGGTAAAGGGCTAATTAGATTATTTGTGGACAAATCATACACAGAGTCAATGTGCAACACAACATATAATGTAGAGCAAGTAGGTGGAGCTAAGCTGAACTGATTGTCTGAGTACTCAAGAGTTGCTCAAAAATGCCCTAACTTATTAAATGTTTAAGAACAACACTGACCTTTTTAAGCCATGATGAAGTCGAACTGGAAGTGGGAAGCATAAGTGTGGCATTAGCTACTTCAGCAGAACCACAGCATAATCCGTCTCCATATATTAAGGCATTTGATAGTTCCATAATACCTCGACACATTCGGTACTGTACATAAAAGATGTCTTAATAAAGCAGAATGTTATGCCCAATAACAAAGTGTACTAACATAATTCTATCTTAGTAGATAAGGGCAACCTGGTTTTGTAACACTGAAATTGCGTGAGGATGGGCTTCTGATAACCTGCGAAACAAGCTTATTCCCATCCCATTCTCTCTAGCCTCGGTACTCTACTTTCATCAACACAACAATGATGCTGAAGTTACTGGAAAAAAACGGAGTTATTTCAAAAGAGGTGGTAATGCTTACCTGCACTAGTGGCGGTAGTTGATAGTGGTCACCAACAAGTACAAACGTAGAAGCAAACAGCAAGGGTCCTATCGAAACCTGATTAGTACAAGAAACCGTGTCTTCTTAAATATTATTCCACTTCAAACTCTATTGTGTCAGACTCTAACATTCAATTCTGGTACATAAATGAATTTTGTCAAATTAGGGCCACTGGCTAATGTTTTCTAGTAAGTAAAATTAAAACATATGCCATCTGATTCCAAAACCCTCCAAAGTTTATCACAATTTCTAAGTTGTCTACATAAAATTTGCATCTCAACCAGTTGACAAGGAATGAGAAATCTTACAGGGAGTGCAATCTGGCCAGCTTCGTCAACAATGCATACGTCAAACCGCCTATTCACAAGCAAGGGACTATTGATTCCCAAACAAGTAGAGGCCACAACTTTGACCTGATCCAATTTTTTTTTTATGTCCTCGACACTGCACATATCCATAGCTGCCACAAAGATAAGTTTCAAATACATTGAGAAGACTCCGAAGCTACGAAAGTTGGAAGAATATAGTGCAAACCTGAAAAGCAACTTTCTCGTACTTCTTCGTGTACAGCCTCGTCTCTACCAATACGTAGAAATTCAATTCCCTGCAGTGTATTCATAACTGTATGTTATATGTATTAATAGAGACTAACCATGTGTGGATGCAAACAACTCACATGAGGTACCATCTAAATGTGCGATCAAACTACATAAGGTTCAACTTAGCTCTAATATCTTTTAGATGAATGAAAGATTCATAATCCAGAAAAATAAAAAGATTGGTTAGAGGATAAAGACCTGTGCTTTTAATTTGATAAGTAGATTATCAACAGCAGAGTTTGTGTAAGATGCAAGCAGAATAGATGAACCTCTAATCAACAAAGCTTTCACGGCATGGACCATCGTGGAGGTTTTTCCCGTCCCAGGCATTCCCAATATCAACGCATAGTCCTTTGCAGTGAGTATCTGAAAGTAAAGCAAGAAAAACAAGTCCTTTATGAGCTCTGTCAAAGAAAAAAGTGAGTCCTTCAGACATGCCTTGAGAAAAGCACGTTCAGCACAAGACCAGAGAAACATAATCATGCAATAACCTTAAGTATGGCTTGGCGCTGATCATTATTTTAAACTCTTTTCTGACCATATATATGATATTGCAGGATCCTGGCTCAGTATAGATCCATTGTCAAATCTAGGAGGCTACAGAGACGTTGAAAAGAAAGAAAAGCAAACGAAGCATGTAGAGAAAGTTATAAGAAACAAACTGCATCCTCTTGTAAAAGGGAAATCTGAAAAAAAAAAAAAAAATGGGAAAGACAATTTACCTCAAGATCCACAATCATTTTCCTGATGCTCTGTCCATTTTGTATGAAAAGCTGCATGAGATTGAACCTAGAACATATGAAGACCAAGATTTAACATCGTAACAGCACATGCAGAGTATAATAACTGAATAAAAAGATAAACTACAAAATCACCTCATAACCGAAAATGATGTCATGAATTCATCCTTGTAAATTCTCCATACCTCATGAGAGAGATTAGATGCCTCAGAAGAAGGTTCGCTCCAAGGAAGACGTAATCGCTTGGATAGAGAAACCTAAGGGTTGACATAGCAAAAGAAAAATACCGATCACTTTAGACATATCTGAGTAAGAAAATCAAGATCAATTGTACCAGACAAACTAAGCTAAACTTACAGACAGTTAAAAGAAAACTGAGGGCGAATGTGCTTACTGATACATGATTGCGACTAATATCTGCTATAATCCCATTTGCAACTGTCAGGTGGCTGACTTCTGTGCGAAGAATCTGATAATCAGCATAAATTAAAAGTAAAATTAAAAGTGAAGTCGAAAAATCGTCGAAAAGATATGGTAAATGACAACAATACTCTCAAGAGTAATCATTTGTCAGTTTCAGAAAGTTATTACAAGTTGTTGCATCTAAGACTTTCAGAAAGAAATGCATGATGTTTAGCAACAAAAATGGTTAAGATTCAGAAGAACACTCCTTGGCGCAACTAATTATATTAGTTCAAATTAACCATGACAAAAGAACAATCAAGCAATTAATAGTACCACACGATCTCCAGTTCTAAGTTTGCAATCCAGGTCATCAGTTGCAGGGGTTCCAGTCATAATTGTATCTTCGCTGGGTACTCGTTCTCTAGAGTTTGATGAGTTTTGACGAACAAAACGATAGATGAATCTAGTTTCTTTATGAGTGTTATGATGCGGAAACCCGTTTGTCATGTCAAGAACCATAGAAGAAAGATAATTAGCTGAGTGGCTGCCCTTTGAACCATGTGGATGCGCAATGTCTTTCCGTAGAAGCTGATTAACAAACATAGATAGTAGATAGCCAAAGAAAAGAAAAACTGTTGACTTTGTACTCCAGTAAAAATAGCTGGTACACAACTGACCTGCATCTCTCTAGCTTCCAAGTCAATCAGCCTGTCCCAGTGTTGAAGGAATTTGAAATGCAAATTTGAAAGATGAGAAAAATGTGTGTCAAATACATCACCAAGTCCACTACTCTCTGCATTTCCACCATCTGCCTGGGGCAAACAGACCAGATATTTTAGAAGCGTTAGTCCAATAAGATATGATAAAGTTTCAACACCATGAAGATGGACGTGTCAATCCCTCCTCCAAGCATGCTTGAAACACGTATTTTATTCTCAGGATTTATATGCACAACAACTCTGAAAATTGAAGCTTAGTATGTAGTAACAGATAACAAAATGGAAATTCAACTCTGGTCGCTAGTAAAGAATGTGACCTAAAACCAACGTTCGATTACTATGTCGTGAGATTGAATATATCCATTAAATCGGACTGTATCATGCAACGGGCTTCATGAAAATTAAAAATTCAACCCCTACATGCTTAAACATGTAAAAGTAGAACCTTATAAATACGAGTAACACCCATAAAATGTAAATATCAGACTTCAACATCACAGAAAGAAAAATACCTTATGATAAATCGTGCAAACATCCAGATGGCGACAGTACCCGCACATATTGGGATTCTAGTATCAAAATAATTAATCATTCCAGTATCTAGTAAATATTTCTAGAAAAAATTGTCATCAGGACATCAGATCATACCCGTAACATTGGCGGCAGTTGTTGAGTTGTCGACGCCACAAGGATATCATTTGCAAGTTCATTACGACGGATAATGAGACCCACCAAATCTGATCTTTGAACAGAAATTCCCTTTACAAGTGAGCATTGAAAACTTTAGTCACTCGGATATCTTGAGAACAAATAAAGGCACACAAGATTTTGACTTACATGTGTCTGTTCTGACTTAAGATAGTATAGAAGGCCATTGTCAATATGCTTCAGGTACCTGCAATGTTGAATATGTGATATCTTATGAAAAGTGTAAACTGCTGTCTGTTTTCCAGCAGTAAAAAGGAAAGAAAGGCAGAACACAAGTACCTCTCAGACATCAGGAGCGTGTACAAGATCACCTGTGCAGAATGTTCCGTTGATGACTGCATAACACAATAAAGATCAAGCGCTTAGTTATTAATAAGCTTTTGGAATTTTCAAATTTCTACTGATTATCTCAATATATCTTTATACAGACCTGACCACCAGGAGCTTTTCCAGACTTAAACTCAAGGGGCATTATCTTCTCATTTACTGTGTTCATGTCAGATTCAACTATCACTCTGACTGAAGCATCAATCATCCCTTTCAGACCATATTTAGGGGCCCATGACATCTCCTCAATATCAATAACCTGAGGTAAGAAATTTGTTTATATACATAATAGAAGTCTCATTGAAGGCCTCAAATAAACAGCGGTTATGATGCAATGATGTCAACTTATCAGTTTGGTTCAAATAGGATGCATCCGCTGGAAATGACGTAGGTCAAAAAATTTTGGACGAACAATCTGTTCCTGTTTTTCACCTGAAGAAAATGAAATCTTAAGAAGACAGAAAGGGAGAGAGTAGGAAGAGCTCTTACCTCTGATATCTTAACTTTTTTTCCTCCAATGGTAGAACCAAAATCAACTGTTGGTATCCCTGCGTCCTGATTATAACGACCATGCCATGAGTTTAAGAGGTTTCTGCCTATAGACTTACCAAAATGAACTTAAAGAGACGAGGGAGGGATCAGAGATAGAAGAAAAGCATGCAAAAACTGCCTTAACGATTTTATTAGATGACATTCACTCACTAAACTAAATATAAAAATGACTGCTAATACGAGCATGGTTATGTTCTTTGTTACTGGCTATCTTTAGGTGGAAGGCAACATAAGAGAAAACATGAACATATGTGATTACAAAGCAAGCTTATATACGAGAAAAAAAATTCTAACACACAAAAGAGCATAACGCAGTCTAATATGTATGTGGGACACTAAAATCTTTGAAGAGACAGCCAAGCAGAAGAGTAGCCAGAAAAAATTACGCCCATGTAAGGAAACAGAAATATAACAGCCATGAGTAACTCAAGAAAGAATCATAAATAGGAAAATGCAGGTGCACCTTCGAATATCTGAAATGACGAATCCAACCCAACATTTTTGGGATTGCTCCAAATAAGGTTGCTTTAGCATCTCTTTCATGTACTGTAGAGAACATATGACAAGAAATAATTAAGTCATTTGGTCAGCTCTTAGCATTTCATATTAACAACAGAACAAAATTCAGTGCAATGTGACTCTTAGAAACACAGCAAACAAAGAGGTATGATATCCATACATTTTAAATTTCTAATAAATAAGAGGTATTCTATATATAAACTCAAAATTCTAATATAATAAGGGTATCCTAGCTATATAATAAGTGCATGAACCTTCAAATAATAGGAACACGTAATGTAGGAATCAACCTTCACATGCATATAAGCTCTCAATATTTTTCTTAATCACTATGCTCGCATATTCCTGCAAACCATCTTCAGATGGAGACTCTTGCGTGAGACCAGCCTGAAAAACAAAGGAAATGGATAGTACAGATCAATACATTGCAAGAAACAAAATAAAACACTCATTGTCCAATAGAATAGTCTCATCATAAATTCCATACTGCAGTAAACCTGAAAAACTTGGTGCAGCAAGGTTCCATCTAAGGCTGCTGCTGCGTGTTCATTGGATTTGAGCCTCTCATCTAGCACGGTTCGCCTTGGGCAACCAAAACTTGCTGCAACCTGAAAGGTCGGACAGTTATTCAGGACAAAAAAATAAGCAAAATTAAATTAAGTGCATAAAAGATTGGTATTCGTAGTGAGAAACCCTAATGGAAGAAAGGAAAAGTACCCTAGTTCCAGCAATAAGGGTGTCAGGATGAAGAATCAAGAAATTATTTTGATGGTCCACGTCACACTTGCCATCCCCATCAAACTCTCCAATAACATTGATTGAATCTCCTGGTGATACAGTGCTGTAAAACCTGGCAACGATAACCTTTCAGTATTCAGGAAGTAAGTTTCAACCAACTGAGAAATGAATAGATGATATTTGGCTGCCCCATACACTAAGAGGATAGAAAAATTAACAACAAGAAAATATGTAGTACACTATCAGCTCACAGTTGGAAACTAAAAATGGTAAACCAAGACATTAAAGAACAAGGCATAAAAAACTCATCAAGCGTTGAACAGAGGAGCAAAGACAGCTTGCTATGTGATTCTGAAAAGCAAATATTTCACTAGATTTCATCTTGAAAAAAGTACCATTCATCCCAGAGATACAAAGCGCATTCTACTCCAGTGTGCTCGTCTAGCAGGCGAAGAACCTGAGAGAACATCAGTCAGCAAAATGAGCTTGTGCTATAAAGAAACCCCAAAATACATGACAAACCTTATAAGGACATTGAACCCTAGATGAGCCCGCCAAACCACGTTTCTCGGATACCTGTACAACTCTGGACAATGAGCAAGTTTCACATAAAAAACCATTTTGCTACCCTCAATAGCGCGATAAAGGCGAACTTTACCTCCAATACAAGGAAATAGCTATCTGGACTTATCGAAGAATGCTTTTTTGGTAGAGTTGGCCCTTCATCTACAGCGTAGTCAACGACAGCACACATGCTATCATCTTCAACTCGAACTTGGGGTATCACAGTCTCCATATCATTAGCAGTTTTGTCGTCAGCTGAGATGACATCCTCCACTTGATCTAACAGTTCGAGCAAGGCCTACGAAAAGAGGCAATATGCAGATAAATATTGACATGCTGTAGAAAACAAGTTCTAAAGGAAATAATCCATGTAATCTTGACCAAGCACAGTTGGCAATACGAAACATAATACGTATATCAAAAAGATGCCATTCGTAAGCATCTACAGACTGCATCAAGTTTCAAATCAAACGATGTCTTTGGTAAGCATCTAAAGACTGCATTAAGTCTCACAAATTATACCTTTTTATGTTGTCCACCCCCCGTTAATCCACAAGCTGCACTGCATGTTACAGTACTAGGAAGCTGAACATAAACAGAGCAAAGTTAGGAAATACATAAAATGTGATCATAAATCTGGTTATTAGGAATGGAATATACCTTGTTGTGAGGGCATGAAAGTGACGGTGGGGTCTGGAAAGGACTGTTTCCACTACTAGAAGTGTTAACAATTTCTAACTCCCCATCTGTGGAAGGTTTTACCCTTTCCATGACCCTATTTGCTGCAAAAGTTGGTCTTTTGGAAACTTTTTTTGAGGGTGAAGATAACCATTGCTCGACCTTGGAAGTTATACCTGATGTAGGACATTGTGTCTGCACTAGCTGTTGTCAGTTTCGATGTGAAGAAGGGAAATAAAACAGCTAGTGAATAGACAATAGATAAAAGAGATAGAAAAATGAAACAAAACGTGCCTTGTCGAGAGAGCAAGGACGAATGGTAGAAGATTTAATCCCTAGTAAATTTTCTGTCAAGTCTATCATCTTAGGAATTTGCTTCGCCGCCGCCCGAAGTCTTTCATTTACAGGAGAGAATTTCCAAGTTATCTCTCCGCCAGCCTCATCTTGACTTGGCTTTATCAGCTATAAAGATAAAAGAAACATGTAAGCATTACACGACAACTAGGGAGTCAACCATGTGGGCAGAAATTATAGGGTAAGTAGCAATTCCATTATCCAGCAATCAAGAAGCAAAATATCAAAATTCCAAACTATAAGATATAAAGTAATATGAGAAACGAAACTACCATTCCAGGAGAGAACCGCCTAAGGTTTTTGGAGATCCCGGGAGATGCCTCAGTGAGTTGCTGCTGGTCCATATCTTTGGGGTCATCAGGTATCTCAATCAATGTGCCTAAAGGGTTTTGAGGCGTTAAAACTGCGGTGTCAGAGGCAAGACCATTCACATTCTGTTGATCAACAGGGTCAGCAGTTGAGGTAGTTGATTGGGAGTTCTGAATATGTCGAAGGAACAGCTGCTGGATGCCAAAGTTGGAAGGTTGTGACGAATTGGCTGAAGACTGTTTGTTTAATTTCGAAGCTGAAGACTTTGGCTTCTTTCTTGGTGGCATTTTTTCAATGGTTAAACCCTGAAATTATGATGGAACTGTTAAAACTTTAACTTTGCCTAACACAACGAACTTCATATAATCTTCATTGATGGATTGTAATGTCTTATATCTTAATCTCAAGCTCCAAAAAAAGGCGTTAAAACAAATACCTTTTTCCCACGATCACGCCCAGCGAATCAAACAACAAATCCTGAAAGTAGTTGACGAAGCATTATCCCAGGTAATTCTGAAAATCCAGTAAATTCGAAATTTTTAATGGAGCTTATACAAACTTAAACCCAGCAGAAGCTTCCCAGAAACGAACTTGGGGTACCTCTGAAAATCGCAAACCAAGTTGAGAATTCAGGACGGGATTGAAAACCCCAAAATCTTCATGAAGACTGTTAGTGAATCGAGAAACTAACCGTAAACGGAGAAGTCAGGGCGAATGGGCAAGCGACGGCGAGCGAGTGAGGCAGTGAGAGAGAGAGTCGCGAAGTGAAGAAGGTTCGGTACCTCTCAAAAATCAAACCCCGCGGCTTTATTCAGCTTTAACCGGGAACCATCCGGTTCAACAAGCTGATTTGGTTCGGGTTAGTTAATGTACTTAACCCGGTGTAAAAAACCAAACAAATCCACTAAAAAACCGGTGACCCTTATAATTAATTTTGGAAAAAGTACTTGGGTGGAAACATTCAAATTATGAGGAGAAATTTAGAAAACAAGTAGATCTTTGAGGATGGGCGTGCAAAATATATATTTTGCTCTTTTTGCATTTTGTAGGGTTTTAGAAAAATCTTTTTCACTGTTTCAAGCTCCGACGAACAACAACACTTCCAAGTCGGCGGCAGCTATGGCGGCGGAGCACCCAACCTATTTCTTTTACTGAATCTTACTTTTGGTTTCTTACTGTCTCTCCCGGTGGCTTCGTGGGTGGGTGTTCAGAATCTGATTTTATAGATTTTTATTTGCGACTTGTTTCTTTTTCTGAGAGTGTCTCCTCTGCAAAATTGACCCGTCGTGCTCTCTCCATCGATTTCCAGGTGCGTTAAGACTTAATTTATCTTCTTCAGATACTGGGTGGTTCAAGGTACGAGCCAATTTTAGATTTTTTCTTTGTTCCTGTAAAAGAAGTGAATTTGTTATGATCACATCGTAGGGATTGTTTGAGTTCTCCCAATTCGTTAAATCTTCTCAAATCCTTTGCATTTCCGTAGCTTACCAGCTGTCAATTTGATATCATGTTGGCAAATTAGAGACTCTTGGCACTAGCTAATTTAGCTGTGTAACCTTTTGCAATGGTTTTTTTTATGTCTTTGGATTGTATTATTGAGAGAGATGTTAAGGTGTTTGCCTTCTCTATAACTTAATTCCAAATAGTTTCATCTTGTGGGAAATGAGAAATCTTCAATATGTTGTTTAACAAAAGCTAGTTCCCTTTGATTTGATAGTTTGATAGGATTTCTAAATGACTACGCTTCTTCCTAGTTACTGAATTCTACTGTTTCTGTAGGTTGGTGCAGATATAATAATGTTGAGGCAAGTGGTTGCCAAGTATTCCATCGGTAAAGCTGTGATTTATGGAAGCAACAGGGAAAAGCTTAGACCTTTCCTCTGCCAAACCACCAGTTGTGGGTTTCACACTGGACGGGTACTTCACCATCCTTCCACTTTGATTACTTGAAGCTTGATTTTTTTATTAGAATTAGTAGATGAAGTTAAATTGTTTGAATTAGGTGTGTACAGTCTTTTCCAATTTCTTGTGACCCTCCTGTTTGATTGAAATATCATTACTAGATCTGTTTGGAAACGAATTTAAATGTGGTTAATGAGACGTTTGACCTCTCACTTTAGCTTTTGTGATGTTTGCAAGATAGAGTTTTGATGGATTGTATGAGAAAGTCCCAAACTAGTTGCAAGCTGAATTATAATGTAGCTCATAAATGTAATTTACTGGATTGTTCAACCTCTCTCTACTTTGTTGGTCTTGGATAATGCCAATAATTGTAGTCTGGCCAATTAGCTGTGTCAAGATGCAACATCTACATTGATTTTGATGGGGCTCATTGAGTCTACTTTACAGTGATTAAGTTTGCGCTCTGTTCTATACATTGTTAACATTGGTTCGTTGAAGCAATTTACTGTTTATGGGTCTCTTGTATCTGTCTGTTTCTAATTTGACGTGGGCTATGCCATTCTTGACAGACTGTTTTTGCACCAAGAAGCTTCTTCGGTGTAGAAGATTACGTGGATGATGACACAAGCCGGCCATACACATACCAGAAAGAGAAGAAGTCGAAGAATCCAGACAAACATGTGTCGTTCAAGCAACGGACAGTGGCGTACATGGAGCCTTTTACTCTGGATGTCTTCATCTCAAAGCGATTTGTTTCGGCATCTCTGACGCACCGTGTAACATGTAGGCAAGTCGCTGTAGCGGGAACAAACTCTAAAGACGTGAAAGCTGTTCTGAGATCAAGATGCGATATCCCGGCATGCATGTCAATAGGGAGGATCTTGTCGGAACGTGCAAAAGAAGCTGATGTTTACACGGCTTCTTATACGCCGAGGGACCAAGACAAGTTTGAAGGGAAAATCAGAGCGGTTGTCCAGTCCCTTATCGATAACGGCATTGATGTTAAAATTTACCTCGACTAGATGAAACAAACGTTTTGGTGTCAAACCTTATCGATTCAACTAGAAACAAACTAATCTTGCGAAACAAATAATATATGACAAAGTCTGTTTCTGAAACTGGAATCATAAGCAAATTATCATCGCTCATCATTCATGCATCAAGTCGAGAAGAACATTCGTGGAAGAAGAAGCAAAAAGAGACTTTTTATTTGGTTTGAAAAAAGATTTTCTTAGGATAGAAAAAAGTGATATATATTTTTAAACACGTTTGACGTTTCCTTAAAAATTAGACCGCGTTTTTAATTTTATTCAAAAAAAAAAAAAAAAAAAAGTCCCCAAATAGGATTCTGTTTCTTGGAAGGTCGAACCAATTTCCTTGAAAATTATCTTTTTTGCTTTTTTAAAAAAGGAAAATTAATTAAAAGCAGCCTTCAATTTCCCAATTCTCCATCTTACGCGTATGAATCTCTTTGAATATATATATAAATATATATATAGAGGAGGTAGAGATAGATAGAGAGAGTGGTAGCATCCTGAATTTGATTTAAGGTAATCTGCACTGTGAAAATTTCTAGGGTTTGATCTGACTCAGAGAAATTAAAAATTTGGGATTTTTTTAGGGTTTGAAATCTTAAGAGACAGAGAGAGAGAGAATGGGGAATTGTTTAAATGGGGATATGAAAGGAGGGAAACAAGCCATTGGAGGGGTCCAGCAGAGACCCACCTCAACCACTGCCGTCGCCAACAATGCTGCTCTCAACGATGCCGTCGATTTCTTCTTCCGATCTCGTGGTCAATACCCTCTCTTTTCTCAAATCGAGGTACCAAAGCAAAAGCTTTAGGGTTTTTTTTCTTTGTGTTTGTTCTTCTTTATGTTATATACTTGGATTAGTCAACCAAGCCACCAAATTGTGAATAGAAATATTGGCAAAACTCGATAAAGACTGTTGCTTTTAGGGATCCTCCTCCTTCTTCTTTTTTTAATCCATCATAGTGGATAAGATATTCCCACATGTTCTCTACTTTTCTAATGGAGAAAACCCCACATTGACTTGTCTTCTTCAGTCTTTGTCCCATGTTTCTCTCTCTCTCTCTCTCTCTCTCTCTCTCTCTCTCTCTCTCTCTCTCTCTCTCTCGCTTTGTTTTGCTTATGAGTTTACACTATTTCTTTTGCAATTTCATGTTCATGTGGTATATATCACAGGTTTACCTATAACTAGTGTTTTAACATTATGCAATTGTGTTTTGCAGTTGACTTTGTCGGCTTCGAACCTGATTGACTGTGACATCACTTCTAAGGTATGCCTGTACCATTTAGCTGTTGTATAAACTTCATATAGCACCTACCCGTTAATTAAGAAGTTGATGAATTTTTTTTTTTGTAGAGTGATCCGATGGCTGTCATGTATCTGAGGAAAAAGGATGGGAAGCTTGAGGAAATTGGCCGTACTGAAGTCATACTTAACAGCTTGAATCCAAGTTGGATTGAGAAGATTACAGTCTCTTTTCAGTTTGAAGTTGTTCAGACATTAGTGTATGCCACCCCTCAACACCCAACTATTCTTTTCTGATGAATATGTATTGTTTGACCACTAGAATACTGTCAACTTATATGACTTTTTTTTTTGTTTTTCAGTTTTCACGTGTATGATGTTGATACCAGATTTCATAATGTGCCTGTGAAGGTAATATTTTCACTGACAGTACAATCTAGTGGATAAGAGAAGTTTGCCTTTTGATTATACTAGTTGCACCTCAATATACTGTGTAACTTTTGCAGACATTAAAGCTGAAGGACCAGGATTTCTTGGGAGAAGCCACCTGTGTTCTGTCCGAGGTAAATTTATTCTATGATCAGACACCGCTACCTGATGGCTTTATTTGGCCATTAGTTTCTGTTACTGCTCTTTGTGTACAACATATCTTATATTTTCTATTTCCATTCCAATCACCAGATTATGACAAGACCTAACCGGACTGTGACATTGAGTCTTACTGGCAACAATACAGCTGGTGTGAACAGAAATTTGGGGACACTCTCTGTCCTTGCTGAAGAAACAATTGCTTCTAAAACTGTCGCCGAGATTAATTTTCGCTGTGTCAATTTGGATAACAAGGACTTGTTCTCTAAGAGCGTACGTACAAACTTGTGCATTCTTGTCCTGTTAGGTAACAATATTATGATTTTTTTTTGCAGAAATTTTAACATTTTATCTTATTTTCTCTTTCTAGGATCCTTTCTTAAGAATTTCAAGAATTGTTGAGAGCAATGCTGCAGTCCCGATTTGTCGGACTGAGGTAGTGGACAACAACCTCAACCCCATATGGAGGCCTGTGTGCTTGACTATGCAGCAATTTGGAAGCAAAGTAAGCTAGTTGTTATACTGTAGTTCAATGTATTTGAAGTAATCATTATGCTAAATTGTTTATTTTGTCTATTCAGGACACCCCATTGGTTATCGAGTGCTTTGACTTCAATACCAGTGGGAATCATGAGCTTATTGGGTAACATGTTAACCTTCAATCTTCTACTGGGTTACAACATATATTGATTTTTGTTACTGACAATTGTACTGAACCTCGCAGGAGGACAGAGAAATCTGTAGCGGAATTAGAGAGACTTTGTCGCCAGAAAGAAGCTGCAAACTTTGTGTATCCATCTCTTAGTCATGGTCGCAACAAGGTGTCTACTAGTGCTACTTGATTAAAATCTTAAGACAGTTATTTCATTTATTTTTGTTAAGATTTTATTGGGATTTTGTAGGTTCTGAAAGGCCAGCTCATTGTGGATCGTTTTGTCGATGAAGTCCAGTACAGTTTTCTTGATTACATATCCAGTGGCTTCGAACTTAATTTCATGGTTGCAGTCGACTTCACTGGTAAATCACCTTCTTCTACTCATATAAACTTACCTTCTTAAAATCCTTGAGTTTTAATATTGATGGAATGTCTACCAGCTTCAAATGGTGATCCCCGAACTCCAAGTTCTTTGCATTACATTGATCCATCAGGCAGATCAAACTCATATCAGCAGGTACTATTGTTACACCTTCAATCTTTTTGTATAGAATCATTTTTTTGCTTGTGATTTGTATCCTTACTATCAAGAAGTTTCTTGGACTAGCAGTTCATGATTAGTTCTCTCGCAAACGGGTAATGAAATAACAGAAATATGGTCATTTAAAATTATATGCTAGTTCTGAGTATAGTATAAGACCATCGTTTCATTGCTGTCTCTTTCAGTGTGGAGTTTCCCTTGATTTATCAAATGTATTGACATAATTTGTTTTCTACTTTTTTATCAGGCTATTATGGAAGTAGGAGAGGTCATTCAGTTCTATGATTCGGATAAGCGATTTCCTGCTTGGGGATTTGGAGGAAGAACATCGAATGGTATTGTGTCCCATGCTTTTAACTTGAATGGAGCTTCATACGGCGACGAGGTAACTTACGAGACAGAAAAACGGTTGTCTTTTTATTATTGGAACTGGTATGTTGTGGGCATACTGTTGTATATTGTTACAAATAGATTACGGAACTTTTTTCTTTTATAATTTCAGAACCATGAAACATTGCATTCTCGAAAGTACATGTTAAGTGTCACATGGCTTCATATTCTCTTTTCCTTTTCAGGTTGTTGGAGTTGAAGGAATCATGGCAGCTTATGCTAGTGCTCTTCGCAATGTTGCTCTAGCGGGACCAACTCTGTTCAGCCATGTGGTCGACAAGGCTGCTAATATTGCTTCACAGTCGCTCTCACAAAACAGTCCCAAGTACTATGTTCTGCTCATCATTACGGTAAAACTCAGTGACATAATGACTCTGGCATAATTCAGATAGAATGTGCATCTGTTACTAGTGAATCTATTATTAGCTTCAATGCCTAAATGTTTGGATGTGTGAACAGGATGGAGTCCTTACAGATATGGCGGGTACAGTAGACGCATTGGTGAGAGCTTCGGATCTTCCGTTGTCGGTCCTTATTGTCGGTGTGGGAAACACAGACTTCAAACAAATGGAGGTAAAAGTTTTGTTTTTGTCTAGTTAGGTTTTGATCTCAGTGTCACTGTCAACTCGTATCTTCTTTGTCAAGTTTTAAGTGTTTTCTATTGACTTGACCTTGTAAATTTTTCAGATGCTTGATGCTGATAATGGTCGCCGATTAGAGAGTTCTACTGGTCGGATAGCTACACGGGACATCGTTCAGTTCGTGCCTATGAAAGACATCCATAGTAAGTATTTAGATTTCTTCTTCGTTTACAAATTTATACACAATTCAAAGGCATGTTAACATAGGGTAGTGTTAAGTATTTAGATGCGTTTTGGATTGGATGCTAAATGTTAAATTTGGTGGGTGCAGGTGGACAAGTGTCAGTGGTTCAGGCACTTCTGGAAGAACTTCCCGGTCAGTTTTTGAGTTACGTCCGTTCCAGAAATATTAATCCACTCGGCGCGCCAGCGATTTGAAATTCATCATAGTTATCAACAAGTTCTCAATTTTCTTGGAAAAACAAATTAAGGTTTTTTTAAAACATAAACATATCAAAATTTGCTAAATGTATAAATTGTTAGCATGTTTGCATCAGATTAGTATTTTTAATCATATAAATTGTTGACCAAGCCACCAAGGAACAAAAGAATATGATATGAATTCATTACATCAAAATAAAATAAAAATGCGTAGATACGATGACAATATGAAATCGTAAATTCGTGCCGTCTTTCAAAATATAGACGTTGCTTATTACCATAAACCAGTTTTTGAAAAAAAAAAAAAAAAAAAAATTAGATAAAGAAAACAACAAATTGGAGATGCGGGGGATCGAACCCCGTGCCTCTCGCATGCAAAGCGAGCGCTCTACCATTTGAGCTACATCCCCATTGGTAATGCAAATAGGTAATGACGATAATAATCTCCATAGTGGTAATGACGATAATAATCTCCATAGTTTGAAGAAGTAACATTTGAAATTAGGTATTAACTTGAATTTGCTTTTTGACCCAAAAGAAAAAAAAACTTGAATTTGCTTTAACAGTATAACATGTTAATGGTCGAATGTAAAATAGTCGAATTTTTTAGATCTGAAGTCAAAGGTGATCAAAATCCAAATGGATGTCACTGCATAACTCAGTTTGCACTGCAAATTTTCTGGCATTAAACAGAGACGCGAACCAAGACAGGTCTATTATGAGATTTGGGGTCTGCAATCTCAGTTAAAAAGTCAATTCGATCATTCTAATGGGTTTTACTTGAGTGGGTGAATTAGTAAAATGAGAGTCTAATGAAACTGAATACGTTCCTCGAACATATAAAAACATGTATGCCTTTTTTGTATTCAGACTTTGCAAATGTTTCTGCGAAGATATATTGCTTTTTACTTCAGTCCCATTGATCCATCCATCATGATCCGAATACACATTCAGTAATTAAACATATATCTCCAAAAGCCTTAATACTTAAAAAAAAGCATTTAAACCAAATCTATTTTACACGTTCAAAGCAAACAACAGAAACTGAACTAAGAAAGGTACAAAAGAAGAAGGAAGAGAGAAACTCAGAACTCCTGAGAAGCAGATCCAATATCTCCTTTGTTCTTACCAACCTTTGAAGGCAAAAGGTTCTGATGAATATTAGGCAAAACTCCACCATTCGCAATCGTCACACTTCCCAATAGCTTACTAAGCTCCTCATCGTTTCTCACCGCAAGCTGTATGTGTCTTGGTACAATTCGCGTCTTCTTGTTATCCCTCGCTGCGTTTCCAGCGAGCTCCAACACCTACCCCAATCACCAAAATCTCAATCGAATCAGTACAACCGATTCAGATGTGAAACCACCAGATTCGGAATCGAAAGATAGGGATTTAATTAAAATACCTCAGCGGCGAGGTATTCGAGAACGGCGGAGAGATAGACCGGAGCACCGGCACCGACACGCTCGGCGTATTTACCGGCTTTAAGGAATCTGGCGATTCTTCCGACGGGGAATTGAAGACCGGCTTTAGATGAACGGGAGACGGATTTGGTTGCTTTGGGCTTACCTCTCCCACCTTTGGTTGTTCCGCTTCCTGCGCCTGTTGTACTCATCTTCTTCGAACTAAACAACGATTTTAGATTTGAAGAGATTTTGCAGATATCGAAGTGTACAGTGTGATTGGAAGAAATTGAGTGGGCTTTTAGGGCTTTGTTCTTCTTCTTTATTTATAGGCGTCAATGATTAACTCTCATTGGTTGATCAGGTAATCACGCGGATCGCCAGCGTGGCACATCGTAGCCTTTTAAACTGTGTGGGTTTTTGGTCCGTACATCTGTTTATATGTAAAAGTGAATTTTTTATGCAAACCCCTCAACTATTGACATCTTTCCCATTTTACTACCTCAATAAATTATTCTATACATTTTAGTCCACTAATCTGTGGATACTAGAGTTTAGGTAAAAAAAATACACGAGTAAGTAGTAACCAACCATTATGCTCATTTGTATTTTACACAAACCCATTAGAGGTTTAATAAGCTGTTTAGAGGCTGTTAGTGAGAAATTAGTGGGTTAATCTCGGTTAATTAAGTTTGTATATAAAGATAATAAGAAACCTCGCTTGTGAATTTTTAAGCTTAATGAATTTTACCTTCATTAACCGATGCACGTGCTTTTGTGCATTGTAACTGGCCGATACTCTCCCCGACTGTACATTGCCTATGCAGCTATGCACCGATCCATTGGTAAGAATCTTATTCCTTCTGTTGACAGATCAAGTATATCTTAACTATGAATAGTACAGGTGAGCAGACCTTTCTCTGCAATCGTGTCTGCATTGGGTGCCTGTTGTTGATTTCAAAGCAATGGTGTCTTAGCTTGCACATCGGATCAACTGACAAGTCTGCTCTTCTTCATGTTTCATCTTACCTCGAGCTCTGTTTTTATTACATATTCCGTGAAGATCAAAGTGTCTCGTCTGCTTCTCCATTTCTAGAGGACATGTTATGATGACCTTTGAATACTACATGATGAAACCTCTAATAGTAGCTACTATTTTATCTTATATAATATGATGATATAAACTCTATTAAATATATATATATATATAGCCGACCACCAAAGGAAAAAAACTAGTAGTATAAAATAGTAGTAGTTGAATCAAAATATCTCCGGACGAATACATTATGCTAACAGTTGTTCACATGGAAATGACCAATGATGAGCCATTACCAAATTAAAGTTCGAAGACCATTAAAGTACTGAGTAAAAGAAAAAAATAACAGGAGAAGGAGATGGAATCTGGGAGTCTCAAAAGCCCTCTGGTGAATAAAGAAGAAGAAGCAAGAACCTCTTCTTCCATCACTTCTGGTCTTCTTCTCAGTACCTCTGTCGCTGTCACTGGATCCTTCGTTTATGGCTGCGCTGTGAGTTTTCTTCCTTTTTTTACTTTCATTTCCAGTTTATATTCATATTATGTGTTCCTCATGGACATGTATCTCTCAATTAACATATCTCAAGATCGGATATTAGTTTTCTGATCCCACTCTGCTTTTTATTTTTGGTAAATTGTGCAACTTAAATTTTCTTCGTCTCCTACTCCATTTGCTAATTGGAATATATACTTATGTGATTAACTTTAAAGTATACATATTTGTAATTGTGGCCTAATATTGTGAAAATAATCATGTCATAACTGGAAGATGTCATATTCGTCCCCTGCTCAATCCGAAATCATGGAAGAACTGGGACTTTCCGTTACAGATGTAAGTCCATGGTGTGTGTGTGCTCACTATCAACTTTTCTATTTTTATTTACTTTTTACGTTAGTAATCTCATAGAGTAAAAAAATGAAAATCGTGGAGGTATTTGTTTTAATATAATAAAAATTGACGTTCAATGGGAATTAAATAACCAAAAAAAAAAGGGTTCTCTTGTAAATAATCCGGAATAGCAAACCAAGATTTGAATAGCATACCGAAATAAGTCCAACTTAATTGTTTTTGTAGTATTTTTTTTATTTGTTACATGCCTTTTTTTTTTTTCAAGTACGTAGTTTTTATTAATTGGATTGTATGGTCAAATCTGTTTTGGTCAGTATTCATTTTTCACTTCGATAATGACATTCGGTGGAATGATTACGGCCGCGTTTAGCGGGAAAATCGCTGCACTTATTGGTCGTCGACAGGTATTTATTTAATTTTTGTTTCGTATTTAATAATGTTGTATCAACTCCTTTTGTTTTTACATGTATGTAGTTCTTTTTTTTTGGAATCTTCCAATGTGACGTAATATGCACGTTTAATTTGTTCATCTCTTTTGATCTCAGACGATGTGGATCTCGGATGTTTTCTGCCTCTTTGGTTGGCTCGCTATAGCGTTTGCACAGGTTTGTTTAATTATGGTCAAACATTTATGTTTTCAGAAGTTTTTATTTAGTTTTGATTTGTTGCGTGATTATTTCAAGGATAAAATGCTGCTAAATATTGGACGCAGCTTCTTGGGATTTGGTGTTGGTCTCATTAGTTATGTGGTAATTGAGAATTTAAAATTTTGATGAATTATTATTGGTTAATAATTATAAAAAATATGTTACTAAAAAAAATTATAACTAAACATTAATTATTTTCTTAATTTTTGTAAAAATCTTAGAAAATCATATTTTGTAATACAGAGGGAGTAATTTTTAGTTATTTCATAGTATAAGAGTGTTGGTTGGTCAATGTCGTTTTGTTCACCATTTTGTTGGATACAGGTGCCTGTGTATATAGCAGAAATTACACCCCAAAAAATTCGCGGAGGATTCTCTTTTTCTAATCAAGTAAGGAAAAAAAAACATATTATCTGATAGTTGATAGTTTCAAAATCTCGATATTTAACTATAACTATTTATCTTTGGTTTGAATTTGTAGTTGCTACAAAGTTTTGGGATTTCACTCATGTTCCTCATCGGGAACTTTTTCCATTGGCGAACATTAGCTCTTTTAAGTAACTAACTTTTTTCTCAAAATGAACTATATCTCAAAATCAAAATAATGATTATACTTAAATCACATTACTAAACTTATTTATGTTTTTTTTTTACTCTATGACTAGGTGCAATCCCATGTGGTATCCAAATGATATGCTTAGTTTTTATTCCTGAATCACCTAGATGGCTGGTAATCTCAAACACTTACCGTTGCCTTTTCTTTTAATTTCAATGTATTTTATAGGGAATACGTACTACTAAATATAAGTACGGTTAATGTTCATCTTAGGCGATGTATGGTCGAGATCGAGAGCTTGAAGTTACTTTGAAGAGACTAAGGGGAGAAAATAGTGATCTTCTTGAAGAAGCAGCTGAAATCAGAGTAATGATTTGTTTTTTTTCGTATGCCTTGCTACATATACATGCATATTTTGGTTAAGTTCTTATGTTCTTTTGTTCAATTTCTATGTGAAACAGGAAACAGTGGAAACCTCTAGAAGAGAATCTCAAAGTGGAGTAAAAGATTTGTTCAAAATGAAAAACGCACATCCGTTGATCGTAAGTCTCATCTAATACCAATCATCTATTTATGCATATAATAAGCTAGAAGAGACCGTGCTCTTACCTAATTTTGTGACCTATTGATGAAAATCTCCTGAAGAAAATTGTGTACTATATATTTAGCTTGTTTGATGAAAAAAAAATATGAAAAGTAATTAACTTATTTGTTTGGGTTTATTGACTTCGTTGAAAATGGTTAGATTGGATTGGGACTAATGCTTTCGCAACAATTTTGCGGGAGTTCCGCGATAAGCGCTTATGCAGCTCGTATTTTTGTCACAGCCGGTAAACCATAATTAACTTTTCAAGGGCAGGTCACACTTGATTTATCAATAGTAATACCATCTCATGTTTTTGTTTCTAAATTTTATTGTCTTGCGTTATTATTAGGTTTTCCAAGCAACATAGGAACATCCATCCTTGCTGTTATTTTGGTAAAAACAAAACTTTATTTATTTAATCATCATGTATTTATATATGTATACAATTAAAATACATTTATTTATTTATTTGTAGGTACCGCAATCTTTAATTGTCATGTTCGCCGTCGACCGATGTGGACGCCGACCACTTCTGATTGTAATCATTCCATTATCTTCGATATAGTATTCATTTTCATAATTGGATAAAAATTATAGTTTGGGAGTTTGAATTTTTGTTATGTTTTTGTAGAGCTCATCTATCGGTCTGTGCATATCTTCATTTTTCATTGGTCTTTCTTACTATCTTCAGGTTGAGTCTTCTTTACCATTTTGATCGCTCTAACTTCAATGGTCTTTTAGTTTTTATACACTAAAAATATAAATATTATGTTTTCACTACACGCAGAAGCACGGTGATTTTCAGGAGTTTTGTTCCCCTATGTTAATGGTCGGTTTAGTGGTACGTAAAATGCCAATGGGCCAACCGGTTTACATTTATTGATCTGGTTAAATTCATAGACTGTACTTGGTTAAACAGCAAAGTCTGATTAATATATGTATGTACCAGGGTTATGTCTTATCCTTTGGCATTGGTCTAGGTGGACTACCATGGGTAATCATGTCTGAGGTATTTGTTTACTTTTCTTTTAAAGTACAAACAGTTAATTTACTTTATTTTGGAATTTAAAATTTCTTAATGTATTCGTTTAATATGAAAGGTATTTCCGGTGAATGTCAAAGTCACGGCTGGTAGCCTCGTAACAGTCTCTAACTGGTTTTTCAGTTGGATTGTCATTTTTAGTTTCAATTTCATGATGCAATGGAGTGCTTTCGGTAAAATTCTATCCCATCAATTTGACATTTTTTTATTTTTTTTTTAAACATTACAAACTTAACTTAACAAAAGATTGCTTTAATTATTATAATATATGTGTCAATCTTTAAATTGATAATTATATGGAGATATTTTGGTTTATTGGTGTTTCAGGAACATATTACATATTTTCTGGAGTTTCTCTAGTATCAGCCATATTTGTATGGACTATAGTACCTGAAACTAAAGGCAGAACACTCGAAGACATTCAAACATCATTAGGCCAACATTCATAAATCGAAGCGGAATGCATTGTCTGCATTTCAGATATATATCCTCACTGATCAAAATTTGATTTTTGTTTTTTTTGGTAATCTTACAATATATATTCTTATCATTAAATTACCAGTTTGAGTGTAGATATATCGTTATTATTTTGGCCTAATTTTGTGCATTATTATATAAACTAAATCGAAGATTATGGAAGAAGTGGGACTATACGTGGCAGATCATGTAATATCCACATGTATTCTTCAATCCAATTACACCACTTACTAGGTTTTAACCCGCGATACATCGCGGAACTATATTTTTAAAAGTAAAATAAAAATATAATTTTTAATAGATTAATTATAATTCTAACTAATATTTTGTAAATTTTAAATATATATCCCTTATATCTATATATTATTTAGGTTTACCGGTTTAAAAATTTAGGTTTACCGGTTTAAATTGTTAAACTCAGAATATAACATGTGGTATACCGTAGTACTGTTTGTTTATTACATAATCGTAATTTAATAAACTTAATTAGATATGCCTAATATTCAAATGTCGATGGTCTTAACAAAATAACTAGATTTTAACCCGCGGTACACCGCGTGCATATAGTTTTATTATTATTTGTATTTTATATTCTATTTGTTTGTTAAATATTGGATCTTTTATAAATAGAGAAATAATCTAATTTTCCGGTCGCTTGTGCGACTAAATGTTTATATTAATTTTTTAACCTGTAATATATGACCATTTTTATTATATTTAGTTTGTTTTGTTTAGTGTTTGAGATTCTATTTCGATTTTTAATTATTATAACAAAAAATAAGGGATCTAAATACATAATAAGTCATTTATATGATGTGATTAAGTCACATTTTTCCTAATGAATTAATTATTTTACACAATCTTAGGTAAATAAATTGATTTTATATGTCAGATATTATAATATTTATAGTGTGGCAAATAATAAAATGAGGATTTAACCCGTGCTAGCACATATTTAACCCGTGCTAGCACAACATGTTCTATTTATAACCACATTATATAGTATTTTAAATTTTTTTAATTTTACATATTCATAATAATTTAAATTTTATTAAATTTATATATATATATATATATTAATTATAATATTTAAATAATTAGAAGTTCTTTTTACGTTAAAAATCAAAACTCACAGGTTTGGAAAATAAAATGGAAAATATATCATAGTTTATGTCTCTATATAATCTTGATTGCTGTTTTTTATTTTTGGTTGGAATGAAATGTAAAATATTTAGGAAACAAAATCTGAAATGATATTATTTTTGGAAAGTTTTTAGGGATTAAATTTGTAAATAAGTTTTTAAATACATATAACTTCAAGGGTAAAACACCAAATGTACTTCAAAAATATTAATATAGATTTAGGAAACAAAATCTGTCGTGATACTATTTATGGAAATTTTTGAGGGGTTAATGTTGAAAATAAAAATTTTAATAAGTAAAACTAAAAGGGCATAACGTAAAATGTACTTCAAAAATGTTAATATAGATGAACTGATGATTTACTAACAGTCAATGAAATAATTTTCAATTTATATTAATACCCAAACCCATCCCGCTAGATATCCAAATACAATTTTTCTTCTTTGCTTAAGTATAACATGAACGTTTTTCAAAATCCAAATAACGAAAAATGCAAAAAAAATATAGTATTGTTTACATATGATTCAGAAATAAGTTATGAAATATGATCATTTTTTTTTTTTTGCAGATAAAACGGACAAATACCCTTTAATTGGCTCGTTTGAGCTGATTTTTTTGTTGACAAAAAAACGGACAAATATGTATTGACGTAAATATTAATTTGGGATTTGCACATATATTTTTATTGTTAGCATTAAATATTGTAATGAATTAAGGAGATATTTTAGGAAATATTTAGGAATTTTACAAAACATATATTTAATGAGATATTGTAATTAGTTGTTGATTGATTAAAAATATATTTTAGGAATTTTTGTTATGCACAAAATCTTGGTTTTAAAATTTATTTTATAAATTAAAATTAAAAATATTTAATGTCAATAACATACATGTAAATAAGTGTGAATTTCATAATTTATTTGATAAATGTCTCCAAAAATGTATATATAGATATATAGGGAAAATTTCAAACCGGTTAAATAAACCAGACCAGTAACCTCGGTTTGAATGGTCTATGTCTATTTTAGTCAGTGTACTTTTTTTTTTTTCTTCACTTAAGGTAATGACATTAGGAGGAATGATTACGGGCGCATTTAGCGGATAAATCGTTGCACTCGTTGGTCGTTTGACAGGTCTAAATATTAAAAACTGTGATTAGTGAGCTCTTCTAAATCTTAAATTAGAGTGACACATCATCACACATACATAGGAAAATAAAGGAAGGTAAATGAACCGTCAACAGTGACTGGGTAATTAATGGTAGATTAACGTTCGGTTTCCAGAATTTATGACTATATATATAAAAGCTGACATATACATTAAGGCCATAAATGGTAATTAGTTTTTAGATGGTTTTTGGTTTTTAGATTTTAGATTTTGAATTTTGGTTTTTGATTTCTTAATTTTTAGTTTTTGTTATTGAATTTAAAATTAATAAATAAAAAATTAAAAATTCAAAAATTAAAAATGTTCTCGTTGAAAATAATTATTTTTTACAAAAACTACAAATTATGATTTTTAGTTTCTCTTTGAAATTGCAAGAAACCACCCAAAAACTAGTTTCTCTAAATTCAAAAAATCTATTTTTTGAAAATCTTGAATGATAAAAAAATAGATTTTCAAAGAATCAGAATCCAAAAACTATTTAAAATCTAGTAAACATTCAAGGCCTTAGGCCTAGAAAGAACTAGTAGGGTATTCAGTAGTAACTTTCAAAAGTATGAGGACCGCGCTGTAAAATTAAAAAAAACAACGAGGGAGTAAACTGCTAAGTATAAATTGGCATAAGCTACTACCACTACTCCCTCTAGCGGCCGTGTTGTGTCGGTTTAGAGAATCATTATAACACACGACCCCCGGAGACTTCTCGAAGAAGGTGAAGTATCTCCAAGATTCAATGGTGATTCCGGCGACTTCTGGGTATTTCCTTTTTTTGTTTTCTTTGTATATACTATTATTTTTCAATGTGAGTCTCTATCATTTGACTCTTTGATTTTTCTTGTTTAGTTTATGTATCGACCAAAGTAAAATAATTGTTAAATACTTACTAAATAAATGATTATGTTTATAAAAAAAACAATCTTGTTTCTAATTACTGTCTTTTAGGTTTGGGTTTCGTTCTGAACTCAGCACCAAGGAGTTTCAAGCTTTCTGCATCACTCTCGCTAAGTAATTATCTCATTTACTTAAAAACCCATCTTATGTTTTAAACCCTAAAATCTGCATTTCTGGGTTTCCCAGTTTCACTGAGATATTTTTTCCAATTTTTTTTTTTTTTTTGGCTTTTGGTGGAATGCAGTGAAATCGATGCAGCTGTTGGGAAAAATGAAGTTCCAGGGAATGTTCAAGACCTGGCTTTAGTCCTCAATTATGTATGTGCTTCTCTAAAAAGTTTTGATTTTTTTTCAAGGTGCTTCTTCCTTTTGGGGGTTTGTATGCTCATAGTAGTACTTTTGTTTCTGTTGTGTTATATGGTGTAGGTGTGCCATCGTATATGTGATGATCTTCAAACGAGGGCGGTGGTAATGACGCTGATGATCTCAGCTAAGGTAAAAAGAAAGAGATAAAGAGTTTGAATTTAGGAAACTTTGTGGCAGAATCTCATACAAGTTTGTTGATTTGGGTTAATGGTTACGTAGCTGAGGTGTATTTGTGTTTCTCTCACAGAGTGCTTGTCAGCTTGGATGGTTCCCACAGACAGAGACTCAACAACTGTTGGATATCATAGACTTGGTATGTTTCGTTCCAGCCGAAATTTCTGTTTCGAGAATAATCAGGATTCTGTTAGTAATGATGTGTTTTTCTTCTTGTTCAGATGTGGAATAGTTTCAGCAGTCCTGAAATTGTCACTCCTAATGTAGATAGTCCCGTCAGTCTAATTTCGGAGGTTATAGAGAAGTAGGCTTCTATTTTCTTATGATACTTTTAGCTTATGAGGATTGAGTATTTGACAGCTCCTCATGTGTGTTCATTCAGTTATTTCAAATCACTAAGGGTACCAGTCTGCTACTATAAAGAAAACTTGGTAACTAATATCAAAATGTTGGTTTCTTTTGAATCTACTTCTGTTCTGTCTATAGGTTCTATCCATGTGTGAAGCTGGGGCATATTGTTCTTTCTTGTGAGGCGAAGGTGACTTTATTTATTATTCAACTCCTAGCACTTTTTTTTTCTTTCTAATGTGTGCTTTAGTTAGCTTTGTTTCTCTTGGCAGCCAGAATCAAAGATATTGGTGAAGGATTTCCATATTTCAAAGAAGATGCCACATTCTCTTAAACAGAAAGTAGTATGTATTGTAATTTTGGTTATGAGTGCCTTTTTGTTACTGTGCTAGCCTTGGTACCAGATTTTGTGTCGCTTTTTGAATATGCTTTCATATAGTATTGTGCATATGTGGTTTCTCCTGCATATATGCAATTAGGTAAGAAGAATGAATGAATGTACTTTCAAAGGTTACTATTCAGCTTTGCTTGTCGTGGCACTTCAGCATTTTATAGTTTTAAATCTTTGTTTTATGTACTGCTAATTATGCTTAATAGTTAGGTTTATAACAGAATCTTGCTTGCTCTTCAGGGATTATTTGTTGTCCGGACTGAAGACATCAGCAAGTCTAATTGTATTGTACATCCACAAAAAGTCAGGTGTGGTTTGATTGCTTTCCTTTTTCTGCCGGATGTTTGTGAGCAGTTTTTGTATTTTAACCATATTGATTTACATATGAAAATTACAGCTTTTTGTTGAATGGAAAGGGCGTTGACAAGAGAGTTAACATCTCAATGGTTTGTGCATTTTGTTTATTTCTCGGATATGGTTTAGAAGTACTTACTATGATGCAAGTAATTGTCGTTGTCATTTCTTTTCAGGAGTCAGGGCCGCAGCTTCCGACGGATGTTACTGCCCTGGTCAACGCTGGGGCAAATCTTCTACAAGCAATAGGCTGTTTTGGAGGTTTTTGTTCAATGAAGATTCTTAATCACTTTAATTTTCTCTCCTTTTTTTCAGTAATAATGGATTGTTACACATTTTTTATAGGTAGTTACTTAATTGCTATTGCTTTTATCGATGTCATACCGCTGCCAGACAAACCGTTGCTTAAAGATTACGTTCATCCTGAAGTCATTGAATCAAATTCAGGTATATCCAAAAGTATTTAGTCACTAGGAGTAGAAAGTATCTGCTTAACGTTAATTGCATTTTCCACATATGAGTCATCAAATCATTTAGTTGTATCCATTCGTATAATTGTATTCCTAGAGCACTTATCCAGATCAACCATTGTTTGTCTTTTCCAAATTTTCTGTAGATTGTGACATAATTGAGGGGCCATCAAGGATATCTCTCAGTTGTCCTATCAGGTATCCGGAGATGTTTTTCCTCTGTAGCTTTATATCTTAAGAAGTTGCTTTCACAGTTACCTCAACCTATTAAGATTTAATTATCACCATTATAACAGCCGAACGCGTATCAAACTTCCTGTGAAGGGTCATGTCTGTAAACATCTTCAGGTGATGCATTTCTGTTAAGCACAAGTAATGATAGGATTGTTCTTGTTTTTCCATTGTTTAAATCATCGTGAGAATAATTATTTCATGAAAACGTAACATTCAAAGCTCTGGTTTACTCCTTATCTCTATTTTGATATGTTACTTTCTGCTGTAGTGTTTTGACTTTTGGAATTATGTCAACATGAATTTGAGACGACCATCATGGCGCTGCCCGCATTGCAATCAGTCTGTTTGCTATACTGACATCCGTGTAGATCAAAAACTTAAAAAGGTAGGCATCTTATTGTTGTTTCTTAGTGATAAATCTTTTTACATCCTACACCGAATAAACAATCTTGTTTAATATCCACAGATTCTAGAAGAGGTGGGAAGTAGCGCTGCTGATGTGGTTATCACTGCTGATGGATCATGGACGGTTGTAACAGAGAACGATGAGGACGTGGAACTAGTACCTGAAACCACTCATGACCATGGAGATCCAAATAGTTTCATCAACTTGGGGCCTACTGTTTTGCATCTTCCTAGAGATGAGAATGAAATGGAAACATCCAGTGGCACGCAAGTCCATGAACAGAATCTTTGTTTATCTGAGATTCAGGCTCCGTCATATAACGCACATGAGCCTACTACAGATTATACTATGCTTAACCACTCGTCTGCGTCAATCAACACACTGCCACAATTGCCAGAATCTTTGAATGCGTTTGATGGGCAACAATTCTTACCATCCTCATCTCCACAAGATAGATTAGCTACTAATGCGTCAAACTTTGACACATCAATGCCGGTTGCTCAGTCTTCTCAGTTTCAAGGCTCACATGTTATGCCCCTTGAAAATTGTGTAGGAAGAACCTCTGATTTGATGGAGAGATGGAACCTCATCCATGGACGTGGCATTAATCAGACTCAATTGCCATCCGCGCCTCTGTCGCAGCATCATTATGCAATGCAGGTTTGTTATTTATTACCCTACTGTTGTTCTTTGTTTGCTCTCGTAAAAATCTGGTGAAGCTACATTACAATGTAATTTTATCGACTTACACATGCCAACTAGTGCAATCCAACAACTTATAGCAGAAATTATGAGCAATTCAAAAGGATCGGTTATAACATGTTACAGTTTTCATCTGCGTTAGATTTGTTTTGGTCTAGGAGAGTTAGAACATGTACCTGATCTTAATCACCATTTGGGCCTGCAAGGATTCCGATCTCTAGTCTCTCCTATCCATGAATTCCTTGCTTGTTTAATTAACTCTGAAGATTTTTTGTTCTTATCTGTATGCAGAATTTGAGCCAGTCCCCTGCACAGCATAGACCAATTCCATCTTACATTGCACATCCTCAAACTTTACCTGTCAACTACGGAGGGAACGCTTACCAAAGATCGATGCCACCGATGCCACATTCCATTACATACATCCAATCATTACTTAACTACGGAGGGAACTCCCACAGAAGACCAATGCCATCTTCCATTACACATAGCCATACTTTACCTGTCAGCTACGGAGGGAACGTCCACCAAAGGTCGATGCCGTCTTCCATTACACATCTCCAAACTTTACCTGTCAACTACGGAGTGACCGCCGACCAAAGAACGATTCCATCTTCCATGTCACATATCCAAACTTTACCTGTCAACTACGGAGGGACCTCCGACCAAAGACCCATGCTAAGACCGATGCCATCTTCCGTTACAAATCTCCAAACTTTACCTGTCAACTACGGAAGGACCAACGACCAAAGACCCATGCTAAGACCCATGCCATCTTCCATTACACATCTCCAAACTTCATCTGTCAATTACGGAGGGACCAACGACCAAAGACATAATCCTGGTGGTGCAACGGGACAGTTATCATCACGAGAGTTCATAAATTTGCCTCCTGCTAGCACTGCAAATTGGCGCCAACCGAGCCGGATGCGAGGCAGCATAGAACCTGGTACGGAATATGACCATATGATCATTCGACCTACGCGGCCAGTTCAAGCACAAGCTCAAACGCTTCCTCCGCCTCGATCAACAGCTCATAATGTAACTAATGAGAGTCAAGCATTTAGCTATCCCGTTGGTACTAACGAAACACAAGCTGGGACAAATTCATAGCCGGTGGCCGAGGGTCTTGGGTTGTCAGGGTCGTTTTGGTCAATGCCTCCTGAGACATGGTGATATCTGATGACTTAGAGATTGTAACACGCGGTTCATAGCGATAGGATGCATCACTAACACAATCTGTCTGTAGTAACAGTAGATAAGCCCTTTTTTGTTTTTGTTTTTTTGGTACTAACCTCTTTAGGCTTCCGGTACATATATGGGGCTAGTTCTTGATGTAGCGTATTCTTTAGATTCACTTCCTGTGACACATTTAGGGTATGGTTTGACTACTTTGACCGATTGACTATCACAATATAGCAGGTCCAGATCAGTTTCTTCTGAACCGGGAAACTTTAGCCCACACAACCATGTTTCTACTTTACTAGTGGCTTTGGTTCTGTGATATGTGTTTGGTTTTCTGTTGAAGAATGAGAAACTTGTTGATAGGTTCGTTACTTGCCAACCCCTAATCTTGATACATGAAATGATATGTTTGTTATCCATTTAGTCTTTAGTCTTGGTTGCGGACATGATCTAGTTATAATAAGTTTTTAATGTTCTACAACTGCAGTGCGATATACTAGGGTGTCAAATCCATAGGAGAATACGAAATAGAATGATTCCTGTTGAGTACTCAATTAAGGTTTTGGCTCTGCGTTTACTAATCTGAACATAAATCAAAGCAATAGACAAGAAACATAGTAGTCTAAGTGATAAGAGTTTTTCACCTTTTCCAAAGAAAGCAAAAAAATCTCCTTTTGGGTGGTCAGAGTCCCTAGATCTCAACATACATGAGCTCTGGCCATTCCTATCCTATCATGTCCTCACATTTCTCGTTATTCCCTACTACATAATCATGAGCGCAAATAGACAAAATCCTTTTAAAACTAGTTGTCATTGGTTAATGTTGCTTGTTTATCGATCAATCTACTAGTTTACTCTTTAACTCAATATAAAGTGACGTGACAATAAAAAAAGTTCCCATGGATTCACTTGTCTTCCTCGTTTTAAGGTTACGTTTTATAATACTTCCGCACTCGATGTCATGAGTTTGAAAACCTTCACCGTTGTAGAATTCTTTTATTCACTAGGTTATAGTTAGTTATGCTTCATTGTCTACAATGCCATTTATCATTTTTCTGATATGTGTGGCAGTCGAACACATGTATTTCAAATTTATCAAATCTTGATTTATAATTTTGGTACCAATTAATAAATTCGATCAGTACCATTAACCATACTACCACCATAGTTGGAATTTACCACCCAAATTTAAAAGCCTAATCTAACTTAAATAAATGGATCGAAGTCGTGCATATTGGTAGGTACGCTGTTCATCATACTAAAAACGTGAACTATTGAAATAAAAATAATAAACTCATTCTATCTTCTAATATTATAAGTAAATAAAAATTAATTGAAGGAATATTCAGAATACGAAAGACGACAAAAGAACATGATATGAAATTATGAATGTAACGATCTTCTACTAGTCTGGCTCGCTTCAAGATGAAGACAAGCACTCACAATACTATTAGTTTTTTTTAACACAAATCTTTTTTAAACTTTTTTGAATCACAGATTTCATATACAAACGCTGCACTCTGTTGTAAACAAATATTTTTTCGAATAAATTTTACATTTTATTTAAAAAAAAAAAAAAATTATGAATGTATAATTTATCATGTAAGTTACTAATAATAATCCAACATGAAACAAACGCTAATGCAAGAATGTTGCCAACCTAGCTACAGTTCTTCATAGTAAAATACGAAACATCATAAAATATTCCTTCTGGACATGATATGAGTTTAATGCTCAGCAACTGGCATGGCTGTCCAATTTCATACTTGAGTGTCGATCAACACGAAATCAAATTAATTCCAATTAGGTAAGTTATTTTATGTATTGGTTTTGCGTTTTCTAATCTAAGCATAAATTAAGAGCAACTTCGTCTAAAGGCAAAGAGAAAGAAAGCTAGAATATGCCCATATTGGTGGTCCTAGTCCCCATCTTGACATTATTGAAGATACCATTCCTATCCTTTGTTATGTCCTCACAAGTTCATAATGAGTTTCAAACATTTTCGCCATTCCCTACTACAGGCATAATCATATACCTGCTGCATTCTGCAGTAGCAATTTTTTTTTTTAAATTGGTCGGTTTATCAATCAAGTCGCTCCATGTTGACCCTAATATTTGTAGAGCTAACCTAACCCCAAACTTTCTTTTGGCTTATGACCGGTTCTACCGCCAGTTATTCCTTTTTCGATTTCTTAAACGAAAAGTGATGTGGTGATAGTAACATAAACTTTTCTAAGCAAAAGTAACTAATTATAATAAATAAAACAATTAACAAAATCTAACTTCTCATGGATTGATCAGTCAGCAGCTTATATAACATTGAAAATAACGCTTTACTAATTACTACTGTCTTTCTTAACTAATTTTTTTGGACAAGTTACTCTTAACTCTTAATTTTTTCGGACTTAAAATCCAATGCAGGTTAAAAGTGAGATTCTCTCGGCACCTGGTTTTTCGTGCTTCGAAAACTTTCACAGTTAAAATTATCAGTATCATAGATAGTATTCATCAACCAAATTAAATATCCTAACCTAACTCAACTATAGATCGAAGTCGTGCTCTTGTAGGTAGGTACGCTAATCATCATACTAAAAACGTGAACTATTGAAATTATTAACAAGTAAACTCGTTAATTATTCTTTTCTAAAACATCAAAGCTCATTTATTATTCTATCTTATGACGGCGAGAGAACACGATATGAATGTGTAGACAACCTCGTGTCGTGGAATAAGTTATTGTATATCTACCGCATATTGGACATCTGAAGGCGAGAGAGAACGGATCCAATGTACCACGATGCTATTCCAATTAAACAAATGAGTAATCGACTCACTTTTATATCCTATAACAAATACTATTATATTTTCCATCTCAAGCTCCACTTGTTTAAACACTCTATGTCACTTCTGTAATATTCCCATGCTTGTAAGTTGTAAAGTTGTTTTCATATTTTACAAAATAAGTCACATATAAACAGACCAGGCCCGGGTCATCTAGACATGTGCTATGTGTGCCATAGCACCGGCTGGTTTGTTTGTGATTAATTGGTTTGTTTGTATAATTCACATATAAACAGAACTATTTCCCTTTTTATATAGTTCATTCTAATTAGGTAAGTTGTTTTCATATACATTTGTATATGAATAGATTTGAGATATAGTTCATTTCATATTTTACACCATAGTTGCACACTTCCAACAAAATCGTAGTTCAGATCAATTTAACTCATCATATTTGGAGAAAAGAAAAATCGTAATATTAAATAAAACACAGAAGATGTTTTCATTTTGGACATTATTAAACTCATCATCATCATATTAAAATTTAGGCTATCAATGGTATATTGATATGGTTCTATTAATTTATTCAAATATACCAGTTATATACATACACAGACACAAAGATGTTTTTTTTTCTTTGTTCTTTTTGGTATGATACAAATACAATCATGCTATTCATATACAAATGTTATTTATGTTTTCTAAACAGAATATTGAGTACCATTATGATAGATTTGGAGGAAACTTAGTGTATTTATATGTTTCTTTTAATTTATTTCTAGTTTCTGGTATTTTTAGTTTTTAAAAGTAAGTTTTTTTATCTAAAAACACTTTGACTATGAGAAAAATTTTACGATTAATTGATTTGTTTGTATAATTCAGATGACAAAAAAAAGGTAAGTTTTAGTTTTCTCGGGCTCGTTTGTTGTTGTTGGACCTTCAAGCCTTTCTTCACAAACCCTACTATATAAAAAAGGTAAGCGTTATAAAAGTTAAGCTGCCATTTGTCCCAAAAATCTCTTAAACCCTAAACAATGGATGCTCCGAATTTTCTACCAGTTGTATTTTGGGACGTAGAAAACTGTCCTGCGAATTGTATAATAAGTTTATTTCTAGTTTCTGGTTTTTTTTTTAGTTTTTAAAAGTCAGTTATTTATCTAAAAAAACTTTGACTATGAGAAATTTTTTATGCTTAATTGGTTTGTTTGTATATTTCAGATGACAAAAAAGGGTAAATTTTAGTTTTCTCGGGCTCGTTTGTTGGGCCTTCAAGCTTTTCTTCACAAACCCTAAATCTATCCACTATATAAAAAGAGTGAGATTACTCCAGATCGTATACCATTCTATGTGCAGAATTTGTTCTGATCCATGAGATTAAATAAAACACATAAGATGTTTACATTTTTGACATTATTTTCGATAGGGGTTATTGGTTCTATAATTTTAATGGATTTGGAAATCCAAACAAAAATAATTTGTTATTCAATCATTGATTTTAAAATACTTATTAAAATTATGTATTATTGGTTTTATGATTTACAAATACTTGTTAAAATCTCATGTTATTCATTTAATGATTTGTTTTTGGATTTTAAAATCCACATTATATATTAAATGAATTTGAAAGTATAAAATAGAAGGATTCAAATCCAATGATAAAACATATTATTTCAAAATTCATGTGTTTGATTTTTAGAATTTATAATTTCATATCGATTTAGAAATTACCTATCCAATAAGAATATTCTTTAAAACAACCACATTCACACAAAAAGGTATGGGCATGATCACATTGCATTTCATTAAAAAAAATGTTTGGTTTAGTTAGTACTATGGCATACACTGATACACCTAATAATACCAATATTGCTGGTATTATTATACTTAGTCCAAGGAAGTTTTGATTCTCTCACGATCCTTTGAGAATTTTGGGTTAAATCGGTTGGACTACTTTCGAGTTTAGTAGATTTCGGATTGTACCGGATCATACCGATATAACCAATTATTTTCAAGTAAATATATATTTCCTCCTGGATTTATCCTATCAAGTGTATGAGTGTATCTATCTCGAATCTCGATACAAACGAACAACCAAATCTCTTCCCATTCTCGAGACATTCTTGGCGCTATTCATTCCAACTTTGAACATCATAGAATAATTCATGCTTCAAAAAAAAAAAAAAAAAAACAGTTATTTATTTGTATGACAGGAATTTTTATTTATTTAAATTTAACTAGCAATTCTTCTTTTTAAAGTACCACTTTTCTTTTTTTAAAGGCTACCTTTGAAATTATATTTTATTCTTGGATTAACAATGTTCAAAATTTACAGACTGTTTTTGTTCTAGTAGTTGTTTTAACGAGTTAAAGAACCGTTTATTCTCCAAATACCATGAAATTTCTATCCAATGTTGGTTAAGATTTCCCAATTCCAAATCCACACTAATTTAAAAGTCATATTGTCAGCAGCTAAAAAAAAATCCAATTGCCAAAAATATGTCTTAATATATATGAAAATAGATCGAATCTAAAGAAAGACACTGGTACTAGTGTACGAACGAAGGCAACTCGTAGGAGGTAAAAATAGTCCAATTCACTCCGAAAAGAACAAAGAAATTTATAACAAAACTAATAATTGAATTATTCTTTTTGGTCACATTTCTTATTTTCTTGGCACCTCTTTAGTATTATTTATAATTCTTTTTGGTCACAGTTTATTATTGGAGTGCCAACTTTATTCGTTACATGGATCTAACGGACTAAAAACTTGCAGATCTTAAATGAGTCATTTAAAGGGAGATTAAACATTAAAGAATCCCAACCTTTTATGATAATTAATTAAAGATGTGACTAACTTTTTTGTCCCAACATCACCTTTTTCTCTTGTTTTTTAGTTTAACACCAAAGAGAAACAAAATACAAGTCAATTAATACATCTCTGAGCATGTGTTGATTTGATTATCAATCTGATTACAATTTCGAGTCTGTATTTAATTAGGAGCTTAATAAGAAGTTCAAAAATGCTAATCAAAAGTTTAAAGCTATGGTAAAAGTGAACTTTTATCTATTTTTTTAACCTTCTTTTTTTTTGTTTAATAATGAAGAGGGGCACTAGTAGTCATACGGAAACCAAGCAAGGTGGACTGGATGCGGTGACGGGAGATAACAAGAAAATGACCTTACTCACAAAGTTATAAAACTATTCAATAGTGTTAAAAGATGTTTTTTTTTTCTTTTTTTGTAGAAAGTGTATAGAAGAAAGTCATGATTAAGAGAGTTTTTCGTTTATTGACCCATTATTTAAGTATTCACTTGATATATATTCAAACGCATTGGTATGTACTATGATTTTAATAATTAAGATATGATGATATTTATTAAAATTACATGCATCTCTATCAATCTTTCAACCACATTCTTTGTCAAGCTATACATAAGAATACAGAGGCCAAAAAAGTGTTTCATGTTATTCACCACATCCACATGTAAGCGCCTCTCAAAAAGGTGTCTTACATGCGTTTCTTTTTTTTGACATCACCAAATCGTTACATGCATTTAAAAACGTTAGTGTTACGATCATGTGAAGCAAAGACACGAAGTTCGAGGATCAACGGATCCACCACATCACATGTAAGCGCCTCTCAAAATTAATAAGCTAATCGCTGCTGAATGCACTTTCCCGCCAACTAAACCTAGGGTCTGATGGTCATATCCAATCTTTGAACAACTAAAAAAACAAACAAAAGAAAAAAGATGAACACCGCCAGTTTCAGCGTCAGATGCAATACTGCACCCAATATACCAACCATTGTTATAACGTGCGTTCAACCTGTTACCACTACATGCGGCAACATGAAATCTTATAGTGACGAATAATAATGTTGCTTATTTATTGATTTTGGTGATATTCGTTGCTTTCTTCACGTTGTTGTTCTGTCTAGCCGGAGCCTCATGGATCATTTGTAATAAGGCTACAAAATTAAATGAACATATCGCTCTCTCTATTCTTTAGCCATTTGTAAATTGTGTTTATTATTTTATTTTGCTAACACCCAAAATGCATTTGATGTTCCTTTATTGAGATGTATAGGACAATAAGTACCTTTTTAGCCGGAGAAAATTCAAATGTTGTTGATGATTTCGACCATGAGAACCAAAAAGTCTGTCGGTATCAAATTAGATATTGAAAAAAGGTCATAATATATGAAGTGTGAACGTATAAGACATTTTTAAATTGAATATGTAGTAGTTGCTGGATTTGCTTACAACGAAATGTTGAGTTGATTTGGGTCATTACTCTAACGCAACAGCTAACGTGCACGGCTTTCTTTTTTTTTGTGTAAACATCAAACATCCACCAACGCTTATTTATTGCATGAAACTATAGCAAGTGTGACAACTCATGAGAATGAACTTGTGATCAATTGATTAGCCACATATGAGTATATGTGTAAGCTGATTATTCACGTAAGAAAATATTATATTTTACTCTTATCCAGAATATTCAAGTATCTCATACTATCTAAGTTTCAATATAAGGTTTTGACATTTTTGTACCAGAGTATATAAAAAAAAGTTAGATATTCAAAAATAAGTGGTACTTGCGATTCTGTTTTATATATATATATATATATATATATATATATATATATATATATATATAATATAATGTACATCAGACACTTTTGATGTTATATTTTCAAATTAAACAATACTAAAACTGAAAAAAAAAATATATGAATACATTTCTACATATCCATATTTCATATATTTATGGATATATAATTTATCCTGATCCATTATTTGTATAATTATAATATCTAGTGTGTTTTTTTTTTCTGTTTTAGATCACATTTTTTAATATTTAAAGACGACATGAATGAGATATATTAAGATGAATTTTAAGCCGATATTAATGTGTTAAGTATTCGTGTAATTTAAGTATTTAGGATCAATCATATATATGTGTCTATTAAATCAAACCTGAATAGAAGTTTGCGGAAAAAAGAAAGCTAATTAGAACAACATTTGGAATCAAATGAAATGACTAAACGAAAAAGGTCAATGAGAAAAAAGGAAAAGAGAAGAAAAGAAAAAGACAAATTATTTCTTCGGCTAACCTCACGGTCACGGATACTATATACAGCTAAGCTAATCCTGATTTACTAGATAAAATTTGGATAACGGTAGAAGTGACATACTGATGTAGCCCAAAAAAGAATAATTATGGTTTGTTTTATTATATACCCAACAAAACCAACAGACCAAAAGGCAAACCGAGACCTTTAGATGCAATCTAGTAGACCGGTTTATAAAAATTATAGATATTTGGCTCCATTCATTTATTCGAAATTTTTAGTATCTAATATTGTTCAATCAAAATTATTTAGATATGTATGTAATATTTCATATATCTCTTATCTAGTTGGCTCTACGGGTATTAAAATAGATAAAGATATCCTATATTATCTGATACAAATTAGATAAGAGTAGAGTATAACATTTCTCATGATTAGGTTTTTAACTTATCATATACTACAAGAATTAGTATCGAAAGTCAAACCCAAACAAGTTAAGTAGACCGGTTAACTCAATCAAAACGGATTCACAAGTTGTATCTATCTAGAAGACAATTACAAGTTTCACTCGAATACGGTTTTGATTCAGTGTAGGGACCACCACCTACCTTCAAAGTTACCAAAGTGGAATAAACAACTAAGCACCATTAAGCATCCACTAACCCCTATCAAAAAAAAAGAAACAGAAAAAAAAAAAGAATTTGATCAAAGATGATGTTGATGAATCACATACACTTTAACGAATATCATATGCCTTAGTCGGCCAACAAAATAAAGATATTAATAAAGTACAATTACGATAGAATTGTTATATGCAATTGAAAAAACAAATACGTATATATGTTTTTTTTTTTAAATTCGATTAAAAACCCCAAAAAAAAAACCAAGAGAAACGTGACACAAAAGAAAAGATGGGAAGCTGACCTCTGGCTTTCCTCATCCTCCTCCATTAATCAAGGAATATATATATATATATATATGAGCCTTTTTAACTCAGTCCTCTAATGGACACCCCCCAAGATAAAGCAAAAAAGCATATCTATATTTCAAACAAAAACACTTCTTCTCAAATACTCCAAACATTAAAAACCTTTTAACAAAACTATCTCTGTTTTATTTTTTCTTTGTAAAAGATAACGATGTCGGAGAATTCAAGAAACTTGGAAGCTGGTTTGTTACTTAGGAAGAACCAAAACGACATCAACGAGTGTCGTATCACTCTTGTTGTGCTCTTCAGCACTTTCGTTTCTGTTTGTGGTTCTTTCTGCTTCGGTTGTGCCGTGAGTCATCATCATCTTCATCAATTCTCAAATCTTTTTGTCTTTTTCTCTTTCTTGGATATGATCAAAACGACATACTTATATCCAAAAGTTATGTGAATTATTTATGTGTATGCTGAATCTGATATAAGAATATTTTGTTCTTTTTTCTTTGGTATTTTACAGGCAGGTTATTCATCAGTTGCTCAGACAGGGATCGAAAATGATTTAGGCCTCTCTGTTGCACAAGTAAGATGCAACCATTTTTATATGATTCTTCCTTCATTGATCTTGCCAACTTTGGTCTAAAACTGCTCTGTTTTTCTACTACTTCAGTACTCCATGTTTGGTTCTATCATGACTTTTGGAGGAATGATTGGTGCCATATTCAGCGGGAAGGTCGCAGATCTCATGGGTCGAAAAGGGGTAAATTTTCTATTTAAATAAAACACCCTAACTAAGTTTGATATTTACATATGTTTGAAGATCATGTACTCATGATGATTTTATCTCTTGAACAGACAATGTGGTTTGCTCAAGTTTTCTGCATTTTCGGCTGGCTTGCAGTAGCATTCGCGCCGAACTCCATGTGGCTTGATGTTGGAAGATTATCCACAGGGTTTGCAGTTGGTTTGTTAAGCTACGTGGTAATTATAAATCTTTTACTTTTTTTTTTTTTTTTTTTTCAGCTCTCTACGTATAGATTTTTCTTGTTTATTAGGTTTTTACTGACTCTATGTTAATAACTCGGTTGCATTCAGATACCTGTTTATATCGCAGAAATTACACCAAAACATGTTCGAGGAGCGTTTGTATTTGCTAATCAGGTATTTTAAATAATAACCAGTAAATAATTTTATTTAACCATAAAAAGATAATATAGTATACTAATATTCTTTAAATTTGTTAAATCGTCGTCGTTACAGCTGATGCAGAGTTGTGGGTTGTCTTTATACTACGTCATTGGAACTTTTATTCATTGGCGTAAATTGGCGTTAATCGGTAAGCTTTCATGGCCTTTTTCTTCTTTTTGATGTAATTTCTCAAGCCAGAGAGTGATTTGAAGTTTATTGATTTTTTGTCTCAGGTCTCATTCCATGTGTTTTTCAAGTTGTGACTTTGTTCTTCATTCCAGAGTCCCCTAGACTACTGGTATGTTTTACCCTTTTTAAAAAAAGTTTTGATATCGTTTATAGAAAAAGTGATGTTTCAATATGGTTTGTAATGGTTTATAGGGAAAATGGGGACGCGAAAAAAAATGTAAAGCTTCATTACAACTTCTCCGTGGAGAAGATGCAGATATTTCTGAAGAAGCCAACACTATCAGAGTACTGCAACTTTTCATACATCTCTCTGTTAACATTTTTTTTTGTGTTTGAAACAAAACGTAACTAATGAGTAATGACCAAATCATTGGAATTTAGGAAACAATGATTTTGTTTGATGAAGGACCAAAATCGCGGGTTATGGATTTGTTTCAGAGAAGATATGCTCCGTCTGTTGTTGTAAGTTTATTTTTAAAACGTCTTGACTCAAAAAAATGTTGATTGATCTCTTGTACCGTTACTTACTCTTTTTTTTTTGTTTTGACATTTTGTTCAGATTGGTGTGGGACTAATGCTTCTCCAACAATTTTCTGGAAGCTCAGGACTTATGTATTATGTCGGTAGCGTGTTTGACAAAGGAGGTAAACTAGAAAAAGAGAAAAACTCTGTTTCACATGTTGCGATAATGGACTGTCTTCATTTGGAGTAACAATTTTTTTTTAATTACTCATGGCAGGATTTTCAAGCAGTATTGGCTCAATGATTCTTGCAGTGATCATGGTATGTCTTTGCACATATACTTTGATTTTTTCGGTAAAAAAATCTTGCTAAGGAGTAGTACACTTACGCTCATGTGTTCTGTTTTTGTAGATACCAAAAGCTCTATTGGGTTTGATTTTGGTTGAGAAAATGGGACGGAGGCCGCTTTTATTGGTAAATATGTTTATCTCTTTTGGTCAAATATCAAACGTATCAAAGAAATTTAGTATCTCTTTTCTAACAGATGAATGATCTTTTATGATTACAGGCTTCTAATGGTGGAATGTGCTTTTTCAGCTTGCTCCTCAGTTTTACCTTCGGTTTTCGGGTAATTAACATAAAAAAATTTCTTATAATCAAAAGAGATTTTACAAACTTTGGTTACAGTTTCCGGAATTTATTCGTTATACTTATTTTTGCTATTTCTCGTTATTGGACAGTCATATGGCATACTTGATGAACTCACTCCGATTTTCACATGTATTGGTGTAGTGGTAAGTATGAAATTCATTTTTTTCAAAATAAATCAAGAATACTAAAAGCAATGCTCTTGTGTAAATTGGTCTGACTTCTTACATCATATATTATAGGGTTTCATCTCTGCATTTGCCGTAGGCATGGGAGGCTTACCATGGATCATCATGTCTGAGGTAAACCAACATATATTATCTTTAACTCCTCAAAAACCCACATGTATAACATTTTTTTAATTTTTTTTCATAACTAAAAAAGTTACATTTTGATATTACAGATATTCCCAATGAATGTTAAAGTTTCTGCTGGAACTCTGGTTACTTTGGCCAACTGGTCCTTTGGTTGGATTGTAGCTTTCGCCTACAACTTCATGCTCGAATGGAACGCTTCAGGTAACACATACAAATACTATATGGTCATTATAACTCTCGAATATTAAAAGATCCATTATCTGATTTTTGTAAGTATAATATATTTCAGGAACGTTCTTGATCTTCTTTGCTGTATGTGGTGCGGGTGTAGCCTTTATTTACGCTATGGTACCCGAAACTAAAGGAAGAACATTGGAAGATATACAAGCTTCTCTCACAGATTTTCTACAATGAGATTGAGTTTCACCCTGTTCATAATTATTATTCTTTTTTTTTTTTTTGGATTACAACTGGATGGAGGTTTATAGTTTATTTTTGTTGTAATTGTTACCTCATTTGAAGCAATAGAGAAAAGAGATCCCTTTAACATAAGGTTTAGATATCGCTCTTTCTCTCTCTGTTCAGTTTCTAAAAGTTACTCCCACTTAATGTATAGTCATTTTTACACAAGAGAAATTATAAAATTTGTTTTTAAGTTACTCTTTCTTTTTGCTTTCACTGTAATTTTCACCTTTCATCACTTCTTATGACAAAAGAAAACAAAGAGTTTCACTTCTACTAGACTACTAGTACAGTACTAGGAAACCTGTCCACCCACGGTTTCTATTTCTGGAAAATTCTTTTGGATTCATTTGTTTTGTATGTGTTCCATACTTCCATATTCCTGGCCACATTCATATACTATAGTTGAGTTGATCTGTGAGATATTTCCTTTTAAAATAAGAATTCGTGCTTAGTTTGATTTTCTCGACAGATTGCGAGGATAAATACAGAGTAAACACTATACCGGATAGTGACACGGCAACAATATTAGCATATACTTGTACTAGGTCAATTTTTTTTGTTTGATTCCTCTCTAAAATTAATAGAAACAAGTTATTTTCTTTTATGGTTTCTTGTTTTTTGCTTTCATTTTCGGAAATGAGGTCAACATCGCAATTTAGCTATCAGTGTGCGGTGTGGTGTGCCAACCGTATTTTTTAGGGGTGGTAGTTTAAGGGCATCTAATTTGCATAAATAAAAAAGATCAATCCTTTTAATTTAAAACACCTTTTTACATAACTATCTTGACTATTTTTTTTTGCTAGTTACAATTACTATTCCCATCAAACATGTTATCGTAGTTGACAACTTGCGCATGTCGGACATGATTTGAGAAACGGAACCCACTTTCGAAAATTGTATTTTTAATTAATCAGAAAGGAACAAAGAGAGCATGTGGGAATTGATCTCATGATTTACCTTTTCTCCATGCTCTCGTCGATTTGGTTGATTTTTAAATTAGAAAGCTGTTCTAGAAATCGCTAATCGGCTAGTTTATATACTAGTTAGTTACTAATTGTTAACTACGATAACATGTTTAAACCGATCCTTATGTTCATTTGTAAACACTTCACACTTCACGGTAGATGATACAAACGAGTTTAAACCTTAATCCATTTGTCACTACATTCCACTATTTTTCTTTATTAATCACATTCCATTATGTTAATTCCGTTTTTAAGGAGCAAAGAGAAGATAAGATTAAAACCGAGTTTAAGGCGTCGTGATATGAACCAACAAAACTAATTAGTGGAAATAAACTTCAATTGATGATGAAAATCATACCAAGAAAAGCAAAAAGAAGCTATGATTGAAGAAGCATATGCGATTGTATAGTGTGAAATGAGTTTTATTTTGTCAATATTATGCACTATATGGGATTGCGACACCAACACACACATCACTAAACTATACAATATACATTCTGGTGAATGTATGAAATTAGTCATTGATTATTCAATGACTTAAAACAAAACAAATTGGGCCTACAAAATATTTGGGCTTTGAAGTCCAATTCGTTTAGAAGATATTTGGTAAGATAATGGGGGAAACAGAAGTAGGACATAAAATTCCGTGCTATATATACTATACGATAGAAAGGCCCAAAAGATAATTTTGTCAATGGTCTCCGCCGGTTCGAAAGGCCGGTCACTTGAAGAAATACAAGCATTGCTCAACAGCTCTGTGCAGTAATTTAATTTTTATTGGTGCGAGTTTGAATGCGTAATGGAAACAGAGTGGGATCATAAAACCCAAAAGTAGTCGTTATGTTGAGAAAGTGGTCTCATATGGTGGGCTCTGAATTTGTACAATACATATTAATAAGCATCTCTCTCCACCATAATTTCTAATCTAATCTAAACGACGAAAAAGAGAGATATATATTAAGGAAGCAAGATATATAGACCGTAATATAGACCGTAAAGCCTATTAATGAAGTGAAACCAATCTGAAAAATATTCTAGATTTTGATATTATTTATTGTACAAGCTATTTCCTTATATGTTTAGGAAACCTCCCATATATAATAAAATAGAAGTACACAACTTTTTTTGTAGACTATATAATATAGGTTATAAAATTAATTATTTGATTATTTGATAATTTAACCTATATTATAACCAAATAATTAATTTTATAACCAAATAATTAATTTTATAACCTATATTCCAAAGAAATAAAATAAAATAAAATCTCCACTGAATATTTAATTAACCATATATAAGCAACAAAATCTCAAAAATTAATCATTCTTCCGTGGATTAAGAGTGATTTTCGATTATACTAGCAACTATATATCAAAATAATAGAAATAATGTATATTATGATTGATTTGATAAATTTCAAAAAATTTAGCCTAATCCGCGGAACAATCATAAAAAATCTCAAAAAAATTCAAGTACTCATATTTAGCATATGATTTTATTGTATAACGTTTTATTTACAACAACTTTTAAAAACAATCACATAAACTATATTTTATATAAAAATTATAATATAAATAAAAACATTCAACCCGTGCCTGGTAGTAATACAGTTACATTATATTGTGTTAGCAATATGTGAAAGCTAATCAATATATATACGTAGGCTAATCACATAAAAACCTTAAAAAAAAAATTTGGAGGCGTCAAGGTTAAACATAAAACCCTTAAAATTTCTCCGACGGCAAATTAAAAAACGCGACGGCGTTGTTAGACGACGGCTATACTCGGCGGCGTAATCGTTTTCATGGTAAAGTTGTTGAATACGACGAATAGCTTTACGCCGTCGTCTCAAGAATGTCGTCTTCGAAGCGGAAGCGCGACGCGGAAGATGTTAGAGAAAGTGGCGACGGTAGGGATGAAAAGAGCAATACCGGAAACAGCTTCTTGGATATATATGGACCCGAAGCGAAAGCAGAACTCGATTTCAAGAGCCCTGAAACAACATTGAACTTACAAGATGTTCAGGGACTTGTGACATGGGTTCTTGCAGAAGGTTGTATGCCAAAGCCCTCGTGGGTGTTTATTAAGAACAAGCCTCTCATTCCAAAGGTTGTAATGCTTTACCTTCCTGGGTTGGATGCAGCTTTATACTTATCACAGTTTAAAGCACTTGCTAGTTTGAAATCGTGTTGTGGCAATCCTATAACCCTTTTAGGTTTGAGCTCTGAAGTTGATGACATGAGGCAGTTGATACAATCTTACTTGCAAGGTTAAAAACAAGAAAACTGTTACGAGTTCAGTGGAACCACCTCCCCTTGTATCTAGCCCAGAAGCATGCAATCTGATGGGGAAATCGTTCATTGAGATCATAAAAGACATACCATTCCCTGTTGCATACTATACTCTCAGTCGAAAGGAAATGGAACAAAATGGATACACTTTTGAACAATTTGAGTTTACCCCTACACGTCCTGCACCACCAGGATCATCTCCCCATGAAATTGTGGCTCTTGATTGCCAGATGTGTATTACAAAGGAGGGTTTGGAGTTAACAAGAGTGAGACTGGTCGATATCCAAGGACAGGTTCTATTAGATAAATTAGTCATGCCAACAAATCCTATTACTGATTATAACACAAGGTATAGTGGAATAACAGCTATGATGATGGAAGGAGTTACAACAACTCTTAAAGATATACAGCAAGAGTTCTTAAAGCTGGTTTTCAAAGAGACCATATTAGTCGGACACTCGTTGGAAACTGACTTGTTTTCTTTGAAGATATCTCATAATCTGGTGATTGACACTGCAGTACTATACAAGCATCCACATGGTCCATCTTATAAAACTAAACGTCGAATTCTAGCAAAAAAAGTTTCTTGATAGAGAGATACAGCTGTCTGAATCTGGATATGACAGCGTAGAGGATGCAAAAGCAGCCATGGATTTGGCACTATTGAAGATAAAACATGGACCTGATTTTGGCTCACAACCGGAAGTGAGAAGAAAAAACCTACTCGACATTTTGAATGAGAGCGGGAAATCTACTTGTATGATTGACAATATCAACATTGTGAAGCGATATGCTTCTGAGTCATCCAATTCAATTCCAGTTTCTTCTGACGACGAAGCACTTTCAAAGGCCATGAAGGAGGTAAAGAACAAGCGGTCACAGTTCGTTTGGACACAGTTCTCAGAACTGAATACACATTTCCAGAGCAGAGCGAATTTCAGAATGGCGGAGATGATCTCATTGCTTACATGTAACAACAACACGAGCCTCAAGGAAAAAAACAATGTTTCACTTGAAACGAAGGAAATCTTAAAGAAAATGAACGAGAGAGTCCAATCCCTTTACGACGCATTACCCGCCAATGCGATGTTTATAGTTTGCACCGGACACGGAGACACATCCTTTGTAGACAGAGTGAGGAAAATGCTTAAAGATGAGAATGGCATCGGGTTTGACCGTGAGAAAGTTGTCAAGTATCTTCAAGAGCTTCAAGCACAAGCCGAAGTAGCTCTCTGTTTTGTTGGTATCAGAGCAGTCGATCTGGTGGATCAAACTAAAAGCTTCCCCATTATAAATCTTGTGTGATCTTTTCGTGATCATGGAGAAACACATCGACGATGAAGTTGCTGATGACGACGATGATATTTTGTACATAATTAAAACACCTTTTTACATAATTATCTTGACTATTTTCTTTTGTTAGTTACAGTTACTATTCCCATCAAACATGTAATCCTACTTGACAACTTGCGCGTGTCGGACATTATTTTGAGAAACGGAACCCACTTTCGAAAGTTGTATTTTTTAATTAATCAGAAAGAAACAAATAGAGCATGTGGGAATTGATCTCATGATTTACCTTTTTTCCATGCTCTCGTCGATTTGGTAAAATTTTAAATTAGAAAGCTGTTCTAGAAATCGCTAATCGGGTAGTTTATATATTAGTTAGTTACTAATTGTTAACTAGACGATCCTTATTTTCATTTGTTAAGACTTCAGACTTCACAGTAGATGATATAAATGAGTTTAAACCTAATCCATTTGTCACTACATTCACTATTTTTATTTATTAATCACATTCCATCATGTTAATTCTGTTTTAAGGAGCAAAGAGAGACATAAAATTCTGTGTTATATACTATATGTTAGAAAGGCCCAAAAAATATTTTTCTCACATAGTATATGTCCTGATCTTCTCAATGGTCTCCGCCGGTTCAAAAGGCCCGTCACTTGAAGAAATACAAGCATTGCTCAACAACTCTGCAATAATTTAATTTTTATTGGTGTCATGGTGTGAGTTTGAATGCGTAATGGAAACAGAGTGGGATCATAAAACCCAAAAGCAGTCGTTATGTTGAGAAAGTGGTCTCAGGTCTCATATGGTGGGCTCTGAATTTGTACAATACATATTAATAAGCATCTCTCTCTCCACCATAAAATCAAATCTAGCTCATCTTAACGACCAAAAACGAGAGAGAGAGATATACAAAAAAAAAAAATGGTGAACCATGAGAAGAAGATGCCCCCGAAACGCATCATACTTATGCGTCACGGTGAGTCCGCAGGGAACATCGACGCAGGTGCATACGCTACCACACCAGATCACAAGATCCCTCTGACGGAAGAAGGACGAGCGCAGGCGCGTGAGGCCGGTAAGAGAATGAGAGCACTCATATCAACTCAAAGCGGCGGGACGTGTGGAGAGAACTGGCGCGTGTATTTCTACGTGTCGCCTTACGAGAGAACCAGGACGACTTTGAGGGAAGTGGGGAAAGGGTTCTCGAGGAAGCGCGTGATAGGAGTGAGGGAAGAGTGTAGGATCCGAGAACAAGACTTCGGGAACTTTCAAGTTGAAGAGAGGATGAGAGTTGTCAAGGAGACTAGGGAACGTTTCGGTAGATTTTTCTATCGTTTCCCCGAAGGTGAATCTGCCGCCGACGTCTACGATCGTGTTTCTAGTAAGTTTTTTTTGTTTTTTTTTTAAATTATTTATCATAGTGGATTACTTGAATTAAAATAACATTGAATATAAATTATATATATATATATTATTTGACAATTATTATATCTAGAAAAGGAGACTATTATTAGGACTTTTGACATGTGCAAAGAAGAAGACGTAGTTTGTTTGGTTATCGATTTTGTTGACATTTTAGGGGAACGTCTTCGTGTATCTTACGTATACGTACGTACTAATTCAAGAAACTACGAAACATTTAGGTGCGACTGGCGAAAGTTGTACGTAACTGTAGATTAAAATTGCGAATAAAATTAAATTAGTTTGTAGATTTTCAACTAGGCTGTTTGTTTTAAAATTACTGTGGTATAATAAGAATCAAGTATTGTAATTGATGCTATAATCTCAATGTTTTTCATCACCTCATTACGAGATAAGGTTTTCTGGAGTCGATGTGGAGGGACGTGGACATGAACAGGCATCAGGTGGATCCATCAAGTGAACTAAACCTAGTGATAGTGTCACACGGACTGACCTCTCGGGTGTTTCTAACGAAATGGTTCAAGTGGACGGTGGAAGAGTTCGAGCGGTTGAACAACTTTGGGAACTGCGAGTTTCGAGTGATGGAGTTAGGTGCGAGCGGAGAGTACACTTTCGGGATACACCACACCGAAGAAGAGATGTTGGGTTGGGGTATGTCCAAAGAAATGATTGATGATCAAATGGATCGTGTTGATGGTTGTCGTGTTACATCGAACGATTCTTGTTCATTGCATCTTAATGAGTATTTTGATTTGTTAGATGTCACCGATGATGAAGAATGATATATACAAAATTGTTCTTATGATGCATGAAATGAAATATTTATCCAATTTGTTTGTTGGTTTGGTATCGTGTTGGTTCAAAATCGAATTGGAATTCACATTTAGATTCCAGTTTCATATGGTTTACTCCATTATTATTAAATACAATAATTAAGAAGAACAACAAGGGCGTTTGGTCTAGTGGTATGATTCTCGCTTAGGGTGCGAGAGGTCCCGAGTTCAATTCTCGGAACGCCCCTCTTATTTGCTATAATTTTTCTCTGGAGTTTTTGACTAATTTTTGTGAAATTCAGTGGGCAAATTGACTTATTTTTGTTCACACATGGAAGAAAAAAAACAAAGAAACTTTAATTCCAATCAGATCTCAGCGAAACTCGAATCAGATGCTAAAAAAATCCAATCTTTTGATTACAAAAGCTTCGTAGTGGCGTCTTGTTTGATTGATCATAATAAGTTGAATGGCATGGAACTGATGATTCCTTCTTCTTCCACCATTGGAAACTCTGCTCTGTGTTTAACCCTAATCTCCATTCTCATCTTCTTATTCTTCCTCACTACACCCACCATTCCCACTTTCCCGGATCATCATCCTCATCTTCGTTCTCTTCTCGACGATTCCACTACTACGAACACTAGCTCAATCGTTGATTCCTCTTGTTTCTCCTCGAGATCCCACGATAATGGCGGCGGCGGAGTCATCAACTACTTCTCCCTCCATTACTGCATCTTCGACCAAAACCTATTCTTCACGATCCCAATATTGTCTCTTCTTATTCTTCTACACTTCTACATACTCATCAAAACCGCTCAGACTCACTTCTCAACCGTCACTACTAAGCTCGCCGATCGCCTCAACCTCTCTCCCAGTATGGCCGCTGTGACTCTCTTAGCTTTAGGTAACGGCGCACCTGACGTGTTTGCCTCTGTTGCTGCTTTGCGTGGTGGTCAGTATCGTACCGGGTTCGGAGCTATCTTATCTGCTGGGACTTTCGTCTCCGCCTTTGTCGTTGGGTTTGTTGCCATCTACGCGGCGCCGTTTCCTGTAGACGCTGCTTCTTTCGTTAGAGATGTGCTTTTTTACTTGATTGCTGCTTCCTTCTTGTTCTATGTCTACTTGAGTGGGGAGATATATGTGTGGCAGGCTATAGGCTTTGTTGGGTTTTACGTTTTCTTCGTTGGTTTTGTCTTTTGGATGGATTTTGGTACCAATGTTGATAAAGGGAGAAGTATCAGTGAGGAAGAGAAGGATTTGTTGAGAGTTAATGATTGTGAGATTGCTTCAGGTCCTTTTGAGAGTCATAAAGCAGAGAAAGAACATCTTTTTTCAGGAATCTTTCGGCTTTATGGAACGGTAATAGAATGTTTTCTTCACTCACCTCTTTGATCATAATGCTGGGATTTTATGGTAGCATCATCTTCAGCCACCAATTGTGAATTCTGATACTGTTTAGTTTAAATTATGTGTATAATAAAGGTTTTGATTTGCTTAAGAACTTTACTGGCTCCCTGTTTTCTTATAAGGTTATGATAAGTCTTTGTGTTAGTGTAGTGACTGAGCACTGTCACTTGCTTAGGCTGGTTCAACCGGATTGTAGCTGTGTTGATAGATCAGGAACAATAGTCAGATCGGTTAGCTTGAGAACTAACATGTTAGAAAGAAGTTAGGCAAAATGAGTTTGAGGTATTCTGGATTTTCATAGGAGTATAGGATTGAGAACTGGTCAAGAGTCGTTAATCAAGTCTCTTTATGATGTGTATTCCTTTAATGAATTCAACCTACGGGTTTGGATCCTATCAGGTTACTGTAATTTACTTTTTTTTTTCTGTCAGACTGCATATCCATAAGTTTGAGCGATATTAAACTTGATGTTAAGACCGGGTTGCCTGATATTGCTTTTGCTGCTGTGATTTCAGATCTCAAGGATGTGGGAAACTCCTGTATCAGTTCTTTTGAGCCTTACCATCCCAAAGCCTTCTCCTTCTGACTGGTCTAGGTTTTATCGTTCTGCCAACATTGTTTTCTGCCCTCTTGCCCTTTTATACTCTTGCAACTCTTTTGTACCACTAAACCACCCAATTTCGTTCCTCTTTCCAAACACCCATCTCCCGCTTTGGCTTGTTGTCCTCTTGATGACGTCTTCCCTAGCGTTCCTTCACTTCACAGTTGAAAAGCAACCACCAAAAACCGAGCAACTGCCGGTTATCGTTGTAGCTTTCATAATGAGTGTTTTTTGGATATCAACAATTGCTGGTGAGCTTCTTAACTGCTTGGCTGCACTTGGAACCCTCCTTAAACTGCCTCCGGCACTCCTCGGCCTAACTGTTCTTGCTTGGGGAAACTCGGTCGGTGACCTTGTTGCTGATGTGGCAGTTGCAAAGGCGGGTAGACCAGCAATGGCAATGGCTGGTTGCTTTGCTGGTCCAATGTTTAACATGCTTGTTGGACTTGGATCGGCCTTAGTAATGCAAACAGGTAATGTGTATCCAAATGCTTACGAACTTGGATTCCATGTAGGTATTGTGATCGCTTTCGTATTCTTGTTGCTTAGTTTGATGGGATCTCTGCTGGTAATAACCTGGTCTAGATTCCGAGTTCCGAGATTCTGGGGGATCTGTCTTGTTGGACTGTATGTTGTTTTCACGTTTGTTAGTTTAATCATCGCCAGCTTGTCAACATGATCACATGCTGCATAAAGTCTGCGGAGTGAATAATCTTGGGTCAACGAGAGATTCAGACTTCCAGTGTTGAGGAATATTTGTTAGTTGGCAAAATTTTGAGTTGAGCCAATATGGGTCACCGGTAATCTCCGAATCTCACAACACTTGCGAGGCAGATGAGGAGAGTTTGATAGATAAGATAGGTGATGGTAAAATACATGTGAAGAGCAAAGGATATGCAGATGTTTTTGGGAGGAGATTTTGGAATTCCCCATTTCAGGTTTCTATTGATTGTAGTGGTCTTGTTTCCTTGGGTCTGGTAAATGTATGTATAAACCACACATTTGTAATTCTTTTGATATTAATGAGAAATGATACCTTCTCTCCATCTCTAAAAAGCAGTAATAGAGAAATTCGTTGATTCTGGTTCGTTTCTTCTATGTGATCGTATTCTTAGTAATAATAATAGTCACAAGTCACTTTATTTGCATATGATATGTTGTTTATCACTTCAAATCATAAATCAGCAAATAGTTCAAGTGGGCTGCCAATTAAATCACAAGAAAATAAATAAATAAATAATGATATTAAGATAAAACAAATCATCATCTGACAAGAGCAGAAGAATCTTGACATAAGCCCAATGCTTGACACGACAGCAGCTTTTATAAGCTTCCACTTACTTCCCTCTTGTCTTCTCTATAATTCCTTCCCTCATTGTTAAAGTCGAAAACAAAGGGGAAAGCAGCAAAAACCCTAAACAGATCTTAAAACTTAAAACTCTCAAGAGGATCAACCTGTCTCTTCCCCCCTTCAGATTCTTCTTTTTCGGCATCAATCAACTTCAGATTCTCCCTTCCACAGGTCACTATCGTTTTTTTTTTTTTTGTTTTTTCAAACATTTGACCTGTTCTTACTTGCATAATGGGAATTCACATGACAAAATAATAGGCTTTGTGTTGTAAGAACAATTCTATTTGTTGTGGGTTAGGAGATTCTTTGTTGAAAGTGATTAAAGACGATCCCTTTCGATATTTTCTTGTTTGCCTTACCAAATTTATGGGTTCCTCTGTAACTAGTTTAATCTATTGTCTGCATACTTGTTTAGATTTTCTGGGTTAATCTTGAAATACTGATTAAACCATATCTAAGTAGATTCTTGTTTTTGCTTAGGGAAACCTTATCTCCTGCTTAATATAAATCTTTTAAATTCTGGTCAGATGATAGGAGCTTAGAATTGATACCACGTTTTGTTGTTTATTCTGGTAGAGAATGGATCAACAAGAGCATGGTCAGTCCGGAGCTATCAACTACGGAACAAACCCATACCAATCCAATCCCATGACTACCACTGCTGCTACTGTATCCGGTGGTGCGACACAACCAGGCCAGCTGGCGTTCCACCAGATCCATCAGCAGCAACAACAGCAACAGCTTGCACAGCAGCTTCAAGCCTTCTGGGAGAACCAGTTCAAGGATATTGAGAAGACAACCGATTTCAAGAACCACAGCCTTCCTCTCGCCAGAATCAAGAAAATCATGAAAGCTGACGAGGATGTTCGTATGATCTCTGCTGAAGCCCCTGTCGTCTTTGCAAGGGCCTGTGAGATGTTCATTTTGGAGCTGACACTCAGGTCGTGGAACCACACTGAGGAGAATAAGAGGAGGACGCTGCAGAAGAATGATATCGCCGCTGCTGTGACTAGAACAGATATCTTTGACTTTCTTGTGGATATTGTTCCCCGAGAGGATCTCCGGGATGAGGTCTTGGGAAGTATTCCGAGGGGGACTGTCCCTGAGGCCGCTGCTGCTGGTTACCCTTATGGATACTTGCCTCCAGGAACAGCTCCAATTGGGAACCCGGGAATGGTTATGGGTAACCCCGGTGCTGCATACCCACCTAATCCGTATATGGGTCAACCGATGTGGCAACAACAGGCACCTGACCAACCTGACTCGGAAAATTAGCAAGAAACTGTGAGTTTTCCAGCTTCTTTTTAGGCCTACCTTGTAATTGAAGTAAAATGTGATAGTCTGTGCGTTTCTTTCCTGCAGAGTTCTAGTCTCGTCCAGGGTGGAATTAAGAAAGGAGGAGACTTTAGACAAGAAAATGAAAAGAACATATCAGAATTTTCAAATTGGTGTTATAGAAGAAATCTAAGTGTTTATGTCTATCGATCCTTTCTGGAGGAGAGATTTTAGGGATGAAAACCAAAAAGAGTGTAAAATTTGTAAAACCAAGTGTGCTTGACAAGGGTTGTTTTATTTGAATGTTGATTTGTCTATCTTTGTGACATTAATATCAATAGAGTATATTTGATTGAAGCCGTTGGATATATAAAACGTAAGGACAATAAACTTGAGGAAAAAGACAGAAAATAAAATGACCTGGCCACTCTATCCTTGTTGATATTTGTGATGTAGCCTTTTATCTTCAAGAAGCTTTACTTGGTTATCATCTAACCTTGTCAGAACCTGGAACTGCATCAATGGCGACAGATAATGATTTTGGAGCTTTCATTGAGAAATTAACAATTTCTCCAATTCCTCCTTCCTCGTTTCCTCCTTCTCTACTGGGTCTTACTTTTGCCATTAAAGATATGTAAGATGTTCATTTGAATACAATATTTCCTCTGTCCTCCATTTTACTTTCTTGTCAATTCATTTTTGAGATTCTTGTTTGGTTGAATCAGTTTTGATGTGGAAGGACGCGTAACGGGTTTTGGTAACCCGGATTGGTTAAGGACACATACGGCAGCTACTTCCACCGCTCCTGCAGTTTCATCTCTCTTAGAAGCTGGTGCCACCGCTTTGGGTATTACCATCATGGATGAAATGGCTTACAGGTTCAATTCCAAGTCTTTTTCTGGTTTCTAGAGACTTTGAGAATCGCTAAGTATTAGACTAGGTTTGTTACGCTTTTTGTGCATCATGTTACTTAATTTGCAGTATAAACGGAGAAAATGCGCATTATGGGACTCCGAGAAACCCGATTGCTTTTGACAGAGTGCCTGGCGGATCATCGAGTGGCTCAGCCGTAGCTGTAGCTGCTCGTCTTGTGGATTTTTCTATTGGTGAGTTGAACTAAAAAAAAAAAATACTAAATAAGTTAAAACATACTAATCAGAATTCATCAAAATGTAAATTTTGTTGTTGTTGTTATTTCTGTCTAATTTATTTCTGGATGTTCTGTTTTTGATCAAGCAGGAACTGATACCGGAGGGAGTGTACGAGTTCCAGCATCTTACTGTGGCATTTTTGGTTTCAGGCCATCACATAATGCTGTTTCCACTGCAGGAGTTACTCCAATGGCTCAGAGCTTCGACACAGTTGGTAACGACAACTAAAAACCAAGATGTTAATGGTTAAAAACCGAGTCTAAATATTGATGGTTTGTTTCAACATTGTATGTAGGATGGTTTGCTCGGGACACAGCTACTTTGAAACGTGTAGGTAGTGTTCTTTTGGAGAAGCCTCACTTGAACTGCATCAAACCAGATCAACTGATCATCGCGGATGACTGCTTCAAGCTGTGTAGTGTACCACGTGATATGTTGGTGCAGCCTCTGGTTGGATCCGTGGAAAAGTTGTTTGGAGGTATAACTAATAACCATCAGAACAACTTGTTAGCCTTTTGTTGAAAGAGAAGTCAGAGTTTATTCCTTGATGATCTTGTTTTGTATCAAGGCAACACTGTAGTAAAGAAGGTGAATCTTGGAGAATACATTGAAGAGAATGTTCCTAGCCTTAAACATTTCATGACAAGTCACGATGTCACGACACAACAAGAGTTCAGCATTCCGTCTCTCATGGCTCTATCGAGTTCAATGAGATTGTTACAGAGGTACGAACATCTTTCTCATTTACTCTCTATCGATTTCTTTCCGTACATAGGCATAACCATAAGTTTAGGTATGAGTTTAAGATAAACCATGGTGAATGGGTCTCGTCGGTGAAGCCAGAGTTTGGTCCTGGAATATCAGCACGGATTGAGGAAGCTATCAACACGTCCGACGAGAAGATCGACCTTTGCCGGTCTGTAAAATCCGAACTTAAAGCGGCTCTATCAACTTTGCTTGGGGTACAAACTTGTTCCTATTTCTCTCAGACTTAAAAACTTTTAACAAATTTAGGTATGTCAATCATTGAAATAAGGAAAGTGTCCAATCCAGTTTTCGCTTTTTGTAGGAGAAAGGTGTGTTGGTGATTCCAACGTTACCAGGTCCTCCACCGCATCTGAAAGCTGATGTGGCTGCACTTGAATCTTTCCGCAGCAGAGCCTTCAGCTTATTGTCCATCGCCGGCGTATCTGGATTCTGTCAGGTAATATAACAAGAAACCAATATATGCCTTCATGGAATCGGTTAATAAGAACCGGTCTGATGTTTTAATTTCCATATCTTGATAGGTGAGTATACCATTAGGGCTACACGAAAATCTTCCGGTATCGGTATCCTTGGTAGCTACGTATGGCTCAGACGGTTTTCTTCTCAGTCTTGTGGATTCCCTTGCGGAACTTAACTTATTATATATGATTGATTGACATGTCTTTTTTTTGGGGTGAATTTTCTTTTTTTTTGGTGAATTATATGATTGACATGTTTGACCGTATTTAATTTGCTTTCTGTTTTTTTTTTTTTTTTTTTTTTTTTTAATGTCATCGTATCATTGGTTGATATATATATATATATAGATGGTTTCATGTTGTTCTTTAATAGCGATTTCGAAATTGAAAAATATTAATGTCAAAAATAATAGTAGAAGATATTGTAAAAAATTAGAGAAATATTAGATGTCAAAGATATAATGCACACTTTTTAGAGGGCTTGGAAAAGAGGCTTTTCTAATATTAATGGAGTTTATGTTTCTTAGATATTAAGCTTGAGAAGATTTTTTTTTTAAATAACTAAAGATAAGGTTATTGTCAAAACAATTTTAGCATAATAAGAAATATATGATTAATGTGAAAATAATAGTAGAATATATTGTAAAAAAAACTAGAGAAATATTAGATATCAAAGATATAATGCACACTTTTTAGAGGGCTTGGAAAAATATTAAGCTTGAGAAGAATATTTTTTTAAAAAAATAAACTAAAAATAAGGTTATTGTAAATAAAATTTTAGCATAATAAGAAATATATGATTAATGTCAAAAATAATAGTAGAAGATATTGTAAAAAACTAGAGAAATATTAGATGTCAAAGATATAATGCACACTTTTTAGAGGGCTTGGAAAAGAGGCTTTTCTAATATTAATGGAGTTTATGTTTCTTAGATATTAAGCTTGGGAAATTTTTTTTTTTAAATAACTAAAGATAAGGTTATTGTAAATACAATTTTAGCAAAATAAGAAATATATGATTAATGTGAAAATAATAGTAGAAGATATTGTAAAAAAACTAGAGAAATATTAGATGTCAAAGATATAATGCACACTTTTTAGAGGGCTTGGAAAAATAATAAGCTTGAGAAGAATTTAAAAAAAAAAAAACTAAAAAAAAAGTTATTGTAAATACAATTTTAGCAGAATAAGAAATATATGATTAATGTAAAAAAAAATAGTATAAGGTATTGTAAAAAAAACTAGATCAAAATTAGATGTCAAAGATGCACACTTTTTAGAGGGCTTGGAAAAATATTAAGCTTGATTTTTTTTTTTTTAAATAAACTAAAAATAAGGTTATTGTAAATACAATTTTAGCATAATAAGAAATATATGATCAATTTAACCTATAAAGTTGTAAATATATAAAATTAATACTATGCTAATTTAGAATCCATAAAATTTACTAAATTTAGAGTTTTGTTTTTGATAAAATTAATATTGTTCAAATAAACATTTAAAAAGCCAATGAACTTTATTTTGGCTGAGAACTATATATAGATATGATAATGGGTTGAACTCTTCAAACTCCTCAAATATTTCATTTTTCAAAAACATTCTTAGTTATATTTCTAAGACACTTAAAAATTAAGTAAAATGAATCCGATTGATATTATAATGATAGAAAAACAATTAACAGAATGCGATGCTAGTCAAATTGGTCGTTTGCGTTTTGCCAAAAAAAAAAGTTAACGACATAATAAATAAGACTGGAGTTCCAATACCTCACAAGGGCATTCAAGTAGAAATTGTGGATAATAACAATTCATATTGGGTAAATTTGGGAGAAGACCAAACAGGTTATTTTATAGGAAGTGGGTGGAACCTTCTCAGAGATGCAAGACAGCTCAAAACAGGTGATGTCATCAGATTATTCTGGCGAGATGCCAAATTTATTTTTTCTATGTGAAAATATTTATTTTCTTTTATTAATAATTATACTTTGTTTTATTAATTTATATATTCTTAATATATCTATTTAATTAATGTATTTGTTGAATAATATTTTGTATGGGTTTATTATTATATGCAATATCTATTTAATTAATTAAAACCATTAATCTTCAAATGTTGAGTAAGTTGAATGATTGATTTAATTAGTTATGTATATACCAGTAGTAACTACATGTATACGGTAATACCCAACCCATACCTAATAATCAGCTTATTTGAACGTTAGATTAATCACAACCGATTAACAATATAAATCATTGAAAATGTGCGATTTGAGTGATTCTGTCCGCGTAACGACAAACTCACCTACCCAACAAAATATGTAACTAAAGCATAAAATATAATTGGCAATAAGTTGTACAAAATCTTATGTGGCAAACTAAACTACACGAAGTACTGTTTTGTTTAATGTTTGATCATAAGCGTGGTCTCTAATTTATGAGACGACAAAAAAACAAAAACAAAGGGACAATAAACATAAGGGGAAAAAAAAATGACCTGGCCCCTGTATCCTTGATCCTTGTTAAGTTAACAATTGTTGTGAATTGTGATAGCTTTATCTTTATGTATTATTACAACAAGCTTTACTTTTATATTTACCTTTTTTATTAATAAAAGAACAAAACCAAAACCAGAAAAATGCTTTACTTGGTTATATAATCTAAGTACTAGACCTCGTCACTCGTCAGAACGGGAACAGCATCAATGGCGACTGATAATGATTATGGAGCTTTCATTGAGAAATTAACAATTTCTCCAACTCCTCCTTCCTTGTTTTCTCCTTCTCTACAGAGTCTTACCTTTGCCATTAAAGATATGTAAGATGATATCCATCCATCTGAAAGATACAATCAGTGTTTCCTCTGTCCACCATTTTACTTTTTTTGTCAATTCATTTTTTGAGCTTCTTGTTTTGGTTTAATCAGTTTCGATGTGGAAGGACACGTAACCGGTTTTGGTAATCCGGATTGGTTAAGGACGCACTCGGCAGCTACTTCCACGGCTCCTGCAGTTTCATCTCTCTTAGAAGCTGGTGCCACCGCTTTAGGATTTACCATTATGGATGAAATGGCTTGCAGGTTCAATTCCACTTTCTTCTCTGGTTTATAGAGACTTTGAGAATGCTCAAACCAGGACATCTTAACAAATAGTCCTCAACAATGGCTATTAGACTAGGCTTGTTACGTTTTTGGGCATGATATATATATGCTACTTAATTTGCAGTATAAATGGAGATAATGTGCATTATGGGACTCCCAGAAACCCGATTGCTTCCGATAGATTGCCTGGCGGATCGTCTAGTGGCTCAGCCGTAGCTGTAGCTGCTCGTCTTGTGGATTTTTCTATCGGTGAGTTTAGCAAAAAAATTCCATACGAGTTATGAGCATACTAATATCATTACTGATCAAAGAGTGAGTTTTTGTTGTTGTTCTGTCTAATTTGTTTCTTGATGTTCTGTTTTTGAGCAAACAGGAACTGATACCGGAGGGAGTGTACGAGTTCCAGCATCTTACTGTGGCATTTTTGGTTTCCGGCCATCACACAATGCTGTTTCCACTGCCGGAGTTACTCCACTGGCTCAGAGCCTCGATACAGTGGGTAAAGACAACTAAAAACCGAGATCTTTGTTGGTTAAAAACCAAATCTTGATATATATTGATGGTTCCAACATTATCTTTAGGATGGTTTGCTCGGGAAACCGCCACTTTGAAACGTGTAGGCTCTGTTCTTCTGGAGCAGCCTCACCTGAAGTGCATCGAACCAGATCAACTGATTATCGCTGATGACTGCTTCAAGCTGTGTAGTATATCACGTGATTTGTTGGTGCAGCCTCTCGTTGGAGCCGTGGAAAATTCGTTTGGAGGTACTAACTAATAACCATCAAAATAACTTGTATTTTTTTGTTGAAAGAGAAGTCAAATGTTTTTGCTCTGTATCAAGGCAAGATTGTAGTAAAGAAGGTGAATCTTGGAGAGTACATTGAAGAGAATGTCCCTAGCCTTAAACATTTCATGACAAGTGACGATGTCACGACACAACAAGAGTTCAGCATTCCGTCTCTCATGGCTCTATCGAGTTCAATGCTATTGTCAGTAATGTACGTAAGAACATCTATCTCATCTACGTTCTATATCGATTGATTCGATTTCTAATAATTACCTAGTCATAAACCAAACTTAAGGCATGAATTCAAGACAAACCACAGTGCATGGGTCTCGTCGGTGAAACCAGAGTTTGGTCCTCAATTATCAGCATTGATGGAGGTAGCTATCAGGACGTCCGATGAGAAGATAGACCATTGCCGATCCGTGAAATCCGAACTTAAGACGGCTCTTTCAACTTTGCTCGGGGTACAACCTGTTTCTATATCTTCCAGTCCGTTAAAAACTTATTAACAAGTTTAGGAAAGTGTCCAATCCGGTTTTCGGTTTGGTTTATGTACAGATTCTGTGGAATAGGTTTTAATTCGATTCGAATTCGGTTTTGTAGGAAATATTATATGGATTTCTTTTGTTTCTCTGCTTATGGGTTTGGTTTCCTTCGGTTATGATTGAAAACACTTACCAGACTGGTGACCAGTTAAATATGAATCATACCAAGTTTTACTGCTTTTTGTAGGAGAAAGGTGTGTTAGTGATTCCAACGGTACCAGGTCCTCCACCGCATCTCAAAGCTGATGTGGCTGCACTTGAATCTTTCAGCAGCAAAGCCTTCAGCTTGTTGTCGATCGCTGGCGTTTCTGGATTCTGTCAGGTAATATAACAAGATTCCAATATATGCCTTCTTGTGGAGTCGGTTAATAAGAACCGGTCTGATCCTCTAGTGTTTGTTCCCTTGATAGGTGAGCATACCATTAGGGCTACACGAAAATCTTCCGGTATCGGTATCCTTGGTAGCTAAGTCTGGCTCAGACGGTTTTCTTCTCAGTCTTGTGGATTCCCTTGCGGGATTTATGTGATTGACAATGAAAAGAAAGGAAGAGTTCGCCCAATCATATAGGCTTTTTCCTTATGTGGGATCCGACAGTGTGATGGTTGGGGGTACGACCGATCAGTTAACAGCCGACCGCTCTACCACTTAGGAACAACGGGAGATTAGATCTCATAGGGTTCAATACCCGTTCTCAACCCATGACATGTTTGAGTCTAATTTGCTTTCTGTTTACAATAAACCTCAACAATGCATTAAATAAATTGTTGTCCATGTTGGCCAATTGTATTTGTGTTTTAGCGAAAACATTAATGGCAAATTATTTAAAAGCGATTGGGGTGTGATTAAAAAAAAGGGGGTAATTAAATTAGGTGAGAATAACCAGCCATATTTGCTAAAAAAAAATAAGAATATATACTTACATAGAACCATAAAAATCAAAATTAAGAAAGTAACACTTGGTAAAAGGAAAAGTGCTTAAAAAACGACCAGCGATGGATAAAGAGAGATCCGAAGACGGAGATCAGAGGACAACTCCGGTACAAGTTTGGTGATGTTTTAGGCTAGTTTCTTTTTATTGTTTTTATTTGCAAATTTTCCATTATATTATGATAATTGCAATTTTAAAATTCAAAAATATTAGGATTGTAAATACTAGAGAAATCTTGCATTTATAAACAATAAATCTATTTAATTAATGTATTTGTTGAATAATAGTTTGGATGGGTTTATTACATGCTTAATCAAATAAATACATTAATCTTCAAATTTGAGTAAATAGAAAGATTGATATAGTTGTAGTTATGTATATTTCAGTAGTACCGGACTACTTGATATACATGTTTTGTTCAACATGCATATTCAACCCATACCTAACAATAATCAGCTTATAGCTATTGACATTAGATTAATTAACCGACTAACAATAAATCATTGAAATACGATTTGAATGATTATGTTCCCGTTATGGAAAATTCACGTACCCAACAAAATATGTTATTAAAGCATAAAAAATACAACTACTAGCTACATTGAAAAAGATGTTATTAAAGCATAAAAAAAATATGAAGAGGCCAAAAAGAAAAAAGAAAAAAAACTCAATGGCAAACTTATAACTACTACTCTTTTGTTTAATGTTTGTTTGATCGCTATTTAAATAACACAACAATCATAAGCTTGATCACCAAACTGATATATCCGAAATATTGTTAAATTATAATTTATATAACACAGCACAAGCGCCAAACTTGCGTATGTAAGTTTATTACACAATTATTCGTAGACTCACCTAACGAATTGACTTGGACGCCAACGTGCCTCCATGCATCTCAAGACCCTTCTTCTTCTGCTCCCAATCATACACCTACGAATTCGCACATATACGTGCATGTATCTTATCTATGAGATTATGAATTCCACAGACACGTTAATTACATGTAAATAGATTCAGATATCGCTAAGAGCATAGAAGAGAGAGAGAGACAGAGTTGGGGAAAAAAGATGGGGGCGAAAAACCAAAGTTCGAGCAGGAGATTTTTTATTTTTTATCTTATAGTAATATCATTGTCGTTTTTGGGTTTGCTCTTAAACTTCAAACCTCTGTTTCTGCTCAATCCCATGATCAGTTCTCCTTCGTTAGTTGAGATTCGCTATTCTTTGCCGGAGCCGATTAACCGGAAGGTCCGTAACCTGAGATGGCTCCGACTCATCAGAAACTATCTTCCGGATCAGAAAAAGATCCGAGTGGGTCTTCTCAACATCGCCGAGAACGAGCGAGAGAGCTACGAGGCAAGGGGGACGTCGATCTTGGAGAATATACACGTGTCGCTCGATCCTCTTCTGAAGAATCTGACGTGGAAAAGTTTGTTCCCGGTATGGATCGACGAGGATCACACGTGGCACACGCCTATTTGTCCGAAAGTCCCTCTCCCGAAGACGGAAGGTCCTGACGCTGACGTGGACGTCGTCGTTGTCAAAGTGCCGTGCGACGGTTTCTCGGAGAAGAGAGGGTTGAGAGACGTTTTCAGGCTACAGGTAAATCTGGCGGCAGCGAATCTTGCGGTCGAGAGTGGTTCGAGGGATGTTGATCGGACGGTGTACGTTGTCTTCGTCGGGTCATGTGGACCTATGCATGAGATCTTTAGGTGTGATGAGCGCGTGAGGCGCGTGGGTGAATATTGGGTGTATAGGCCTGATCTGAAGAGGTTGAAGCAAAAGCTTCTCATGCCTCTTGGTTCTTGTCAGATTTCTCCCCCGCTTCCTCAACCAGGTTATTTCATTCATTCGTCTTTGTACTTTCCATACGTCTTCTTTTTTTTTTTCGTAAGACAGTATTTATTTATTGTCACATGACATAATGCATTAGTTAAAAGAAAATCCAACAAATCAATTGATGTTTTTATAGATTAAAAGCAGTAAAATTATTAAAGAAATTCAAACAGACAACCAATAACATTCTTTGTCCAACGTTCCCAATATAATTAAAAACTTTATCTTAATACGGATAGAGACTACAAAAATTATAGACTTCCAAATCCATATGATTATAGCTATATTAATACATCTTTAATTTGATATGTAAAGTGCTATAGGAAGCAATCTTCAACAACTAATATTTATTACCTTTAAGTCTCATCTAAATTCAGATCGGTGATCCTTATACCAAATCTTCCTCTTTTCTTTTTACTGTCTTTGCTTTTCAACTAAATAACTAGTTTACTCATTCGTTGTTATATATAGGTCAAGAAGCATGGATACAAGGCAAGAACAAAAGTCTCACATCCAAAACTACATTATCATCATTTCCTGCCCAACGTGTTGCTTACGTGACGTTACTACACTCATCGGAGGTCTACGTATGCGGGGCAATAGCATTAGCACAAAGCATAAGGCAATCTGGATCAACTAAGGACATGATACTCCTCCACGATGACTCCATAACCAAGAGTTCTCTCATTGGCCTAAGGCTCGCTGGCTGGAAACTACGGCGAGTGGAGAGAATTCGTAGTCCTTTTTCCAAGAAGCGTTCTTACAATGAGTGGAACTATAGTAAGCTACGTGTGTGGCAAGTAACAGATTACGATAAGCTAGTGTTCATAGATGCAGACTTCATCATCGTCAAGAATATTGATTACCTTTTCTTCTATCCTCAACTTTCGGCTGCTGGCAATAACAAATTCTTGTTCAACTCAGGAGTCATGGTAATGCATCTACATAACAAGTTCATATAAACCAATGAGCTACGTTTAGATTTAGCTCAATCCATCGCTTACAAAGTAGGGTCATTAATGTTTTTCTGTGGAGCTAATGTGTTGTGTAAAAATTTCATCGTTATTTGCCACATTTATCTAAGAAACCATGGTTTTGTTCAGGTTCTGGAGCCATCAGCTTGTCTGTTCGAGGATTTGATGCTGAAAGCATTCAAGATAGAGTCATACAACGGGGGAGACCAAGGATTCCTGAACGAATATTTTGTGTGGTGGCATAGGTTATCAAAACGTTTGAACACGATGAAGTACTTCGGTGATGAAAGCAGGCATAATGATAAAGCACGGCACCTCCCAGAGAATCTAGAGGGGATACACTACTTGGGACTAAAACCGTGGCTATGTTACAGAGACTACGATTGCAACTGGGACTTGAAAACAAGGCGTGTGTTTGCAAGCGAGTCGGTGCATGAGAGATGGTGGAAAGTGTACGACAAGATGCCCAAGAAGTTGAAAGGTTATTGTGGTTTGAATCTTAAGATGGAGAAGAACATTGAGAGGTGGAGAAAAATGGCTAAGCTCAATGGCTTCCCTGAACGACATTGGAAAATTAGAGTAAGAGATCCTAGGAAGAAGAACCTTCTAATCTAATCCAATGAAAAGAAGAAGAGTAAAAACACAACAATTAAACAAACTGGTTTCTTTTATTCAAAAACACACACTTTTTTTTGTTTTTGTTGACGTAGAGTTTTCAGATTATGACGTAATATATTAAAAGATTTGGAAATAGTGACATAATTTTAATTAAAAGTCATATTTTCTGAATTCAAAAAAAAAATATAATATCGGAAGCCTTTTTCCCTCACACTCACTCGTGGTTCATCTTCTTCCCCAAATTTACGATTTGCTTCGGCTCCGTTCGTCGATCTATTGATTTCCGTTTTACCGCCGAAGAAGATAAACCAGGAGAATCAGCCTCCGTTTTCCGGTCTTCTCTCGGATCAGATCACTTTCCTGCATCCGCAAATCGAAGCATCTTACCAAACCCTTCTCCTCGTCGCCTCCTCCTACTACTACTACTACTACCACCGTCGATATGGCGCCTCCGATTTTATGGAGGAAAGGTCAGTTAATTGGCCGCGGCGCCTTCGGTACTGTGTACATGGGTATGAATCTTGACTCCGGGGAGCTTCTCGCCGTTAAACAGGTGATTTAGGGTTTATTAATTGATTTTAAGCTAATTGGGGACTTATTGGTTCAATCTCAGATCCGCGATAGAACTATCAAAATCTTCGTGCTAATTTGTATCTGCTCTAAATCTCTACTGATAGCTTCAGAATTTTTTTTGTTCTACTTAGGTTCTGATTGCAGCCAATTGTGCTTCCAAGGAAAAAACTCAGGTTTGTAAACAACACAATCGAATCCAAATCTATTTATGATTTATATAACCCATTAATGGTTTTATTCATGAATTTTGTTTTCTGTGTTTTTGGTGTTTAAGTAGGCTCATATTCAGGAGCTTGAAGAAGAAGTTAAGCTTCTCAAAAATCTCTCCCATCCAAATATAGTTGTAAGTATCTTCGTGGCTATTGTCTTCTTCTCCAGTTCATATGGATCCATCCAGCGCTTCCTTATTGTGTTATCTAACTTAGGAATTTTATTTTTTTGCTTGGGGATTAGAGATATTTGGGTACAGTGAAGGAAGATGACACCTTAAATATCCTTCTCGAGTTTGTTCCTGGTGGATCTATATCATCGCTCTTGGAGAAATTTGGACCTTTTCCTGAATCAGTAAGTCATGCTTCGATTTTTTTTCTTTCTTTTCGATCTCTTAGTATGTTTGCGGTTCTTAAATGTTGAGAATGGTTGAATTAGGTTGTTCGGACATACACGAGGCAGCTGCTATTAGGGTTGGAGTACCTGCACAATCATGCAATTATGCATAGAGACATTAAGGTAGCAATTATTTTTCCTCATACCATCTTGAGTCCTTGACCATGAAATTCTATATTTCATCTGTTCTCAGGGGTCGAATATCCTTGTGGATAACAAAGGATGCATTAAACTTGCTGATTTTGGTGCATCTAAACAAGTTGCTGAGTTGGTAAGTCAGATAATTTGTTTTCTACAACTTCTATTGCAGGAAGCGTTATGTTCTGTGTATACTCTTATTTATCAGATGGTCTAGTATAACAACATATTCTTCATAGTGATTCAATGTTGATATAATTTCATCTATAGGCTACGATTACTGGTGCAAAATCTATGAAAGGGACACCATATTGGATGGCTCCGGAAGTTATTCTTCAAACTGGACATAGCTTGTAAGCACCCTAGCCTTCTCGTAAATACAAAAATTGATGTTTTGTAACTAATATCTCAAACACCTCTGGGCTGTGGCTAGTATTGATAGTTCTGGTTTCCATAATTTGGATTTCTTACAAACCTGTGGCTATTATTTACAGCTCTGCTGATATATGGAGCGTAGGCTGTACAGTTATTGAAATGGTGACTGGGAAGGCTCCTTGGAGTCAGCAGTACAAAGAGGTAAAGTGTTTTGTATTCCAGGTGATATTTTTTGTGGGGAATTTATCTTTTTAATTACTGATGGACATACTTTTTTATTTTATTTCAGGTTGCTGCTATCTTCTTCATTGGAACAACAAAATCACATCCTCCAATACCTGATGCCCTCTCCTCGGATGCAAAAGATTTTCTGCTCAAGTGTCTGCAGGAGTAAGCTGCTTTTCTTCAGAAACATTAGTTTGGAACTTTTATTAGTAACTTCCTTCACTACTATTGTGTCTTTTCTTTGGAATTGCTGAATCATTGACCCGTCTTAACAGGGTACCAAATCTGCGGCCAACCGCATCTGAGCTACTTAAGGTGAACTATAAACAGTTTTAGTGATTCCTACATATCAAATTGGGAAGTTATGATAAAAATTCCTGATTTTGTTCTATTTGCAGCATCCTTTTGTTACGGGGAAACACAAGGAATCTGCTTCTACTGATCTTGGTTCTGTCATGGTGGGTGCATGTTGACCATCTTATGAATTTCATATAACTTTTTCTTGAAGCCATCTTTAATGATTATTATTGTTATTTTCCAGAACAATGCTAGTACTTCACTACCGCCGTTACAGATAAATAACACTCAGTGCACGTAAGTTCTGAAAATGTGGTTGAAACCAAAATTACTAAGATGAATTTGTGGGTAATATGAAATACTTTGACGGTTTATCATCAGCTTCCTTTGTTTCAGTCCAGATTCTACATGCGACGATGTAGGTGACATGTGTAACTTTGGCAGTTTGAATTATTCACTTGTATGTCCTGTGAAATCAATCCAAAACAAAAATTTATGGCAACAAAATGAGAATGGAGGTGATGAAGACGATATGTGTTTGATTGATGATGATAATTTCTTGACATTTGATGGAGAAACGAGGCCTACCCTTGAAAACAATAGTGATCTGAAGAAGGTAAGCATATATACGATTTCTCATTTAGATATCTAATGACCTATTCGAGTCTCAACTCTTGTTTGGATCATGTTTGTAAGCATCACTTATTCATTCTATGTGGACAGAGCTGTGATGCCATAAGTGATATGTCCATTGCTTTGAAGTCCAAATTTGATGAAAGTCCTGGTAATGGAGAGAAAGAGACTACAATGAGCATGGAATGTGACCAACCTTCATACTCAGAGGATGATGATGAGCTAGCAGAGTCAAAAATTAAAGCTTTCTTAGATGAGAAGGTGCTTCATGCACATTATACTACATTTTTCATTTGTCCTCAATTCATTTGTACATAAAACACTAACATGGCAGTGAAACTATATCTCCCTTAGGCGGCAGATCTAAAGAAGTTACAGACGCCTCTTTATGAAGAATACTACAATAGTTTGATCACATGTACTCCCAGCTGTATGGAGAGTAATTTAAGTAACAGTAAAAGAGAGGATGCTGCTCGTGGTTTCCTGAAACTGCCTCCAAAAAGTAGGTCACCGAGTCGGGGTCCTCGTGGTGGTTCACCTTCGAGGACAACAGACGCAACTAGTTGTTCCAAGAGTCCAGGAAGTGGTGGTAGTCGTGAATTGAATATTAACAATGGAGATGATGAAGCTTCACAGGACGGTGTATCAGCTCGGTTCACTAATTGGAGCGGTCTTGTTGTTGATACTGAACAAGAATCAAGCCAGAGGTTAGTCGCTCAAGAGTTAATTCGGTTTGGGATTTAGATATTTCCTTTGACTCCTCTTAGGCACTCGGTAGGAATCAAGGAGCCAGAACAAATTCCCATTCATGCTTGTCTGAAGCTATGATAACCCTGAAAATTGTTGCATTTTGGGTTTTTACACGAAAGCTTACTTTATTTTTGAGAAAAGTAATCACCAATGCGTCCAACCATGTAGAGTTAGATTCCAAAGCTACCATCCTGCTCTTTAAAATTCAGCCTAGCCATTGGCCAGCAATAGTTTCAAATTTTCACCTAGTCTAGGATCTTAGTCTAGGCTTCTTTTTTTATTCATTCATCTCTTAAATTTGCTGGATTTGGCTTTGCAGTGTTGCTCTTTCAGAGATAGAGATGAAGTGGAAGGAAGAGCTTGATCAAGAACTGGAAAAAAAGCGACAAGGTAAGTCATTTTTATGACATTCATGATTGTACACTGCACGTTTCCTGTGGTCTTGACGATTCTAGATCAATAAATAAAACTATTTGATGATAATCATGGTAGCTTGCTTTGTTGTTGCTGTCATTCACATTCACTCTTATTAATCTTTTATGTTAAGCTGCATTTTTTTATTATTAATTAAAGGCACCAGTGAAACATTACTTTTTGGAATGTGTTTGCATTAACCACTGTTAACATGCCGTGATGTAATGTTGAGAAACAGGACAGCAGTATTAACTTTGTGTAAGCTTGATAAATCAAATCGTTGACTTGTAGTATCTGTTGTTGCAGAGATCATGCGCCAAGCGGGTTTGGGATCATCCCCAAGAGACAGAGGCTTGAGCCGACAGAGAGAGAAGTCGAGGTTTGCATCTCCAGGAAAATGACATGTACAATAATCTCCTTGTCTCTCATGCAAGACTTGCCAGAAACGGGTAGAGAAGTCGTAATCTCCGGATTTTGATTTTTGATTGCTCAACTAGTAAATATATATGTAACTCATATTTTGCTGTGATGATGAAAAGTAGACACGAAGTTTGGTCTGAATATATGGTTCTGAGCTGGTTGTTGAAGGTATATAGATGTGTGTAATGCGAGTGTAGGGTGCATATTTAAGTTCGCTACAAATGGTAAAGCCTCTGCGTATCATTTATTCGAAGGTTCGAGATTACAGGTAGTTATATTACAAACACGAAACATAACATGTCTCAACCAAAAACACTAAACCCATCAGGGTAGTTCCAGCCCTGAAGCATAACACGAGGAGACTTCTTCATGCCTGTAGGAGTTGCAAATGAGATCTTCAAAGACATTGATTCACCTGGAACTAGTGAGAAATAGTTGTCCGAGTAATGTACTGGCAAAATTCTCGTGTCTTGTTTCTCTGTCTCTGCATTGTGGACAGAGAAACGAAGGAAGAAAGCAACCCCTGAATCAGATCCCTCCATTTCCACCACTTTCAAAGCACGGTTGCTATCTGCAGAAACAACACATCTACTAAAGAGCTTCTGGAGCAACCCCAGATTGCGCTTTCCGTCTTCTTGAGCTACGTTTTTGGCTAAGCCAGCTCTAGATGTGTTATGGACATTGATCTCCAGCTCATATTTTGGACCAACCAGAACTGCATTGCAAGTGATTTTGAGAGGTATTTGCTTCTTTCTGTATGGTTCCAAGAGTGTGTAATCCTGCCCAGGCAGATGAAGCCAGTAGAAGTTCCGGGATATAACCGTTTTGTCTGAGACATTGTACAGTTTAAGCAGAAGAAAGTACACTGGCTTTGCGCTTTCTGATTTTGGGTACTTGAATTCCGAAATTTGCATAACTTTCTTTGGCGGTGCGGAGACTATCTTAAACACTTCCGAGTATGGGCACTTCCCGTTTAGGTCCCATACTGATGCCTCTATCGCGACATCCGACAGCTCTTTAGAGGTCGTGTTTACAACCTGTGGGGGTCAAAGTACATCATGCCTTATTTACTTCTTTCACTTCTTCTTTAAGACTCTTAAACTATTGAGAACTTCATTCACAGCAACTGCCAGAGAAAGATTTATAGGGAATCATACTGACCTCAACAAAGTAACTTGCCAGGTTTAATTGGACATGGACTGGCTCTGCAGCGGAACGGCAGCCATAGAAACTGGCTGTTTGATCGAGAAGATGATCATAGAACTGACCTCTGAGACCAGTCCATGGATTTTGGTTCTTCCAGATCAAGACACCCGTGTATTTTGTCCACATTCGTGAACTCCAGCCCTCGAATAGAGCTCTGTACTGAATGTAGTTTACCAGTTGAGCCTGTTACAGAGGAGAAAACAAGTCAGAATATGTCACTAATGATCTCAAGTTTCTTTCACCAACCACAAAGTTAAGGGGAAAAACATCAGGGTAAGCCCAACACCAGCAAAGGCTAAAATGGTTAAGATCCCAAATATACCTTCAAGCAGAAGTCATCGAGATTCTCCGGAGTACCGTACATCAGAATCTGGTCATGAACTTTTCCAGGCTTAGAATATGGAATGTACTTGTGGTAATCCCACATTCGGTTTGGTACTTCTTCAACAAACCCGTCCAAACCCTTTTTAAACAGAGGAATCTCCCAACCTTCCGGAGGCATTGTCGCTCTTATCGTAGCTGCAACTGGCATTCCAACCGAACCAATCTCCGGATTGAACCCATACTTGTAATATGTATCTTTAAAAAAATCTTCAGGGTATTGAATCTCGTAAGGGCCGTCAGTGAAGTTTCCCTTACCATCTGCAAATCCGTCCCACATAGATCCTTGAATATAAACTCTAGTACCGTCAAGATAAACACTAGGATCCGAATCCTCGTCTGATAACATATGGGTTTCAAAATAAGGGTGAAGCCTAAGGTCTTGCTTTAGAGCCTCATTTATGTCTTTTGGCGGAACTTGTTCGTTTCCACCCACCCAGAGAGCTAGGCTTGGATGGTTTCTCAAAAGTTTGACAGTATCACGAGCACAGAAGAGGAATAAGTCATGGTCTAGTGGTCCGTTCGGATTTGATACTGGATCACCTCTTCCATCAACATCTCCCGTGATCCAAAACTCTTGCCAGACCTGAGAATTGGATAAACTTTAGGAATGGTGATGAATTTTGAAGCCGAATGATAGCGAACAACACTTCTTGACTCATACCAGCAAACCGTAGATATCACAAAAGTGATAAAAATCTGGCCTTTCAGCCAACCCACCGCCCCAGCAACGGATCATGTTCATGTTCATATCTGCATGGAACTTTATATCGGTTCTATAACGTTCTTTAGAGAGCCGTAACAACCCATCAGATAGTATCCAATTGCCACCACGAATGAAGATCGGCTCTCCGTTTATCTTGAACAGCCTGGAAAATTTCGCAAAGGAGATACAGAGCCTCTACAAAGTTATTCTACCCATAGCAAACTGAGACTAAAATATATAGAGCTTACCTTCCACCAGTGGCACTATCGATAACACTCTCTATCTTACGGAATCCAAATGGCTGCATCCAGGAATCAGATTCCCCAAATTCTTTCACAACAACAGTGATCAAGATGTCATAAAGGTTTTGCTTTCCCATCCCGTTGGGCCACCACAATTCAGGTTTATAGAAAAAGAGCTGTTACATCACTATCTCATTAGTTTATCTGATAAATAATACTACCATCATAGATCTCCAGTGGTCAGATCAGAGCCCAGAAAGGAGTAAGTACCAAACTCACCGGTTTAAAAGTGTGCTGAATATGTCCTTGAGCTGGAATCAAAACATTCTCTGTCTGAAGATTCTCTACTAAACAAACACCGTTTTCGAGTTCAGCTGTGATTTGAATATTTACAGAACAGTCAGCAATCCATGTGCTTTTGTTTTCCAGTTCAGCAGTCACATGCAAGTAAGCCCTCTTGTAATGGTCAAAGAAGGTTGAGACCAAATGGGGATCAATTATTCTTACAGGCTGCAAACAAAACATCCAATAGGAGCATGATTATAAACGATCCAAAGTTTGCTCCATGGAGAAGATATCATCTCTAGAAAACAATGTAAACCAGATAAACTAACCCCGGTAACAGAGATTGACACTTCATCCCATATGCCAGTATTCCGGTCCCTTGAAGACATTATCAACGTCATCAGTGAGAATGCCTATAACCATCCGATAAGGCTCAAAATCTTCTAACGAAAAGGAAGTGAAAACATTACCTTATTGGACAAATCCAGTCCCAACCTTCCACATACTGAGCAGCTACATCTTTTCCAATCTGTCATGGACATTGGTTATAGTGTTTGCAATTAGCAAGAATTGAACAAAGCAAAGAAAAAAACAATGACAGGACCCCGTTTCCACAGAGAGAGAAAGAGAGAGGTGTACCTCGTGATCACCACCTTGCCCTCCCTTGGGAGGGATAGTCCCGGGATGATCTGGGGGATGAACAATAACAGCAAGTGAATTGTTTTCAGAATGCAGGATATCAGTAACGTCAAGTGTATGTCTGCGAAACATCCCTTTGGGAAGCACTGTCTTGTGGCCGTTGACATACACTTCCGCAGAGTAGTTGATGGCACGAAAATTAAGATGCACGTATTGATTCCGCAACTGCAAAAAAAAACATCAAGCAATAGACCCCAATAAATGATAACAGAATGAAGAATATATAATAAGAAATCATACTTTTTAAGCTGAAATAGATAAGAAAAGCGAAATAGCAATATTGTCAAATGAGGTAAGCAGTGATCTCTCACCCTTTTACATTGGAAGTTAGTGAAGAACCAGAAGGTGTAATAGTCCCTCCCGGAATCAGCAATATCCGTGATAGCTTCATTCTCGAGTCCATAGAATGGGTCTGGAACAGCTTTGTTCTTCACCAGTGTCCCCAAAACACTGTCACATTATATATATCAGCAAAATCATCGTTCATGCATGAAACAAGAAGAGGCGATTCCGTTTGAAGACAAAATCCTAAACTTATATTTCGGAGTTGACTGAGATCACTTTACTTTAACTATAATAATTAAATTTTAAAAAAAAAAATATATAAAAAAGAGGAAAGGGAAAGATTAATTTACGTTCCGGGTACGACGGCTTCCATCCAGCGAGAATCGGGACCGAGAGCAGGAGGATTGGTGGTAGTGAGCTGGACGCCGTCGACATCGACCTCCGTGGATCTCGCCGCTAGCCAGCCGGAATCTAACACCGTCTTCCCGATCTCCGCCATTACACTTTTTTCTGAAGTTGCTATGTTTGTTTTCAGGACAATTTCTTCAGTCAGAATAAAAAAAAAAAAGACAGACACTTGGTGGGTTGACGACGACTGTCTCTTCCAAGTCAAGTTTTTGGGAAAAGAAAACGTAACTTATGGATAAGCCAAACTTTATACTAATAGTAATAACATTTTTTTTCATGTCATTTATTACGTCATCGATTATTCGGAGCCTTTATTAGTGGATCTAATTGGAGCGATTACTAGACCCCCTGTCTGGCCATCCTTCAAGTTTCAGTCTACGCAAATTTCAAGTATGTTGAGAAACTCTTTGGATTGGAAATTCTTTTTGGAAGAAAGGAGCTCAAATCTCGCTACTCACTTGATAGCAAAAAGTGTCACGGGAGAGGATCGCCGTCAATCGTACGTAGCTACGGGTTACCCTTCTTGGCTTGCTCAGTTGTTTGATTCGGAAAAAACAAATGCTTCTTGAGCGGGGTCTTTTTGGACGGCTATTTTGTGTTTACTCAAGGCTTCAATTATTTGCTTGTAATCTTTGATACTTCATCTATTATAATATAAATCAATTCAGTGAAAAAAAAAAAAAAAAGTGGGTTAATTTATGCAACTGGATCACTTTGGCTCAACAGTTAACATGACGTTTCCACTCGACAACCATCCCTGACTTGCTTGCTATTGTACTTCAGATTATGATTGCAACCATTCTAATCATTATTTGTATAGAGTCGAGCTTATTCTCTGGTGAGAGTTAATATATCTGTCAATCGTTATCTGGTAAGCTTCTCCCTCTCATGCTGTTGCTTTTATAATAGATAGATGAAGCGAAATACTCAACATAAAGACAGAGGGAAGAAAAAAGCTGAGAGAAGCTACTAGTAAAAGATTCCCGTAGTAGCCAATATCTTCACAAGAATGGAAACCCGTTCAACTAAAACAACAAAAATAATAATAAGAAGAAGAAAACAATGATGAAGAGGTTCGTAGATAATTTACAAATTCCTTGCATGATGAAAAATAAGATGATGCAAATTGTTGGGGGTAGTTTGATTGAGGAAATGAGGTAAAAAAAAAGAAAAAGATAAAGAAAAAAAGAGTTTTGAGGAGGTTGTTTTTGCTGTGGTGGGAGTCAAAGACCGAGCAGGAATTGGAAAACATCGCTCAATGATATGATACCTTCAACACGTTTGCTCCCTGCTTCCACTATCACCAGCCTCCTTACACCTGTTTTGTTTGTTATACACACACAATCCTCTCATCTGATGTTCGTTTGGAGAAACAAAACTGACAGACTCTTAATGGGAGAGAGAGAGAGAGAGATTGTACCTGGATTTGCCAACCGCTCCATCACTTTCACAAGAGAATCCGAGCGCAAGCACATGTGACATCTCTGCCCGTTGAAGATTCCATATGGCGGACTCGCATCCTGCCCCAACTGCAGCGCCTGAAACCACAAACACATTCTCCATTTTATTATAACATTTTATCTTTTTCCCATTCTTCTAATTATGTATAAATAAATTAGAAAGGAGGAGACATTTCCAATGATAGATAGACAGGTTAGAACGACTTCTTAAGTAAACTCGTAAAAAGAAAAGCTTGATGAGATACAGAACGCGCTTTCGTTTTATGATGAGAGGCTTACCTGGTGAACCGTCATGTCGTCAAGATGAATCTGTGCGTATGCCTTATCTTTAGCCAGAGCAGTTATATCACTACACCATTACAAATATCATCAGATCAGAGGACACAAAAAATTGGAATGCATAAGACCTATCGTGTCGATTAGAGATTTACCTTCGAGAGTATATGTCAATAAGCGAGTCATTGTCATCCACTACCGGAATTGAACTAACTTCAGCTGTAATAACCAGAAGAAAACCCGAGATATATATAAAGCACGACTTTTTCATTCATTTCCATACATAAGGAAACAGAGAAAGGTTATCGAATGCAATGCACCACGAGATATATATATGCTTTATGTTTCACAATAATTTTTCCATGTTCTAAAACCTGGTTAGTTTACTCACGTTGTAACAATTATAATAGTGGTCGTAACATCTATAGCTGGTTATTTGGTCTGTATTGATTTTGATCGATATGATGCTCTGTTAAACAACTTTGACTAGACAGGTCAAAGAAACCCATGTGTTCAGCTACTTGGTGATATTACCATCTATGATGAAATTTTTCACTGAGATGTAGAGGTTAGTCTCAAGTTGCAGATGAGATGGATGAGCTTTGAATAATATATTAGTGAAAAGGAGCAAAGAGTACTACCTTGAACTAATAAGGAGAGCGCAGAACCCAACGAGGCGTGTGGTCTCAATGTAGCGAGAGCTTTGCTACTTGATTCTCCGATTCTAGGGACCCAAGTACCCAGGGGAATTGAACAAATGGGTTGCTGAAGGATTGGTAAAGAGCTAGACGAATGTCTAAAGTATCTGCATATACCTGGAAAATAATGTTTAATTTAGAGTCAACAGGAAAACTGAAGTTTGGACAGTCAATTGCAGCTATAGTCTCTAATTCCCATCCCTTCACAGAATTTGGAGAAATGAAGAAGTAGGAAAATTTCGGCATATGGCAAAATATCATATGCACGTCATAAACTAAAAAGTTTGTATGTCAAATTTGGCGCGCTTATCAGTGTCTTATTCACAAACGAAGGCACCTTACATTTTAATATGCCTGATAGCGAAGCAAGATGCAGTAACTGCGGATATGAACCATCCTGCAAGGACGAATATATAACCGGAACGGCTGCAACCTTGTTTTGCAAAATTTTCAGGGCAACGTCTTTCAGATTATCATAGGGTCCAACCTGATAGCCATTTATAAAACATTAATAATAGCAAGAGAGTAAACTACTAGAATTTTTACTGTAACATGCAATAGAAATGTATAGGACAAGGCTATGTTCAGAGGATAGGCAAACAGAAGCGAACCCTTAAGAAAGTCAATAATGCAACTGTGAAAATCACACCTGAACAAGTGGCCTAGGATATGGTCTCCCACTTCCATCATATTGTCGGCTAATATGAGCCTTCCCCTCTTTCCAGGCTGCTATTGTGTGCGTCTCAAGCTCTTCCTCTGTCAGGTTTGATCCATGAGTTCCCAGCTGCATTTTCACAAGTTTGTTATTACCATGCAAGAGTGAAATTTCATACTGAGAAAGCTAGTAGAAAATCTGCAGATATATCACACCAGGTAACATACTTAGAAACTAGGTAATTCTATTATAGTTCTGCAAATTAAATCACAAGTTTAGACAAGGAACATAAATATTTGTGCGCCCCACACTAGTATAATTATCCCCCCCACACGTCCTACTCAGCATGGATAATTCTGGTTCAATACTCGGCATGTCTTAAAAAGGCTCGGTAGAAAGAAACCAATATCCTTAGGAAGATGAGTTTAAACTGCAAAAGATGCATTGATATCTCAAATGAAACACAAGCCCACCGGAAGCCAAAAAACAATATGGGATAGTAGCAGGAACTAACGGAAAGCAAGAACTCATGTAACTCAAAGAAATGCTCTAGAAAAGAACAGTTTGTAGAGAAGCCAACCTCTCTCAGTATTAGAATGAAGTCTAGTGGACCAAGAACTCCAACAAATTGGCCTTTACCAAAGTCCCAAAGAGGAGCCAAAGGGATTCCCTGAAAGCATCTGGAATTAGCTAAAAACAGAAAGCCAGACAAGCTATAGTTCGTTTAATTTCCACGTCCTTCCCTTTTCAGGTTTGGATACAACTATATTAGAATGTTTACAGTGACTGTGAGAGACAGAGAGATGAACATCCCAAAGAGAACAGAAGCTGACACAAGGATAATTGGAAAATAGAGCATACCTGCTCATACAGTATATGGAATGCTTGCTTCACTGGTAAATTAACATCCAATGCAATAACCTGTAAAATTTCCGATCACCTTAGACAATTTCCGAGAAAGAAGCCAGAAGTCATATCGATATCTATAGGACATGAAGACAGAAATCATCAATAATCAGGCAATAGAGAAAAAAAATTCATACCTTGCCCGATTCAGGGAGCAGCTCATATGCAGTACGGGTTGATAATAAAACAGATATACGGTGACGAGAGACCTCCAATTCAGCCCCTGACATCCTAGGGATAGTTTCCTGGGATGAATCAGCCTACAATATAATCACCAAATAAAAGCAGTCAGAAACTCAATTTGAGTGTAGTCTCAGAGACAATTTAATGGAACTTAATGATTCCCGCTTTACACATCATTAAAAAAATGGCCTAAATCAATCATACTGAGACTAAGGACGAACAGTTAAAATAATACTCTGATGAATACCAACCACAGGTTAAAGTTACAAGACACCAAACTAGAAGCAACGCAGGAAACCAAAACAATCAATAAGCAAGGATAAACATTGCATATTGGAAAAGAAAGGGTCAGATTCCTTACTGTTCGCACGAAGACATCATCCACATCCATATTTGACCGGCCGAGTGTCTCTGGGCTAAAACCAGTAGGAACCATATCTGGTCCAGTTATAAATATTGTATTCACTACTCCACCATTTCCGCTTACGAATGGTTGGTGCTCATCGTGCCGCCATTCCCCATCAACAAAAAACTTATACTGCATGAGAATAAAATAACTGAATGTAACATTAGTGGCTTCTTAAGTATCTTATGTTGTAATAATTACAGCTATGTTAACTGTAGTACATCCAAGTGCAAAAAAACGAATTTTACACTCTGTAGCCTTTATATAAAAAGAAGTGATTTAGCTATCAATACAACATGAAGAACCCAAAATTTAAGTTTTTCTAGAGTTTTTTTAGTAATGTTGATGGTGATGTAAAAAGCAAAAAATTGATCAATTAGCCAGGGAAATTCGAATTTTTCTAGCGAAAATTGCACAGCTATGACAGAGGTATATAAGATTCTCATGCATATTGCATAGGTTAAGCATCCAGAGACTGAATACAACAGTAACATGGACATCGGAAAAGCACAATTAAGGACATAAATGCTCCTGCGGGGATTAATTCACAAAGAATTTGTCATGAAAAAGGTCTCCAGTACAAGATTATTAACCTGATGATATCCAGGCGTCAAGTTGCAAATGACTTGAAAAACAGTAGGACAGCCCTCAAGCGGTGACAATGGCACATGTTCTGTCCACCTGCTCACATGCCCATTTCAGAAATCAGTCCATGGAGTCCAAAACCCCCCACCCCCCCCCCCCCCCCCAATGAATACTATAAGGGAGCACATAATATATGGGATAAACCTTAAATTTGTTTCCTGTAATAGAAAAAACCTAGTTGTAGTAGCTCATAGTCATCTCACCTGGTGAAAGATCCGCTAAGAAAGACCCTTCTACCTCCATAAGGCCAGACAAAGCGGGTGGGAGTAAGAAGCTGCCCTGAGGCAGCGCTGTTTCCACGGCTGCTATCCAATGTAGAACCAAACATCCCCTTCCCAGTGGTTTTTATATAGTTTGTTACAATCCACAAAAACACTAATTCCTATAAAAAAAAAAACCTTCTCAATCGATTCTCAGTGAGTAAAAAAAAAAGTATCTTGACTCCTTCAGCAGAAGACACGGTTTTGAGGAAAACTCCCAACTTCAACACATGCAGAGAGAGAGAGTCCAAATTCGATAAATTACCATAAAGCCTAGCCACCCAGTAACCGAAACCCTAAAATCCCAAATCACGATCTACAACGAAATTACCGAACTCTCCCAAACCTAGCTAGAAATTATCACCAACACGAAAACCTTGCCCTAAAACTCAAACAACGGAACGATCTGGGTATATAAGAAATCAAAAGGTCAACTGATGACAATACACGACCTGGAAACCCTAGCTGAATAAAAAAAAATCGAAAGGGAAAAGGTTCCCAGGGAATTCGCGGCTCTGATCTTTTGAATTGGGGAAGAAGAGAGAGAGAGAGAGTAGAGAAAGAGAGCTGGATGATCGGGAAATTGATAGAAGCAAAGAATTAGGGATTTGAAAAGAAGGAGAGAACCCTAATTAAAGAGAGTGGAGATGGCATTGTTTGGATCTGGGGGAATGAGAGAGAGAGAGAGAGAGATGGCTCTGGTCTCTTTCTATCGAATGTGAAGAAGAAAGAATCTGAGGGGCGAGAAGAAGCGCTGCGTAATGCAATTGTTGTTTTTAATCCCATCGACACAGATATGATTTTTTTCCTTTTTTTTATTTTTATTTCATTTTACTTACTATACAATAGTTTCCGAATAATATTTTTTCTATATTTTTTACAATTTATTAACTGAATATTCTTCTCCTTTTTCTCTATTCTTAAAAAGTATATTAGCAAATAGTTTGTCAAAAAAAAAATATATTAGCAAATAGTTTTTTTATTCTTTGGCGTAAATTAGCATCTGATATTTATTTTTAGTCAACTAACTAAATAAATCATATCCCCTATCACACATTTCATTAGACGACGATCCTTTTTCTTTTTTTTTTACAATGAAAATGGTATTAATTGTGTGTGTGTTTTTTTTAATGCGAATATACTTTGACATTTTAAAAAGTTGATTTGTCTTTTCTAATTTTCAAAACCAAAAATTAAACAAAACAAATTTTACTATCATCAAAACGTTTGGAATTGATTGACGAGAATAACACATATGTTTCCGAGAATAAACAATTATTTTATTCAAAACATAAAAGTAGAAATTATATACACGACTTTTCTAATCCTCATTAATATCATCATTCATATATGTTTCTTGTATTTTGAGCAAAAATATTAAACGAATCCAAAAAAAAAAAACTAAATGTGATTTCAAATTCTTCAGTTTTAGTATTTGTTTTTCAACTCGTATTGGAATATTAGAATAAAGAAAACAAATAATTACATCCCACACCAACCCGTTATCTTCGATCGGGTAAATACAATTTTGTTCAGGGAAGAAAATCGTGTCTTGGGTTCCAGGATTACACGATTACACGATTTGATTTGAGGTTAATTGTAGAAGAGACTTCATGTTTTGAGCATATCCATGAAACTCATTATTGTCTCGTACGTAGGTTTATTGTAAAGTGATGGCAAACCCAAAAACTTGGCCCAAACACATCCTTGAAGAAGATAAAAAAAGGTTCGAGTCTAGATTTCTCTAGCTAAGCTCAAAACATATGAAAAACACACTACATTATTAAAAACTAAAACAGTAAAATTGACTTTCTATTTTGAAGACGATGATAGATTAGCTATCATTCTTCTTATAAATACATGAATTGCAATGTTGGAATTCTCGGATACAACTTTATAGTGATTTAACGAAGTGTCCACCAAACTCCTTTGTTTCCAGAGATCCAAATAGATTACAATCGTCCTATTGAATGCTACCCTATAAATATATAACAAGATGTCAAATGAAAAGGTTGAAGTGATGAAATTTTCTACGAGCTAAAAACATAAGGAAATATTCTGCTGAAATAGAAGGATAAGGTTTTATGCAGTGAACAATTATGTATATTGAGATTTAAAATATGCTCTAAGTGAATATATATATATATATATATATAAATATATGACAAATGCAAAACAAATATGAAATATGCACGAAGTGACAGCGCGATATTAACAGTTCTTAAGAATTTGACTTCAATAAAAAAACATGTGTTTTGAGTTAGGGTTTTAGGGGTTTGGTTACTTTTCGAAGAAGAACACGGATTTAGGTGGCACAAACCAATAAAATAACAATGTGAAAAGTGCACACATATATGGCTACAACATCTTCACACAACAGCCAAAGTTGCTAATTGGTCATTCTTCAAAAATTTGACATGATGATTTTTTTTTTTTTTGAACAAAACATACCTTTTTTTTTATGAGCTAGCGAAGAGAGCTCTCTCCACGTGATGAACTTTCTAGGAGTTAAAAACCAGAAGGAAAAACTCTACTGAAATAGAAGATAAGGTTTATGTAGCGAAGTAATATATTGAGATTTAAAATATGCACGAAGTGAAAGAGAAAAAAAAAAATAGAACAATGAAAATATGAAATATGTCAACACATGAATTATGCAAAAAAAAACACAGAAGTGACAGCGATATCAACAGTTCTTAAGAATTAGAGTTCAATATAAGAAAAAAAAAAGTGAATCGATGAGCCAAACTAAAATGTGTTTCGAGTTAGGATGTTTTAGAGGTTTAGTTATTTTTCGAAGAAGAAGTCGGATTTGGAGTGGCACAAACCAATTTGAAAAGTGCACACATATGTCTACGTACAACATCTTCATACAATAGCCAAAGTTGCTAATTGGTTCTTCCTATTAATAGAATAGAGGTGGTGGATCAACGAATGCATTGGCAGTATTTGTATTAAGTTTGGAATTCTATTAGATTCGTTTTTAGAAGTGATGTGCCATCCAATATATTTTAAAGGTCGAATCTTGTTAAATAATTTGTATTATATAGTTTCTCCCATTTAAACGAAAACCTAATTATCTGAAATATGTTTTTTCAAACATCGTTAAATTTTGAAGATGCTTTAAATTGAGTTGTTCCCCATAAAAGAACTCTGCAAAAAAAAATAAGTGGTATCAAACAGCTATTTCCTTTTATATGAAGAACTTTTGACAAGGGTGCATCTCATGCTCATGGGATTCTTATGGGAATCAAGTACAACAACTTGAGTAAAATAAACGGTTGTAGGTAAATTCATCATAATAAGCTAATGTATATCTTTGTCCATGCTGCAACCTCAAAGCTAGTGTATATGTGAAATCATCATAAAAAGCTATTATATTTCACATGGACATGTCCTCTTCATCTTTCTCTTTGTCCTTCACAATGGGTACATCAGATGTGGTTTATACTTGTTGTTACCTTAAAATATTCGTGTTCATGGTTCTCGAGGCATCGCTGCCTGCCTGTGCAGGAGCTCAATGCCGTGATTCCATGGTTTGAGCCAATGGAAAGAAACATTCATCCCTATAATCATTCAGTACATAGATGTCAGATATAACATTGTTAAGGTTGATAGTAGTACATAACAAAGCATTGGGTGTTACCACATTGGTATACTAATAGTTTAAAATGTACTATGGAATGTTACTTACTATCTTGGTATATTTATTGACAAATAAAGATCTTGATGTTTGTAATTTCAGCTTTTGTCTCTTTGAACTAATCTCTTATATATGTTACTTGCTTAATCCTAGTTGATTCGAACAAGAACATAAGATAGTTGAGAAGTGGTCCCAAAGAAAACTCTACATAAACTATAGGTTGCATCTTTCTTTGATGAATCATTTCTTAATTTCTTTTAAATTTGATGATTTAAAATCACCCATTTGCAAATAACCATAAAGTGAACATGTCATAAGATATACAAATCTTCAAAATTCATATATAATTTTTGGGTTTAGTGTACCCATAAGGTTGTGGTCCTCAGATTCTTAGGGTTATATTTGGAATTCTGAACCTACAACGCTCTCCATTCAAACCCTAGCTAGACCCTTTTGACTCTTTAGTTTTACGATAAACAACAACAAAAAAAAAACAGCTCATCTCCCCTATTTGTTGTTCTTAATTCCATGGGCTGTTTCTGCGAAGAAAAAATGTAATGACTTTAACTTAATTGGAATTTTCTTATCTTGTGCTTCACCTGCTTACATGTGAACAAAATTCTGGCATGTGTCAACTTTCTAAGCTTCTTTCCATTAATGTGAACTAATTACGTTCTGACTTCTTTAGGAATCGTATTCCTTGTAATAAGAATTTCATTTTAAATGGTCTAAGTCCCAGTGCTAGCTCCTTTATTTTGGTTAACGTACTAGCTCAGGCTCCATAAGGCATATGGGGATGAAAAATATCACAGATCAAACCACTGAAACAGATCCATCGATGGATCTATGCGGTAAGATCCACATAAATCTCTCTTTTTAGTCTAATCATGTTTATGTATGTAGTAGCCTTTCAAAATATCGATCTATGCACGCATAAACCTCTTCTTTTCTTCCTAATTACTAATTCACATACCAAAAAAAAATAAAAAAATAGAACAAAAGTTATCTTGCTATACCTTGTTTATGCTATCTTCTCCACTATCAATGAGATCTTCCACTGTTTCAAACCGACCAATACTCGAAGTCTGAATTACACCTTATTTGCTTGCAAGAAGAAATCTCATATCTGTATATGTATCTAGAAAATATCAATTATAATTAAAGCAATTATTACAGACATATACATTGTATTAACGATTCAACATTAACATTACTGAATCCTTTTTGTTTCTCTACAGATCTTTCTTGGCTTCATAGTAAATGATTCAGAGAACATCAATATATATCTAGTTCAACGGGCCGTGGAGCTGCTTCCCTTCTCAACAACTCTAATAAACTTTGTCGACTGACTCTGTAGATCACTTCCAGTACTGGGTCCTTTCTCGTTCCCACTATCATTGCTACCTTTGTTGTGCTCAGCTCTTTCTCGCTCGGCTTCACGGTACTTGTGAAGATGCCTACCCACGGCGTCAGCATAGTTATCAAGGCCGAGAGTGCTGAGAGCCCACCAGATGTCGTCACCATTCACCGTCTTTCGATTCTCCCTGTGGCACTTGTCCGAGGCTTCGCATGTAACAAAGCTTATGAACTCCGTTGCACACTCTTGAACTGTTTGTTTTGCTTCTTTTGAGATCTTCGCATTTGATGGTAAGATTTGTTTCATAAGTCTCCCTACATTGGCTATTGGTAATAACCTATCTTCATCTGTCATTTTTTTCTCTTCTTGTTTTAATGAATCTGTTACCTCTCTCGTCTCTCTTATAACCTTTTTATACGAGTAATCCAATATGAGACTCTCTCTATATATAGATGTATAGGTGTATGTGTATGAGTAGATGTGCTATCATGTCCTTGCACTGAACCTATAACTCTTAATTTATTACATACTATATCTAAGATTCTATCTCTGTATGGATGTGTGTATGTGAAGCCAATATGTGTAGTGTATATATATATATATATATATAGTAGTATTAGGCTAAGTAGTATGTTGTGAATGTAATTCATTAGTTTAATTTTCCTCTAATGAATAACTCATGCATGTTTCTGATTTCTTCAATTTTATTATTTTGCAACCAAGTGATTCAAAATATAACTCCATCCTATCTATGTCCGTATCATATGACAATGCTATTTTTGTAAGATCATCAATACGTACCATCGAAATCATGTTAACGTTTTCATTATAATTAAACTATATGTAAGCTATCATATTGTTGGTTTATTGAAGTTTTAGTGTATTTACTTGTATTTTATTCTTAGAGAGAAATATCCAAAAATATAACTATGTTAAAAGAAAATGTTAGTATAATGCTAATAAAAAAAATATTTAGTATTTACCTTTTTAATGTTCTTTTTGACAACCTATATTAACTACACATCAAATTGTCAATGAGATTTCAACTCGTGCGTTCCAATAGTAAAAAAAAAAAAATTTAGTTCATATACTAAACAAAGTGTGATACGAATATCCTTTGACATTGCAGTGCGGTAAGTGAGAATATCAATTGGGTTATTGTTTATAGGTTGTGTTACCATCATGTTCTCTGGAATCATCATAAGCGTATAAAACTATAAATTGTGTTGACGTGTTCAATCTTGTTTGTGTTTGATTTTTTTTTTTTTTTTTTTTTTTTTTTTTTTTTTTTTTTTTTAAATATATACGAAAACCCATTTAAGTCAAAATCTGCAAATATAACTTAACATAAAATTGACAATTGACGTACTTTATTGGTCTACGGTACCTTTCTCCTAAAACTGTCCTGAGTTCATTCGATTGAAATATTCGACTCCACATCTGAGTTAAGTTTTTAAATATTAATTTAGTATTAACTTGTCATATATATATTACTATAACAGTTGTTTTTTTTGGGTAAGATTACTATAACAGTTGTTGAAATCCATATGTTTACTATAGAAGGATTGATGATGCATGGATCAAGCCACGATCGAAACAGATAAACGATTTTCTACTATATATAAGTAAATTAGTAATATTCATATTATCACAGTGTCTTGGAAATCTTATATAAATAAATTAATCTGAGTAGAGTAATGTATGAAGTGCTTTAAATGGAAAACTGAGAATTAATACCCACAATGAAAAATAAAGTTGACCTAATTTTGATTAGAGGCTAGCTACTTTGGTAAAAGAAATTATTCTTTATGAAGCAATGGTTAGCTTATGGAATGTCAAAACCTTAATATTAGAAAAAATTGAAATTCGAGGCACGTAATCCGAATAATCCAGTACGGATCATATCCCACTCGCATGCATTTGACCTTTGTTTTTTTTTAAATGTTTGAAAAAAACATATACTTATTAGTATACTGCGTAAAAATTCACCTAATCTAAGGTCACATCACATACACTCTCTGCTCTTATTAGCTTTATTCACGTGATGAAGATGAAAACTTTTGAGCATATCCATCTTTTTCTTCTTTTTTTTCTGAGTTTTTAGTTAGTGCATTTTCCTTTACATTCTGTACTTTTTTCATGGTATTATAGAGGTTTAAATATTATTATAATCTTTATATGGAAGAAACATATGTTTACGTAAGAACTTAGAATACGGCCTTTAAAACCGGATTATGCGTTTCATTATAAAGACGTTCTACATACTTCGAAACAGGGGTTGACGTAACCATGCACAACCAAATTACAAAGAAAAGTGTATGTAAAGTTAGATTGTTCATCTCTTTTGTGAAAAGCATTTCACTTTTTCCTTACTGAATTAGAATTTTGATTGGAAAGTTGTTAATGGTCTCCCATTTTTTGCTTGCTAATATGATAAATAATTAGCTAATGCTGTCTTTTCTAGTCCATTTGTAATATTATTCTCGTTTCATTAATATGTGTATTGGTTTATTATTCTCTTTCCAAGTCAGAACCCAAATTTTAAAACAATTTTACGTTTCGCATGCTTTGAAATGTTTTTTTAATTGAAAACAAATGCTTTGAATTATACTGTAACTAAATAAAATAAGAACAATGAACGTAAAAATATGATAGAGAATAATAAGCAAGGATTAACCCTTATTTCCTTATTTCATGGGGATCAAATCTCTAAATCCCACTAGCTAGGAGAAATTGATCAAAACAAAAACTCTCACCGTTGCAAACACAGTAAAATAAATGTTCCTAAAATCTTCCCTCTAAGGTCACATGCTCGTCTTGTTCAAATTCTCTACAAAAACAAAAATTTCGCAACAAACTAATTTAGTTGGAAGGACAAGCACGTGCATGGTGAAGAAGACGACCTGATTTGATAGCCCTTTGGGCTTTCTGTTTTCTGATATAATTTTGTTTTATTTTTTTTTACGTTCATGGATCCTTCTATTTTTAGCCCAATATTAACTTTGGAGCCACAAAATCCATCGACAGTTTTTTTTTTACCTTGGCTTAAGGTGAAGATTTTGTTTCGTCTAACACTTTTTGATTTATTTTTGTCAAAAGAAAACTAATAGTCTAAAATGTATAGCACTTCACGTCAAATTAACCAAACTAAATTTAAGTGATGTATACATATTTTTTTTCTCTAGTTTGATATAATGAGAAAATTGCACTCTAACAATAGAAAAGATTAGATTAAGAAAAAGATAATTGTAGATTTTTCATAGTATTTTGGATGGTTTTACCTTATGTAATTTAAACACGACGCTTGTTTCTCTTTGCTACAATATGCTTTTATGAGAGTGAGTTTGTTTCTCTTTTCCTACTACAAGATGACTTTCTACTTCTATCGTATGAGAGGTTGATATATCATCTTAGGTTTGTACATTATTATTTAATGTATTAAAATTTTGTAATATATTATAGTAATCTATATATAGTTTTTCACTCCCATCATACAAAAATAAAATATATTATCATTAGATTTGATATTACTATTTAACATGTTTAACATATTCTATTACTAAATTAATATATTTTTAAAGTATAATTGATAAAAAGACAAAATTATGATAATTTGTACCGAATACATTTGTCACTAGCAATTTAGCAAATTTTCATCTCTTTCATTTATCAAAACAACACTAATACAAAATTAATATATTTTCAAAGTATAACTGATGGAAAAAAGGATAAAGCATCATAGTTTGTATCGAATACATTTTTGTCGTTATTCGATAGTAATTTAGAAAATTTTTATTTCTTTGACCAAATATGAATATTTTCATTTACTAAAACAACTGTAATACTAAATTAATATATTTTTAAAGTATAATTGATTAAATAATAATAACAAGATAAGATTATCATAATTGTATGGAATACAATTTTGTCGTTATTCGGTAACAATTTATCAAATTTTTATTTCTTTGACCAAATACGAATCTTTCTATATAACAAAATTTTCCTTTAAATAGTTTAAAAGCTGTATACAATATAGCTCTTACAATATACATAAGATACTGTAAATCTTGTTTAACCTAATTTTTGATACTTTGTAAAATGTTAATATTGATTAAAAAAATGATAGTATTAAATTATATCAATTTGCCTTAAGAAGAAGAAAAAACGATAGTCATGAACCTAGTAATTAACAAAAAACACGTACACAACTTTATGAGTATATATTTTTTTTAACTTTGAAAACTTTTAACTGAAAACAATAAAAACACTCTAAACCATGGAAATCTCCAAAGTGCATAATAATAAAAAAATAATAATAATAAAAAAAATCTTTATATTCGACTCTTCTCATATATTTCTCTCCTTATGTGCCTCATTCTTCTCTTGAAGACTTCGTGTTGAAAGAGCGACCAGAGTGCTCTCTTCTCCTCTCTCTCTCTTTCTCTCAACAAAAACACAAACAATCCTTCCTTCGTTATCTTTTGTTCTTGTTACCAACTCCCAGATTCTCACAACAGTACCACCACAACCTCCAACATTGCAAGAGTTGAGACATCTCATAAAAAAAACTAAAACTCATCAGGTTATCAAATCTCTCTATCATCTCCTCTCCTTGGTTTCTTCTTATATATGCCGTTTTGGCAATTCACGTTTTGGTGTTTGCTTTCCTCTTTCTGGGTCTTGTTGTGTCGCAACGCTACTGCTTTATCCCTATAAATCGAGAGATGATGAATCCTCCTCCCTTTTAACATCAAAGTACCCATCTCTTTTGTTTTTTTTTTTTTTGTGTGTGTGTTTCCATGTTTTTGTCTCTTGCGTAAAGGTTTCGACTTTTCTTGCTTCTGCTTGCATACCATTGTTGATATAATATGTTCGTCTCGTGGGCTAATCCGTAACGAGATCATTGAGAATTACATATGTCTATGGTGTTACAACTTTGTTTGATGTTCGGGATCGATGCTTTATGGGCTTTTGCTTTTTTGATATCAGGTCTGATTACCCGAGGTTGTGAATCTGGGTTAGTGTTTCTACATAATTTGGCTCTGAAAACACTAGATTTTATCTTTTTCCTCCGCTTCGTGCTTTTTGTGGGGTTTTGCTTTCTTTAATTTCCGGTGGCTGTGTTTGTTTCAATGATCAGAGCCGTGAATTGAATCGAATGTATTTGGTATATCTTTCACGATCTCAAGTAGTTGAATCTTTAGTTTGATACTGTGATCTAACAAAATATTTGAGCTTTATACTTTACCCCGTCGTGTTGCTCTGGACATTGTTTGCATTTGAGCTCCTTGCGGTTTTGTTTCTACTTTTCATTCTTCTTTCATTGTTAATTTCAATGTTCATACTTTAGGGTATTGAATTTCTAAGTTGGATCTTTAATCATTGTGTCTTTTGGTTTCTTACTAGTGTCAGATCTTGTACGTATCTGGTTTGCCAGGAAAGATTATGATTGATTTCTCTTTGCTGTTTGATTTTGGATCTTTACAGTTGGTATGTTCTTGATGTTTTACAGTTTTGAGATTCAGTATTGAAAATGCAGTTCTTTTTGTGCTCCTTCAGGTTTCACTACGTTGAGCATGGTTCTTCTGATGGATGGGGAGACTAGTACTATGGAGGAAGAAACAGCTGTTATGGAAGATTCCTATGATGATGGATTTTCCTGTGGAGAGCCACGAGTTGAGCCTCGTGTTGGAGATGAATATCAGGCCGAGATTCCTCCTATGATGTCTGCATCCGAGCGTGCTGCGTTTCTTTCGACTCCTGTTTCTTTGGATGCTTCTTCCTGTTCTTTTCTTGTCGGACTACCTGTCCAAGTCATGTGGATTGACAAACATGGAAGAGGACAAGGGAATGGAGATGATAATGTTGACATGAACCAGTCTTTGAAATCTTTGAGAGCCAAGAAAAGCCGTTGCTCTGCCAAGAACAGAGGCAAGAGTGATAAGAATCAAAGATTGAATCTTGAAGCTGTTCCCGCTATACCATCCAATCCTTGGGGAGATTTTGAGGTGGCTAGCTTTGTTCTTGGTCTGTATACATTTGGAAAGAACTTTACTCAGGTGAAGAACTTCATGGAGAACAAAGGAAGAGGAGATATTGTCTTGTTTTACTATGGGAAGTTCTACAATTCTGCTCAGTACCACAGTTGGTCTGCATCCCGCAAGAAGCGGAACAGGAAATGTGTATATGGAAGAAAGCTCTACTCAGGTTGGAGGCAACAGCAGTTGTTAACCCGTTTGATGCCTTCTATACCTGATGAAGCTCAGAAACAGATGCTCGTGGATGTGAGTCTCTTTCACATCTTGATGCGGAATTCTTAACCACTATATATGTTTCTGTTCATTGATCTTAATATATATTTACAGGTCTCAAAGTCATTTGCTGAAAGTAATATCACTCTGGAGAACTACGTAAACGAAGTGAAGAATCTTGTGGGTCTCAGTCTTCTGGTAGACGCTGTGGCGATTGGTAAAGAAAAAGAAGATCTCACGGTTCCTACATCAACACCAATGAAGACCAAACCATGGTTCACGGTTTCTTCGAAACCTTCTTCGGTACCAGGCGTAGGGGCTTACAATTCACTCACATCTGCTGCCATAATAAAACAATTAACTGGCAGTTCACGTCTGAGCAAAGCCCGTTGCAATGATATATTCTGGGACGCCGTATGGCCACGTTTGCTAGACAGTGGATGGCGTTCAGAGCAGCCTGAGGATCGGGGTTATTTAAGATCCAAGGATTACATTGTTTTCATTGTCCCTGGCGTGGAAAAGTTTTCAAGACAGGAGCTTGTCAAAGGCTATCATTACTTTGATTCCATCAGTGATATTCTAACAAAGGTTGTTTCAGAGCCTGAGCTTATTGACATTGAAACAGGAGGGGAGATCAGAGAAGCCACCGCTGCAGAGAATTCTCCTGACCAATCAGATGAAGAGTTTTCTCGGTCTGATAGTCAGATACACCGTTACCTCAGGTCTCCATTTTCTAACCGTGAAACTCTGGGAATGAACTTCACTGTTGTGGACACTAGTTTGGCTGCTGGAGGAGGGAAGTTGTGTGATTTACGATATCCTAATGCAGTGTCTCTAGTTTCTGAGCCAAAGACTCGACTAGGAGATAAATATTCTTCTGCGCCCCTGGACAATCAGAATGTGGAAAAGTCTGAAGTAAGGCCTCTAGATACCAAGAATCAAGTGGATGACCAAGTGCGATTAACGATTATTGATACGAGTATAGACCACTGCGAAAAGTTATCTGGCTTTAGGAGATGGAGACCTTTACCAAGTGACGTCACAAAAAGGGATTATGTTGGGGCTGATTCTGCTATAAAGGAAGAGAAGACTTTTGAGAAGGTGAAGGAGCCATCAAAGAGGTTGATTAAGCAGAGGCCTACCCCTCCAACAGAAACCAAGCATCATTCAGTAAATTCTGCACCATATATGAAGCGCAGACGGCTCAGTGCTTGCATTTCAAGAGAAAGTCCAGTCTCCAGACATTTACCGGGGGATGACACAAAAAGGACTGGTTGTCTTGAATCAGAGCAGCAAGATCTACGTGCAGTCCAACACCAAAACAGCACTGGTGAAGAGATGAAGCAGGACAAAGAGACATATGAAACCGTGTTGTTGGTTGAGCAAATGAACTTGAAGTCTGATCAACCAAACAAGACTGGAGCTGAGCCGTCTTCTTCGCTTGTTGAGATTCAAGAAACATCAGAGATTGAACCAAGCGGGTTAAATTCTATCTCCAGGCGGGTTAAACTCTGTTCAGTGACAGAGCCAGAAGAAAAACGGGCTTCTATTGATGTGGAACAAAAGCAAGCAGTTGAGCTCCCTTCTACTACTAATAGATTTACTTCCAATGATCTGGAAACTACTCAAGAACTGGGTTCATCTGAACAACGCCGCGACCAACAGAGTAGTACAGATGTTCCGAGAAGACAGAGCACAAGAAAACGACCACTGACCACTCGGGCACTGGAAGCTCTTGAATCCGACTTTCTTACAAGCAAGAGAATGAAAAGCACGAGTAAACCGGAACCGAGAAAACGCGAAAGTTCAACAAAGAAAAAGCGCTCAGCTAAAGCGGGTAACGGAAATGGGAGTGCAGATTTGGAGCACAGAGGAGAAGCTAGAAGCAGTCTTGTAAAGAAAGCACCAACAAGTAAGCCCTTGGATCAAATAGAGGATTCAAAACCTAGCTATCTTGTCAATGAAGCAAGAGCTGAGAGTAAGGCTCTGGATCAAGGACAGGTTTCAAAGCCAGTCCAAACTGAATACCCTAAGCTTCCACCGATTGTGTTGAAGTTTCCATTCAGGCGTGGCTAAGGAGCTTCAGGAACGTAAGTCTGAGAGTTTTGAAAGTTGGGTGTGCAAAGATTATTTATTGGTCTTGCTGAAGAATAAATGTGTACAGAAGAAATATTTATTTTATTTCAAACCCTTTGCTATATTCTTATTATTTCTATTATTAGTCAGAAGTAATGTTTCTATTATTGATGGCTTGGGAGGTATTTGAAGAAACTTTTCATATGGTCAACAATATCCAGAAAAAATAACTGGACTAATAATGATGGTTATGAATATTTATGAAGCATGATATACACAGTCATAGATACATACAAACCCTGTATAGTAGTAGTCTAAACTAAAGTCACAACAGTGATTTTTATACTACTATACAAATCTGGACTGATTTAAGTTCAGCTGGTTTGCTGCGGCCGGCTTGATTGCCTTGTCCAAGTTGCGAGAGACTGCTTTGGTTAAGTTAGGGTCCTCAAAACCAAGCTCTGCTCCAAATCTTTTGCAGCCATAAAATAGGAACCAAATTAAAAACATTGTCAGTTCAAAATTCACTTCACACTCCTTAGATTAGTTTTTGGCTTAAATTTTGTCTGACTTACTTTGGATCCAAGACCAGTTTCTGAACATCTTTGATGGCTGAGCTAGCTGCGTATAGCGATATCTTTCCAATCTGATATTAAAAACCCAAACCAATTTCCAAGGTTTTCAGAACTCAAGGCACCGAGATGGTAAATGGTTTGTTTTAAAGAAAGTTGGAATAAAAGTTTTTTACCTCTAAAATCTGAAGTTTAGCCTCGTGGTCGTTCGGTAAACACCTGATTTCTTCAGCTAGCCTTGCTGACTCTCCAACGCTTTCAGGGCACACGAAGTCGAGTGCCACCTGAACATTCGACTGATTGTATACATGTGAACAAAATATAGTAAGAGCAATGGACTAGAAACTCGGTGGATTTGATGTCTTGTAGAAAAATAATTTTACCTGAAGATTCCTCATTTGAAACGGACATCCAGCCGGAATGAAGATAGCCTCACCACGATGTTGCTCAAACGTCCATGGCTCAACTCCTGAAACATAGTAAGAGTCATCCCTCAGGCTTCCATGCAATAAGCCTTTGGAATTAGAAAGGGTTTATTTTTTCATACCAAACTCGTCCTTTAGTTGTCTCTTGTGTTGTTCATTTAAGAACGATCCTTCATACAACGGGCGTGACACCTGAAACCAGCGTAAACAAACTAGGAAACTCAATCATTCGACATAAAAAAATATGACTTTCACATTTAATGTAGTTAATTTAACAGATAAGACTCACAAAATCAGTCTGAACATTATCAGGCTTCTGTAATGTTCTCTGCAAATACTCGGCCAGCTTTGGGACGTCTTGGCGTCGAAAGACATCCCACTGGGCTCCTCCTGCACATGAAGACGTGCAAGGAGAGTCCATGTTCTGATCGAGATCCATTTTGTCCTCTGGATTTACAGTCAAGATCATCTCGGATTCATTCTTCTCAGTATTCACTCCACCAAGTGATAGATCATGTAACTCTCCGTCCCTTAATTTTTCCTCAGGGATAGGAAGTGACTCATTTTCGTCCATCTTCTGGTCGGATTCTCCTGGATCGGGATTTGTCTCTCTCACTCTTTCAACTGTTGTTACTTCAGATGTGTGCACCAAGAGGTATACCTGATTAGAAGAATCTTAGTTGACCTAACATAACCAGTTTCCCATATCAACCAAAATAAGACAAATGAGATAAATTGTTTAACCAGGAGCTGAGTAATGTACCATGTCACACATGCTGTAGTGAATATTACTAGTCAATGAATCAGCAGCATCAATTTCTCGGTATGTCCCACAAGACACGTAAATCTTTGGACCTGCATCGTTTTGGAGCGAGTAATGAGGCAACTTGGCTGCCACGTTCAGAAGGCCTAATCGGGGATGTATGTACTCGAGAAATGGAAATCTTCTGATAAACTCTGGTCTTTGGTAGAAAATAAACTCCTCAGAAGCACTTGGGGTCGGCCAGTCCTTCAACTTCCACAATAAGGGAAGACCTGTCTCTTTGTTCTTTCCATCTCTATATGCTTTTGTAAACTCTCCAAGTCTTACATCAACCTGTGAACATGAACACTAATGAATCTCTGACGCAACAATATAAAGATATGATCATATGAAGAACAAAGAAATTTACCTCTGACCCATCCAAGCAATTTATGGCCTTCAAGAATGGATCATGTTCTCTCAATTTCTCCTCGGAAATCTCGTCTATATCCCTCCAAATAGTCTCAGGATCCCACCTAGAGCAAGATGAGTCATCAAGTACCTTTCTAACAGTAACAAGCCGACCATCTGCCCATTGTTGCTCAAAAGTAGCTACTCCATCAGATTTGATCGTTTCAAGCGACGGGCTGTACACGTAATTGTCATCGCTCTCTTCTCTCTCAGCAAATTTGCGAAATCTGGAGTCACACAATTCAAGGTTCCGAAGATCAGATACTTTGCAGCCGTTAACAATCTCCTCAGCATTTTTCACAAGCTTTGCAACCCAATTCATCTTGAAAATGCGAGCGAGGTTCAAAGAATGGGAACCGCAGCCTCCATACTCCTTAGGGGGGCAGGGGATGCTCCCATCACCATTGGCTTCCCACTCAGGAAACTTGTCTGAAAAGTTTAGCTTTAGTTTAGGAACTCTTGTCATCTCTCCTATGATTTGATTAGTTCCACTGATCTCAACTGAAGACTCTTCCCGTAGATCTTGACAGCATCTCAGGCACAGGTCATATGAGCAGGTCGAACAATGACGGTAGTAGTCAACCACTGGTATCCGACACACGTTGCTGCGAGAAACAAAATATCAATAAGAACATGTATAATAACAAGTGCCAACAAGAGATAGTTGTAATATTTAAGTTGTTTAAGATAGAATATTTTAGTCAAGTAAGAAGAAGGGCATGTAAGAGAGATCATAAGTACCAGCACATCTGCTCATCTGCTTTCAATCTTGCCCTGACAAGATCAATCTCAGCTCCTATAGAATAGAACAAACTAATGTTAGCCGCAAAGGATGTTAGTAGTAAATAAAATTCATTAACTATCACTGTAAATAACTCGTCTCACCACGAAGCCTCTTCTCTAGTTCTACTTCTGCACATTGTTCAAGATGGATCTGCTTTATCACTGGAAGGACAGCTGATAATAGACGATAAAGATACTGCAACTTCTCCAAAACAGGTATCTCCCGGATCTGTACCTGCAGTATTTCACAGAGAGCCATGTCATGGTCCTAAACTTCCAAAACCCCAAAAAAGGTAGCAATGTTTTGAATCTACGGATATAGATTACAAGATCACACCTTTATTGTATTATCAGAACGCAGGCAAGGTTTGCAATCACACAAACCACGACACGCTGGGCAAACTTTCGCAACTTCTTCAAGTGATATCTCCGAGTACCTGAAAATGCATGAGACATCATCAGTAAGTTAACTCTTTCTACCAGAGGTTCGCAGAATTCTGATATAAACATAACTAAAGAAGACCACACCCACCTTGTCGATATACAAGTTTCGCAGAAGGCTCTTTGATTGCATCTGAGGCAAGAAATGATTCTATCTCTGTCTTTTCTCTGGCATTGATGACAGATTTCCCCCATAGACTCTGTAGACGCATCTGTGCTTGCTGCTGAGTATTCCTACAACACATAAAAAGAATTACTTTATAAGAAAATGCTTTCTCCAAAACAAACACATATGAGAGTGAGTAACAAGTTCTCTGTCTAACCAATAAGAAACCAACAAAATTACCATTGGACTCATGCTTTGGTGTGACCTGTTGCGTGAAGATTCCATAACAGCAACAGAAGGTGGTACCCTATAAGATCTGTAGCTCTCTTCAAACATCCCATCATCTCTAGCCAACAACTCATGGTTCAAATCAACAGCAACACGTGGAGACAAACTCCTCATCATTGGTGTCTCGGGAGAGTAATGCATCAGGGTGGTTTTATGTCTCTTATGTAATCTACCACCATTATCCTTGGAAGCAGAGGCGTGACCGTTGTTATAGTGCTCAATGCTGGTGATTGGTAACTCGAAATCATCAATCTTTCCTTCAGAATAAGTATCTGTTTCGCCTAACGATGATCTCCTTTTGGCTTTCTTCTGGTTAGCACGGATAGCAGAATTAGCAGCCCGCTTCTTAGCCTGGATGTAGTGCTTCTCACAGACAGTCTTATCAGGCATGGACTTTGCAGTGCATCTCCACTGTTTACCATCTGATCTCTTGCACCGTAAATCATCTGGAATACCCTCACCGTTGCGATTGCCATTGGATCGAATCTGCTCATTAGCACTCATTGTAATCACTGAATCGCAAATTTCATCAAAAACTAACCTGCATTGTTAAAAATCAGAAATTGAGCATTCACATGAGGGGGAAAAAAAAAGCAACTAAATTGCAACCCCTAAATCCAATTTTGTAGGAAAATTAGTAAAAATCCCCCAATTCAAGAAACACATTCAATCTAAGCTAAAGAAAACAGTAAAATAGGGAGAGTAGAAGGAGACAGAACGAAAGAGAGATGCACAACGACGGAACAAAGAACACACATGATCACTGAACCTAAGAGCTTTAACAGATGATTCATGCTAGATACATATCTGTACATCGGTATGTATGTGACGAATAAGAGTGCGTTGCGTACAAATTCAAAGAGAGAGAAGAAGAAGAGAACTCCAAAATCGCTAACAGCGGAACAATTGAAATCTCGTTTGGAAGAAGAGGGTTTTAAGATTGGGAATTCGAAAGGCTCAACAAGAATATATAAGTGTATATCGATGTGTGTGTATATATAATTGTTCATACATACAAACTTAAGAGTGAAAGAAGGAAAAAACCCAAACCTGAAATTAGGGTTTTGCTCGAGAGAAATTGCAGAGGTGGTAGATGGGGAGAGAGACCTATCATGTTCAGGAGGACACTTGTGTCTCCCCGTTTATTTATTTTATTTTTCCTTGTGCTGGTTTTTTTGTTTTTTTTTTTGTTTGCCCTTTTCTCTTTAGGTTTTTCCTTTTCTCCTCCTCTGTAGATCGTATTCAGACAGAGCATGGGTTCTTCTTCTCTTCACTTCACTTAGCTTGTTTTTTTTTTTTTTTTTTTTTTTTTTTTTTTTTTTTCTCTCTTTCATTGTGGTGTTTATTATTGGATTCAAAGTGGATCCCATTTTGTACAGTCATCATAAGATGATAGTACACAGATACCCCACAAAAAATATGGACATAAACCAAAACAAAAATTAAGGAAAAAAATTGGATTCCAAATTTTAATTAAAGTATTTTTGATACTGTGTTAATTTATTTAAAATAAACTTACCAATTGTTGAAACATTATACTAATAGGCCCGCGTGAATAAGATTCTTTTACATTATTTGAAATTGAACCCACATTATTTGTATTGTATTGCACTTATCCGGAATATGGATCTTGGATTATAGTTCAATTATAAGGAGTTATTTGGTTCTAAGGTAAAATTACTAGAAGCATGTTGTTTCGTACGTAGTTGCTAATGCTAACAAAAATTACAATAGATATTGTTGACGGTCAAAATTCTTTAGTTATTAAAATTAAGAGAGAAAAACTAGATCGACCCAAATTAAGAGTTTAATTACTAAATTAACTCATAAAATGTGAGGGTTAGATGAGTTATTTTTTTTGCCTAAAATATCTTTTTTGCTTTATTAGAAAGAAAAAAAAGTCAAATTTACCCTCCCAGAATTTTTTTTTAGAAAATCTAAATATTTTCAAAAGTCTATTAGACTAGTTGTGACAGATTTATTTGTGCATGACAGATTTGTTTTGGCACGATCGATTTATTTTTGTATGACAGATTTTTTATGACAGATTTATTTTGGATGACAGATTTTTTTAGCTACACTTATGACAGATTTATAATTGATGACAGATTTTCACAATATATGACAGATTTGTAAAATGTCTGGCAGATTTATTTTCCACAGTTATTTCAAATTTATTTTCTTGATTAAAAGTCTGTCGTAACATGACAGATTTTTTTACAGAAAAATAATTATTAGGTTGACCTCTAGTGATAACAGATTTGTTTTAATTTACGACAGATTTTTTAATTTAACCAAAAAACTGTCGTTTGATAACAGATTTATAACATTTTTAAAAAATTGCTAAAATGACATATGGGAATACCATATGTTATGGCAGGTTTTTTTACGCTATGACAGTTTTTTTATTTGCTTCCAAAAATCTGGTGTTTGATAACATATTTATTAGATGTAAAATGTAAATATAGTGACAACATATTTGTTTTAAGTTATATTTTTCAGTCATATTTTTATTAATTATATTTTTTATAAATCATATTTTTAAACTCATATATTTAAAGCATATTTTATACATTTTAATTTTCCTAAATCATATTTAAAAAATTAACATCATATTTTAAAATTATATTTTTATATATTATATTATATTTTCATAAATCTTATTTTAATACTTCTTGTATACATTATTTTTTAGTTATAATTTCATACATTATATTTTAAATAAAACTTATTTAAACTATATATCTTAAACTTCATATTTTTAAATCATATTTTTATACATAATATTTTTATAAACATTTTTTTGAATATTATTTTTATACATTATATTTTAAATCATACTTTATTTTTAAAAATTATATCAAAAAATAAACATCATATTTTTTAATCATTTTATATTTTTCATTAATCATATTTTTAAATCAAAATATTAAATGCTATATTGTATTTTCGTTTTAAAAAAAACAAAAAAAAAAACAAATTTTCTGTGTTTTTAGTCTATTTTTTAATCATTTTATATTTTTCATTAATCATATTTTTAAATTAAAATATTAAATACTATATTGTATTTTCGTTTTTTAAAAAAAAGTTAAGAAAAAAAAATCTGGATTTTTAGTCTTTTTACCTAAAAATTGTGTCATTCTAGTTATTGGATAGGATGAAATGTTAATCTAGCAATTAATTGCCAAATTTGTGTCAAACTAGTATATTTTCACTAAAATTAATTTTTTATAAAAGGTTGTGTTGATTATTTTCGACTGCAAAACGAACGATATAAATGATTTGTTGTTTGATGTATTTGTTGCTATTTGCTTCTTTTCTTTGGTATCATTGTTGCTATTTGCTAGTAATTAGAAACCGTATATGATTGATAATTTTAGGAAAGATAGTATATTGTTTTTCTTATAACGTAAAGATATGGCCACATGGGAGGTGTTTATCATCTTTGACAATCCTTTCAAACTGGGAGGTGTTTATCATCTTCCTAGATATTGCAGATTGACGTAACTACGTATTTTGTATGTTAATCTAAATCTGGATGACTCTAACAACATACTATGAAATATGATCGTGTGATAAATGATTGTTGGATCTTTAATTATCACTGAATAACTTTTTGCTTACACAAATTATAAATTTTGAGTTGATGATGACTGATGAGTTTCTTGACTTTTCAAGTAGTTGGGTGATCATGACATGTAACTAGAAGAAAAATCAGCGATTTTTTTTTTTTTTGTGATTTGTTTAGATATCAAAATATGTGAATTGGTGGGCTTCCAATATAATAACGTGTGTTTTTGGGGTTTCACTTAAATGTCCCGTGAAGGAGAATAAAGTTGCAAAGAATATGGATAGTGCGTCAGGGCCACGCGAGGTGAGGCTATCGTTGAATTAAAAAAGTCGATTCAATCGAGAAAACTGAGAACCAATCCCCTTGGAGAGTAAGCAAATATAGTAGTAAACGTATGGGTTATTCCACGCGTATTGCTCTTCTTGACTATTGAAGGAGATACCAAGAATCAAGAAAGATGCTTGAGATTATGTCTTCTTTTCAAAATATTCGAATTCCTTCTAATTTTCTCTTCGTTTTTTTCCACCTTCTTGCTTATCATAGAAAATTATTGAGGAGGAGATAATTCATGCATGTTTCCAAGTTTTAAGTTAGCAAAGTACATTTTTATTAACTTACCAGTTAGTCAGTTACCGTCATTAGTGTTTCTTTTAACGTACCACCGATTAGTTATTTCGTTCAAAGTTGAAACTCTAATTCAATGTAAAAGTTATCATCACTGATTTAACTACTATTAAAATACAATATTATTACTAGTTACAAGTTAATTAGTTTTGCTATGCCTGTTATTTCCTTAATACCCTTTTTTCTTTTTGTTATACTTAAAAAGTGAAATTGACGTACCTGCTTGCTTTATTTTAATATCAACATCAAACAATACCAAGTCTAACTCCCCGAGTATATCATGCCTTGTTTAGTTGTTATTTACGTACCTGCTTACGTTGTCAATGGGGGCACAACGGTGGGTTGATCGTGGTTACGTACCCGGGGAATTATTGTTTCTTCAATGCAAATAAGTCTAAGCCAAAACTTAAAATCCAAATTTAGATACTGAATCTAACAAACTGTGTATCAGCACAAATATCATGCACGCGCGTATAGAAAACAAATAATAGTATCATCATTTTTTTTTTGTTATACGGGCTTCATCATTTCAAATTTCAGAAACTGATTGCCTTAACCATTTTTGAGGCAGTCTTGAAAACGTTATATATATATATATATTTTTTAAATAGTTACCGGTATATTTAATGAGCCCAAAATAGGGAAGTACACGATTACATGAGGAGCTTATGATGGTAGAGATAGAGCATATCTATTTAATAAGTCTAACGTTTATATCTTGAAAACGTTTATATTGCCATTATCTAACGTTTAGATTGCCATTATCGACAAAATGCTTTAGACATATCTTGGTTTATCAAGTTTTTGTTCTTAGAGTCAAACTATAATTTGTTAAAAAATAGCTAGATAATTAAACTTCAGATAAGAAGAAACTAATATTAGGAAGAAAGAAAAAAACTATATTATTAATAAAAAGGAAATAAATAAAAAAAAAAAAAAAAAAAAAAAACGCGTCCTTCACAAAAAGGAAAAAAGCCTCTCGTGCGTGTCTGTCCCGTGTATAAAAAAAAAAAAAAATCCTCTTTATTTCTTTAAACCGACTTTAACATAAATGCATAAATACACCCTTTCAGCCCTCTCACTATTATTTTCCTCATCATAAAAAAAAAGTTATAATCTCTTGAAATCTGCTTAAATCGATTTTTCCCGAAAAAAAGTTCAATTCTTGTTTCATTCGTTCGTTAATCTCGATCGGAGTAAATCATGGAGTGTAGGTCGTTAGATCTGACGATTATATCCGCGGAGGATCTAAAAGACATTCAATTGATCGGTAAACAAGACCTCTACGCCGTCGTTTCAATCAACGGTGACGCAAGAACCAAGCAGAAGACCAAGGTTGACAAAGACTGCGGCACCAAACCTAAATGGAAACACCAGATGAAGCTCACCGTCGACGACGCTGCTGCCCGTGAGAATCGCCTCACTCTTGTCTTCCAGATCGTGGCTGATCGTCCCATCGCCGGTGATAAACCCGTCGGTGAGGTCAGCGTTCCGGTGAAGGAGCTTTTGGATCAGAACAAAGGCGACGAGGAGAAGACGGTTACGTACGCCGTGAGGTTGCCTAACGGTAAGACTAAAGGATCTCTCAAATTCTCCTTCAAGTTTGGTGAGAAATACACTTTTGGATCTTCGAGTGCTCCTCACGCTCCTGTTCCATCGGCTCTGGATCACAAAACCATGGATCAACCCGTTACCGCTTACCCGCCTGGATCTGGTGCTCCGGTTGCATACCCTCCTCCACCCGCTGGTTCTTCTTCCGGGTATCCACCACCGGGTCATGACGATAAGCACGGTGGTGTGTATGGATATCCGCAACAAGCTGGGTATCCGCCAGCAGCTGGACCCGGTGGTTATCCGCCACCTGGTGCTTACCCGCAGCAAGGAGGTTACCCGGGGTATCCGCCACCGCAACAGGGTGGATATCCGCCACATGGTCCATACGGTTACCCGCAACAGCAAGGGTATCCGCCTCAGGGTCCGTACGGGTACCCGCAACAACAGGCTTATGGTAAACCGCAGAAACCGAAGAAGAGTGGTAAGGCTGGAATGGGACTAGGTCTTGGGCTTGGAGCTGGTTTGTTGGGTGGGTTGCTTGTTGGTGAAGCTGTTTCTGACATTGCTGATATGGGTGATATGGGTGACATGGGTGGTGATTTCGACTTCTGATTGCTTTATGTTATAATTTCTTAGGTTTAACTACTACTGCTCTTCTATGTTTTTCTTTTGATGAATCATGTGAAGAACCTGAGAGAGAGATCAAGTTTTATCCTGTGTGTATTCTGTGTTTGGTTTCTTTGTTTTCTTCTAATGAATGTATTGAACACTTATGCTTTTTCTAATCACTAGCTGTTGAATAGATAGTGCTCTGTATATTCTCTGTTCCGTGGGAAAGGTCCACCATATATTCGTCTAAGAACAATGTAATCACAAAAAGACTTGTTACTAGTAAGAAGCCTTACTTGGTGATATTCAAAGCCTGAGTAGTCGAAGCAATTTTCAGGAATGACAAAAGGAACATTCTTCCTTCTAAAGAAATCTTTCACCGGTTGTAAAAGCTTCCAAAAAGTTCAGTTACTAGCCCAATACCATCTCTTTGTAGAATGATAAAACTTTCTCAAAATCTAAGATATTAGTGTCAACTTTTTACATATCTAGCGATCCTTAAAAAAATTTAAGAGAACAGAAAAAGACGAAATAACCAACAACTGCAAATCCAATTGCTCTAAACCAGTCAATAACCGACTCAAACAATCTACAATCACCTGAACTCTATAACTCATGAAGATCATCTTCATCGTCGTCTTTACTCTCTTCACCGGTTTTCTCGTAAGCCGACTTGATAACCGGATTACAAACCGACTCCACCTCCTTCATTTTCTCATCGTAATCTTCCTTCTTTGCATTCACATTCTCATCTAACCACTCCAACGTCTCCTTCAAAACCTCTTCCATCTTCTCTTTATCTTCATCACTTATCTTCTCCGCAAGCTTCTCTTTATCTTCCACTGTACTCTTCATGTTGTACACATACGTTTCAAGCTTGTTCCTCGCATCAATCTTCTCCCTCACAATCCTATCTTCCTCAGCAAACTCCTCTGCTTCTCTAACCATTTTCTCAATCTCTTCTTCAGTCAAACGACCTTTATCGTTCGTTATTGTAATCGATTGTGACGCCTTTGCAACTTTGTCTTCGGCCTTCACCTGCAGAATTCCATTTGCGTCCACTTCGAATGTCACCTCAATCTGTGGCACTCCCCTGGAAAAACGTGTGTGTTCCTTGCGTCTTAAGTAAACCAAGAAAGAAACTATAACCTAATGGTTTAGTAGCCAAGCTTGAATCAGAGTTTACCTGGGTGCAGGAAGAATGCCAGTGAGATCGAATTTTCCGAGCTCGCGGTTATCTTTAGTCATGCTTCTCTCGCCTTCATAGACTTTGATGCTCACAGTAGTTTGCTGATCTTCATAAGTCGTGAACACTTTAGACTTTCTCGTTGGGATCGCCGTGTTCCTTGGAATGATGTTTGTCATCACGCCTCCCACAGTTTCAATACCGAGGCTCAAAGGTGAAACATCAAGCAGCAAGATATCTGTTTTCAGTAAAATTAGGTATTTTGCAACTCAAAAACAATGTCTAACAAGAACACACGGTTGATGGTCATAAAGAGAGTTACAAAAGTCACTTACTTTGTGTTTCTTCTCCACCTTCACCACTTAACACTCCACCTTGGACCGCAGCGCCATAGGCCACAGCCTCATCAGGGTTAGTCCCTTTGTTAGGTTCCTTGCCGTCAAAGAAATCCTTTAACAACTGCTGGATTTTTGGGATTCGAGTGCTTCCTCCAACAAGAACAATCTCGTCGATTTGGGATTTCTTCAACCCCGCATCTTCAAGAGCCTTCTTCACTGGCTCCAGCGTCTTCTTGAATAAATCCATGTTGAGTTCCTCGAATCTCGCTTTTGTTAAAGGCTCAGAGAAATCAACTCCATCAAAGAGTGACTCGATTTCAACACGGACTTGGTGCTGGTTGCTCAAAGCTCGTTTCGCAAGCTCACATTCACGCCTAAGTTTACCAAGGGCTTTGTGATCCTTGCTTATGTCTTTGTTATACTTCTTCTTGACCAGTTTGATGAAGTAGTCCAGCACTCTGTGGTCAAAATCTTCTCCACCAAGGTGAGTGTCTCCACTTGTGGATAAGACTTCAAAGACTCCATTGTCTATGGTAAGGATACTAACATCGAATGTTCCTCCTCCAAGATCATATACGAGAATGTTTGACTCCCCATCTTTCTTGTCTAAACCATAAGCTATGGCTGCACCTGTTGGCTCATTGATTATACGAACCACGTTAAGCCCCGCAATCGCTCCCGCATCCTTTGTGGCTTGCCTCTGCGCATCATTAAAATACGCTGCAAAACAACCAAGAAGCACCACAATTCCATATGATCATAAACACATTCAAGGCATTATATTGTCAATTTTTCTTGAATAATAGACTAGTTCTATCTGTCTAGTGTTACCATTAAGCATCTACATAGTTAAAGAAGTGTATATATGACTCATACCTGGAACCGTGATGACAGCATCTTTAATCTTCTTTCCCAAGAAAGCTTCAGCTGTCTCCTTCATCTTAGTTAGGATCATAGCGCTAATCTCCTCAGGGCTAAAGACTTTATCCTCACCTTTAACCTTTACCTGAATATAAGGCTTTCCATCTTTGTTCACAACCTTGTATGGCAAGAATTTGATATCCCTTTGTACATCAGGATCATCAAATCTGTAACACAACACCAAAAAAACATAAGCAAAAGCTCAAAATTATATATAGACTAGACGTATACACTAAGAAACTAAACCCTTACTTTCTTCCCATCAGACGTTTCGGGTCGAAGACGGTCCGCTCAGGGTTCTTGGCCGCTTGATTCTTAGCAGCTTCTCCGATGAGACGTTCGGTATCAGTAAACGCAACCCATGATGGTGTAATTCTGTTTCCCTGATCGTTTGCTATGATTTCAACGTGTTTGTTATGATAAACACCAACACATGAATACGTAGTCCCGAGATCGATCCCTATCACCGTCCCGAGTTTCTGCTCTTCGCCTTCTACTGCCACACTTGACATCAAAGCTGCTACAATATTCACAAAAACAATTCAAGCACTTTATCGCATAAACAAAATTAGAAACACAAATTCCGAAAGATGTGAGATTTTTTTACCAGTCAGAAAAACCAAATACACGAGAGCTTTGTTCGTCATATTCGTTCTGTTGTTCTTCATAAGAATCATCTTTCGTTGTTGAGAACTCTACTTCGATTAGGGTTTGCTTGCGTACAGAAGAATATGAAAGCTCGTAATCTATTTATATGCGCTGCAGCTTAAGCACGACGATTCGTATTTATCCTGGTAGAGTATCCTCTCCAATTATTGCTTGACACGTAAGCTTAATTACATAATTTGTGTTGGCGCGCTCCTTACTTTTTTCACACGTAAAGTACCCAATACCAGAGGGACACGTCACATCAAATCATCATCCCAAAACCTCTCGAAAGTTCCATGACTTCTTCACTTTTTTTTATAGTAGTTATCCGAAAGTTTTTTTTATTATATAAAATTATTTTAGCTTATAGAATTTGAAGAATCCTATGTGGTGAAAAACTCATAGGAAAAAAGTTCATTACAGTAAAGATATTTTTCTTTTGTTATTAATGAATTTAGTGTAATGCCAAAACTAATGCATATGCATGCGATGAGGTGTAATTTTGGAAGAACATGGCTATTGATTGCTTAACCACTCCATACATAATTAATATACTGAGATATATTAATTTTTCTAACTACTCTTAGTGTTTGTATTTTAATTGGAATCAAAGTACAATAAGAAAAGGATAACAATAAAACAGCAAACCAACCCTAATGGCGGCCCTAGTTTTTTTGGCTTCTCACTTTCAAAACTAAATTATTGACCATATTACATGTTGGCTTTTTCAATAAATAAATAAATAAAATTGTTTAAAATACGAATAAATACTATGTATGGCATAGTACTGTACTTGTCTGTTTATTTTCGTAAATTACATGAATAATAATATTACGGATTCTAGAAAAGCGAGCCAAAATGCAGAACTTCGAATATGAACCCATGTAAACCCACCTCATCCATGGTCTAGCCAAGAAAAACAAAACTCTATTTTAATACGTTCGCACGATATAAACATTTTACTATTATTAATTTGATCTCTGTTGGATATATGGAATAATCAATATAATGGAAGTCTAATCCGTCTACAAAGTACGCGGTACAGTAAATACCAATATATATGTGGTTTTCTTTTGTTCCATCCATGTGTACATGTATGAATATAATTGAGACAGAAACTAAAATATACTTTTGTTTATACATCATATAAGTTATGATAAACTCGAAATTGTCAAAGGTTATTATGGTCATTAAAATCCGTTGGTTGATGACTTGAGTTTGCATTAATACAAATACAAAACAGCGTGGATAATGTAAGTGTGGCGAATGCAAGAAGGAAGATGGACGAAGAAATGGAGTCTTGGTCAGAAGGAGAGAAAAACAAAATTTCCCGATGCAAAGCCACTGGTTCAGGTAATCCTGATGAGGACTACGTTGAGATCACACTCCAAGTGCGAGACGAAAGCATCAGCACGTTGAAGGCCAAGGCGACACTTCGTTCAGTTCTTTCAGGGAAGCTAAAAACGATGGTTAAGTCACTGTCGTTTGCTTCACCACGGCTCGACCGTAGTAAGTCGTCCGGTGCTATGTTTGCTCTTCGAGGTTTGAGGTTCATCGCCAAAAACGACGCTGTTGGCAGAGGCTGGGAGGACGTTGGTAAGAGATTCGATGAGTTAGCCATTGATGGGAGGCTCCCTAAATCCAAATTTGGACATTGCATAGGTAAAAAAAAATTGTTTCATTTTTAAGTTAATTTTTGTTTGTTTGTTTGGTAATCTCATGACTGCAATGCTCAGCTTTTTTATTTTTAACATTTTTATTTATTTATAACGTACTTTATAAAAAAAAATCAATTTAATAGGAATGGTTGAATCTAGCGAATTTGTGAACGAGCTTTATGAGGCGTTGGTCCGAAGGAGAGGGACTACTTCATCGTCAATCACCAAAACTGAATTATTCGAATTCTGGGAGCAGATCACAGGCAATAGTTTTGACGCTAGGCTGCAAATCTTTTTTGATATGTAAGTATATATATGTATATAGTTTTTTATTTTTTATAGGAACTTTATATAATGCATTGATTATCATTTGTTATACAATATTGTAATTAATAGGATTACTTTAGTTATTTCTTTGTGTTTATGTTAATCAGGGTGGACAAGAATTTGGACGGACGTATAACGGGAGACGAGGTTAAGGAGGTGAAGGATAAATTATTAATAGCGATTTCCTTACTATATATATTGATCTCAATTTCTCTATTAATAAAAAAATAATTAAAATTAAGTTTTGGTTTGGCTTAACTGTGTAGATAATTGCTTTAAGTGCTTCGGCTAACAAACTATCAAAGATCAAGGAAAAAGTAGATGAATATGCTGCCTTGATCATGGAAGAACTCGATCGCGACAACGTTGGATATATTGAGGTTCGCGTTATCTACTTAATGGTTGCACTTGATTTCTTTTTTTCTTTCTTAAACAGGTTAAATCCTGAAAAACAATATTCAAAAAATTTGTTATTTTAATGCGTTCAAAACTATTGAGCAATGGTTTATTTGCAGTTACACAACTTGGAAACGTTGCTTCTCCAAGTTCCTAGCCAATCAAACAACAGTCCATCTTCCGCGAACAAACGTGCACTCAACAAGATGTTGAGCCAGAAGCTAATACCAACTAAAGATCGGAACCCCGTGAAAAGATTTGCTAGGAATTTATCTTACTTCTTCATGGAAAATTGGAAAAGGATTTGGGTGATAACTTTGTGGATATCCATTTGCATGGCTCTCTTCACTTGGAATTTTCTACAGTATCGACGTAGAACCGTGTTTGAGGTGCTGGGCTATTGTGTTTCCGTGGCCAAAGGCAGTGCAGAGACCTTGAAATTCAACATGGCTCTTATTCTCTTGCCTGTTTGTAGGAACACTATCACTTGGCTAAGGACCAAGTCCAAGCTTGGGTCCGTTGTTCCATTTGATGACAATATCAATTTCCATAAGGTAAATTATATATATTATCATATAAAAAAAAAAATAAGATCATAAAAATTTGGTTTTGCTTAATTATTTTGATCCAAGCAGGTTATTGCGTTTGGGATCGCGGTTGGAATAGGCTTACACGCCATATCTCACCTGGCATGTGATTTCCCACGTTTGCTGCATGCAAAAAGTGTAGAGTTTGAGCCAGTGAAAAAGTTTTTCGGAGACGAGAGGCCTGATAATTACGGGTGGTTCATGAAAGGGACTGATGGGTGGACCGGTATCATTATGGTGGTTCTAATGGTAGTGGCCTACGTCTTGGCGCAGTCGTGGTTCAGACGCAACCGGGCCAACCTACCAAAATCTTTGAAACGGTTGACTGGTTTCAATGCGTTTTGGTACTCCCACCATTTCTTTGTCATCGTTTATGTGCTTCTAATCGTGCATGGCTACTTTGTTTATCTCTCCACGGAATGGTACCACAAGACGGTACGTAATTAAATATCCTCTTTTTTTTTTTGCCTCGTGATTAATCATCGAATTTTTCAGAAAATTAGACTAAAAAAATCATAATATATTCTTTTAATGAAAGCATCGATCGTTTGTAATAAAACATTGGAACAGACGTGGATGTATCTGGCTGTTCCCGTAGTACTATATGCATCCGGACGATTGATTCGTGCATTTAGACCAGGTGCCAAGGCTGTAAAGATCTTAAAGGTATCTCTATATCTGTTCAGAATATAAGTTTTCACTATATCGAAAATGCAAATGTGAAGTTCTATAGGAACTCTAGTAATAAAAATACTTTAAATCCGAATGCATCCTACAAAAAATTAAATTAACATAAGTTTCAGGTTGCAGTATATCCAGGAAATGTACTTTCACTTTACATGTCGAAGCCTAAAGGGTTCAAGTACACAAGTGGGCAGTACATATATGTGAACTGTTCTGACGTCTCACCACTACAATGGTAATTAACAAATACCAAATCCAAACAGTTATTATCATAAGATTTAAACTTCATTATTTTTGGTAACATAACCTCTTTTTAATTTGTTTAGGCATCCGTTTTCAATTACTTCTGCTTCCGGAGACGATTACCTCAGCATTCATATCCGTACGCTCGGAGACTGGACATCGCAACTCAAATCCTTATTTTCGAAGGTTAGTTTTAACATGTATGAAAATTGATGATACATACACTTGAATAAGCATTATAGCATGTTTTGATTATTTAATTTACAAAAACCATAGGTTTGTCAACTTCCCTCAACAAGTCAAAGTGGCCTCTTCATAGCTGACATAGGTCAAGCCAATAATATAACCAGGTATTTGATTTATTATTTGCGTAATTCTGTTTTGAAAACAAAGCATGTGAAAGAAGTACAAAGTTCACAAAGAAATAAAAAAACTAGTTGACTATATGATCAATTTACATGGAAAGGTTTCCGAGGCTGTTGATCGATGGTCCATATGGTGCACCGGCACAAGATTACCGGAACTACGATGTATTGCTTCTGGTAGGTCTAGGGATCGGAGCGACACCATTAATCAGTATAATCAGGGACGTCCTTAACAACATCAAGAACCAGAAATCCATCGAACAAGGCACTAACCACAATGTCCCTATTAAAAACTACGTTGCCACAAAACGAGCTTATTTCTATTGGGTTACAAGAGAGCAGGGATCATTGGAATGGTTCAGTGAGGTCATGAACGAGGTAGCTGAGTATGATAGTGAGGGGATGATTGAACTACATAACTACTGCACGAGCGTGTATGAGGAAGGAGACGCGAGGTCTGCACTAATCACGATGTTGCAGTCATTGCACCACGCCAAGAGCGGCATTGACATCGTATCGGGCACTCGGGTTCGAACCCATTTCGCTCGACCCGATTGGCGTAGCGTCTTCAAGCATGTCGCTGTCAACCACGTCAATCAACGAGTTGGTATGTCGTCACTATCACACCAATTCCATAAACTATAATATAAATCTTTTTAGTAATTGATTTTACACTTTTTTTTTTATTATGTTTGTAGGGGTTTTCTACTGTGGTAATACATGCATCATAGGAGAGTTAAAGAGACTGGCTCAAGATTTCTCTAGGAAAACTACAACCAAGTTTGAGTTCCATAAGGAGAACTTCTAGTTCAAGTATATTAATCATCCATCATTAATATTTATAAACTCATAAGTAAATTACTATACTGCATAAAACCTAGCAAGTAGCAACACATGTTTTGAATAAATGTAGCTACTAATAAACCAATGATTAAAATCCATTTTCACAATGTTTTTTTGAATGCAAGTGCATTATCAAAGCAAATACACATAAACTAACTAATAAGAAAAAGGCAAATAGTGTCAAGCTGATATCTATTATAACCACTTTGAAGGGGTTCCAAATTTAAAAGCTGAGACTACAACTTGAACTTTTCTATAATCTAAATAGGAGAAAAGAAGAGTGTAAATAAAAGGGGACTTAGGCGTAGTAATTCAAGCTTCCTTTCTTCCTCAAAGCTCGTATCCTCTGTTGCCATCTTTCAAAGAGCCTCCCTGAGTTAATGATGATGAGTCAGTAGAGATAATATTAAGCAGACAGACAGAGATCTCACAAGCAAGAGCTAACTATTAACTAATACCGAGAGTTTGGCTTTTGGGCGAAGAAACGTCTTTATTTTATTTTAGTAACATATCGTACGATTAAATAACGTCAAACGAAATGACTATCAACAATTCCGATGTCGTCCAGCGGTTAGGATATCTGGCTTTCACCCAGGAGACCCGGGTTCGATTCCCGGCATCGGAGCTTTTTGATTTTATTTCCGTATATTACAAAGCTCCATGTAAGTTGGTTCTTCTGGCTACGAAATTTGTTATGTTCATTCACTAAGTTATGTGGACTGTTGGATTATTTTATATACGTCTAACTTGACTGTTGGAAGATCACTTCACTTGATGACTCTTGTCTAGCGAGTCCCATTTGCCATTGCTATTCAACCTGGCCAAATTGATATTGCAGAATTTAAAAAAGCTGACCAAAATAAAAGTGTATGAAACTGTTTAATACTGAAATCAAATGGGGGTAAAAAGAGAGTTAATAGATTGTATTGATTTACTTTGGCTAACGAACAAACACATTACAATTTTATCATAATATTTCAAGATCCTTTTAGTATGATTCTCCTAATCCCATGATTCACATTTACCAAGTGATTTGAAACAAGGCTGTCACGGCCGATGTGAATTTTGGTCAGTCTATTTGTTCTTCTCCATGACACCCCTGCAAATGAGGAGATTTCAAGCTAATAAATATCATACTGTACCACGATAAGTCTAATCGATAAGATTTTCAAGTTTTCATTCAAGTGATATGCAGGTGATTTACATGGATTTCCATGAATAAGAATCATTACCAACCACAGAATATTCTCTCGTTCTTAATATATTCATGATTATGGATAAGTTAAGCATGTCACTTACAGTGATTTGAGGCAAGAGAACTTGAAACTAGACTTGTTCTACACTTCTAATCCCCGCATTCTTGTCGAATTCGTCTGAAGGAACCACATCCGCAATAATCTTTTCTTGACCGCGCCAAAGAATCTGGTGAAAATTGTTTCACAGTTTCGTTATAATGCAACAGAGACCCAATGATGAGATCATCTTTAATGATAAATATTTACGAGAACACAGATTTTTTTTGATCAAAAAACAACAGACGTCAAACAGGAAACTTGGAAATTATAGACCCATGCAATAATAATTCTCATATATCTTCGATGAACCTTAAACCCTGAGGAAACAGACAAATGAAAAAGTTTTCCAAAACTAAGGTCTCAAATTTGGAGGAATACGTGTAAGCAATATAACATTCCATAAAACATTAACAGTTTGATATTTATCTTTAGCCCAGGCTAACATCAAAAAAACGGCAGAGTGGAAACCTTGACTGGGAAGATTACTTATCTTAATGACGATAAATTAACTCAATCTCTTAGTATGTGCATAAGAAAATCGGTATCACATGTTACAGTTCCCGAACTTACCTTGTCAATGACTCCAAATTCTTGAGCTTTTGGGGCATCCATGTAATATGGCCTTCTCATCACGTTAGCTACAGTCTCCACGGACTAATTACATATATAAGAATGTTATTAATCAGCCATGAATTTCTCCACACAAAATTATTAAGTGAAAGAAACTTTCTGCACTCACATTCCCAGTGTGCTTTGATAGTAGTTCCACAAGTATATCCCTGTTTGTTATAACCTGCAATTGCAAATCAGGAATGTGGGATAATCAAACTCAGTTTCTACACCTCAAGGTTAATAAAATTCCGTGCCAAATGCTTAAGTGAGAAATTCGTTTCCAAATTAAATAAAATATCAGGGATGAATGTATAAACAAACACAGCGAGAAGCTCAAAATTAAGTTCCTAGGACAGAGTGTGCAGAGGGAAGATCAAACCTCTTTGGCACGAATCAGGACATCACTGGCAGGCATCAACCCAGAAGAAGGTACACGAGGTTGCTGGATCATTGCTGCAACATATTAAATCAAATTTTTTTGAGAGGCTTTGATTATCACGAGTGAACCACACACAGTTGACCAAAATGTTTACCTTTTGCATGCGGCATCATAAACCGTTTACCCTTTGTACCCGCTGAAAGTAAAAGACATGCCTGACCTATGGCTGCTCCCACACAGACTGTATGTACCTGCAACAGTAAAAAAAACCAACCTGGATCACACGGAAAACACTTGGGAGAAGATAAAGTGCTTATCTCGATAATTACTCGAGTAGCCTGAGGAGTTTCCTCTATTCATCACTTATTACTTATATGTTTGCATTTCACGAGAAGATTACTCGTAGATAAACAATTACCTCATTCTTAAGTTGCATCAAAGAATCATAGATAGCAAAACCTTCCGATTCCATGCCAACCTGTTTAGTTACCATTGTTCACTGATATTAGAAAAAATGAAAAAAAATGGGTCTAGATGATTAAAAAAAGTGTTCAAAGCTCACCGTCTCGCCATCATCACGAGTGGTCCCTGTGGAATTGATATAAATGTAGATGGGTTCCTTGGGATCAAGCCACTGAAGATACATTAGCTCTGCGACAACAAGCTCTGTCACAGCAGGCACAAGCTGAAACAAAAACCAGTAAGCATCACAAACATCAGTCTACGCAGTCCTCACTACCAAAACTCCATCAGAATCCCAGAACTGAAAGAACTCACAGGCATTCCAATGTAAACGATTCTTCCGTCAAGAAGCATAGAGGGTAAGTCTGGCGGAGGAGTTCTCGGTCTGTGCTCGTTGTAAGCCACTGATCTTTCAACCTAATAATTTTAACCAACAGCGGATTTGAAAAGCAGTGTGTATCAATGATGCAGCGACTATCAAAACTTATCAAATCACAGTATTGCTTAGTCAAAATTTGGTATATCTAACTAATAAATTCCAAAATCAAGGATTGTTCACCTGAGCAGGAGAAGACATGAGCTGAGGGGAGTCAAAGATGTCAAGATACGGCGGCACATCAGAGTTCACCGGCCGATTGAAAAGTTTCTCTGGAGAATTCGCGGCGACGGAAGCGAGAGTTGAGAGAAATGGATCCTTGGGATTTATCGGAGGCATAGGGATCTTTGCAGAGGCTCTGGCGCGAAAGGCATAGCGAAAGGTCTTCAAGTTTCTTCTTCCAGGCGAATTCAAAGATAAAGGAGGGTGAGAAGAAAAAGAAGAAGAGCGTGGAATTAAAGAATTCATGGATGCTTGTAAGCAAGAGGCCATGGTGGAAGAAGAAGAGCTACTGAAGACGGAAGCTCGCGAGAATGGGACTGGCTGGAGAAAGGAAACCAGAGGATTTAGCACCGATGATGCTTCTTTGGGAGAGAGGGAGTGAATTAATTTCGGGTCGGGTTATCTTCGCCCGTTATCTGATAGCCTAGGCCTATGTTAGAAGACCCAGGCCCAGTTACAATAGACTGAGCTACCTGTACTATTATTAGGGTCAATTTTGCAATATTTTCTAGATAAAGTAGGGGTGGGTGCAAAAAAAACTCTAAAGTAAAACGTAAGAAAGTTATTGTGACAAAAGCAAATGGTTGCAAGGTTGAAGAGATTGAATATGTTGAAAAAAATATTCAACCAATTTTCACCATTTGCATTAAAAATATTAAAGAGATTGGAAAAAACTATTCAGCCAACAAAATTATTCAATTTTGTTTTTTTTTTTTTTTTTTTTTTTTTTTTTTTGTTAAAGGATATTTAAATTAAAATGAAAAGGGAAATGAAAATGTTTACAGGGCCCAAGCCCAAGAATAAAGCCCGAATAGAATAAAACTAGTTAGACCCAAGTTTAAAAGGAACCAAAATAAACCAAGTAGTGAACCGAACCAGTTAGAATCGGACCAGGAAAGAAACGGTTGGCATTAACCCTTCTTCACCCACCCGATAGTCTTCTTAGATTTCATCGATCTGCTTTGTCTTCTTCTTTGTTGAGAGAGATTAGGTTTAGCCACCAGTAAGGTCATGTATCACCTCGAAACCAAAAAGCTAGCAAATCAGACGAGAGAGCTGCGTTGGAGTCACGGAAACTGAGTGCCTTGTTCCTCACTAAACGGTCGATCTGGCTTAAAAGTAGGTTTGCCGGTTTGAAGCTATTCCGATGAATCCGATGATTTCTTTCAATGCAGAGAGAGTAGATCGTGGCCTACCAAGCTAGTAAAAGTAATTTTTTTGCTGTTGTTGAACCTCTGAAGGTTTGTAAGCTTTGAGTCGTGTGCGTCCATGAACGTTTGGGAGTGAAATTACATCTCCGAGATATGATCTCCCAAACTGACCAGCTGGTGGGATCCTCCAACCTCCTTGTCGCCAGAGAGTAGCGATAGTCGCACCTTTAGTAATGCCCAAGTAGCCATCATTTTGCAGGTAAGTTGTCATACGACCCAAACTGCACCAATGATCAGTCCAAAATTTGCAGTTGTTCCCATTCCCCACTTGCATTTTTATCCATGGATAAGCTTCTTCTACAACCTTTAACAGTTTGTTTGTCAACCAGGAGAGACGAGTGCTTGGCTTTCGGGTCCAGAAGTTGCTCAAGCTCCCAGAGAGGACAGAAATCTTGAACCAAGCTACCCATACCGAACCTGACCTAAAAAAGAGAAGCCAGATAAGTTTGAGTAAGCACGCTTTATTCCATTCTTTCAAATCCCATATGCCTAATCCTCCATGTCTCTTTTCAGTTGTAACGTCAGCCCATGCCACACGAGCAGAGTGATGCCCTTCTGTTGTCCCCTTCCAGAGGAAAGCTCCTGAAAGAGAGTTCAATATGTCTATGCATCTCTTGGGAAGAATCAGGGCCGAACACCAAAAGTTTGTGATACCCGCTATAACTGTGTTAAGCAATTGGAGGCGACCAGCAAAGGAGAGGGTTTTTGTTGACCACCCGTTGAAGGTATTCTTAACTTTTTGAATTAGGGGAGCACAATCTAGCAGAGTAAGCTTCTTGGTGCACAAAGGCACTCCTAAGTATCTAATTGGAAGCTGGCCATGACTTATCCCAGAGTTGACTTTAATTTGATCTATTTCCAGTTGAGAGAGACCTGAAGTATAGAAGCTCGTTTTGGGGAGGCTTATGGCGAGACCGGATGCATCTTCAAATTCTTTAAGAATCTGGAGAACATTCTGAACTGAGAGCGCCATTCCTTCAACAAATATCAGCAAGTCATCAGCAAAGCAAAGGTGTGTAAGCTTTAACCCTGCGCATTTGTGATGATATTTAATTCTTCCATCCTCAGCCACCTTGTCCAGCATTGCAGATAAACAGTTCATAGCCAGTACAAAGAGGTACGGAGATAAAGGATCCCCTTGCCTCAACCCTCTGCGACCTTTAAAGTATCCATGGACTGAGCCATTAAATCCCACAGAGAAGGAAGGAGTACAGACACATGCCTTGAGCCATCTTAGGTAAAGCTCTGGCACCTCAATCCCCCTTAAGCAGTTAAAAATGAACTCCCATCTAATTGTGTCAAAAGCTTTGGCTATGTCAACTTTGATAGTGATGCGTTTTGGTCCCACCTGCTTATGATAGCCATTTACCAATTCTGCAGCCAGTAGAGTATTCTCAACCAATAAACGTCCTTTGATAAATGCAGTTTGATTTTTTTGGACCAGGTCAGGAAGAATAGGCTTCAAACGGGATACAAGTATCTTGGATATAACTTTATACAGCGTGTTAAGACAGGAAATGGGCCTGAATTCTGAAACAAGAGAGGCACCTGGTAGCTTAGGGATGAGCGCAAGAGTAGTGGCATTAGTGGCTTTGGGAAGAAAAGCTGAGTGGAAGAATTGAAGAATACTCGAAATGGTTTCTTGGCCAATGATCCCCCAAGCGGACTTGTAGAAAGCAGAAGTAAACCCGTCAGGTCCAGGAGCTTTATTAGCGTTTAGTTTAAACATAACTTTAGTAATTTCCCCTGAAGATGGAATTCTGATCATTGACTGCTTTGTTTCAGGCGAGCACCTATAACTGATCAAGTCTTGACACCAAGTAAGTGAGGTAACCAGAGGATGCAAGACTGCTGGACTCAAAATGTGCTGGAAGTGACTAACAGCCATCATTCCCATTTCCTGCGGATCATCAACAACAGTGCCTGCTATAGTAGAGAAAGACCTGATTGCATTGAATGCATTCCTAATACATGTCATCCGATGGAAGTAAGTTGTATTTAGGTCTCCTTCCTTTAACCAGTTGATTCGGGATCTTTGTTTAAAATAAGCTTCATCCACTCTCCGTAACAGGTCCCATTTGGAGTGCAAATCTTGCTCCTACTGGAAAAGAGTTGTAGTTGGATTCGCCAAGGCTTGTACCTGCACAACTTGAAGTAAACGGTTAGTCTCTCTTACTCGGTTTTGTATATCCGAGTAGTTCTCTCTTGATAGTGTTTTTAACTCTCTTTTCAGCATTTTTTGCTTTGCACACAGGGTTGACAAACATGTTTCCAGGTGACATAAATTTCCAGCCAAAATCCAAGCAGTTTCGATCGTTTCTAGGAAGCGAGGGTGGGAGGTGAGGAAATTGAAGAATTTAAAAGGCTTTGTGCCAGCTTGCGGAAGCGCTGTATCAAGGTCTATAAGACAAGGGGAGTGGTCAGAAAGTTCAGGGGCCAAGAAGGAGGCTACGCTGTTCGGGTACGAGGTAAGCCAGACATTGTTAACAAGGGCTCTATCCAGTTTTTTACAAATAGGGTTGGCAGGACTTTTGTTTGACCAGGTAAATAGAGATCCTTGGTAACGCAAAACAACTAATTCCATCTGTAACAGGCAGTCTCGCAGCTCAATCATTCTAGTTGTCAAGTGGTTAACCATAGGACTAGAGTGCTCGCCAGGCTGAGTTATTTGGTTGAGATCCCGACACACCATCCAAGGAACAATATCAAAGTGAAATCTTTGTTGAAGTCCAATAAGTTCACACCACAGGTCAGTGCGTTCTTCACTCGCGTTAGGAGCGTAGACTGCAGTGAAAAAGAACCTCTGGCCGCCTTGAATTGTTATTTCACTAGTTATCATATGTCTTGATTGGTGCAGGACTGAGACAGTAACTGGCGACTTCCAGATGATCACTATGCGCCCACTTTCCTCTTCAGCATGATTGGATGTAAAATGCCAGCCGGGGCAGGTAAGGTTCAGAATACGGTTCAGGTTTGGTTCCTTTATATGGGTTTCTATAATAACACCAAAAGAAGGCTTATGAAAAGCAAGCCAGGATGCAAAAGGCCGATGCTTATCCGGGTCATTAAGTCCTCGGATGTTCCAAAAAAAGGGTTTTATATACATCAGGATGGGATCAGAGGGTTAGGCTAGGTGAGAAGTCTCTCCCTTTGACAGGAGATTCTTCCCAGAAGGTGGAAGAGAAGAGTTTAAAGAAGGTGGAGGAGAAGTGGTTGAACGTTTAGGCACGGGAGATGAAGGTATGACCAATGGTTGAGTCATGGCATGTGAAGGAGGGGACACAGGTTGGGTTACTAGTGGAGGGTTAGTGGTTACAGCAGGGGGGTTAGTAGAAGAGGATAGTACAGCGAAAGGGTTAGCTAAGACAAGCTGAGAGGGATTACGGGATGGAGACGTGCAGTCCATAGGAGTGGGGGAAGGCGAACTTTCAGTTGGTGGTAAGGTTTCTGGGGCAGGTTCGATTACAGGAGATGGTTGAGTAGACCCAATAGGAGCCTCAGTACAGACAGCAACATGCCCAGCTTGAGGACCCTCTTCGGAAGGTACTTGTATACTTTCTTTGGAGCCCTTCGGGACATAAGCTTGCTTAGTCTGCTCTTTACCTTTACTCTCCTTCGAAGTAGTTGACTTATTTTCTAACCATGATGGCTTAGCAGATGGACAAAATTTGATGACATGACCTATTTGCTTGCAGTGAGAGCAGGAGGGTGGAATCCATGGACACTCAACTGAAATTGTGATAACCTCTCCACTATCACGGACTATCTCCACTGAGGAAGGGAGAGGTAAGTTTAGGTTTCTCTCAACCTTTACATGGGCTTCAGAAATACTTACCAGGTTTTTAGTGAAGTCATCCATTTCCTTTGGCTCACCAACTAACCCTGCCACTAAGCTTATTCCCTTATGATGCATTAGGTCAAAGGGCATTCCTTTTAGATGAGCCCAAATCGGCACTGCGTTTAGATCACTACTGACACCACCAGAAGCGTCCCATTGCGCCACCAAAAACATACATTCGCCAATGTACCGCACCTTTTTCTCCAGAACTTTGGTACGTATGTATTCATTAGGTAGACGTACCAACATTGAGTTATTAGCGTGGTTCAAATGTACTTCCAGTTTTTGTCCTTTGCCCCACATGTGGCTGAGTACACTTTGAATGTGTCTGTAAGTCGGGAGTAGACCTTTGAACTGACCAATTATAAAATCCTTATGAATTGCAGCTCCTTCATGAAATCCGAGTCAGGGATGACTATACGAGGAATACCATCAGCCGAATAAGAAGCAAGAGCAAGACGTGTGAGCTTCCTATCCGCGTCTTTCCTTAGCTTTTGAGCTAGTGTAACAGATGGAGTGGAAGCAGTTGTGCTAGTAAGAGGTTTAGGATTGGGTAGATGGGGGGGCTGGGGAGTTTCTGTTTGCTGAGGGATGGTAGTCTGAGGTTGCTTTGAGGGGGAAGGGAGGAGAGGAGGTTGCGAGGAGGGATGGGTAAGAGGGATAGGAACAACAATGGTTGGACAAGTACTTTGGATTGGAGTGATAACAGTATTAACAGCAACAGGAGTAGTAGACGGAGCCAGGGGAACAGTTTGGGAAGAGACAGCGGATAACCTTGTCTGAGTGGGAAGGAGCATACGAGTAATTTTTGGTTGGACAGGGCTCAGGAGACCGTCAGTTTGTGCCTGAGCTGCAGTTTTAGCTGGTGTTATTGTAGCTCGAGTTTCAGATCTAGGATTTAGATTTAGTGATTGGTTGGAAGAGTTGAGGATTGCTTGAGCCTGAGCACACACAACCACTGGAGTAGACTTATGATGAGCAGGAAGAGCAAGAATGACATTCTCCGGCTCGAATTGAGCAGTAGGAGATTGAGGAGACAAGGAGAAAGATGAGATAGGGGAAAGAGGGGGGAATTCAGAGAGGGATATGAGAGGGAAATGGTCGGGAGGGTCAGGGGGGAAGGGAGAGGGACGAAACGAACTGCCTTCAGCCGCGGCTGAAGTGGAATTTTGGCCGAAAATTTGGTCCGCAGGGAACCAGCGGTTCGCCATCAGACGGAGTAGACTCAAGTGAAATAAATTATTCAATTTGTTCGACCACTATTTTGGATATGAATGAGTTAAATAATATTCAATCTAATTTTCTTCAACTCACTTTCTTAATTATAAACAACCATTTGCGCGTGTCTAACTATACTGGTTTGAAAATAACAAAAAATGTAAAAGACACATATCCCACTAGTTTTTTCTCGAGTACTTAACTAGACTAGTACACTTGTTGTTCCTTCCCTCTCATAAAAACTCAGAGAGAGAAAGAGAGAAGAAACCAACCTAGCCCTATGGTCGCCCCTGTAATCCTTTACCTCAATCTCCACGTATTATCTTGTAACCAACCTTCAAGATCTCACTTTTTTTTTTTTTTTTTTTTGTCAAACCAAGATCTCACTTACATTTTGCTTTTTTAACTTATCAAAAAGTTTTCTCCTAAAGATGGACTTGGATAAAATCATTTTTCTACGGATTGCTTAGACCTCCTAAAGATGACGTCTAATATCGAAGATTGGCCGACCTTTTCATCAGAATTGAAGAATTTTGCTCATTTTAGAGATAAATTTGCTAATTTTAGTATGAAAGGGTTGTTATTGAAGAGGTGATTTCAAAATCCATATGGAATTGTAAATTCTAAAAATCACGAGGATAATATCCGTACATATAAATTTGCGAAATATGCAAAAGCACGAAGTTTCTGTTTTTTCCATGTAAGCTCATTGGTACCTATATGGTTCTCTATCGAACAGAGTTATTTCCGATAACTTAATATATAGGATTTGATTGACAAAAAAAAAAAAAAAAATTTCCTCCTTTTTCTGATTTTTCGGACAAAGTTCTCATTTTTTTTTGTTTCTTGTTGTTGATTGGTGGGTGGGTGCAGATGGGTTTTACGCAATCAACAACCCGTTTCTAGAAAGTGGACCAAAAGGGCAAATGGAGATTAAGATGTTAGAGAACCAAGACACGTTCATCAGGTTTGATCTTCCCGGTGTTCCAGTAAATGGTGTGACGGAACGTTTGTTCCCGGTGTTCCAGTAAAACGTTTGTTCTTCTAAGAATGTTGGGTGAGATCGACTCTGTGTCAGTGTGTGGGACTTAAATCGAACAGATTTGCGGCAATTTCTACTTTCACACGAGTTTTAGTGATCTTAACCAAAAACAATAGCATAGTTAAAGAGAATCTTAAAAGACACCACAGGTCCAATAATAGTTGTAATGTAATAATATATGTATGGAGAAACCTGAAAGAAAAAAAAACACCCAACACAACGTCTAATATGCAGCCGACACAGAGTTCCTGGCTTGTTAATGACACAATAACATAGCAATTCCATGTTCACAACTAAAGCTAGAAAGACATATTTGGTCTTCCTATACGAGAAGACCAGTAGAATAAACTCAGCTCCGACCGAATCAGATTCAATTAGCAGTGGACCCTGAGAAGCATGATACTGATTCGGGTACAGCCAGTTTTTTTCAATCAGATCTCACCTGTAAAACAAAATTTGTATCATCGTTAACTGAAGAAGAAACGATGAAACAAAGATAGATTACTGCTAGAACAAAACACTCGGAGAGATGGTTTGTGCACACAGTGAGACCTAGACCCGCTAAACTCCTCAAAAAACAAACGACGTGATCAGCTATTTAAACATACACCAGGGATTGAGGATTAAAGAAGGCTCAGCTTTTAGACTTACGGGTGAAACAGGAGAATTGGATCTTGATCTTGATTTTGATGGCGACCTGCAGCAGGACAAAAAAAACCCATGTAAGTGTCGGATGAGAAAGCAATTCACTAACAATCTCCCAACTGATCTCGGGACTTAAGTTCTGGCCTAAAAAAGAACACAACACAGCATTGTCAAATCAGATAATATATTGGCGTATCATAGTCCAAAACGCTGTGATCAGATCCTACAGCACGCGCTGAGTACCAGACCAGACCAAAAATAGAAGTTCAAGTTCATGCTAATCCGGCTTTGTTCCAACAATCCATCTAGATGACCCATCAAGTCCCTAAGATCCAATCCCCAGCTCGCAGCAGTGAGCCAGATCTAGAAAACAAACAACGCAATACAATTGTAATCACTGTAAATGATCAAGGGACAGGCCTCAGAAATCCAGATTCATATCGTTGCCCTTCCAACAGCAAAGAAATCTTTACAAAAAGAAAACTTCTAGGCAAGTGTTCTCTAAATTATAAAACTGAAGAAGTCAGATAGTGTAGACTGATACGTATTAAATTCACCGTTGCTGGAAAAAGTTGAGAAGTAAAGCTACAGATAAAGAAAACCATCCAGGAGAGGGAAGAGAAAAGACACGAGAGATCATTTCAGAAGACGTGACTTGGTGTTGGTTTGGTCATTTCAGAAAACTGTAATTTGGCTAAAAATCACTCAAGCAGCTCCGTTGAAAACTCGAGACGTAAAAAAATACATTCAAGTTGTAAGGAATGAAAAGGGAACTCTCGAGGTCACAACAATGAAATAACTTCAGCCATCAAGGATTGAGTATCAACTATTATAGTTCTTAGGATATCAAGTGGCAATCAACTAGTCCCACTACCATATAGCTAGACAGGTTAAAAGGGTCAAGCAAATTTAACTACTTTCGGAAACAACAAAAGGTCCTACCTAGAAACAGAGCTATGTGGCGAACGAGAGCGAGTAAGGGACCGTGACCGCGGGGTAACGGATCTAGCAGGTGACACACTGCATTGCATTTAGAAGTCAGTTAATTTTCATAAATGAGTTTGAGCAGTCAATCTCAATTATGCCTTAGTTTTATTGAAAATAAAAATAAAAAAATAAACAGACCTCCTGCTCCTGCTACTATAGCTATAGCTTCGACCACGGCTCCGACTCCTGCTTCTAGAATAATCCGGGCTGCGACTCACACTCCTCGACTCATATTCTCTCACCTGAACAGTAAATTTTGAGGTAACTGCATATTCATCTAATGATATAACAAAGTCAAAATAAGAAATATAACATACCCGTATGTAAGCTTTAGAAAAAGCATTTCGAAATTCAGAGTCATCGAGCTTCCTTAACTGTTAAAAAAATATTGAAAGGAACGTCAAAGATCCAACATTGGCCTCTGGAAAGACAAATTCAGCTTGGCAGCTGTTAAACGAATAAGGCTGGGAACATTTGCGGTGTAAAGATATACAACTTACCGCGTACTTCATATCATCATAGTTGCTATAATCAACAACCCCAGACATGCCTACAAAAAATAATATTAAACGTGAGTCCTCCGGTTCAGATGCCTAAAAACCAACATAAACACCTATAACAAGCTTATTTAAACTAACTAACCTCCACGGTCACGAAAAACTTCAGAAAAGCAGACATCTCCAGCTTTGCGCATGTGATCCTAATGGCCCCAAAAAAACCAAATAAAGATAAATCAAACATGAAATAGAGGAACAGCATCCAGAAACAGGATTATGTACCATCCATTACCTTCAGGTCCTGCCACGAAGCAGATGGCGGTAATCCAGTCACAAGCACTGTATGTTTTACGAAATAAAATTAAGTGAGTCATCAAATACAAACTTCTTATTAACAAAACAAACGGCAAACAACACAAAGGAGAAAACTTAACAAACCACGAAAGTCGGAGCGTCTTGAAGGTGCACGGCTGCCACTGTAGCTGCTGCTGTACCTATCAACTGATGATGAACCTCTACGACCACCATGTGCAATCTCAACCTAAAAAGACACCATCTTTTAGAAAAGAAATAAGAGAAACTAAGTCAAGTCAAAACATCAAAAGCGTTCAGTAGGCTAACTCTAAGTCGACAGCCAGCAAAGTCATATCCATCACGGCCATAGATAGCATCGTCTGCATCACGAGGATCTTCGAACTGCATCAAATAATAACAGACTCTCTTAAGTCATTACAGACAGACAGTTAACAACAATAATATAAAACAAATCAAGAATCACAATTAAATACCTCGACAAAGGCATAACCAGGGGGTCTCGGTGGAATCTTCAAGTCAATGTCCACAATTGGTCCGTACTGCAACGAAGAAGATATATATAATATAAGCGCGGATCAAAATCAGAAAAATTAGCGAATTAACAAAAAAAGAGGAGGAAATTGCAAACCTTGTAAAAGAGATCTTCAAGCTCACGCATGCGAATATCTCCAGGGAGATTCCCAACGTAGATCGTACGATTCCATCGGCTACTCATCTGAAATCTCAGAGGCAGAACGTATTTGAAAAATCGGTAATGAGGAGTTGAATTGAAATTGAATTAGATCCCTTCGAAAAGATTTGAAACTCACCTTTTCGCCGCAGGACAGAAGAAGAAGGAGAGGTTCGAGAAGTGCTGAAGATTGTTCTGGAAACAAGACAAGACAAACTAATAATTTCTTTTAGTTATAAAGTCGAGATCTAAATCCTCTGCGGCGGCAGTGTAAAACGATATCCTGTATCACGAAGAAAGAGCCCAAATGACAGATATGATTAGCCCAATGGGCCCTTCAAATATGTAATTATGATGGATCGACTTTTTAGTACATCAATTTATATTAAAAGGGTGACTCAATCAATACATATATTTTGTCGTAATTCCTAACCAATTTCGGTTTGGTCGGATCGAAATTGGTAGTACCCTTCGGATCTCTTTCACTCGTTTTCCTAGGTTTTCCTAAAACACTGTCGTTTTGATATTTCGAGAGAAAAATCTCTCGGCTCTTGTGGCACTAACTAAAGTAGGATTGATTCCTCTCAAATCTCAATCGCCGATTACAGTAGTTTACTACTCCTCCTCCGCCGAGGGCCCATTTCTCCGTCAGCAATCTTTTCTCAGTCCGTGAGTTCCTCCTGGCTCTGTTCCGTTTGATGTTTCTGTTTTGTTTTTTTTTTTCCTATTGAATTTATCCAATTTTGTTGTTGATTTTATGTTACGAAAAATCTCAGAATCTCTCTCAAATCAAACGTCCTCCAATGTTCACTTTGCAGGGAAGCAATCATAGTTAGAAATTGGAGATTATCTTCAGTTGTTAGTTACATTGACTCTTTCCCCTAAACTTACCTTTCCTCCAACATGTTCAAGAAGTAAGCATCTTTCCTCCAACATGTTAAATTTTTATATTTTTATCAATTCATAATTTTATCATCAACATCTTATATGGATTGTAAAATCTAAGAATTAGTGTTCTCAACATCTCGTCATTGTTTATACTAGTTTATATAGATATAGATTGTGTGGTGTGATGAGACTGAAATTTCGATTAAGGGGTCTGGTTTGGATGATCTTTTAGGTCAGGACAGTAGCTACTAGCTTGTGAGTAATGTAATGACCTATACTGCACTTTATAGTTTACTACAGTTGGCTTGTAGTTACTTTTCGACCACATTGTTGGTACGTAGGCTTTCGGATTCCATTGTTTATAATTGTCTATGGGCAGGTTGGTTGTTATATATTCTTCAAATTGGAAGGTTGTGAGTTCTCAAAAGCAAACATCTTCAAGTTTGTTAGTGTTAGGTTGTGGTTTTTGTTGCTAGCTTTTTTTGGTTTGGACATTAGATGATCAGTTCTGATAGTGTCGCTCTTTGATTTACCAAATCTTTACAAAGAATTCTGGGTCATAGTGGAAATTTTGGGTCTTGATTGGAACTCTAAACTATCACAGAGTGCTATCAAGTTTAAGTGGTCTCTTCTTTTTGATAAGAGTCTTCTACTTTGGACGGGCCTTTAGATATATTTGCTACTCCTTTATGTCTATGAAGGTGGTATTTATGTTCAATATTTTTAACCTAGGTTTTGTTTGGAGGAGATTTCATCACAAAACCAAGTGAAGGCATCTGTTCAACGCAGGATCCGCCAGAGTATTCAAGATGAGGTATGCCTGCTGTTTCATTTGCCTTTTTTCCCCCTTCTTAAACTTTTATGATTTCGTGTAGTTTGGTAGATTTTTAAGAATGTTTATGTAAATGTTGCAGTACCCGGGACTTGAAACAGTGATGGAGGATCTACTCCCCAAAAAGATTCCTCTTATCGTAGTGAAGTGGTTTGTAAAACAACAACCTCATATATCAGTAGTATCTTTTCTGAATTTTCTTTTACCACTTTCTATTCTAACACTTACTGTTGACCTCGTGCAGCCCAAACCATCTGACCCTTGTTGTTGTCAACAATGTCCCCCTCTTCTTCTGTATCCGTGACGGGCCATACATGCCAACACTGCGACTTCTTCATCAATGTAATATCACTCTTCCTTCACACCGTTCATGCTATATGGTCTTGTTGTCACAGCATAACATAATTGGGTGTTTATTCTAACAAATTAAAATAACCACCTGTTAGTTTCACTATGATCTGCATTAGAACTTAGTAACTTACCTGGTTCAAAAACTGCATATAGTTGAATAATATGTCTGAACACTTTTGGAATTTCCAGGGTTTTGGTTTCTGTAAGTTGTTGTTCCTTTCGCTTATCTCATGCCACTGTACTATATAAAAGGTCCATGGTTTAATATATTTCTCCATACCGTTCCCGGGATAGCATTACGTTTTTAAAAACATTACGTTCCTGTAATTTCACATACTGTGAATCCAATAGAAAACTTGGGATTTTATCAGTTAGCCGAGAATGTCAATTTGGCAGTTAATTAATTGGAGTTTTGCAGACCCTAATATAATGAGGAGGTTTCAAGTTGATAGAGGTGCCATAAAGTTTGTTCTCTCTGGTGCAAACATAATGTGTCCTGGTCTTACTTCCCCGGGAGGTGTTCTGGATGAAGAAGTTGACGCTGAAAGGCCAGTGGTATGAACAAAACACTCTTTCCTTGGGTGCGTTTTTGTTTGTTTTTGCTGATCTTAACCATGAATATGTGTTTGCTTAGGCCATATATGCAGAAGGAAAGCAACATGCCTTAGCAATAGGCTTCACCAAAATGTCAGCCAAGGACATGTAAGTCAATTTTTTCCTTGTGTAGGAATAAATTAGAAAATGCAAACATGTGCTTCTATATACTTTCAAAATTAAGCCAACTTACGGACTCTTGGCTGCAGTTAAATAAAGTGACTTGATTGATTTGTCTTTCTTTCGTTCGGTACACATCTTTGCACCAGAATAAATTTGTTTGCTTGAATTTAATTTCACTTCGCTAAACTTTTCCTTCTCTGTGCCATTATCACAATCTAGATTTGGTCTCTAAGTTAGTTTAATGGTAGTGATTTACTGACTAGGTCTATGTGTAGTTAACACTCCTTATTCGGTTTTCTTGTGTTCGTCCACAGAAAGGGAATAAACAAAGGAATCGGAGTGGATACCATGCATTACCTCAACGACGGTCTCTGGAAGGTACACTAAGCCCCTTATTATTATTGTTGCCAAGCAGTCTCATTGTCGATATTTACTCCATTTTGGAAGAAGATACAAATCAAAAGTTTCTAAAATTGGTGTCGCCTATGTTTATTTGAAATGTCTGCAGCTGGAGCGGCTAGATTGAGGACGAAATTAAAGGTCCATGTTGTCGGAGAGAGATATTATGATCTCCGTTTATGTTCTCTAAACTTATGAAGCTTTTGTCCGGATCAACCTTAGCTTTGTTTTGATTCGCTTACAAATATATAATGTTTATTTTATGAGGGAGCATCAACCTTAGCTAAGGTTTCTACAGTTTCTAATTCCGTATAATCAATGGCTTTTTACGCCGTAAGCAAGTCACGGTGGCGCACATCCTACGAATATGTGCTCAGTTAATTCGGTTAAGTCACTTTTGTTTTCATTGATTTTCAGTTATAATAATTTTGTTTCCTCTATGGTCGAGTTTGAGCTTTGAATTTTACAAATATGAAAAAAAAGAAAAGAAAAAATGATTATTAAAAATGCTGATCAAATGTTGTAAACAAATTGCTATAAAACCATAAGGACTGAGAAATAATGTTGTCTACATATCTATACTAGTATTTTTGCAGCAGTTTTTGCTCAAAAATATTTTTTGGAAAGTTTTTACATTTAATACTATTTAATGTTTATATTTAAATCAAAATAAGGTTTGTTAATTCTCTCTACTATCCTTTTAACCAAACAGAATTAAAATATTTTAAATATTTATATATATAATATTATATAATTAATATAGATATTTAGAAGATTTATTCCATATTAAAAAAAAATATTCTCCTATCATCTTTTTTTTTTAATTTTAAAATTTAAATATAGTGAATCGTCATACAATGCATAAAGTTAATAAAAATGTATATTTTTCCTGCATATATTGTGATTTGAATTTTTTAAAATGAACATATATTACTCAATTAATATAAAAAGTGTATGTTTAACATACATATATAGTAAATTTACCGTATATAGTAAATTATAGAATTTTAAGAAGTTTATAATTTATAAGTGATATATCTAAACTTAATAAAAAGTTTAAAATTATGAATATTTAAACATTAAATTTTCAAAATAACACAAACAAGTTATATTACATGACGGGTTCTAAGATATTACATGATTGAATTGATAATACTAAAAAATAAAATATCATTAATATGATACTTCAATACGTGTTAAATCCTTATTTTACTATTTTAACAACATTAATATAAAATATCTCGAATCAAACTGATTTAATTAAGACTGTATTAAACAAAAATTATTGTGTGGTATACCACGAATTATATACTAAATCACTAAAATTAACAAAAAATTACATTAGTCAAATTAATATTAAAATAGTACATTAACCAAAAAAATCAAAAAAAACTTGAGCCGCGGTATACCGCGGGCCATAATCTAGTTTACTTATAAGGTGTAAATGATATAATAGTACAACATACACGTGCTTGCACGATGTCACAACGATAGAGAATAGAGGCCACCTACATGAAATTAGGTGACACCAGAAACTCGATATGTGCTAAGAATGTCCTCATCCTCATGTTATGCGAATGGTAATGACCACATTCTGACATGTCTTTTTCCCTATTTTCCTCATTTTAGTATTAATTTCATGGAAAACTATATTTATTTCTTGCAAGTGACATTAAATCAATCAGAATTATTCGCATTCGTATTTGTACAACCTATACTAATTCAGTACGTATTATGGATATAGATAAGTAATCGATAGAGATGTTTGAACAAGTAGCAAAAAAAAAAAAAAAGAACAACAAGTGGCAACTAAATGATATAAAGTATAATTCACAATCACAATAATCCGCCATACGAACCAAATACTTGACAATTCGTGGTCTTCATTTTTTTTCTTGTCAGATGACAATTGACAAATGTTGGTCAATACATTACTCTACATGCATAATAATGTAAAATTCAAACCACCAAAATAGTTTGTCTCTCATCTCACAATTTGGACCCGAACCAAACACATAATCAGGTAAACCCAAAATTTGGTACACATCTTTCCATTACTACTCACTCACTTTTGGGGTTTAGGCCTTACTTCAATCCCATCAATCGCAATCCCGCCTTTTAACTGATAACCTTTAACTTCGGTTAGACTCATAACAACCTCCATGTCTTCACCACCTTCCTGTCCCGTCCCGAACTCTCCGAGCTCTATCTCCATCCACCCATCTTCTCTCACCTCTGGCTCCATCCTATGATCCCCGACAACCTTGTCCATCGCCATCCTCTGTTCTTGCTGTCCGTAAAACAGCCGCTCCATTTGTTGTTTCTTGCTATCCAAGCGACTTAGATAAGTTGACTTTGTTTTCTTTTCACCATTCCCCACTTTTATCCAAGTCTCTGCCGGAACTAGATCTAGTCCATACGCACGTGACGTCACTTTCATAATCAGATAAGCTCCGTAGTTTGTGTTGGGCGATAAAGCTCCGGTTTGGATTTTTCCGATGATTTCTAACCAGTCCGTCATTATAATTGTTGGGCATAATTTTAATCATAAAAATTATAATAGATAAATTCTATTATAATTGTAATATATTCTATAAATAATGGAGAATTATGTATTCTCTAGAAGACTATATTGATATGGGCCGTAACGGCAAGAAGTGAGTCAATACGGGCCGTAACTGGACCTTGACACCGACTGCGTTCCTTTGACGAAATGACATCATCAAGAGAATATTCGAAGTTGATCTCATCAAGAGAATATTCGAAGTTGATCTCATCAAGAGAATATTGGAAAATAACTTTATCTTGTGAAGGGAATATTGGAAAACGACCTTATCTCATAAAGAGGCGGTTACACGAATCCAAGTCCTATAAAGATTAGGGTTGACAAGGTTTCTCTGTAAAAAGGGGAGTTACGTCTTCATGAGACGACACAAAATCGAGAGCAAAAGCAAGATACTTCACGAAACCACAAGACTCATGACTCAGTTTATAGTTTGACTCACTGCGCTTGATTTCTTGTACTTCGCGATCGATATTTGATTAATAAAAGCAACTATTCAACATCTGTTTCTTGTTTCCGTAGTCTTTGAACGAATCGATTAATTTTTGCTCAAACAATAAGTTCCACCCCTTCCGAGAATCTATGATTCAAAATATTAAAAAAATGATTACGTTTTGTTTTTACACCAATGATATGCACTTTTATTTATTTAATTAATAAATAAATGACCTTGAATCTGATCGAGGGTTCCAAGACCAGTAATGCCGTTGGTCGCTCCAAGATATGGAAAGATGTCTTGCCGATAAAATATACGATATTTTCCCGGAAAGTTTCTCGATCTTGAACATCTGATATTGAAAAATATATCCATATCATAATTTCTTGATTTTTTTTTGTTTTTTCTTTAGAAAATCAAGAAAGTAGTAGTAATACTAATAATATACTAACCTTTCTGCCATTATCGATGAGAATTGATTCACAGAGATATCGATAGAGCTCCTTTTTAGAGGAGAACTTCCGGTGATGATCAGTCGATCTAGAGATAACGTGGCTGTAATCGGAAGGTAGAAACTTCTCCCAGACGAGATCAGAATCACCGGCGACATGGAAGACTGAGGAGACGGCCGACGAAGTGAATGTGTCGGCCGGAGTTGTGAAGGAGAGGATGTTCGCTACGCATGCTTCTGGTAACATCATCCTTCTTCCAAAATTGAGGAGAGAGAGAGAGAGAGACTACTACTATGGCTCTGTTTTGTTTTTGTTTGTTTTCGAGACGGAAAACGTGACCGAGATGAGTCTCTCTTATAAGCGTCCTAGTAGTTACCATTTTGGACCAAATGGCCCATTCCCGAATAGTAGTAACATACTAACATCATTGCCTTCTTCGCGGACAAAACGTTTGCTGGTTGTTTGGTCGAGAAAACAACGTTTGTGTCTCCCCCAAAATTTAAAGAGAGAAAAGTTAGTACTCTTATTACATAAGCCTGTGTTCTGTATTTGATTTGAGGCTTTTTGGTTTTGACTTTTGATGAGATATTTGTTTGGGTAACATGATGGTGTTAACTGTTAAGTAGTCCCTTCTCCGGCAATGAGGCGCAGAACCGGAGATAAATGAACTTCTTTATTGACAAAAAAGCTCACCGACGTATTATTTTGTAGGGTATATTATAATAATGGAATATTAGGAAACAATGAAAACGTGTGTATCACTTCATAAGATTTTCTAAACTTCTAAAACGTGTGTATTACACTTGGTCAAAACCACAAACACATAGATGAGAATCAAGACCGCATCTTAAAGCATTGACCAAACCAAACCATAGCAATTACAAAAACCAAGCGTTTTGAGGGGTCACATTGGCTCAATCGTATCACCAAAGGAGAGAGGTATAGACCGAAACAAATTAACTTCAATGAATGGGTGCAATAGGATTGACAATAACCAAATATGAATTACTTACAACTTAGAAACTCTTGTTAGTATATCAGCAATTCCCAAGCAAAAACACATCTACGAAGGTAAATGGTCAGCATAAGCCGACTAAGCAAACCAGGGAAATCTTAAACAATGGAAAAGAATTGGATCTATCGTCTCTCTTCCTCTCTCTCTCTCTCTCTACAAACATTTGCATACACTTCTACTATTACCGCTACTTCTCCAATCAATGCCTGGGAAAAGAACACAATACCAGACTACCTCACAGAGCACACCAGAAGAAGAAGGTAGATAAGAAAACGAGATACATACGAATTTCTTACCACATATTATGATTTCTTTCTACTGCAATGTGGCTTTTATGTTTTCACTGACCCTTTGCTTGGTCTTTTTCCTTCCATAGCGTCTTTCTTTTTCTTGCATATTGTGCATAGGAAGGGACCTTCCCATCGATTAGATGCTGAGGAGATGATGGAACCCCCGTTGCTTGATAAACCTTCACCCGGAGATTCATCTGTTTGACATACAGCACATTTTAAGAGCCCGTTCTCCGTATTTGATGGAAGATCCTTTCCCAATCTGCATTTTGAAACACCAACCAATAAAAACTAATAATCAGTATTTGAAGATCTCAGTTACTTAACGCGTTAGATAAGCCCTTAAAAACTTAAACACGTATAATGAGACAAGTACTTGCAATATCAGTTTCTTGGCCAGAAGATTACCTATCTGCAAGCACAGCAGAACCTTCTTCAAACAATTCTTCCACAACTCCTACAGCAGAGAGCTTGTTCCCGTTTTTGTGGTTGGTAGCTGTATGGTTTTTCCTAGACAGAAATGAGGTGAATGCGTTCTGCTTCTTTACGGGCGTTGGAGACAAGGCTAGATGATCAGATGGAACTATGTCAACAACTACACAGGTAGTATCATCCTTCAACCCTTTTGTTCGCAATGCTTCCTGATAAAACATATGATTTAGAGAATAAGAGGAATCTCGACTGGAGAAAGTACACAACTAAATCAACAGGGTTGATCACCAACCTTAACAACAAGTTTAGCAGCAAGCTCGGCAGACAAACCACGACAAGCTTTTGCAGCCGTATCAGAAGACAGTATATCCCATATACCATCTGAAGCTATAATGAGTCTCCCTCCGGCATCCGAAAGCTGAAAATACATTTGTGTTCAATATCTAATATAGGAATTGATGAAAAACGCACCAAAGAGAAGGGGGAAGGGAGCTTACTTTCACTTGCTTAACATGTGGTATAGGGACAATAAATTCTCCCACATCCGTATCACCAATGGACCTCGAAAGACACAAACCACCAGGCCAGCATCGAAGTGGACCAACCTATTGCATCGTCAGAATGAAAGCACATTACGAACCCTACCACAGCCAAACACACAATGACGGAGTAACTTAACTTTCCTTGAAATGATCATACCTCATTGCCACCAAATACATTGAGCCTTCCGACCTCACCTCCACTGGCAGTTATGCGTTCTCTCTCTTCAACATTCTCTTCTAGCCTATGATCAACAGTCAGCAGAGAAACCACACCACCTTGGGTGTCTAATATGCAGCGGGAGTCACCAACAGAAGCGACAGTAATAGTCCAACCATCAATTAGAACAAAAGTCACGGTTGTTCCAGAAGTTTCCCCTGTAAACACAACAGATCTTAACAGTTAGAACATACTTGAAAAAAACGAATATTAAAGCTAGCAAAAGGACTTTAAAACAATGAGCATAAGCGTAGACCTTTCTGCTGAAACTCAATGTCAGTTTTCACAAAGCCAGCAACTAAAGCTCTAGGAAGAGCTTGAAGCCACTCGTCCCTGCTTGCGCCTTGAGGAATTGCACTCACCACATTGTCCAGAAGGTGTTCTTTAGTATATATGGCAGCTGAATTACCATTGTGTCCATCAAATATCTGTAGACAAAACAAATCAAAAAAGGATTAAAATTAAATGACAGCTTTTTTGAGTTCAAGAACGCTATATATGTCACTCTATACAGAAGAATGTGTGTTACCCCGAAAACTGAAAAAGACGATGAAGGATCACCAGGTACCCTTTGACAATCAGTTTTAATCAAAAAGTAGTCTTCTCCTTTCTTAGCAAGAGCAGCTTGACCATACTTGATAAGAGGTTTCTCTACTTTCTCGCTCCTAAGCTCATTACCAATGAGGGTTGCAAGAGGAACAAGCGGATGATTCGTCCTCGGTGCTTTTGACACGCTCATCTTTATCCAGACTTCAGCATTGGCTGGAACAAAACCTTGTTGACAAAAATTAATCATTTAGTATATATGAATTGGTTTCTACTGAGTTACTCATACATAAACCAAAGTTTCGTGAATGCAACCAAACAAATACAAAAAAATCTTGAGAGAATGCAGAGGTAAACCCTAATCTACAGAATTCTATAATCTTTTGAGATGCCGAAAAAATTAAAAATGTGGTAAAAGTAGAATCAAGCAAATAAGCAACAGAGAAACTCAGTATAAGAACACTATCGAAGCTTTTCTACAAAAGTTTAGGAACCATGAAACTCACCAGAACGAAATCGCGAGTAGCATACACGACAGATCTAGTATAAAGAATGGCTTCGTTAGATAATGCTAAGGTCTTCGTCGCTTCTCCGGAGGGTTCGTCGTCGGGAATTCGAACGGAAGTATGAAACCGCGTGAAGAGTTTACAGAAGAAGAAGAAGTTGCAGAGTGGAGGAGTTTTGTGGATTTTCTCAGATTGGGGGAAGAAACAAAAGCGACGCGGGGGAGAGAGGTTAGGGACAGCTAATTTTATTAGGAAAATGATATCTTTTGAAATGACGTAGTTACCCCTCAAAAGTTCTGCTTTAGGTAAATTTAATTAATCCACATGTATGTATATTTTTAGCTAATTTTATAGAAAGCTATTGTGAGAATAGGAATTACATATATTACAATTTATTAAAGATATTAGGTAGTTTTAGTTTATAGTTCTTTTTTCAATATAAGTTAAATATTTTAAAAATACATGTTTCATTATAAAAAAAACTGTCTATTTTTTTAATAAACAGGTTGACTTTTTTGATCATGTTGAGAAATTATTGACACTTTTTCAACAATTGTTTGACTTTTTACTTGCAGCAGTTCAAACATCACACGATTCCCGATCCCTTCTAGTCAAACTGCCATCGATAATGAATATTCTGGTAGCTTACAACTATCATTTAGTAAAAATTGCAACGTTTACAAATCATCCTCTTAAACCTTAGAGAGTATAACTATATACAAGATTAGAAAGAAATGAAAAAAATGTAATTCTCTCTTGATGAAAGTGGCTACGAATAGAGATAAATATACATTGGCGTCGAGAAGAAGTATACAAATTATACAATATATATCGACATTACATTACAAAAAAGAAAGCCAATAGGTTCGTAACTTCGTATACGCCATCCACATCAAACAAAACATTATATTCAACCTATGGCTCATACGTACTCTACTCTTTGTATACGGCCTGTATATGTATGACCACATATGAATGGGTCCGCCAAAAACAAAAAAAAAAAAAAAAAAAAAATTGGATTGTTTTGTATTGTAATATACTCACAAAATGTATTCATTAGTTACTTGGGATTTTGTCTCTTCTTCACAACTAGTGTAGTGTTATGCCTTGAGGAAGTTTGTCCTGGTGTGTTAGAGCCAAGCGACAATCTCCTTGTAGGCGTCGGAATTAGCGAAGGTATCATACTCCTGATCAACAATATTAATTAATTCCCATTACCAAAACATTACATAAAAATAAAATAAACAATCTAATCGTTTAAAATTTTAAATAAAACTCACCTGGTCTCAGCGGCAACTCTACTGATTTTTGACTGAGTCTTCTTTAGCTTAGTAGTAGAAGAACCATTAGAGGCTGCTCTTGGCATATTCACTTGAACATTCAACTGCCACATCAAGTTTGTCTCCGAGCAGTCACTTGTTGCGGTTTCATCTGACTCGTTTGCTTCTTCTTCGAATGGAACCTTCTTTACCTCAAATCCTTTATCTACTACATTATTGTCTACGCCTAGCCTTGGTTCACGTTTCAAGCTAGACGATCGCTTCTGATCACCCAGTGTATGTGATCTGTTTTCAGGTTTGCCGTTACGCGTGATTTCGTCTTCATGTTTATCAATCCATTCACTGCCTGATATAAACTCCATTTCCTCCTCTTTCTCATCTCTCGACGGGCTTTTCCATGATGGTGAACCCGCTAGTCCTTGCAAGTCAAGGCTGGATGCAGAGTCACTTTGACCCTGCAAGTAAATTTCACTGTACATTATGAAGTAACCCACTGCAAGATGTATCCACGAGTTTAGTTTGTGTGGTTGGTTCATGAGTTCTCTTTACCTCAATGCTGTTGACATCATCAATCTGTGACGACGGTTTATGTTTGGTTTGTAACTGTCTTGTGTTTGCTGATTTAGAGAATGAAGACGAAACGCCGAGTGACTTTCTTCTGAGGACTTTATCAGGGGTAAGGGGCCTTGGTAGCTGTGTTTGATCTGCTGCCTCGTTCTCCTTTCTCGCTAATGCAAGTTTCAAACTAACAATCTATAAAACCAAATAACAAAGGTAACTGATTTGGATAATGAGAATGAAGAGTTTAATAATGTGGAAAAAAGTATTGAAGATTATAGGTAGTGACCTGTTCTTTGAGTTCTTTAACTTCAGAAGTGTCCTTGTTGACACGAGCAGCACCGAGTTCAACAGTGGCCACCCTCTCTGCAAATTTCAGGGTGCTGAGTGTTTCTCCCAGAGCTTCTTGTTCAGGGCTAATGTGAACAAACATAAGTGTTTTCGCTTGTCCTCCTAAAGCGTCCTGGAGAAGTTGGGTGAGTTTGCTATTTCGATAAGGGATGTGGTTGTTTTTCTGGGAGAGAGATGCAATCACGTCTCCAAGAGCAGAGAGAGATTTGTTTATGTGTTGTGCCTCTTTCAACCTATCACCGGTGACCTCAGACTTGTCAACCCTTTCGCTTCCAGCAAGATCGACCAAATGCATTGAACCCCTTAGAGTTGCACCTGATGTCAGATCTTTTCCTTGGACATGTACTGTGAGACAACTGCATATATATAAAGTACAGAACATGTAATACATTAGTTACAAGTTTCAATAAAAGGAAGAGATAATAAGATTCATTTGTTATACAAACAGCAAAAGGGAACCTGTGAGAGCGACTACTGCGGTCATTCATGGCGGTGGCGCTGACTGCACGGTTCTTTTGACCAATATTCATCAAATGAATGACGTCTGAAGTTGTGGAGACTGGAACCAATGTCGCCTCTGGCACGTTGATTCCATCTTGTGAACTATTTCGGATCTCTAATGTGTTCACAAGTCAAGAAAAACAAACACAATGATAGAAATCACTAAAGAAACAGAACAAGCTAGAGAAAATCTGCAGGGTGTTAGAATGAAGTCTTTAAAAAAGGATATCTGCTGGTTTGGCCGTTAGTGGCAAGGAGATCTCGGACTTGCTCGTTGTAAATTTCAAGCATTTGAACTGAAATGCTATATGAAAAGGTTTCTTTTCTCACACTTGACAAATGAAAGAGATCACTCAATGCTCTGTAATTTACTCCTAAGCTTTCCTCCGTCAGTTCGTTAGGTCCCATCTGATTACCATACACCAAAAAAAAACACTTCTAATAAGGATAACATTGTTTTCGTATGAGAATATGAAAAAGCATTAGTTACTGTACAATAATTAAGTTGGATTCTTCAAGAAAAGTACCATGGTGAAAGTTTTTCCGGATCCTGTTTGGCCGTATGCAAATATGCATACATTATAACCATCAAGAACAGACCGGATCAGAGGTTGAGTGTCTCCAAACACCTCCTCTACATATTCAAATTTGTAATTTTTTATTTGAGAGCCGAAAATTGAAAGAACATAGAAAATTCAAGAAAGAAAAGGTGAGATAATTTACCTTGAGATGCTGAAGGGCCAAACACTTTGTTGAAGGTGAATGATTTGCGACCTAACTTTGAAGGGTTTGCAATTGATATAGTTGAATCCTCGATGTGATCCACAGTAGTCATGACACTTTTTTGCCCAGGTAAGAATGGTCTCACTCGACAATAGACCCTTATGCTCCCTGTTAAGCATTAATTTGTTAAAGCTTGAATTTTGCAAATCCTAGTTATTGAATCTACTAGTAAAGAAACAATAATTTCCCAAGTCATCAAAACCATCTCATCTTAATACCAAAACTACGCAATTCAATTCATGTAGTGATAGCAATATGTATTCCACATTTTACCTTTGAGGTCTTGGACTTGATTGTAAAGTTTCCGGTTTTCTTCAAGAACTCTTTGGTATGATGTAGCTGCATACGCAAGTCCATGCAAATGCTCGCCTGACCCAAAAAAAAAAAAGAACAATCTTACTACTAGTTTCTTTGGTAACGATTGTGAAAGAAAAGCTATGAGATAGTGACCAAAATCACAGTTGATTCTCACCTAAGCTAGTAAACTCTTGGTGATATTTCATCTGCAAGAGACTGAGACTTGTTTTGACAGCATTTAGATCTTGCTTCAGTTCCTGCCAACACAAAAATATACTTTGCCTTACTATAATCTACCAAATACAAAGTCTTAAAGAGAGACACGATGCAACATATATCTGTTATGTTCAACTGAACTTTATACCTCAGTGTGATTTTGCTGTCTGTCAATTATTATCTGTTGATTCTTGGTCTTCTCTTTTAATATTACGTAGAGCTCATAATCTTGGATTTTAGATTCCTCAACACTATCATCTTGTGGAGTTTCCATGTTGTTTGCAATCTCTGTCACATGTTCTTCTCCGTTCTGAAAAATATGGAAAGTATAAACCAGTTCCGTGTTATAATACACGGATAGATTAACAGATCCATAAAGAGTAATATGCCTATATTGGATAACATCTCCATATTCAAGGTTGATGCAATTACCGAAGCATCATCAATTAGCATCTCCTCATTGCCTGAGATAGTTCTCCCAAGATCGCGAGAGTGAAGCTCATCTTTGTTCCCAGCGCTCATTTGGAACTAAGCAATTGCATAATTCAAGATGAATGGTGTAAAGAAGGTATAAGAGAAAGTACATCCTTGTTATCCAAGAAACATGACATCACGCACATATGGCCACAGAAAGGCCAATTACTAAAGTTGCTTACCAATTCTTTCTGTGTGGCTAATCTACGTTCATATTCTACCATGACAGTTTTCAGCATATCTTCCACCATCTAGATATAAACAAAAGAATGTTTGATCATTTAATAAGGTTCGAGTTGATTAGTTTAAAGAATAGCAGGAAGGTAGTTAATGCTTACACCGGGAATTTCTTCTTGCTTGACTTCCAAGAACACCGCACGAACAATGGCATCTATTGAATCGGCACTTCCCTGAAACAAAACTAGAAATGTAAGTTGAGATTTTTAAAAACTTTAAACAATATTAGGGATATACTATAATAGGAGGCGTTGGTGTATAGCTCACTAACTTCATGTTTGGTATTAGAATCAGACTGATCAAACGAAGGTTGTTCATTGGATGGAGTGTTAGAAGGGCTACTGGTGACTGCATCCACAAGTGCTTCTGATTCTTTGCGTTTGTATTGTTTTGCGATGCCAAACGTGGTTGGTTTTGTGTTCACAATGTATCTCCATGTACCGCTTCCGCCGCTCTGTTTCCACTCACGATATGACTTGAGAGCCAAAACACATTCCACAATTCTTGCAGATTTACCTCCCTAAAAACACATCAATCACAACACAGAATGTGTGTCAATGTTAATTAGTAATTCCCACATTATAAAAATGAAGATGTCAAGCTTTGTTAATACATTACTTAACCCAAATTATGGAGAGTGATTACTGATTATGAAAGAATAATTTATTTAGCTAAAGTTAATTAATACATTACTTTTGCAACACTGATGGAGTGATGGTCACAAACGACCCTACCACGACTGTGTCATCAATGTGTCTGCAACGACCCTACTTCTGTTTCTAAGTATGAGAGCGACCATTTTAGCTTAGTCTAGGTAACCCCTCCGGCAAGGTAGGTCAACCTGCTATGATGAAAATTGATTCGAACCTAACCTATGCTAGCATTAACACTATTAGGCATCGATCATCTCTTAAATAAGTTACAATAATTCTCGGTAATATATGTCTTATTAAGCCTAGGTCGTCAGATATCATTGTATTCTTCATAAACGGTAGATAAGTTTCTAATATGTATACAGTAGTAGAATTGTGATTTGTTCTATTACCTTCTCAAAATCGGAGACTTCAAACATTGGAATACCCATTTCCTCCACAACCACAAGAAAGTTTCGTAGATTCTCAAAGTACTGAAACGCAGATAGAGCTGCTGTACCATCTTGACTAACAAGAGGATCATTTGGAGCTTCAACGACCTGCAAGTTTTGCAGTCACAAAATCAAGACTAAGATAACCACGAGAAACTTATGGTCCCAATTACAGAAACATCGGCCCTAAAATATTAATTCCTGTAACTCTATAAAAATATATTATTACACAAAATGGTACTAATCATGCTTGCACAACTTTTATCCAAGCAGGCGTAAGACGTTACAAAAAGTCTTTTAAAAGTTTAGTTTAATAAAAGCCTATATATATTTTAAGCCAATAAAAAAATTCTGTAATAAAAAAAAGTAAAGAAAAACAAATATGCAACTAAGAGTAAATTAGGTGTGAGACATTACTTTTGGTACAGCACCAGGTTTAACTCTGTTGAGGACATTGCAGAGCAAAATCCCACTCCTTAATGCAATTCTGAAATCATCCTCTGAAGGATCTGCTGGCAAATCTCTTCCTCCAACTACACCAAGTGTGTTTCTTATCCACCTTGCTGCTTCATACCTCCTTAAATCTGAAGGATCTACTGGCAAATCTCTTCCACCAGCTGCACCAATTGTGATTTCATTTTTTCTCATAACCCATGTGTATACAAAATGCAGAAGCTGGTATCGAAGCGATATATACGAAATCTAGATAATAAAGGTCTCTGAGAGATTGACTTATATATATGATCAAGCCTCTTGGTTATGAACATAGCCATATATGTTTCTAGAGTGATCTAGTAAAACAAGAAACGTCAAATATCTAATTCGTTCAAGTAAGAAGCTAACAATGGTCATCCTAAATTTCTGTATTCCATCCCTTAATTTAGTCCCTGACTCGATTACAAACCCTAATTTCAGAAGTCCGCAGCATTCAGAAAATTTTCAATTCAAAAGATAGAAAAAAAAAACAGAGGAATCGACGAACGTACAAGTTTCGTCGGCGTTTGTAGAAGTGGAAGAATCCACACCAACGCTGCTAACTCGAACGTTTCGTTGTTTGAGAAAATCTTCCAGAATCGATGCCAAACAGAGTCGTGAATCTTGTTGCTCCGTCGCCATTGACAAGAAAACGATTCAATGCTTTATATGGCTTGATCAACAAGATACCTAGCAAAAAAAGCTGAAAATTCAACTCCCAAAATCTCAACTCGAGAATCTCACAATCCCCAAAAGAATTGATACAGATTCTTTTTTTCTTTTCCAAAATCGAACAAAGAATTGTCAAAAAGCTATGTTAGATTACAAGAATATGCACTTTATATGTAGAACATTGCTCAGATTTATAAGGAAGATAAAAGAAAGTGAAAAAAAAATTGAGAACAAATAAAAAAAAATATTTTGACCTTGTCTTTTTTCTTTTCTTTTTTCTTTTGTACGAAAAAAACTAAAACAAAAGGAAAGAAGAAGAAGAAGAGCGAGACATGAATGAAGCAGAGGCCCCCGAGTCTCCTGGGTTTCTATAGATGGATGGACATATTCAATATTCAAAATAAAATTTTGGTTATTCTTAATTGCTCCATTTTAATATGTACGAACTTATATGGGTGGTGAAAATATATATATGTAAATACAGTATGTAGTTTTCAACCATCCACTAATGCTAATGAATAAATTAGTAGTGTACTCTTCAAGTACAATGCTAGTTTTACAGAAGTAGCGATTGAAATTCCCAATTAGTCTAAAATGGGATTTGTTTGTATCCAAATGATATCTACTAATTTTATTGTCTTTCTAAAATCTATGTTCATATTTGAAATACAGTACAATTTTATAGTTTGACTTAACATTAACACTAGAATACATTATTAAATCTTCTTATACAGCGCGAATTTCAATTATAATAAATTACAAAGTGGACATTAAACTCTTGGGATCTCTAAATTCTTATGAAAGGGATAACTAAAGGCTAATTATGAAAATCATGGTTGGACAACTTATATACCTTGTATAACTATTTTTTCTTGCGTATAAAAGCCAATAAACATGATATCATGATTAGATGGTTTTATAACCTGAAATGAATAAAGGTCAGCATGAAAAAAAATGTAATTTTAGTTTCTTCAAAAGAACTAAGCTATAATTCGGTCAACAATACATTTAGATTAAGAGTTCTAAACGAAAAGGTTTTGCTAGGATGATTGTACCCACATCTTTTGAAAGTGACCCCTTTAATTATCCTATTAATTCATTGAAAATTAGTATATATTTATTTTTTTGTAGACTTTTTTCCCCCAATAATATTCTATTTTCTCTTTGCTGTATATTTATTGAACATGATACCAACTCATTCAAAAAAATGATTGATTTTTTTTTTTTTTTTTAATGTTGTGAGTATATGGAAAAAGAAACACGTATTACCACGAAGTTATATGTTGCTAATGTTTGGAAACTTAGTTTAGCACTTGTCACCTGATGTAAATTAATAAATACATATTGATATGTGATTGCGGGTTGTGAACGGAATGAGAAAAAAAATATATACTCCCTCTCTATCATAAATGTATTTTTATATATAATAATATATTTCTCATAACTATTAATCAATGGTAGTTCATTAAAATTTAAATTCTCAATTAATGAATCTTGAAATCTACAATTTCATAGCATTAATTAATAAAAATTACAGAAAATCAATCTTTGTGATACAAAATAAATTTCTAAAACAGAGGGAGTATATAGGATTATAATAATTAATGTTTGTTCTGTATTGATTATGGCTGAAAACAATCGAACGTAACTGGAATATCATTCAGAAAATTGAATGGAATGGATAGAGATTAGGTTAGCTTTGGGATTTGGTTAATTATAGATTTCTATTGATTATGTTTGAAAAGTGAAAACAATCGAACGTCACTGAATAGATAAAAAAAGAAGTGATAACCAAAATTACCATCATGTGTAAAACGAAACAAAAATACATAATGATAATTTTTAGCCACGCCAACGCCAAATCCAATTTTTTCTTTCTTCTCATGGGACCTAAAGGAGCCAGGCAAAAAGATTTGGGCTTTTTTCATGCCTATAAAAAGTTAGCTGAATGAAGAAGGCCTTTCCTTTAGGAAATTTTTAAAATTGATAAATGAGCTTATTATGGCTTCGACACCCTTACTATAACGAACGTTAAATTAAATATGTCGCTAATTTTGCTATATAAATTATACCTAGAGTGGTTAATAAAACGTTTCGTTCATTGATTATTCTATCCAGGGTTAATATATTTTCGAAGTATTCAGCTATCTATTGTAATCAATCTCGGTTAGAGTCTTTAGAGAACCAACACTAGCGATTCTTTAAAATAAGTTGCGACAGCTGCTAGATAATTAAACCCCGGTTTGAATAGTCAAGGCACGAAACATTATAGTTTGCGTTGAAACGAAATGGTAAACACTTGAAAAAACGAAAACAAAATTTGAATAGAATTTTAAAATCAATTTCGTATGAAACTCAAGAAGGTCCTTGGTGATTAGGAAGTGCTATGTGGCTTCTATAATAATAAGACACATTCAAGTTCCACACTGTATTTTCAACTTTCACTGAACGACTCGTTTTCATTTACTCGCCTTAACTAGTTTGACCTTGCTCCTGTCCGGACATTAGAATTGGAGAAAATAAAATATTTGTGTTTTTGTTGTAGTGGCATCCATTTCTTGTTTCTCACGAAAACGAGCAAGAAATATGAAATATAACCCAAAAAAAAAAAAAAAGATTTTGACCATGTCATATGAAATGCGTACAAACTATAAATAGAGATCTATAAGGTCATATGTAACACAAAACCACATTTTTTTTTCCTTTTTGGCTTTGAGTGATAAAAACAAAAAAAAGATTAGTGTATAAGGGTCATGGAGATACACAAACTCATGACAACAATGACTTACGTATTACTACTATTGCTACTCTCGATTCATGCGCATATCCAAGCCGTTGCTTCAATCTCAGATACTTCTGATGTTTCAGCCGTCCATGATCTGAAACCAAGTCCCATCACAGGAACTAAAACATGTTGGGAGAAATATTTACCGGTTTGGCGGCGGGAGCTTAAAAGCAGCGGTGGCGGTGGCAGTAGCGGTGGAGGAGGTCGTAGTGGCGGAGGTGGCAGCAGTAGTCGAGGCGGAAACAGCGGTAAAGGCGGCAGCAAAGATAGAGGCGGTGGCTCTGGGAACGGAGGATCTTCAAATCATGGCGGTAGCAGTAGTGGCGGCCATTTTGTTGGAAGCGGCGTTGACTGTTTCAAACACCGTGGTCTCGCCAGTACTCTATTATTATCTCTCGTAGTCGTGAGCTCTTTGATTATTTTACGTTGAACACAGTTGTAAAAAAATGTATTTTTTTTTCTTTTTGTGTGATCGATATATATAACAGCTTTAAAAATGTTGTTTTCTAATTATACAAAATTAAATATTGTATATAGACTATAGATACTATGAATGCTAAAGTTTGATTGGATATAGTTGGAATGTATTGTATGTTTTTATAACTCTCTAATCGACAAGCTTTGAAAACAAACCATAAATACTACAACCCTATAAACAACAACATATGTTCATGTTGATTGATAGAAGAAATTAAATGTTGCCCCTCAAACTCGAATCCTATGTGCCTTGACAATTTTTAATTGGTGATGAGAAAAGCTTAGTAGCTTCTTGTCGAACGAAATCAACGCTCCTTCCCTTCCTTGCCGTTAATTTTATCGCCACGTGTTATCAGAACTTCTCTTTGGGCTCTCTCTCTCAAGTCTCACCTACCCAATTAGATGACGGAAAAATAAAAAAATCTTAAAAAGTTCATAATAATAATAACACTAACGTATCAAAAACACATCGCAACCGCAAGTTAATCGATCGGACGGTCCATAATGGTTCTAATGATGTCAACGAACCAATCAAAAGTTTCCACATCAATTTACCAGCTTCCCATCACCCACGTGTCTGTTTTTATTCTTTTTTTTTTCCCCTTTTTGTATATACATATATATATATATATCTACATCATCAACAAAACGAAAACTTCGATTTTGGTTCTCCATCTCTCAAAGCTCTTTGATTCGTTTTCTCAATAGCTTCGATCTACGATAGTTTTTGATTGTTTCGTATTCTCTCTGTGATTCTGAGGAAGACGATATAGGTCATGTTTTTGTTCGATTGGTTCTATGGAATCTTGGCCTCGTTAGGTTTGTGGCAGAAAGAGGCCAAGATCTTGTTTCTTGGCCTTGACAATGCCGGCAAAACTACTTTGCTCCACATGCTCAAAGACGAGGTCTGCTCTCTCTCTCTCTCTATCTCTCTCTCTCTTTTACAAATTAACATACATGATGTATCTATAGCACTGGAATAAAGAAAACATGCCTTAATCTCCTCGATTTTTGGTATTGCAGAGATTAGTTCAGCACCAGCCAACACAACATCCCACCTCTGAGGAACTCAGCATTGGCAAAATTAAGTTCAAGGCCTTTGACTTGGGTGGCCATCAGATTGCTCGTCGAGTTTGGAAAGACTACTATGCCAAGGTTCCATCATATTAATCCCTCTCTCTCTCTTTTGGGCTTGCCTATGTTTCATTGAACCAAATTGATTGATGTAAGTGAATCACTAATCTGTTTGTTTGTTTGTTTGTCTGCTGTGGTGTGTGAAGGTTGATGCTGTTGTGTACCTAGTGGATGCTTATGACAAGGAAAGATTTGTGGAATCCAAAAGAGAGCTTGACGCTCTTCTATCAGATGAAGCCTTAGCAACCGTGCCTTTTCTTATTCTTGGCAACAAGATTGATATCCCTTATGCAGCCTCTGAAGACGAGCTGAGGTATCACTTGGGTCTTACTAATTTCACTACTGGTAAAGGCAATGTGTCTCTTGGAGACTCTGGTGTTCGTCCCCTTGAGGTCTTCATGTGCAGCATCGTTCGCAAAATGGGATATGGTGAGGGTTTTAAATGGATGTCTCAGTATATCAAGTAAGCAAGCAGACAGCATTGCTTCATGGTTTATATATATAAATCAGAGACATCTCAAATTTTTCTATCTGAAAAGACATGAACTCTCTCTGTTGTAGTTTTCTCTCTTAAGTTCTAATATTAAGTCGATGCCTTAAACAATTTCTCTCAAATTATTCTAATTCAAATCATTTTCGCCAAAAACTAACCAAACAGAAGCAAGCAAGATTCAACTTTGAAAATCAAAGAAAACAGACTACAGAAGTTACATGTTCGTTCATTCGCTATCAATTCAGATTCTTGACTTTTGTGGCAAGACGATTTAATGTATAAATTCCCTATCAAAACATTTTCTTCATACAGAACTTACATGTTCATTCGCTACCAGTTCCGAGATTCTTGAGCCGGTATCTACCTCACTGGTGGTGGTGTCACGCTGGCCGCAGCTGAATGATTATGTTAAGGAGTCTAAGAAGAATCCTGGTTAGCTGACTATTTTTTGGTCAGTCTGAAACATCACAAATGGTGCTTTGGCCAGTAGACTTTCTAAGGCGATTTGTTTTCATCAACGTTCGCACCTTCTCCACATCTTGCCATCTCCCTTCCTCTGCATACAAATTAGATAACAACACATAATTCCCCGAATTCCCTGGCTCACTCTTCACTAGTTCCATGGCTGCAACCTCCGCTAGCTTTACATCTCCGTGGCTGCGACACGCACTGAGCAGCGACCCCCACATTGTTGCATTAGCGTTTACGGGCATACTTTGTAGAAACTCAAACGCCTCTCTGACCCGCCCGCTCCTACTCAATAGATCAACCATCACTCCATAATGCTCGGTTCTTGGCTCAAGTTTGAATTTTTCCATCATCAAACCAAACAATTCTTCTCCTTTCTCCAACCGACCTGTGTATGAGCAACATGCCAAAACCCCCAAAAATGTCGCTTCATTTGGAGCTACCTTCCCTTCCTCGATCATAGCATCGAACAAGTCTATACCGGATTCTCCCTTTCCGTTCACCGCTGATCCTGATATCAGTGTGTTCCATGAAACAACGTTTCTCCGCTGCATTTGTCCAAATATTGTCGTTGCTGTCTCCAAGTCACCGCTTTTACAGTAAAAATCCACCAATGCGTTTCCCACGGTAATGAATTCTTTGATCAAACCATTGGATTGTGCTGTAGAATGAATCCATTTCCCAGTATCCAAAACTCCGAGAGATGCAGAGATTGGCAAGACTGTAACCACCGTCGCCTCATCTGGATCGAAACCTTGATCAATCATTGCGCAGAAAAGCTCCAAAGCCTCACGATCTCTGCCACATTTGGACAAGCTTGATATCATCGAATTCCACGACACAATGCTCCTTTCGCTCATCTGTTTGAACAAACTAAGACCTCTTTCAACATCCCCGGAGTCGCAGAACCCGCGTACCATTAAGTTCCAGACAACAACGTTTCTCTCAAGCATTTCATCGAACACTTTCTGAGCATCACCCATTCTCCCACCGGAGGCATAAAGCTCCACCACCCCGATCCGTATTTTCCCAAGCCGGTGAAACCCAGTTCTAATAACCTCACCGTGAACGCATTTCCCAAACCGTAAATCAGAAAGTGACGAACATGATTTGAGCAAAGGCGCGTAAGTATACTCGTCAGCCCAAATCCCGCGGCTTTTCATGGAAGAGAAGAAAGAGAGAGACTGTAGAGGCGGACCGACGAGGGAGTAGCATTTGATGATGGCGTTGAAGACGAGAACGTTAGGGTTTTGGATATGAGAGAAGACGCGGGAGGCGTAATCAGAGTAACTGAGGGATCCGCAGATAGAGATGAAGTGGGCGAGAAGGAGATTGGAACCATGAAGGAAGTGACGGAGGAGATGAGCGTGGATTTCGGGTAAACGAGTTCGAGTATTGTGGCCATGGAGAAGACGAAGCAGCTTCCGCTCGATTTCCACTAAACCTCCTCTGCTCATCTCTCTCTAGTCTCACTCAACTCAACTATTGTTGCTTTGCTTTGCGCCAATTTCAAACGCTATTTTACCGGTTTACCTAGACCAACAGTATACAGTATTTGTTTGTTTCAACTTCAAGTAGTTAAACGATGATAACTACATTTCCTAGTTCTCCTTTTTGCATTCGAAATTTGCGTTTACAATCTTAACTACATCTCCGAGTTATAACGATATTTGCGTTTACAATCTTAACTACATCTCCTAGTTATAACAAAAATAAGCTTCTTTAACACTGTAAACGCAACCAAACAATCAAAGACAGTAAGAGTTTGTAACATAATTTACTTCAGCGGAAGTGGCACCAAGCGCCATGAAAACAGTAATCAAGTATAGGAGGGAGGGAGAGAGAGTCTGTAAAACTGGAATACAAAAGAAAACAAGTTCAAGATCGTTACAACATTAGGGAAATGCGCAGAGAAACACGGTCGCAAGGTTGGGAAGAGAAGGAAACGAACACAAAAATTTAGTAATTTACAGAGTCTAGTTTAAGAGTATTGAGGATGCACCCTCTCTTAGTGTTCATCCGGATTTCCATTCTTTCTCTGCTTTAAGAAAGAGGCCAATTATAGTTTTACCATCAGGCAAATTATACTACAAGATAACTGACTGACGAATAATAAAGACCACCTGACGTTTTCGACTTCAGGATTTGGACAACGAATACCACCAGGAAAAATCCAACAGCTCAATGAATCAAAGATGTAGAGATTTAGTTCTAACGTAACAGAGGAAATGGTTTGTGATGGGTTGTTATTATATAATATAACACGCTTTTCTATCTTTAATGCAGAGAGAGTTTTTCGTACCTGTGAGAGCTTCAGGTTAATAATTTACCAATGACTTGTAGGCTTAGCAACCCGTCTGATTGGTTTTCAGGAAGGAAAAACAACCACCATTTCCTTTTTGTATAGCTGCTCAGTTCAAGGCAAAAGAATAACAAAAAGTTACGTATGGAGACTTTGGCTACATTAGCTAATGTGGCTTCGTTTTGTCTTTGTTATTAATGTTTCTAATCAATCATAGATGCTTGCTGATAGCTGAGAGTTCATTGCAAGAAATTCAAACATTTGATTGTTAAAGAGAAATTGATCGAAATTATTTGGGTAATGGAAGTTACCCTTTTAAAATGCTCAATTTCTTTCTCCAATTGAGATGCATCAGAGTTTTTGTTTAGTTGATCTTGACAACCAACTTCTAAGTGTCCCTGGTGTTGTTCTTTCAGTACCTGCAATCAAACAAACAAAAAGCAGAGCAAAGTGAAGAGATAAAGATTTAAGACAATGATGTTGAGCTGATTGGATAAAATGGAAACATTCATTCTAGCCCCACCAAGGAAATTGACTAAAAAGTTCAAATAAATTGACTAAGAGGTGAGCAGCATACCGAGCTACAACGGGTTGATTGTAGAGTTTGAAATGCTATTCTATGGGGTTGCTCAGTGTAGGAAATAGAATGATAAGAAAGATTTACTTACGAGTTTGAAGCTCTCGGAAGATCCAAGAAATTCAACTTCTTGGAGATCCACATTCTCACTTCGTTGAAGTATAACAGATAATCGTGTAATCAAACACAAAATTACGAATTTTTGCTTTGCCTGCAACAGACAAACATAAGGATCAACAACCACATCAAGAGATGGAGACTGGTTTGCTAAGCTGATATATGAGACAAATACCTCCTCAGTGAAGTCCTTAAGAGGTGCACGATCAAGCTTGGGAAACTTTTTTCTTTGGTATCTCAAAAGCAATGCTATAAGCTGAACATCATATGATAGTAATCAGAGAAACAGTAAATTCAAGCCAAGTTCTTCCTTCTAGAGAATTCAGTACCCTACCTCGACTTCCTCAGCAGTGTAGCTATGGAGATGATCCCCATTCTATGAAAAAAGAAACTATTAATAACAATGAGAAAACAGATACTGAAAACCTACAAAAGAGTTTATAAAAGAAACATATTGTACTCTTGGTGATAAGCTTTTGTGAGTTACTTTTCCAGCTTTATAATGAGCTGTGGTTATTGAATAGAATGTTTAACAGCGTTGGATGAGCTAACCTTGATGATATGATAAGACTGCTTATGATATCCCTTTTTCCCTGTGATGATTCCGATATTGTGCAAGAAACACGCAGCTTCTAGATACTCAAGATTCTTATCGTCTAAGATAAGGTTAAAATCATTGCATTTCCTCAAACCTACAAAGATCGCCTGGAAAAATCACTGCACTATCAAACCTACTGAATCAAACAAAATGACCATATCCAGTTGTGCAGAGCTCGAAATGAAATTTGAAACCATCAGGCACTAGAATAGAACACACACGCACACACACACTCACTAAAAAGATAAATATCACCTGAGGAATGCCTATTCAAAAGCTATATTCTTAATGAATATCTGGCGATCAATATTTCACAATTACAAGTTGCTAGTGAAAAGGAATGTACCTTGGCGATGTTGGCACAGCGTATGGCATGATTCATTCGCTTTTTAGCATTGAATCGAGTGGCAAGCCTCATGACGGATCGCCACCTTGCATTGGCATTCAAATCATATAATCCATCAAAAGCATTAGCCAAAGAATCAGCAATCACACCCTCTGCCAATGCATACTCTGAGACCTCCATTTCCTCGATAGCAAAAGCCTTAAATATTTCCTCCAACAATACCGCTCCAGCAACAATGAACTCTGATCTTCTCTTGAAAAATCCATCTCTCCTGATCTGCTCTTCATCTCCTCCATCACTGCATAGCTTCGCTACAAGGCTGCTCAGCTCTGCTCTACCAAATCTCCAATCTCTCTTATACCCCTCCAGATTGAATTCACACATATCAGCTCCGTAGCCACTAAACACCGCATTCTCAATAGCTCGTATAGTTCCAGAAGAACCCACAACCACCTCAAAACCATCAGATTCTTTCAATCTATCCACTAAACCCGACTCATCAATCGCATTACGGATATAGTCTCGCATTTTCTCCAATCCATCACCATTATTTTTTAAGAACATCTGCGTCAAATTCACATGACCTAGCTTCAAAGAAACAGCAAGCTTCACATCACCACACTTACCCACAACAAATTCAGTAGAACCACCTCCAATATCAACACACAACACTGATTTCTCAAACACAGGTAGAAACTGAAGCACGCCTAGATAAACCAACCTCGCTTCCTCTTCACCAGAAAGCACATCGACCTTTAACCCAACGTCCTCGAACACCGCCTCCACGAACTGTCTCTGATTCTCCGCTCGCCGCAAAGCTTCCGTCGCAACGCATCGGATCCTGTCACCGGAAACATTATACGAGAGGATCAAACTTTTGAATTTCCGTAGAGATTGAAGCGCGCGATCCTGAGACTGAGACGAAATCGAGGTCGGAGATTCACGAGACAACACAACTGGCTCCTTGAGTCTCTCGATTGGAACAAAGGATCTACCAGAAGGATCCGCGTGGACTATAAGAAGCTTAAAAGAGTTTGTCCCCATGTCAATTGAGGTGAAGATCTGAGAATTCGAGTTCATCTTCGAATTGGGCGTAAAAGTCGATTATACTGTATTTTATGTGATGGGTTAACTTAACCTAACTATAAGAGACGCAATTAATAAAAACATAGTCGAATAAGATTAATATTAAACCATTGGATTAAAACGTGAAATTATACAACCATCATCACTCGGATCTAAAGAAGAAACACAAGAGCCAGCGATAACACAAACTTAAGGGATCTAAGCACGTTCGCCTCTGATTCTTCTGGCGAGCTGGATGTCCTTAGGCATGATAGTGACTCGCTTGGCGTGGATAGCGCAGAGATTGGTGTCTTCGAAGAGTCCAACAAGGTAAGCCTCAGCAGCTTCCTGGAGAGCGGCGACGGCACTGCTCTGGAAACGTAGATCCGTCTTGAAATCCTGAGCGATCTCTCTCACAAGCCTCTGGAAAGGGAGTTTACGGATGAGAAGCTCAGTGCTCTTCTGGTACTTCCTGATCTCCCTCAGTGCGACGGTTCCAGGTCTGAATCTGTGTGGCTTCTTCACTCCTCCGGTGGCTGGAGCAGATTTCCTCGCCGCTTTTGTAGCCAGCTGCTTCCTTGGAGCTTTGCCTCCGGTTGATTTCCTAGCCGTCTGCTTAGTACGAGCCATTTTCGAATTGTTTGATGTTTTTCTCGAAGTAATTGAGTTGTGGATTTGTTGTGATTGTGATACGACTGAGGAAGGGTGGAGGGGGGTATTTATCGGCCGGTGATTTACAAGAAGCGGGAATTATATTTCGCTTTTTTTTTTTCTCTTTAGCGGGATTAAAATCTGAATCGTTCATTTCGTTTTAATCGACGGATATAAGAGGTTTTATATCACGATCCGCGTGAAATCGTTTTTAGCCGTCGATAAGTGAATATCTACGGACAGATTTAATTCTTTATAAGACCGATCCGCGTGAAGGTGCATCTGACCAGTAGCAATAAAGAATAGAATTAACACAATTTATCTTTTACCATAAACACACACTATTAGGCCCATTAACTTTGGGAACAAATTGCAAGTTGTTGCAATTTCAAAATATGTTTTGATTCCAAACAAAACCTTAGAAGGATCATGAAGAAACTAGAGCATTTTATTAGACACACATTTTCTTGGAGTTTTTTTTTTTTTTTAATATAAGGTTTATTTTTTTTGACGATATATATAGTTAGAATATATATTAATTGTTATAAGAAAACATCACATGTTACTTTTTATACTTTTTGTATATATTTTTGTCCAAATTATAAAATCAGAATATTTAAGTCCAATATTTCATTTACATAATGGCGATCTCCAAATTTTTTTAGTAGTTGATGATCAAATGAGATCCATGATCTAGACATTTTCCATCTATTCTTTTAAATATTTTAAATGTAAACAATGTAAAAATAATTAACTATTGGTTCAATTAAAACAAATATACTTAAACATACACACCGTATACATAATTAGTACATGTGTGTCTAGTACATACACACCGTATATATGTTTGTTATGTACGTTTTATAGACATTCCTTGTCCCATATTCGGAAATCAGCTCTCCGTATAATACACGACATTGTGAGAACTGATTTTAGGCATACTCATGTTCTGATCGATGATGGATTCCTGCCGGTTCTGTTGAGACTGCTGCCAACAGACACAAAGGATAATGTTGTAAAGAAGCTAACTTCTACAATTCTCTACTGAGTGACAAAGGTCAATGGAGGAGGGTGTGTAATTGAATCAGGTTTGATGAACGAGGTGATTGACAACCTTATTCGCAGCAACGATTTGGATACCAAACTATATGAGGTTTTGGTCGTTCCTCTTGTAGCTGCTGAGAGAGATCAAGGCCATACTAGGTAATACACAACAACAACAACAACGACGACAAATTTCCTTGTGGTACTCTTTATAACTGAAAAACATAATTTATCTTCTGGCAGGTTTCTTGCTAGAGAAGGCTGTATTGTGGTACTCGTTTTTTCCCCTCTTATTTTATTTCATGTTTGCCTAGATTAATTATGTGTTGTTTAAGTTTTGCCTTGTTTGGGTATTTGATTAAAAGTTTGCCTTGTTTCGGATTTCTTTATATAACAAATCCAAGAAAACACCATTCAGAAGAACAGAGAAACAAATTTATTTCATTATAAGTTAAATTACATTGATTACTTCTTTCTCGTCTATCGTTTTTAATTCACTTATTGTATCTATTAAGCTTGCAATCAGTGATGCTAAACCTTTATTATGTGTTCCAGACAAATAAATTGCTAAACCGTTACAGAGCTCCCAAAAAATATATGTTTCTGCAGCTATGTTAATTGTGAATGTCCAGGAAGTTTAACTACTCCTCTAACATCCATCACATTACGAAATCTCTGGGCATCTGAAAATCTTCCAGTACCACAAAAGATGTTGGACATAAGCACATAGTCTCCTCCATGACTTTTCTCCAACTCCATTAGCTTCCTAGTAACCCTCTCAGCCATTTCAGCATCATCATAAACGCTACAAGCTCCAAGAAGCATTCTCCAAACAACAGCTTTTTGCTCAGTTGGAATCTCCAAAGCAATCTTCTCAGCTTCCTCTAATCTCCCTTTCCTTCTCAGCATATCTACTAGACATCCATAATGCTTCACATCGGGAGTGATCTTGTACTTGTTTACCATCTTGTTGAAAAACTCTAGAAACTCTTCTTCTCCTAAACCTCCATGGCTACAAGCGTTCAACACACTCACCATAGTCACTCTGTTCGGCTTCAATCCTAATCTTTCCATGTCTTTGAACATACTGACCGCTTCTTTGCCCATCCCGTGCGTTGCAAACGCCGAGATCATCGTTGTCCACGATACCAGATTCTTTCTTTCCTTTGGAACCTCCATGAAAAACTTCAACGCGTTTTGAATACACCCACATTTTGCATAAGCGTCGATGAGTGAGTTCGTTACACGTATGTCACATGGGACAAACCCTCTTTTCACGACATAAGCATGAACCGATCCGCACATCTTATGGTCTCCTAAGTTCCAAACAGCTGGGAGAATGGCGAGAATGGTTACCTCGTTTGGCTTTATCGCATCGCAAGCAACCATTCTTGAAAACAAGGGTATAGCTTCCTTGGGTTTATTAACTCGTGCGAACCCATCAATGATAGTGGTCCAAGACACAACCGTCCGGTTCGGCATCTTTTCCAAAAAGCAAAGAGCTTTTTCAAACTCTTTCAAATTAGTAAGGCCAGTGATCATGACATTCCACGTTACCGGATTTCTCTCAGGCATTTCGTCGAATACTTTGTAAGCATCGATTCTGTTTCCAGCAGCAAGGTACATACCAACCAAAGCTGTCTGGACGTAGACATGAAACTCAAAACCCAGTTTAAGCGTCAGCCCGTGGAGTCCAATTCCCAGTAGCGAAGATGGGAATCGCGGGTTCGAACTCGCTTTCAGGAGAAAGAGGTAAGTGAAACTATCAAAAGGAGGCAGTGTGTTCTTGTTGCGATCAGACAAGAAATGTAGTCGCTGGAGTTGGTCGTAGAGGAAGTAAGCTCGAAGAGGGGTTTCGCCAAGAGAATAGCATCGAAGCAGAGGATTGAATAGAAAAAGTTTTTGATTCTGATGAAGGAGAAGGAGCCCAGAAGTGGTGAAGTGAGAATGTAGCTGGTGGATGATTCTAAGGTTTGTTTCATTTTTTTGCAGAAGAGAATGAAAGTGTTGAATCGAGATGATGCTGTTACCATCAGATACCAAAGTCGAATAAGAAGAACAAGAACGTTTGATTATAGTGTAACCGCGACGAGCCGTGGTTCTTCTGCATGAAGATAACAAGAACATAATTGTGTACTCAAAACAAATGATTTCAAGGATTCACTTCTACCATTATATATTAGACAGCGATATATTAATTGACTTTTTAATCTGAGAGTCAGAGTTACATAATGATCCACAATAAGAATTAGCAGCTAATCCTCAAAAAGTCAAAAACTTTCGATATATATAAATCATCATTCGTTTGGCTTGGCTGATCCAGGATTCCTGCCAAACTGGATTATCATTGGTTTTCCTTTGAACACAAAACCATTTACAAGATTCTGCAAAGTTATAAAATAAATGCTTGTCAATGATTAACAATACTTGATTAAGACATTTTATGCAGAGGGTGTTGTTAAGGATTATAACCAGAGAACGATGTGCGACTTCAACAGATGGAAATGTCAAAAAAGCTTGCCCTCTCATTCTTCCTTCCTGCAACAATATTATTTAATTCACATTAACAAGAAGAATGATTATAATCGAAGGCAAGTTGAAAGGTGAAGAAGCATCACCTGCATCAGCCTCACACCAAGACTGGATTTAGCTGCTTCAATGCTTTCAAATTGTGACCCTACAATGAATGCTATTATTTAGCTATTTGGATTGACTTCCACAAAGGTAAGGTGTAGTAAGCAGGTAACAACTCGTAGATTGTACAAGATTTTGATTTGACTAGCAGAGCTACTTCTTACCAAATATGTAATAGAAATCATCACTAACAACATCTTTGGCAAGGTTTTTGATATACAGCACAACCGATGGATTCCCAGCTGTGTAGTTCTGCACACAATAAATACCAAAAAGCATCTTTCTCTCACTGATTATGTTTCTTCAGAAATGATAAAATGAAGTAGGAAAATAGTCATGAAAGAACTGCTAGAAAAGATAACATTAGTATGCAGTAAATATATCTTCATGCATGGAGAATCCCTAGTGACGAGTATCCCTAGCCAATGAGCCAAATCACATTTTCCATACCCAAAGAAAAGGCTGGAATTGATAATCAGGCTCACATCATTAGGAAAGCTCTAGGCAATACAAACGTATTATATAACTTGATCTTTGTATCCATACCTTGAACATAGGCAGTGAAAGAATATCCTCTGGAGGTAACCTTCCTTTCTCCAACTCCTCTAAACTCACAAAGGGATTCAAGTTTGAATATTCTTCTTCTTTGGGCTCGTCTGCAGGATCTTCATTCTCACTGTCCTCTTTATATTCGTCTTGTGCAACTTTTGGGGTAATCTTGATCTATCGTCATAGACCTTACAAATATCAGCACAACTACACAGCATATTATTATTGAAAGGTAATTAGGGATAACAGAATAACCTGCATAACATGCGTATTCTTTCTTATTCGAGGGATCTCCTTTGGGGTCAAAGAAGAAGGTTTCAATCCAATAGTCTCATGCGGCACATCCTTGTCCACACCAGGACCAACAAGAGTTTCATGTCTAGCACGCTTCCTTCCTGATTTTGATGTACCTGTATCCTAAACGTAATACCATCACAATTCTTACCCAAATACTAAATATTAATGACTAGTTGATTATCACATAAGTTTACTACCAAAAAAAAAAAAGAGAGAACAAAGCAGCAACTATGATATGAAATTCTAAGCACGCATAACCAGCTTAGCATGAAGCCATTTTACTAATATCATAAAATGCAGACATGGCATGACGCGTCATACCTCATCAGATTCCATCTCTGACTCGCTACTAGATTGATGCTCCAACTCAGTTGGTTGGGGGGCAGTTTTAGGTAGAGGTGGCGTCGGCAGGGCAAGGCGAAAAGGAGGTGGAAGATTCATTTTGTTCATCAGATGCAGCACCTATGTTCAAAAGGTCTAAAATTACATTTCTAGTTTGCTATGCACACCATGATAATTGAACAAGGATGTACCCACCAGATACAGTGAGTCAGTGACAGTAAAGCTAACCTGGGTGTATAACGGTGGGACAGCGATAAGTGCATTAGTAATGTTGGCTAATATATTTTCATCAGGTGGTGGGTAAGCATATCTGCAAAAATGAAACCGATCAAACATAGAAACATTTGAAGCCGACAAAATTAAAGAATGGGGTTGTGTTGTCACATTGTGTTTAAAAGGATGAGGAGATAAAAACACACACACGCAGTAAAACTTACTGCAGGTGAGGAGGAAATGGATAGTTTATGCCGAGTTTTGGAGCTATCGGTTCGCCAGAAATTGTCTGCTCAGATTTTAAATCACTGTTGGTGCTAACTGTAGAGAAAGCATTTCCCTTGACCATAGATTCTTCGATTTGTCGAGACTTCTTGTTCTCATTAGGTTTATTGGCTCTCTGTACTTGTAGAACCTTACCAAGAAACCTCAGCCTACACAACCATAAAACCAGAAGAAGAAGAAAAAAGAGACTTGAACAACTGAACTCCTATCATGTTAATAGGAAGATGAGTAATTCTCAAAACTGGTACCCATTTAACTGACGATGTGCTTGAGAAGCAAAAGCTTCATTCTTGAAATCCACAAATGCAGCATTTCTCAATCTGTGGTTGCAAAAAAATTATATGTCAGGTTATACTAATTCCACATTCCATCACTTCTTCTCGAGTAAAGATGAAATCTTTTCGCTTTGTAACCTAAACATTCCAAGAAATATTAACTATGAACTTTCCAGTCCTCAGTATCTTCTAAAAACCTTCTAACTAATACTAATTTCCAAGTAAATCGAAAGATAAAGGTTGCTGAGAAATTACTTTCCACCGGAGCAAGGACGAACAGCAGAAGCTCCGTACTGAGAAAAGAGCCGAGAGACGAGATCATGAGGGATTCCATCAGGAAGATGCCGAACCACAAGAGTCACACCAAACGGCTCTGTGACCTGAGAATCAAATTGCGTCGCCGGTATATTCACGACCGCCTCCGATGTCGCATGTGCAGCCATTAGAGCTCGAAACCCCAACTCAGAACGATGACAGCTTTTTTTTTTCTTCAATAAAATTGATTTGTGATTTAAACCGGACTAGATTTTTTTGAGTCAGTTATCGAAACCATACAGACCAAGTGAAAAAATTAAATCAAACCGGGAAGGCGTTTTTGTGTGTTTTATAATTTTTGGGCTTATCCACTTGTGTGGCCCATTTGTTTTTTAAAATTCCTTTCTTTGAATATGTGGTTTTCAATAAATTGATTTGCGAGACTAAACCGGACTAGATTTTGGAGTCAAATGATCGAGCCAGTTAAGTCATATCATACGACGACGTTTTATGTTAAAATTTGTGAGACATACACCCTTTTGGTCAACATAGTAGTTATAGACACAGCTCTTATACAAGCTTCTTTCGTTTCGGTTTGAAAATACAATAGTTTGGATATACAAAATAGCTAGAGACCATTGAGGAGAATCTGAACTATCATATTCCATGTGAGAAGCTACAATTACAATTATCAGAATTACATGTTTGAAGTGAAATGGTGTTCTTCAACATTGAGAATAATTGATAAGAATGTATTTTGTCATCAATTATTGGATATGATGTTATAAAAAACAAAAACGACAATTAGTGGCGGATACATTTTTAACGATGAAAAACACTATTTCACATCGTCTAAACTGCTTTGGACGTTTTAGCATTCACGATATTTTTCGTTTTCATAAAAACAGTTATAGTTCATATATAAATCTATATGATATGTATTTTATAGCATTACAATATCAATAAACAAATATTAATATAGCATAAGAGGACACATAAGTAATAATTATTTTGAAAAAGAAGAAGAAAACAAATTGTGAGGTTGACAACGCAATTCAATGAGAAGATGGAGTTGATAGTGAAGGGAACATTAGGCTAGCTATAACAGACTAACAGGTTACTTGACCACATATACTTTCTTTCATCAGTTTTCAAACATTCAAATTGACAAAGTTTTTGTAAGTTTTCCTACAATTATCAAACTGAATCTTCAAATTTTGGGAAATATTAAGATTATGTCCATTTCAAAAGAAGATAATATACTTTTGGCGTGTGCCTCCCACGCACTTCTTATGGCTCTCCTTGTTTTATTGTGTTATTCATGAAATTCTCAAATTCTTCACGCAATCCTATTTTTTTAAGAAATTTAAAAATATCTCATTTTAGTATGAGAAAAATAATAATTATTGAACCCCTTGAAAAAAGAAAACAGATATAAGAAGAGAGAGAAAAAAAAAAGATTTAAATAGTTTGTATGGATTTTGTTGCCCGTGGAGTTTATACAAGAGGCAGTAATGCATTCATCGAATAGGGTTTTTTTTGCAATATAAAAAATATTGTATGATGCGTCAAGGAATATCCGATCTTTCCAAGTTGGCGTGTGTCTCTAAGTACCTCTTATTATTTGTGACTTTGTGTATTCCAATAATCCAATCCTTCATATTCGTCTCACACACATGGATTCCACAATTTCATAATTATATATACGTTTGTTTTTTCTTTCTTTCTTTCTCTAATGTTAAGTGAACGTATTCCATTCCATATACGATCTCTCCAATTGTTCCTAAAAGCTAAATTGAGATAAGTTTTAAATTATTTATTATTCTTTTTAGGTAGAACAAATTGAATGATTGCGTGAAGAAGTTGAGAATTTCATAATTAAAGCATACCAAAGGAAAACAAGGAGAGCCGTAAGAAAATTGTGGAAGACACACGCCACGAACTCGAAGATATTATCTTCTTCTAAAATTCGCATATTCAGTTTGATATTTGTAGTCTTGCAATTTGTTCTCAAAGTTGATGCTTGGAAACAAACAAAGGACGTTTTATTTGGTAAAGCCACTTCTCAAAGATATGGAGAATTCATAACTCTATTTTTGTTTTTTTTTTTGATAAAGGGTTTAAGAATTCACAACTATTTCTAAACAAATCTCTTGGTTAATTATTATATATTTAGAACTGCGTAATAATATATGGCCTCTTTCATTTTGTACAATTATGTATTTACAGAATGCAATTATTTAATTGTTTGATACGAGTTGGAAGAAGTGCATGCCTTGATCGCCACATCATGTACATCCATCAATTATTGGAGATAAGATTTCACGTAATTCCACCAATTACTGCACATACTGTAATACAATATATAGCTAATTTGTAACATTTTTTGGATCTCATCCATGTTTACATGACAATCGGAGTTTCGAAGATTATAGACAATTTTCAGAGCTCGAATTAAAAAGAGATGTAATCTCTTATAACGTAAAGAAATGATACTTTAATTTTAAACGATGCAGCCTAGTTTTAAAATTTTTGAATAATAATATTTTTTTTCTAGTTATCCTAATTAAAAAGGACAAAAAAATCAACAACGCAACTGTTTTATTTGAAATTGAATAATAATATGTTAAAATAATAAGATTCTTTTTGAGCTAATATGATCCACTTCACTACCAATAAATAGCCATTCCTCCAAACAGTTCACCACCAGAGAAACACAAGAAACATACATATTATAAATAAAAAAGAAGACCAGCATAACCTCATTGTAGTGTCTACATGGGTTGCCAAGACGAACAATTGGTGAAAACTATATGCGACCTCTACGAGAAGATCTCAAAGCTCGAGAGTCTAAAGCCATCTGAAGATGTTAACATTCTCTTCAAGCAGCTCGTTTCCACATGCATCCCACCTAACCCTAGCATCGACGTAACCAAGATGAGTGACACAGTCCAAGAGATTCGAGTTAACCTCATCAAGATCTGTGGCGAAGCCGAAGGTCACTTAGAACATCATTTCTCTTCGATCTTGACCTCTTTCCAAGACAACCCACTTAACCATTTAAACATTTTCCCTTATTACAACAACTATTTAAAACTCGGAAAGCTCGAATTCGACCTCCTCACACAAAACCTAAATGGTTTTGTCCCAAAGAATGTGGCTTTCATCGGATCTGGTCCCCTCCCTCTCACTTCAATCGTTCTTGCATCATTCCATCTCAAAGACACAATCTTTCACAACTTTGATATCGACCCATCAGCGAACTCACTCGCTTCTCTACTGGTTTCCTCTGATCCAGACATATCTCAGCGCATGTTCTTCCACACCGTTGATATAATGGATGTGACAGAGAGCTTGAAGAGCTTCGACGTCGTGTTTCTAGCTGCTCTTGTTGGAATGAACAAGGAGGAGAAAGTTAAAGTGATCGAGCATCTGCAGAAACACATGGATCCAGGCGCTGTGCTCATGCTGAGGAGTGCTCATGGCCCGAGAGCGTTTCTTTATCCGATCGTTGAGCCGTGTGATCTTCAAGGGTTCGAGGTTTTGTCTATTTATCACCCGACAGATGATGTTATAAACTCCGTGGTGATCTCAAAAAAGCTTCCTATTGTTTCAACTGGGAATGTCGTTGGTGGACCCTCATGCTTGCTCCAGCCGTGCAATTGTTCCAAGATCCACGCGATAATGAGCAAGAAGAAGAACATGATGACCGAAGAGTTTGGAGCGAGGGAGGAACAGTTGTCTTAAGATCAGGACGTTTCTTGTTTCTTAATTCTCTCTATGTATCTTTGGAAGCTTTCTTCTTCTAGTTATGATTTGTGTCTTTGTGTTTGTGTGTGTTGGTGTCTTTCCTCAATTGTTCTTTGTTTTTTTTTTTTTTTCTCTTTCTATTTTTATAAAATAACCGCAGCCATCGGACCAATCAAGGCCTAGTAGGTTTGTAAATAAGCCTTAAAATTAAACATATTATTTATATAAACGGGCCAGACCTAAACAATATGGCCCAATATAGCTTTTGAATAACATTGGTAAAATTGTTAGGCCCGACCCGTTTCCATCTGTTTCTTGAGTAAAGGAACTTCTTGGAATCGAGAAGAAGATACAAACATCAGATCGTGAGAGAGAGAGAGAGGAGGAGCCATTCGAGTTTCTGAGAAGATGACTGTAAGTCGGATCGTTCTTTCAATTGCTCATGTATTATTTACTTTCCTGGGTTTTTATGACTTTGATTGTGTGTTTGTCCTGTGAAGTTTACGATTCAGATTGAGAACGGGACTGAAGTGAGGAACGCTGAGGCTGATTCCCAAAGAACATTGTAAAACCTCTTATTTGGATTCTTTGAATTGGAGAAAATAATTTGGGATTCCGTTTTCGTATTTTTAAGGGTTTTATAATTGTTGTTGTTAGGTACCCGTATGTTACTGGAACGTCAGTGGTAGCTATCAAGTACAAAGATGGGGTTTTAATGGCTTCTGATATGGGAGGTATGCTTCTCTCTACCTAGTTTCAGCTCTCTTATTGTTGTTGCTTGCTTGGGTAGATAAAGCAATTTACTCTTTTAGGCTTTGTTTTTATGCATGCTTCCATTGTTCACAAGAGTGCCTGCGATATTGGTGCTGGCTGTATAGATACTAGTGTAATGAATCCGGAGTCAGGATGTGTAAAAATATATACGATCTTGGTTGCTTGCTGTAACACTTGTTTCATCTTATTCAATGATATTCTTTGGTGAGAGGTATTTGAGTGCTCAAGTTTGGTAGTGAAACCGGTATTGTAGCTTCTTTGATCAATTTGAGTGTCGCATCCAGAACTCTACTATCTCTGTCTCTTAAACCACCTTGGTCATTTATTATAAGATAGAAGAAATTGCTTACTGGAAAATGGGAATGAATGGTTATTATCATTTATCTGTAGCAAAAGAAAAGGCTTGGGTTCTAGAGAATGATGAGACTGTTATTTTAAAACAAGCTTTTACTGATCTGCAGGTTCATATGGATCCACCTTAAGGTACAAGAACATTGAGAGGATGAAGGCTATTGGTAAGCATTCTCTTCTTGGTGCCAGTGGGGAAATCAGCGACTTTCAAGAAATTTTGCGTTATCTTGATGAGCTCACGTAAGAATACGTTTCATAGAATGTTTCTTTTTCTTGTCGTCTCCTTCTTAACCATTCCCTCTTTGGCCCTTGATTTAAACTCTTACTGTTGTCAGGCTGAATGATAACATGTGGGATGATGGTAATTCCTTGGGACCGAAAGAAGTTCATAACTATCTGACCCGAGTTATGTATAATCGCCGGAACAAGTTCAACCCTTTGTGGAACACTCTTGTCCTTGGAGGTGTAAAAAATGGAGAGAAGTACCTTGGGATGGTAAATGCCTAACAAGACATTTTTTTTACCTTCTTAAATGAGTTAAGTGTAACAGTTTTGAATTGAATGCTATGATGTTCTTCTTTAGGTCTCAATGATTGGTGTTAGTTTTGAGGACAACCATGTTGCCACTGGGTTTGGGAATCACCTAGCTAGGCCGATTCTTCGTGATGAATGGCGTGAGGACCTGGGTTTTGAAGAAGGTGTCAAACTCCTAGAGAAATGTATGCGTGTGCTTCTTTACCGTGACAGATCAGCTATCAACAAGCTTCAGGTCTGTTTTAATTTCAGTATGTCAACTCAACTCCATATAATTGGGGAATCAGATCATTGACCAGACTTGTTTCTCTGGACAAATTTGCAGATAGCAAAGATGACAGAGGAAGGTGTGACAGTCTCTGAGCCATACTCGCTTAAGACATTCTGGGAATTCAAGGCGTTCACAAACCCAACAGTTGGTGCAGAAGGCTCCTGGTAATATGATAACTGAAATATTAAAAAACGAACGAGTTAGCAAAAACAAGTTATTTGATCCAAGAGAGCTGTTTCCTTTGTGTGATGTTGTTCGACAGTGACCTCTTTGTTAATGAATTTTTGAGTAAGAATTAGAGGATTTATGGTTTTTCTCATGACCAGACAGACTCCCTACGCAGATAATTCAGTTAGTCGTCAGTCTCGAATATGAAAAACAACAAAGTTGGTAAACTTGTAATTATCACTTAATCAGAACTTGTTTACTATGGATTTGGCTCATAATTTTCCTATGTTGTGTCCGCTGATGATATTTAGCTCTTGCCAAAATGAAAAACAAGTGTCCAAAAAAGAAAAGAAAAGAAAAAAAAAATCTTAATAATTGACTTTGACTAAGATTAGTTGGTATTTCTGTCTGTTCTTAATTCTTCGTATGACTTAAACCTTAATTTGAATGGACGTACACATGTGGAGACTTTTTCGTATTTCTGAATGTTGTGTGATACACGCACCCGAGAAAACAACAACAACAAAACTTGCGACCACTACATAGTACATACAATGTTTCTCTAATTCCAAATTAAAATAAATTTGGTGAATAACAGTATTATTATTTGGTAGGGAAAGTCAGATTTGAGCGTGGTTACAAAAATAAAAAGAAAAAAAAAACCTGGAGACGGTGTCTCAATTAAGGGGGCAAGCCTCTCTGGCCAACCACAGATAAAAAGGGCCCTTTTAGATTCTCTTCAAGATCTTCTTCCTCTTCCTCTTTTTTTACATTATTAACCCACAAAATTTATTTTACATAAATGCACATATATAATACTACTATTATTCACTTCTGTCACTAACTCATCATAATTATTCCTTAGCAGCATAGAATTTGCGTAGCAACTAAATCTAGTGTTTAACGTTATACACCTTCTGACTTTCTGGGTCATATTGGGGATGCTTTGTAAATATTTTGGATTAATTCTGAGTCATATATATATTTTTATAATGGCAATGTAAAGATTAGTGTATGTAAATGATTAATCGATGGTCGATTCTACTCATTACTCTTTAAAACTTTATAGTATGATTTATTTGGTTCCTTTTTAGACTACTCCATTACTCTATAGATAGATTGAGGTATCAATTAGAAAAACATACAACAATCAGTGGAAAAGAGATTATTTCGTTGGCGGAAAATTGTCCACAAATTTACACAAAACGACTCGTTAAAGTGGGTTATTATATGGCAGCAGCGCCATGAAAATGGTCACATGGAATGCTTTTTTCTTTCTTTCTTTCTTTTGCCTATTTTACTTTCTGAGTGCCTTTTTTTTTTGTGTGTGTGTGGGTGTTTTCCCTCTCTTCTCACCTTTTTAAATTGTGTATCCAACCGACATAATTCTCCCATATATATATAAATATATATTGATCCAAAAAAAAAAAAAGTTTGTGCTGCTATAGCTTAGCGTATTAAGTAGTTTATCACGACCGTTTCATACCAAAAATATTTGGATTAGTTAGTAGTAAAACGACTACACATCACATATGACAAAATCGTCGATTCATCATACTCGTTTTGATTAAAAGTTAATTTAACCTTGACTACTACTTGAAAAAACAAACTCATGGCTTCATCCAGATTCATCATCATCATCGTTTACTTTAACATTTGCAATAATAGTCTTGACATGTATGAACTTAGAAACTACATCGCTCAACATTTGACTATTTTTTTGGGCACAATTTTGGAGTTTTCATGCCAACGACAAAAAAAAAAAAGGGACACTGATGACATTAAGGGCAAAACTGGGATTAACGATGAAAAACAACAAGTCTATAAATAAGCCCCGCTGTTTCACGCCTCTCTCTCTAGGGGCTTATTGGTATTGGTAAGAGATATATAAAGAGAGACTTGCTCTATCTCCTCCTTTCATCTTCCCCTTCACATTCCAACACACCTCCTCAAAAAGAGAGAGAGAGAGAGAGAGACTCTTTCTGAGATTTACATATCTCGAGGCTGATTCTCAAAACACACGAAGAAGAAGAAGAAGAGATTGTGTTTTCCTTTATATAATAATCTCTGGTTTAATTTGGGTTTGATGGTAAATTCGAATCTATTTCCTAGCATCGAAGCCACAGGTGGTGAATCGTCTACTGAGTCGAGACGCAAGAAGCCAAGGATATCAGAGACAGAAGCGGAGATTGAAGCACGAAGGATCAACGAAGAAAGCTTGAAGAGATGGAAAACGAATCGTGTTCAGCAGATCTACGCTTCCAAGCTCGTCGAAGCTTTACGTCGAGTTCGTCAGAGATCCACCAACGAGCCTGATAAAGTTGTCTCCGTTGCGGCTAGAGAGATACGCGAGACGGCGGATCGAGTTCTCGCTGCTTCGGCTAAAGGTACAACTCGATGGAGCAGAGCGATTTTAGCGAGCCGTGTCAGAGCGAAGCTCAAGAAACATAAAAAGGCGGCTAAGAAGTCAGCCGGAAACTGTAAATCGAGAAAAGCCGCCGCGACGGAGACGAATCGGATTAAGTTACCGGCGGTTGATAGAAAACTCAAGTTTCTTGGCCGGTTAGTTCCCGGTTGCCGGAAAGTCTCTGTACCGAACCTTTTAGATGAAGCCACTGATTACATCGCAGCGTTAGAGATGCAGGTTCGAGCTATGGAAGCTCTCGCTGAACTCTTAACCGCCGCCGCTCCACGGACGACGTTGACCGGACCTTAACGGCGGCAGTTAGTTTGTCAGTTGTTAATTAGCTTTTTTACCTTTTTACCCTTTTATTTTTGTTAAGTTTTTTTTCTTTCTTTTTTTTCTTTTTGGGTTTGGTCTACGCGATTTTAATTTATTAAATTCTTGTATTTTATTTGTATACATCAGTCTTATTTGATCTTTCCTTTAATTTTCTTTAACAAATGCCAACTAAACTCGATATAAAAAAGTTGTTTTAACCCTTTCAACAAAATTAGACATACAAATATAAATTAAAGAAAAATAAAGAGAAGAATAAAAGTTAAATAAATAATTTGACAAGTTGAAGCAATTCAAAAAAAAAAAGAGCCATGTGCGTGTAACGTGTTGAGGACACCCACCTTAATTTTGGGGCCAATGGACTCCATGTGATTCTGATAGACTTTTTCCCACGTTCATGTTTTTAATGTCAATATGTGGGAAGTGTATAATTTTGGCTCATAATGCCCTTAAAATCTTTCAAACTGATTAATAAAAGCAATAATTTGTTCCTTGAATGTCAACATTAAAAAGAGGATATATAGCATACGACTCTTCAAGAGAATTTGACAATTTTTAAAGATTGATATGGTGTAAAATACTAGTTTGTCAGTAAGAACAAAAAATCCACTAGCTCGGAAATGACAGGTACATTGAAAGAAGAGTGAGCAAAAAGGACCACAAACGAAAAAAAAATGGGCACCAAAATAAGGAGAAACAATAAGATTGAGAAATGAGTCTCTTGGGAACATCTTTCTTCCCTCTTTAAGACTCTCTCCCCCCCCCCCCCCAACGTGTGCTCTTTCTTATTTACATCCGATATGTCTTTCAATATGGAAAAAATATAATAAAAATCATTAATTTTTAAATTTGGGACGTTTTAATCACTAACTTTCAAGATGTCATTTTAATCACAAACTTTTCGTTAATTTTGACCATAAAATAGTAAAGTTTTGTTGACCTCGCCATTTTAGGCACGACGTTTATTCTCTGTTAAAGATCTCAAAAACAGAGTAAATTATATATTATATGCTATTGTTTTGCATAAACGACCATGTTTTTAACGCCAAAAACAACATCGTTTACCAAATCGAAGAAACTAAATTTCTAATCGATTTCAATTTCACAAATCCATAACTCTAAAAATGAAACCCCAAATTCTCTCTACACCATTGATGTCACACCACACTCACCGACGCAACCAGATGTGTCAAAGCTTGAACTTGAACTCATCGGAACAGAGATTGCATAAGAGATTTTGGTATTATGGAGAGAATTTCGGGTTTTCTTTCTAGGATTAGGGATTTAATAAACGTCATGCCTAAAACAACAGAAAGTTTGTGTGGTCAACAAAACTTTGCTATTATATGGTCAAGTTAACAGAAAGTTTGTGATTAAAATGACATCTTAAAAGTTAGTGATTAAAACGTCTCAAATTTGAAAGTTGGGGATTTTTACTACATTTTTCCCCGTTTAATATACGTTCCCACCCTTTTTTTTATCAGATTAAATGGCAACATGTTTGTGGGTCATTGTGTCTTCCTACTTACTTATACGAAGAGTTCACAAAATCAATCTGATGAGTATTTGGATCGAGCTTGGAGGGTGATCTATAGTTTTAACTTTTAACCTATATACTATATTGTTAAGTACATAGATAATTCCGGATTTATGGTTGTATGATAGTATCTCGATATCAACTGAGATAGGTCATCCATACATAATGTTATCGTTTGCATATTTTGTTGTTTTCTTAGTACGGCTGATATGGTGTTTGATATTAATGTATTCGTTCACACGATATGGTATTGTAACGAAAACTGGAATATTAATAGATGTGGGAAAATTATGTATATAAAGGATGCTTTTATTAATTAAATAATATATCAATGCATCGAATGATAGCTACAAAACAAAACAAAAGTAAAAGAAAACAAAAAGGGGAAACGTGGAGTTGGCCATATGTGGCTAAAAGGTAGACCCAATGTGATCACATGCAACCATGTGACTCCAATTATGAACCTCATATGTGAATGTGGCCGAGGCGATGCCAAATTTTCAAGAATCTCTCCTCTTCATACGACGCTATTTACAAATATATATAAACAAACACTAGTTTTACCACCTTATAGTTCATAATTATCAGCTCTTCACGAATTTTACAGAAAAGTAAGGTATAAAATATGCTCAAAATATCGTATCATCACTACATATCAACTGTGTATAGCTTATGAGACAGATATACAAAAATGAATCATGTAATCCACGATTAAAGTAAACAATAAAATAATGTACCATAAAATATACATAGCAAAAAGCTAATGCATTTACATAACAGTAATTTGTTTTATCTAACTAAACTATTTGTTTAACAGCTTTTAACATCTATCACTGCATTAAATCATCACAAACTTTGAAATCGTATAACTTCAATGCCAATGCAAAGTGAAAGTAAGATCTCTTATAGATATATAATGTATATACTGAAGTTTAGTTTCAAACCGCAGCGATAATTAGTGGCTACCGATAAAAGGAGGGCCTGTCAAATTTGAAGTATATATATGATCGATTATATGAGGTTTAGTCCTCTCCAATCCTCCCGCTAAATTATGGGATTTATATATATATGTAGAGTTAGACGAAAGAGAGAAGGAAATATACAATCGGGTTAACCGGTAGAATAAACCAGACCCGTATTGTTGAGTAGTGGAAACAATGGGTCCGACGACGAGAGAAGCAAACAAAAAAACCCTTGTTGACAAAATTTAATTCAACAACAACAAAAAAAACTCGTCCATATCTTTTATATTTCTCATGTAAGTAAGTTTGTTATACACGATTACACGTAAAAAGACTTTTGCGCGGTGTAATGAGATGGAACTCGTGGCAAGACAACATGCACTCGCACATGTCTTGGTCAGACAGATTTCGTTGTCTTCGAACTGTGCTCGTGTTTTCTAACATTTCTGCACGTGCTCTCAAGTCAACCATTATCCACTTCAACTCCTACGATTTTGTTTCTACGTCACTACCTCTTTCTTTCTTTCTCTCTTTTCTACCTCTATGGTATATTATCTATACTTTTTAAAAAATTATATAGCCAAATATTGGCCCAATTTGAAAACTAATTAGCTCGTATTATCAATTTTTGCATCCAGGCACTTCTTGAAACGGGCAAAAGTTATGTTCGAACAAATGATTTCGTCACAACGATTCCTAATATCATGCAAGAAAGTGAGAAACGGCGCCTAATTAACAAGGAATGGATAAACAAATGGCTTTGTCACAACGACTTTGGTCCACTTATAATATGGTTGATGTTTTTTACCGCCACTTGACGTGTTGGTGAGAGCATCCTTTTTCGAAACTCTTCATCCTAGACGGTTCAACATTTTTAAACCCGACACAGGAACAACTCTTCATCGTCCATGATCGCCTGTGAGATATTAATATTCCTTCATTCCGAAGCTTCCCTTACTTCCCTTTATCAGTTTCAAATCTTCTAAGAGATCTATCCTCTTATAAAGTTGTAATTAAGTTTGACGCAATATAACGAGTTTGAACTTGTTGCAATTTCAAAATATGTTTTCTTTTTTAAAACAAAAAGGATCATGAAGAAACTAGAACAATTTTACATTTTCTTCGGTTTTTTTTAATATATTTTTAATATAAGGTTTATTTTTTTTTGCTGACAATATCTATAGTTGAATGAATATTAATTGTTATATAAAAACATCACATGTTATTTGTTTTTGTGAGTCAAGTATCCAAATTATAAAATCAGAAATATTTTAAGTCTAGTGTTTCATTTGCAGAATGGTGATCGATCTTTTTGGATATCCAAATTTTTAGTAGTTGATGATCAAATGAAATCCATGATCAATAGCGGATCCAGACATTTGTCCATCTATTCTTTTAAATACTTGTCTACAATTAAAACGAAGACAATTAAAACGAAGACAATTATATCACCAATATAAAACATAATTTAAAGATAAGTACAATTCTAAACGGTTTGTTAAAGTACATATCAACCGTAACAACTATATTAGCTTTGCGTAATATTTAATAATTAATACTTTATTTTAATTATAAAAAAAAACTTAACCAATTTATTATTTTAGGTTGATTTTTTTTTTAAATGTCAAACTTCTTCTTTCCACTACCGAATAATGCTTATTGTCATATTAACTTTCATTTTAATGTCAAACTTCTCCTTTCCAAACTATTTAATGATTATTGTCATATTTTAAAAATGTAAAATTTATATTTTCTTGCTTCTTAAATATTCTGGGATGTCCATCTAAATTCATTTTTTTCTTATATTTTGGTGTCATCTAATCTCAAACTCTTATTTAGGTATGCATTTTTTTAAGTCATCATCAAATCTCTCAAATTCATTGTTAAAAAAAAACGAGCCAAGCAATATGTCACCAACAAAAAATCTAGTAAGACTAGCGGAAGAACATTACAAAAGGGGCGATCTCCAAGGAGCCATTAAAATCGTGCATGACTTAATGTGTGAAGCTAACACATCTGAAAACCACCAAGATATCTCACAGATTCTCGTCGCCTATGAAATCAACTGGGATAATTTACGTCGTTTCACACTCTACAAGATTCTGAGGATAAAAAACCCGTTATGTGACCCTCAGTTGATCCAGATAAAGTACGAAGACATCATGGCTAAGCTCTGTCCCGACGGAAACAAGTCTGTTGCTGCCAAGTCAGCTTTCGAGATCATCAATTATGCGTGGAAGATCTTGTCCAATCCTGTTACACGAAGAGATTATAATATGAAAAAAGGGTTTACAGAGAGATTCATGTTTCAAGGAAGAAGATGAACTATGTCAAAGAGTGAGGTAAGGGGAAAGTCACTGTGTCGACCTTTCTGATTCAAAGTATAACTAAACCTATCGTATAATTAACTAGTAGAGTAGAGTATTCAGTTTTTATGCATTTGTTCGGATACAATACCTATCTTTTTTTTTTTCCTTGGTTAGTTTTGCGATTTTACTTATTTCTAGTTAGGTATCAAACACAAGTAAACTTTGTTATCGGTCTTGACTTCTATATGATATCTTTACAAACCATTTTTCGTTTTTCAGCTTATTATATTGCAAAATTTATAGAATATCAGATTAATTATTTCCTAATGCCATATGACTGAATCTTGGTTTTGACATCGGAGTCACTGTACAAGGCAAAAGAAAAAAACTGCGTTTCTAAGAGTTGCTATTGCCACGCATAATCGTAATTCATGTTAAAGAGTTGAAAATTTTACGTTTTGCGATAACTACGTTGCAAAAAAAAATAATAATAATAAATAACAACTGTGAATCTTGTGCGAAGTTCGGCTGTTGCAATAAAATCTCAACGTAATTATTTGATTGCATATAAATAAATATTCAACGAAATCCAAATATATCAATCAGTGAGGTATTTTACACATACCCTTTTATTAAAACTGAAAAGAAAAAAAAAAGGCAAAAAAATTGCGACAGCGTGGCAATACGTCTGTGTGAGAAGGAAGGATCCAAGGAGTTCCAACATCCAATCAAACTCCAACCCGGATCCGACCCGACAGCATCAGACGACTCGTCCTCCACGATCCCGTTTCTCCAATTTCAATTCCGCAAGAGCGAGAGAGACAAGAGAGAGAGAGAGAAGGAAGATCCAGACGAAGTTGTTCGTTTCCGGGAAGAGAGAAAGAGAGAGAGAGAGAGAGAGACTTAACGAACGATGTCGCTGAGGCCGAGCACACGCGCGGAGCTGAGGAAGAAGATATACAAGACAGGGGTCGATGCCGATGAGGCGAGGCGGAGGAGAGAGGACAATCTCGTCGAGATTAGGAAAAACAAGCGTGAGGACAGTCTCCTCAAGAAGCGCCGCGAAGGAATGATGCTCCAGCACCAGCAGCCTCTCGGCGGAGTTGGCCTCGACGGTCCCCAGAACGCTGCCGCTGTTGAGAAACGAGTAAGTTCCTCTGATCTGAAACTTTTTTTTTGAGACAATTGTGCTCAATTTTGTGATTTGGATCCCTGGATTTGATTTGTGAGTGATGGATCTTTGTTTGATTGTTGAAAAAAATTGAGGCTTTGATTCTGTTTCCCCACCTCAATTCTAGATCTCAGCTGCTTGAACACTCCTAATCTCATAATTGACCATCAAAATTGATCCTTTATGACCAAATCTGATCATCATGTATGCTGATCGCAGTGTATAGTTTGCTTTTGTTAGATATCGGGATTTCTAGAATCTGATCTGATGATCTTGTTAATGGATTGGGTGTGTTACTTTTCTAGCCAAGGAGAGGTTTTGTTTCTGTGGTAACAGCTGTTTGATGCTGTTCATGTGTTTTTGACAGTTAGAAGGTATTCCAATGATGGTACAAGGTGTTTATTCTGATGATCCTCAAGCTCAGCTAGAAGCCACAACTCAGTTTCGAAAGTTGTTATCTATAGGTAGGTATATATATTTTTTCCGTTCAGAAGCAATTCTCTCTTCTAAGGTTATATGTGTGTAATAGACATCTGATGGTTGCTTGTACTGCAATTTGATAACCAGAGCGTAGTCCTCCTATTGATGAAGTGATTAAAGCTGGGGTTGTCCCACGTTTTGTTGAGTTTCTTGGAAGGCAAGACCATCCGCAATTGCAGGTATGTCTACTTCACACATTTTAGTTTTGGTCTTTATCAATTGCACCTTAAAGTATCAAGAATGGTTTGGTGGCTTAACGTTAAGTTTATTTGCAGTTTGAGGCTGCATGGGCTTTGACCAATGTTGCGTCAGGAACATCAGATCATACTCGGGTTGTAATTGAACAGGGGGCGGTTCCTATCTTCGTTCAGCTTCTTAGTTCTGCTAGTGATGACGTTCGAGAGCAGGTTTGCCACTAACTAGCTAGACAACTGTGCACTTCCATTTTATATTGTGACCAGGATACATGCCTCTCGTATTTGGTTTTTTTGCTGTTTCATTTGATCCTGAGTGGTATTTTGTGATAGTCGGCCAAGTGCTTTTCCGTAGTTATAGGTGCTAAAACGTTTAGTGGTTTCTTAAAAATCCCTTACATGATATCATTGTAGGCGGTGTGGGCCTTGGGCAATGTTGCTGGGGACTCTCCAAACTGCAGGAATCTTGTTCTCAATTATGGGGCTCTTGAGCCATTGCTGGCTCAATTAAATGAAAATTCTAAGTTGTCCATGCTAAGAAATGCTACGTGGACCTTGTCCAACTTTTGTCGTGGTAAACCACCTACACCATTTGAACAGGTAGGACTACAGAAATGGATTCTCTTTGATTTTTCTAGACAACTTATGATTGGCGGTCCAAGTTTTTTACATAATTTTTATATATGTTTAGTTGCATTCCTAACATTACTCAAGCCTAGTGTTGGTTATTCATATGTTTAAGGTGAAGCCTGCGTTGTCAGTTCTTCGGCAGCTTATCTATCTGAATGATGAAGAAGTTCTCACCGATGCCTGCTGGGCTCTCTCCTACCTTTCAGATGGCCCCAATGATAAGATTCAGGCTGTGATCCAGGCAGGTGTCTGTCCACGACTTGTGGAGCTTCTGAGGTTAGTTCCATTTTTCCTAGCCTATAATTCACTAGACATAATTTTTGTTTATTTCTAATCATATTTAGTCTCTCTTGTTTTGTCCTTTGGCTCTTAGTGTTATATAAGTTAGATATAAGTTAGCTTTTCTCAATATAGGTGTTGCTATCTTTAAATTTGTGATGCTTTTTGATTTATCTTTTGGAAACTGAGTGTTGATGTTCTTACTGTCTCATATTCTTACTAGTTTTATTTTGTGCAACTATACTAATTAACATATCTTTCTTCAAGTCATCCATCACCTACGGTTCTCATTCCTGCCCTTCGAACTGTGGGGAACATCGTAACTGGTGATGACTCTCAGACACAGGTATGATTTGTGGCGAACGACTATTTGTATTGATTTGGGTGTTTGCTTTGGGATTTTGACTATGATTGTGTCTTTGCTTTTCAGTTTATAATTGATAGTGGTGTACTTCCGCACCTTTACAATTTGCTTACGCAAAATCACAAGAAAAGTATTAAAAAAGAAGCTTGTTGGACTATCTCGAATATTACTGCTGGAAATAAAGGTCAAATAGAGGTATGAGGCTTTTTTTGCTATCTTTAATATGTCAAGAAGACGGTTGTTCGTGGAAGATAGTATGCTATTTCATTCTGATTCTGCAAGAAAAGTGAAGAAGTTAATGATTTTGACTCTTTTCTTGAGTTTAGAGCAAGCAAATTTTAAAACTTCCATATTTTCCAGTAACATCTCTGCCAACAAACCTAATTATGCCCTATCTGCTATTGCTATTGCTATTGCTATATGCCAACAATACTTGCTACTGAAAATATTGAAACATTAAAGTTTTAGAGGCTAAAAGCAATTCTTTAATCACTTTATGTATTTGAAACGATAGGCTGTGGTTGGTGCTGGAATAATCCTCCCTCTTGTGCACTTGCTCCAAACCGCTGAGTTCGATATAAAGAAGGAAGCTGCTTGGGCTATTTCCAATGCCACCTCAGGAGGGTCTCATGAGCAGATTCAGTATGTCATCTCCATTTTGAAGTGCAGTTGCAAACAACTAACTTCACTTAATAGTGCTCCCTCTTACTTACACCACCATCTATCTCGAGATCAAAAAATGCCTTAACACAGTTTTGCATGCAGATATTTGGTGACCCAAGGCTGCATCAAGCCACTCTGTGATCTTCTAATCTGCCCTGATCCGAGGATTGTGACAGTGTGCCTCGAGGGGCTTGAAAACATTCTTAAGGTTAGTGAGGCTGACAAGGAGATGGGATTAAACGATGGGGTGAATCTCTATGCTCACATAATAGAAGAATCTGATGGGTTGGACAAAATCGAAAACCTTCAATCCCATGATAACAATGAGATATATGAGAAGGCCGTTAAGATATTGGAGAGATATTGGGCTGAAGATGAGGAAGAGCAGATTCTGCAGGATGGCGGGAATGAAAATTCACAACAGACCTTCAATTTTGGGACCAACCAGCCCGCTGCCCCCCCTGGCGGATTCAAATTTGGCTGAAAAGGTATAGTACAAATTGAATTCCTTGGTTTGGGGAACATGAGATTCAACTTTTGCAACTGTTATTGACAATTGCCAGTTTCAAGTTCGAGTTTTTGAGTTCTGATGCAAAAAGGTTTATTTCTTCTGTTTTTTTGTTTTGTTGTTGTCCTTATTTGTCTGAATCAATCTCTGATTCTGTATCTTAAACTCTGGGATGGATTATGTCTAGTGTGGTTACTGGTTTAGGATATGGTCACACTTTGTATTTGTTACTTTTATCTTTGTCGTTATTATTAGTTTTATAACTTTTACTTGGCAAGAGTACAAATACAAGAAATGTTTTGATTGCAAAAGTCTCGCCTTGGTAATAATAAAGTCCTCAAATGAATTGGTAAAGGAAAGCTTTAATCTCATCAATATAAGGAGACTTTGTAGGAATGATGTGGCCAAAATCGTGCTCAATAATGGTGGCGCAACCATCATCAAACAACCCCGCCAGATCTGAGCTGGCGTGAGTCACAATCTGTCTGTCTTTACCAGGCTGGCTTCCGAATATGTGAAGTGAAGGGCATTTAATCGATCCTTTCTCCTTCTTCTCCAACAATGGCCACGGTGTGAAACCCGAGCACAACACGCAGAATCTGAAGTCTATTTCACCTACGAGCTGCTCCTGTATCCCACATACAGCTGCAGCCATTGCCGCACCTTGAGAGAATCCGAGAATGCCATCAAAAGGCCCTTTCTCTGCAAAAGCCGTCTTCAAGTATGTCAACGATTTATCAAACCCTTCAGTTTGAGTCTGATACTGCAACGGATCGAACTGGCATTGGGCCACTGTCCAGCCTGTTTCACTCGGTTTATCAAAATCTGGTGACACCAACCACGCAAACTTCTTGTTGCATGCTCCGGATGGAGGGGTAGCAGTTTGGTAAATGAAATGTAGTTCGTGTGGTGCATCGATGAACACAAGCTCCGCAATATTCTTCAGTTTCTTTGCTAGTGATCCGGTCCTCCCTTTGAAGCCAGATGCGTTTTGCCTAAAACCATGCAAGCACAAGATCCTCAGCTTCCGTCTTGTATTGTCACCTGACCATAGAAGTGAAATGACAAAGTTTCCAGGGAACAAGGGATTATAAAGTTTTAAAAAATTCTCTGATTTTTAACACATTACTTGATTCAAAAATGAAGAAACAGACCTTACCATTGCTTTCAGAAGATTGGTTTGAGGGATCAAGACTCAAAGGGACTTCCCCTTTCCCGTGTTTACGACACAGCTCACACACATATATATCTCCGTTAACCTGCATCAACAACACATTGTAAATCCAAAATACACAATCCTTGTGAACTTGATCAGCAAAAGTCGTCTGGGTGCATTACCCGACAATGATTGCAGACTAAAACAAGCATCCGGCATAATCTGCAACGGCAACGTGGAGAATAGTCGTCAAAGGTATTGCTGCAGAGAAGGCAGCTGCCTATTATATCCTCTTTTGAGCTTCCAACTGAGATCCTTCAAACCCGACATGTAAATGTATGTTACCCGGACCAATAAAAATCGTTTTCCTGGTAGATTAGAAGAGAAATATGCTAGAAATATACCGGTGATCAAACACAAAGTTCTTCCCTTTGAAGAACCCACCACTGGGAAATTGTTCAAGGTATCTCTGTATGCCACCATAGAGCTGCAAAAAAAACAAATAACAGCTGGAGTCAGCCAAGTTCAGTGACTAGAATCAAATCCATTTGCGATTCAGGATCTCACCTGGAAAGTATTCTCAAATCCAGTGCCTTTAGATCTGATATATGCAGATGCCATTTCACATCTGATTCCACCAGTGCAGTACCTGATTTCACAAACACAAGAGAACTTCAGTGATGGGGAAAGTAAACTAGACAAGAAATCTCTGTATGTCACAGAACTATATTAATCATACATGAGCACGTTTTTTCCCTTCAATTTCTCAGCATTCTGATCAATCCAGGTGGGCAAATCACTATACTGCCTGATTTCAGGATCAAGGGTCTCAACATTTTCTGCTTCGAATTTTCCAATCCGTGTCTCGTACAGGTTCCTTGCGTCAAGCAAAACAAGTTCCTTATTCTCAGACTTCCCATCCCCATCCGGCTGTTCAGCTGAGTTGGAAGAAAACATAAATCAGCTAAGAAATGCAATATAGCAGTAAAGTAAAAAAACAAATAAAGAAGCTTACCGGCACTCTGCAGGACCGAATGAAACTCCGCAGCAGAGAGATGCTTTCCAGCATTCGAAATTTCTGGGGGTTTAAGGGGAGGGCAAGGACTAAAAGTCACTAACTCCTGCAAATCACCACACAAAGCCACAAATCTATCAAAACGCTATGGAAGTACAGTCAGAGTCTTTTGTGAATTAGTAGAAAACATTCTGTCAGATGAGCTAAGGAGATCATAACATGAATATTTCCCTCATCCCAGCAAAGAAATTCTTACGCATATGTTGTGTAGATAAGAACTAAACATAAGAAACACTATGTTTGGTAAGAAGACAAGGCAATAACCTCAACAACACGGATGGAGAGTGATGTAAACCCACATTCCTGAGCAACTTTGTCATTCAAGGGGTGATGGCAAGGTGCAAGCTTGAAGTCGGTCCCTTCAAACAAACAATTCGACTTTGCTGCAGCAATATGTTCCTCCAATGCAGTTAATTTTCCACCAACCTAACCAAAAAGTAAAGTTTTCTGTTAAATCAATCGTATATAAACAGAAGTCTAGTAAAAAAGCTTCACACTTTTGATGTCTGCTTCTTTAATGGTTAAGATGGATTAAACATGTAACTAATATATAGAGAACTATGATCCTAAATCAAACAAACAGAACTCAGAACTCAAAGGCTTCGTATTTATTTTCCTATAGTTCAACTTCAACAAACTTGAGCAAACGTAGACCCAATGTCTCAGACTTTCTTATTCGCTTCAACCCCAACAGATAAATATTAAAATTACAGTTCAAAAGAGATAAAAGGATTACACTTTTGGTTTTAATCCTCAAATCAGACGGGAACACACAGTCAGAGAACTCAAAACGGGTAAAATAAAAAAAATTAAACATTGGATATGCGGAGAAGGTGATTAGAAGCATACAGTGACATTGACGCCCTTAGGGGAGAGCCTGATACGGCCGAGTAAGCCTAATGAGTTGCAGCTCGATTCATAAAAGGAAACGAGCTCATCTAGATCAGGAACAGAGGTGTACTTGTAGTACAGCAACACACCGTATTGCTCTTCATCTTCAATCCTCTGCTTCTCGCCATCGCCACACGAGCTCGTTCCCATTAGGGTTTTTTCTTCGTTCCAGTGGGATAGGGAAGGAAACGATAATCTCAGACGTCGCGAAGATGGAACAAGGAAGCCGCCGAGACTGTTTCAGAGCGCGATTGGGAAAACCATGTACCAGAGGCGGACCAAACCGAACCTTGATTAAACCGAAATTTGTTCATAAAATCATTGGTTTGATTGAAAACCAAATTTAAACCGATTAATTTTTAATTGCCTAAGCAGAGAGTTATTATGTGAAAAGAACTTGGCAGTGTGCCTTTCTATCATAGCTAGCTACAAAGCATTGTAACAAGAGGTGGAGATGGGTTTATCTTTGTTTTCTCTTGAATAAAACATTGGTTACACACACCTTGTTAACGTCACTGCAGATACTGAAAGCAAACGACAACAGAGAGATTACAACTTCGGTCAATCTTTTTGGCTCTGGAAAATCTCAATGCAACGATATGCCTTTGCGCTCGTCAGTTTTGTCCCTTTTTGTGTTTGGATTCAGGGACTAGAGGCTTGATGCAGAGTTTTGGCTTTGTGCTAACGAGTCTATGTGGAAGCACTGATACAGCAGCTACAATGGAGCCACTTGGTATTCTAGAGAGCGGTAAGAGTTCCACCAGAACACATAACTGCACATTTTTACTCCAATCTTCAGACTTTATAAACGGGATGATGTTATTATAAGGTTAGAATTGTTTTCTACATATACATACACACACTACCTCTGGAGCTTTGAGATCCACAACTGAATCTGGTACGATGTCTTTTACTCCAGCCGCCAAAGTTTCAAAGCATTTGATGCGGTCCAGCAACGAACATTGATCTAGAACCTCTGATGCTTCTTTCTGGATCTTTCCTTTCGTCTCTTCCACACCTCTACGCTGATACCCAGCTGCAAACTAAATGGTGGTGTGCGGTTAATAACCATTGCCATGATACTAACAATATTCTTAACATATACTCCTATGTATAACGAAACTTTATTCTACAGACAAACTCTTTCTTACCTTCACAGGTTTTGATAGTGTATTATTGTCTTTATCATTGACAAACCGCTGAACAAGCTTTGACACTGTTTCCCGAAGTTCTTTCTCTGTCAAACCACAAGTAGCTTGAACTGGGAATATCCGATGGCACCAGCTGCATCAATTGAATCATAGATTACTTAGTTTCGACATAAAAACTTGCTTACAACAACGGAATCTGAGAAGATAATGATAGCAGAGTGGATTAATAAGTAAACTACATGGTCAAAAAAAGAATGAAATAGGTCTGATATGTAACAGAAACCACTCTTTGGGACTAACAGACTTGAAATAACTATTCGAGACTAAATCAGAATTCTAAAAGCATGCTTATTTAAAGGTAGAGTTGAATTATAAGGCAAGTGGTAGCAATAAAGCGTGATTTCCAATGGAGAACGGTCAAAAGGTTAATCAAATGACCAAAGGTTCAGTAACTAACATTTCACAATAAAGACTTACATTGGTGCCTTCAGAGCTCCAGATTCCATAGATTGGAAGACTCGTGATACGATACTTGTTGTATCGGGAGAGTTTTCAACAGGGAAAGTAAAGAGAAGCAAGCCACTCTTTGTCAGCTTAACCAATGACATGAGAGAATTGTGTTCTTCATTTGCTAATTTGAGATCCTCAACATTTGGATTTTCACCTAAACAAGGCACAAAAAGAGAATAGAAAGACAAGACCATAAGCGCAAAAAAAAGCCCAAGAATTTGGCTGTGCTCTTCCCCAAATAAACATTACCTGTTTGCTGCAAGGCATCATTCTCAAGATGGTCTTCGCCTTCCTCTATCTCATGTGCACAAAGTTTTTGTTTTTTTGATTTTAGAACTTCAGATTTCTCCTCAGGCATGGACGCAATATACTAAACAAATCAAAAAGTTTGATTTCTGTGAGATAAGCTGAACATTTGAGAACTAGTAACTTCCCAACTCTAACACTAATTCAATCCCCCACTATTGTACTAATCATCATCTTTACAAACTTTAATTTTCACAACTACTTTTAGTGTTTCTCTACCACAATTGATTATCAATCACCCTGAGATTATCTTCTAAACGCAGGAATAAAAGTTTACACATTATCTTCTAAACATTTGATCTACCAAAATTCAAATGATTGTACAAGCTAAAGTAACTTCCCAACTCAAAAACTAAATTTAATCCCCCACTATTGTACTAATCATTTTCTTTACAAACTTTAATTTTCACAAGTACTTTTCGTTGAGATTATCTTCTAAACGCAGGAACAAAAATTTACACTTGTTCCTCAATAATGATGGAGCAATCAATGTGACGATAAGATACCTTTCCAAGGATGGACATGACCTCTTTAGTAGCACTTTTCTCCCTTTCTGATAAGAAGTGAAAATCAGAAACAGTTTAACTTAAATTCGAGTCTCGTCAAACACAAAATCTATATTCCTCAATCCAATACACAGATTCGCAATGCCCACAACTCATAAACTCGGAGACAATCTAAGGAATTCGAGAAATTAACAGATAGAAAGCTAAAAAAAGGATGATACAAGAAGAAGAAGATCATACTGATGGTGCAGGTGACGAGGAAGCCTGAATGAGAATGATGAATCAGAGAAGAAGGAGCTTTGTAGTCGAACCGAGGGATGCTTATGATGCTGGAGTGTTGCTCCCATGGAGTCAATGTTTCTGTTTCAGCCTCCTCTTCTTCTCTCTCTCTCTTTTCACACAAAGGCTCTTCTTCCTCTACTGTTCTTCCAACATCGTTCCCTTCATCTACAGCAGCCATTGCTAATTTGTTTTACTCTCTCTCTCTATGAAAAGTGTTAGCTTTTTTTTGGTGCTGGTACTTAAGTTCCAGTTAACCCCAGAGAAAGTAAAAGACTTTTTGAGCCCTAATGGGGGATTTCAGCGATTCGGAAACAGCGGTAACGTTTTAAAACCCTGAAACGCGACGTTTAGAAAACGCAGCTTCAAACAGCTAAACCCTGAAAAGCCTACCAGAACATTAGAGCATCACACGAAGTCCGATTCGATCCTCTCAAGAGTCTTCGAGTCTGAGAGAGGAAAGAGATGCAGGTACTTGCGCGGAATCTAGTTCGGAGAGTATCAAGAACTCAGGTAAATTGCTCAATTCATGTTTTCTTGCTAGTTTGCCTCCTCCTTGTTTTGTATAGATTTGAGGATTAAAGATCGGATTTTTCGGGTTCAGAGATCTTCTGGATCCTAAAGTTTCATCTTCTGAATGAGAATTGACTATCTTATTAAATTTGCAGAAATTTTGAGACTTAGGTTGCAGAGAGTACTTGAGTTGACTACTGATGCTAATTACTTGTTTCAGGTCATTAGTCGCTATGCATATTCAACTCAAAGGGTCAGAGACATTGGTCAGCCAACTCCAGCATCTCATCCTCATGTAACTCCTATGTGATATCTACTTTTGACTATGTTTTCTTGGATTTGAAAATGCTATTTTATATGCTCTGATGGTTCGCTCTTCCCCATCAGTTAATGGCGGAAGGAGAGATCACACCAGGAATAAGAATTGATGAATACATTGGTAGAAGGAAGAAACTTGTGGAGCTTCTCCCTGAGAATAGCTTAGCCATCATTTCTTCAGCCCCCGAGAAAATGATGACAGACGTTGTTCCATATACGTTCAGACAAGAGGCTGACTATTTGTATCTAACTGGCTGCCAGCAGCCAGGTGGTGTGGCTGTTTTAAGTAGTGATCGAGGTTTATGCATGTTTATGCCAGAGTCAACTCCTAAGGTACGTATGATGATCTATTAGTATATGAATTTCTGTGTACAGAGTGATTTGATTTCTGTTTGACAGTTTATAAGAATTGATCTGTGATGTAGGATATTGCTTGGCAAGGAGAAGTTGCTGGAGTTGATGCAGCGTCTGAGTTCTTCAAGGCAGACCAAGCATATCCGATAAGCAAATTACCTGAGGTAGCTTATATTCTTCCTCAAATGGCCGGCCTCTCTTAAAAAATTTCTTATGTTGTTGACTTTATTACTTCTATAACGGGAGATTTGTTATATGTTCACATTCTTTATGTACAGATTCTTTCAGACATGCTAAGACATTCTTCAAAAGTGTTTCATAATGTTCAAACTGCCTCGCAAAGATACACAAACTTGGATGAGTTTCAAAAGTCGGCATCTCTTGGCAAAATGAAAACTCTTTCAAGTTTAACACATGAGCTGAGGTTAATTAAATCACCTGCGGAACTCAAATTGATGAGAGAGTCTGCATCTATTGCTTGCCAGGTATTCCTGTTTACAACAAAGGCATATTTAATACTCATGAAACTTTTCTGTTTTTTTTAGCTTCTAAATACAACTGAGATACTAGAGAGTAACTGAAAATTAAAGATGGTGGGGGAAATTACAAGAGATAATAGGACAAATTGGTTAAAATTGACAACTTTTGCTGACGATTGTGTGTATAGTCAATTTAATCTTGGGAATTGATTTGAAAAAATGAGGAACATACGCATAGAAAGCTCTCCAGCCATGATCCGAAGGAACAAATTTGTGATTCATGAAGGCAATGCTCAATGATATGTGAAAGTTTTCTATTCCAATTGTTACGTTTGTTTTGTTTCCAAAGTGCTACGAAAAAGGAACATAGAGCCAATAGAACGTCATGAACCATTTTCTAAATATTGGTTGAAGATAAATAGCTATAACAGACATTGAGCGTATGGAGTAATCTGGATCTTTTCATCCTCAGGGTCTTCTGAAAACAATGCTACATTCAAAGGGGTTTCCTGATGAAGGCATCTTATCAGCCCAAGTTGAATATGAGTGCCGGGTAAGAGGTGCTCAGCGAATGGCGTAAGTCTTGACATTTATATCTAGTCCATGAATAAATATGTGATTCAGGATGTTATTCTTACAAAAAGTATTTCCTAGTATTCTAATTCTAGTGACAAGAAAAATGTTACGTTTTATTTCTCAGATTTAATCCTGTAGTCGGTGGCGGTTCAAATGCTAGTGTTATTCACTATTCACGAAATGATCAGCGAGTAAGTTTGACACAACCCTATTTGATTGCTAGTAAAACGATGTTTTTGAAGCCAGTATCTTCTTTTATTTTTATCTGCAGATAAGAGATGGTGATCTTGTCTTGATGGACATGGGTTGCGAGTTACATGGTTATGTTAGTGATCTTACTCGGACATGGCCTCCTTGCGGAAAATTCAGTTCTCTTCAGGTTGATGTCGCTGCTATCTCCAATTTTTACCTTCTTTTGTCTGGATATTCAAACTTCTTTACTTTTGTGCTTGCCGTTGGTGTTTGGATGGTGCAACTGAGAGATAGGACTTTACTTACTATGTCATACTCTACTACCAGATTTCTTGCTCTTTCTGAGATGTACGTTTCGTAGACTAGCTGTTTTAATTTAGGAAACCTTTGGAAGCATGAATTTTGTTAGTCATTGATACCTACCGAAACCCGATCGTCTGAAAGCAGTTTTTCTGTATCCATAATTTCTTTTGGATTGTTTTAGCATCTGAGTAACACGCAAATATAGGTTTTTTGTTGGTTGCATGTTAGGATTGTTTACATACCATTTGTCAAAATTTGGACATGTGCATAGGTTACATAGGATTTTGTGGATCTTTGCTCGATTTCACAATTATGTTTAGATAAAAAGATGGATAGTAATTATGAAGCTGCTTTCTTAAAACTTTCCCTATCAAAAATATTAATATCTGTATTGTTTCCAGGAAGGGCTATATGATCTTATACTTCAGACAAACAGAGAATGCATAAAACAAAAATATATATACTGTATATATTTCTGCCCCAAAAATAAATAAAAGGTTATCATGTAATCAAAATCACAAAATATATATACTGTATCGTTGGGAAAAAACTTATCTAACAGAGTTCTTTTGTGATGGATAATAAGGTCACTACCTTGGGATGGATGTGCATGATTCTTCTGCTGTGGGATATGACCGTCCTTTGCAACCTGGTTTTGTAAGTACTACTACTCCATTGAGTCTTAGTTTTTGTAAGGAACCCACCAAAGTCAGGCTTATAATATCTTCACCGTTCTACTTACCCTCCTATCTCAGACACTCTGATTGTTGATGCTAGTCCATTAAATCCGATATGTGCCCTTTGATTCCTGATTGTCGAAGTGTATTAACTAATTGTGTGATGGCGTTGGGTCCTTAAGTTTGAAAAAATGTTTATGATGGTGCATTTGATAGAATCTACTAGGTTATATTACATCAAATGACTGGTTTTGGTGTCTGCTAGACAATGATCTTTCAGAGTCTCGATGTCAAACTTATAAACGCTGTTTGGACAGGTGATTACGATTGAGCCAGGAGTCTACATTCCATCTTCATTCGACTGCCCTGAAAGGTAGAAATACTCTCTTTAAACTCAAGGCACTAACTTCATGTAAAAAATCGTGGTTTGTAGGAATATTTGCATCCAATAAAGTGTCGAATTGTGTATATCTGTGTAATTCAATAGCAAATCAACCGTGGGAACATGACATGATCTATCCAACAAGAAAATAAATAGTGAAATGACATTTCTATTGATACTGCTTATTATTTGCAGATTCCAAGGAATTGGGATAAGGATCGAGGATGACGTTCTGATCACCGAGACAGGCTACGAGGTGCTCACAGGGTCAATGCCTAAGGAGATCAAACACATAGAGACACTGTTGAATAATCACTGCCATGGAGACGCTGCGCAAAGCTTCGCCAATTTCTCTTCGCAAGGTTAAAGTATGCAAACGATGCGTGACACAACGATTGTTTTGAACCAAACATCATTGATAAGAATTCTAACAAGATTTCAAACGTGAATTCATGTTCCTTGCGTTTGGCTTACAGAATGTTTGAAAGTGTATTAAAGAAATCATGAACTAAGTAGCATTCTGAAACTGTGGAATTGTAAGTGGCAAAACCAAAAGACATTGAGTTACGAGAAAGTAAGGTCACAATCACTAAGTTAGACGTTGGAACCCGTATAGTTATGTCTTTATTGGTTATGGTTGGTTTCTTAAGATAGAAGAAAAATTAATTCATAATAGTATATGTGATTCTTAATACGTAACACGAAAGAGTTGGTTTATTCGAGTAAATTCATATCAAAAATAATTGAGGAGGTCGGTTACTGGTTAGCAGGTGAGGAGAATGTCAGATGATGATAGGCACTGCATTTATAAGGAAGGGCCATGCAACCACATCATAATAATAATCATCATTAATATTGTGTTGATGATAGCCATATGATCATGTAAGACATATGGTTTAACCCAAAACTGGAAAAAGAGTAGACACGACATCTCGATATTATATATTCTAAGTCACCCATAAATCTGCCCAACCATGCCCATTAATGCTTTTTACATGCACCTCATCCAAATTAACATGAAATTGCAAACTCAAAAAGTTAAAAGATTTTGCATTCTTTCATATTTCTTGCAGAGTAAAAAGACAATCGATCACGTCGTTATCCATAGTGATGTTTTTCACCCTTTTTTTTTTTATAGAGTTGGTCTTAATTTAGTACCAAAAGTAATAAAAATTTGCTAAAATTGTATAATGTCATAGGTATGTTTTGAATCCGAGTGTATTTCACATACCGTTCATTTTCTAAACCTGGTGGCAATTTCCGTAATTAGATCAGGAAACCAAGGGCACACACCCTACAGGTCACATATATATCACAAGGCTTTAGTACCTTACCTCTCCACAACACACAACTTCAGCTTTTAGACAAAGCTAAAACTAAAAACACCACAAGAACAAAGAAACAGAGATGGGTTTGGTTACAGAGGAGGTGAGAGCTAAGGCAGAGAAGTACAGTGGAGATGAGATATGCAGAGAGAAGACAAAGACTTTCCTCAAGGAGATATCTATGCCCAATGGTTTACTACCATTGAAGGATATAGAAGAGGTTGGGTACGACAGAGAGTCGGGTGTTGTGTGGCTAAAGCAGAAACAGAGCATCACTCACAAGTTCGCAGAGATCGATAAGCTTGTCTCCTACGGAACTGAGGTCACTGCCGTGGTTGAGACCGGGAAGATTAAGAAGCTCACTGGAGTCAAGGCCAAGGAGCTTCTTATTTGGGTCACTATCAACGAGATCTATACTGAGGACCCGCCTACCAAAGGGAAGATCACGTTCAAGACACCAACCACACTGTCCAGGACTTTCCCAGTCTCAGCTTTTACTGTCCCAGAAGAGGAACCAGCCAAAGAGGAACCTGCCAAGGAGAAGAGCAGCGAAGCCACAGAGGTCAAGGAGGCTGATGCAATCAAGGAGGCTGTTGCAATCAAAGAGGCCTAATCAAGCCTCTGCTTCAGAAGTTAAAAGAAACCAGAATCTTAAGTGTACTTCAAGAATTTGAACACATTATGGAGAGTTAGTGTTTTTCACTGCTCTTACTCTCATGTATTACCATTACCAACTACTTGTTTTACCTGTAATAAGATGTCAATATCATCCTGTTCCACAAAAATTATCCGTAATTATCTATATACTTTAAAGCTGGTTTTGTATGTCACTACAAGAACATGGAAAAACCTCTTAACAAGCAAAAGTGAGATCTTACACTCCTTATATTTTTTTTCGATTGTAGGAGTGTCTTACATACACAGAGCTTTACATTGTCATGATTACATTTGAATGGACACTTAACCTGTGTGTGGACGTTTGTATATCCTTGACTAGGTAGACACGTCATATGCATCGACTCTAAAACCACAATGCGTAAAGATTTTGAGTATTGAATCCCGATCAAATGATGCGAAACATCATAGGTAATATATAATGACCCACCCCTTTGAAAATATATCAGCTAATTTGACATTCGGAGAATCAACAAGGCAAGGAAATAACCTTACAGCAACAACTTGCCTATCAAATAATCAATGGAAATCAGGAGCATTATGAGTAGCAGTATCTCTCATATGGGAAATCAATAAAAATATCAACTGGACTGGTTTTTGCCTTTTAGTCAAGTATCATAACTGCAATTATCTACAATAGCAATGAACGACGGGGTTAAGACTAAGGATCCAAATACCTCCAAAAAACAAAACTTGAGATCCCAAAATCCTAAAATCCTGATGTGTTATCCATCCCAATTACACCTTTATCCAGCCCGATTACACCTTCTGAAAATAAAAATCAATGGCAGCGAACTACATTAGTAAAAGCTTGATATTGCAGGTCAACAACCAAGATCGATACTAAAATGTTTTAGATATTGGAGCAAATAACGAAGTTATATGTGATATAATATGAGTTGATCGTTTTAAAAGCATACCTTAAAATTTGTTATCCACTTGCCATCTATCCATTCCTGATGTAGCCTCAGTTGAGAATGATGAAATTTTAGCATCTCTTGAGTCTTCTCGAAGTAAACCAGGTACGATGACTTTGCAAGAACCTTCTTAACCACCCCGACCCACCAACCATCATTATACAAAGCATTAACTTTGTCATTCTTCTCGAATGGACAAACCATGACCTGCTCTTGTGGTGGAGGCCTTATCTGTGAAACATTAACCTCTTCTCTCAAAGGTTCCTTCCCATCTTCAGCTTTCAGGTTATCATATTCAACAAGGCATTTGTTTCCTCTGTATTCAACAAGTTTTGCAGGAAACCAAGAATCTTCAAATCCTTCTTCCTCACTGCTAACCTCTACTGGAGTTCCAATGCTGAACTCTTGCTTCTCGATTGCTTTCTTAGGTCTCACGTTCCGACCACATGAAACGGTCTGCAGATACAAGTAAAAACTTAAAACATATATTTGTGAACTTGGGCAAAGATTATGTGCAACATAAAGAAGAATGGGATAAGAATGATATCTGTGAACTTGTCTCGATAAGGAAATCTTACAGAACCTTTTCCCTCTTTATCTGCCCTCCTTTTAGAGGTAGCTGCCAGGTACCGTTAACCCAGTCTTTATGCAGACGAAGACCCTGCCTTCCAAACCGCATTTTTTCTCCTGATTGCCTAAAATGTATACCAACTGTTCCACCCTTCATACCCTCAATGACAAAACCTACCCACCAGCCGTCATTGTAAAATGCATTAATCTTGTCCCCCACAGAAAAATCTTTATCCTCATCTCTTGGTGGTGGCGGCCTTATGTGCAGAAAATCGATTACTTCTTTCAAAGGCTCTATGCCATCTTCTTCTCTCAAATCTCGGTACTCAACAAGGAATTTGTCATCGCCAATGGGTTCAACGACTTTAGCTGCAAACCAGCACCCCTTGAAACCTTCCTCATCGCTGCTAACCTCCACAATCGTGCCACTAGAAAACATTTCTTTAGCAGTTGCTCTGGTAGTTTCCAAATCCACTCGGGCCAAAATATCCTGCATTATCGTCACTCTCATCATTAATGTGCAGTCTAATATTCCCGTAAAGTCAAATACAGAACAGCGAGACGAAATTAAGCAAAAACTCTCCAATAGACTACTTCCACAGAACCGTTTTCAAGAATTGAGAATGTGTATTGTTACCTCCTCTTCATCTTCTGTATTGTCTACTTTGTCTTCCTCTGATTCATCTTCCTCTGTATCCTCTAATGGAGGCTTCCAAGCTCCATCAACCCATTCCCTGTGAAACCTAAGTTTATCTTTCTCAAACTGAATCTGCTCTTTGGAACTCCTGAAGAAAACACTGAATCTCCCATCACCTAGAACCTCCGTGACATCCCCTTCCCACCAACCGTCATTGTAAAAGGCGTCGACTTCATCCCCAATCGCGATTACCCTCTTCTTCTCTCTCTCAGACATCAGCGGCGCCGGAGGACGGAGCTGGCTCAAGTCGACGACTTCCTTCAGACGCTTCGTACCCTCTTTGTCGAAGAAGAGCGTCGTGTACTCCACTTGGCATTTGTTGTCCTTATCTGAGGATGGGGTGGTGATCACTTTACCCGGGTACCACGAGCCGCGGAACCCAATCTCGTCGGAGCTGATTTCTACGGCGGCGCCGGGTTTTATGTAATAAGGCAGACGCTTTCGATTCGCTCTCGGGGCGATGGTTTTTTGTGGGGGGGCTTTCGTCCTCTGCTTCGCCGGAGACGAAACCCTAAGAGATTGGCGTGGCCGGAGAGACATGGCAGAAGCTGGAATCGAAAATTTACTGGCGGGAAGCGGAAGGAATGGTAAGTGAGGATCTCAAAGGAATCATTTTTTTAGGGTTTAAAAAAGAAAGACTTTTTTTTTAATTAACTATGTTTGGTGGGTTATGAGTAGAGATATGCCACAAAAGTACGTTGTTTTTTAATGGGTTTTCATTATGTTTTCGTGTATTTGCTTTTCACCAATTATTGCATTATTAATTTTAAAAGATATTTTTTAGTTACAACTCTTATTAATTATTACATTAATAATTTTTACAAAATTCAAAAGAATATTTCTTAATTAGTTGATAAAGGGTATTAAACTTATCAAAAATTATTAACAAAAGCAGTATGTAAACAATGTTCATTTAAATTGGCTTAGTTAAGCTGATCATTTACAGTTGTCAAAAGAATATTTCTTAATTAGTTGATAAATGGTATCAAACTTATCAAAAGTTCTTAACAAAATCAGTATGTAAACAATGTTCATTTAACATTGGCTTATTTAAGCTGATCAATTAAAGTTGTTGGCAAAAAAAAATCATTGACTATGTGTTTTGATTAAGAACTGTTTTTGAAATTAATTATGCAATAGGTTGATAAATCATTGATTTTTTAGGGTTTCAAAAAGAAAAACTTTTTTTTATTTTAACTATGCTTGGTGGGTTATGGGTAGAGATAAGCCACAAAAGTACGTGGGCTTTTGAATGGGCTTTTATCATGTCGGCTCTATGGTGTATTTGTTCTTGACCAATTATTGCATTATTAATTTCAAAAAAATATTTCTTAGTTACAACTCTTATTAGTTATTACATCAATGGTGGCCACGAGCCGCGAAACCCAATCTCGTCGGAGCTGATTTCCACGGCGGCGCCGGGTTTTATGTAATAAGGCAGACGCTTTCGATTGGCTCTTGTATGCATGGTTTTTTGGGGGGCTTTCTTCCTTTGCTTCGCTGGAGACAAAACCCGAAGAGATCGGCGTGGCCGCAGAGACATGGCAAAAGCTAGAATCACAAATATACCTGGCGGGAAGCGGAAGGAATAATGGTAAGTGAGGATCTCAAAGGAATCACCTTTTTTAGGGTTTTGAGGTTTGATTTCTTTTCAAATCAGAAAAGACTAATTTAGTTGATAAATATGGTAGAGATAGGACAAAAAAGTACGTGGGCTTTAGAATGGGCTTTGATCATGTAGGCTCTATCGTGTATTTGCTCTTGACCTATTATTGCATTATTAATTTCAAAAGAATATTTCTTAGTTACAACTCTTATTAGTTATTACTTATTACATTAATGATTTTTAAAAAATTTTAAAAGAATATTTCTTAATTAGTTGATAAATGGTATCAAACTTATCAAAAGTTATTAACAATAGCAGTATGTAAACAATGTTCATTTCACATTGGCTTATTTAAGCTGATCAATTAAAGTTGTTGACAAAAAAAAAATCATTGACTATGTGTTTTGATTAAGAACTGTTTTTGAAATTAATTATGCAATATGTTGATAAATCATTGATTTTGTGTGTTAAAAGGATATTTTTTGTACTTATTTTATCCAAAAAAAATTATTTCCTTAAAAAAAAATCAATGATGTAATAATTTATAAGAGCTGTAATTATAAATATTCATTGAAATTAATTATGCAATAAATAGATAAAATTATTGATTTCATTATTTAAAATATATTTTTTAAAAAAATTACAAACTAATATTATTTGGTTAAGAAGATAATATTAATTTTTCTAAAGCTAATTTTTATATTTATAATATGCCTCGTCAGCGTCTTAATCATTCACCGTATGCGTCCATGTCATACCATATTTGAGCTTGTTGAATGTTACCATATCTGAGCTTGTAGAATATTCTTAGATTGATTTGTCACAAAATTTTGATTCTCTCATTTCAGGGAAACGAACTTGGAAGCTGATACTCATGATAGATAAGACTAGTGGCAAGGCTGTGTTTGCTGAAGGAGGGAAGGATTTTGTAGATGTTCTATAGTTGCTTTCCTTCAGTTCATTGTACTTGTGGGAAGTTGATGTCTCACGCGATTCCAATTTGTCCTTTAGTGATATATTCAAATTGTGATACTGGAAAAACTGATTAATCAAATGTCATATTGGAAATGATCAAGACGTAGCTGAACATAGAAATATACTAAGACCAAAATCGGTAAGCCAAAATTGTGTTTATCAAAATATTTTTTAAAAACTGTATATTTTCCTGCCAAAACGTAAAATTTGTTTTTTTGTCACGAAAAATGTGTTTTCCAAAATAACAAAGAACTTTTCTTCCACCTTTTTCAAAGTCGTCAAAATTCACCTTTTCCAAATTCGGTCAAATTTCAGTACCATAGTACTAAACGACCAAATAAGTTATTTGAAATAACAAACAATATGGTTTGTATTACGTTTAGGGAGAAGATAAGTAAATCAAATCATCATGAAGCTTATTTAGTGTGGATGGATAAACTCAATTCACCAAAAACAAAAAGATGTGAAGCCTTGCAACATATAAGGAAGATGCATATGTTGACTGTTTTAGGTATTGAAAATTTCTGAATTATCTTTTGGGCTAAATATACGTATGATAAGACCATGCGAGATGAAAAATGTTAATAGGCAAGTCTAACATGTAAAATACATAGAAAAGACCAATATAGGGACCTCTTACACTTAAACCCTTACAAAACATTGTTAAATAATCAGTCAAAAAACCAACGATGTTGTTTTGGCAATCTTTCTTTGTACACTGTCTTAGCTCTCACAACCCTTTAAAGCGTCTTTCTTCTCTTTATTTAGACAAGGGTGAAGGCAGATTGTACAGTTGATTGGAATCGTGATGCAATTGTCTGCGAGGCAAATTGCTGAAACTGTTTCTTTGCATCTGCCAACCAAAATTTGGTGAATGCCTATTAGTTACCTCTATATATGTACATGCATATGTTCTTTTGTAAAAGAACCTAGTGAACTATAGGCTATACCTGCTTTGATTCTTAACAAAATCAGGGAAATTATCGGAAATTGATAAGGGATCTTACCTTTCTTGCACTTTGTGAAGCCAATGATATTAGCCACGTTGAGGGACAAGCAAACGCCAACAACGAGCAGATAGTCAGCTTGAAACCTTATCAGAGAAAATACTCCAAGGATAAACCACGCAGCTGCCTGAAGAGTGGAAAAAAGAGAAGATTTAGCTGTAAATACAACAGAAAAAGGACAACAAAGAAATTCACGTGTTTTAAATGTTTACTAAGCTCCTGTACTATAGACACTGAATGCATAGCTACCATCTCATGGCTAGATCTGACTCTTTATAGGTTGCTTGTAAGGTAATTGGCCGTATAGGTTTATAAGCTACCAAGTTTTTAGCCAATATCATATGTAGCCAAAGTGTGATCATAGGATATACTCCAAATGGCAGACTTAGTTCCAGCAGATTATTATTCCCTACGCAGCATCTTATGCAATGTTACTTCGCATGTGATTTGACTCCAGTGTCAAATGCCACGATCCCACTCATGCAGGGGGAAAACCATTTGTCACAAGCTTATTAAATGGTAGCTAGTTGGGGTACTAAAAGACTGCTCTCAGTTCTTATCTACCACTTTGCAGAATCTGCTTCACCATAAGGGACGTGTTTATTCTTGCCTATTCTTATTCTTAATCCTCCACTAAAGTTTCAGAAGGACTGCAAACAGGTTTAAGTAATTAGGATACGTCACAACTGAAGTGTTAGATAGGAAATACTCACTGCAAGGTAAAGTGTCCACCAGAAAAGCCATGAGTCTTTCTTGTTCATCCGAGACAAGGACTGCATCGACAAAAAAAAAAAGACGAAAACACAAGTATTCAAGAAACGGAAAGGGAAACACAAGCCCCACATTTCTAGACAGACTGAACCTAAATGAATAAATGAAGAAAGACTAACCTCCTGGTCAAGAGACTCGAATTTCCAGACACTTTCTCCCAAATCATTGATCTCGTTCCACCACCTCAGACCAACCAGTATACGCCCACTCACGTTCTTAACAACCCAGAAGTCAAGTGCAGCAAGAAGAACAGTGACTACAAAGATTATGACAAAGCTGTTGAAGAAGAGAGCAGAGAGAATGTAAAACGCCAACGCAGCACCCTGTTCCAAATAACAGATACAAAACTGGTCACCAACCATTGGTCCAATAATCCAAACATTTTTCTTTGACAAACAGTTGCTCATCATACCTTGAAGAGAACATGGAAAAGACATGTCTTTGGGTTTGCATAATTCTCAATTGGTGCCTGAATCTAAGGAAGAATAATAAAGTTTTGGTAAGCCTCAATTCTGATAAAAAAATCACAATTAGGACGTATGATAGCAAACGCTTTATTAGGAGTTCATGCAAGCAGATTCCATTGTAACAATTCATAACCATGCTAACCAAAAAGGGTAGATTACATTCCTCCTACACATTGCCGAAAAAAGGAAAAAAAAAAATCGGGATGAACAAGTTTATTACATTGTCTTGTTCTCTAACCTAGCTACTCAAATGTATACTTTTCTCACGGATACGAAACACAGATCCAAACCAATAACATTCAGATCGAACAATTCAACGAAACTAATCAAGAATCTGATATGCAATCGAACTTAGAAACCAACAAGAATCTAAAAAGGAAGAGGAAGCAGAGCGCTGAGATTAAACCTGGTTAGGGTCCATCTTTCGTAGAATCCAAAAGGATCAATCCGAAAAAGAAAAAAAGAAGTAATCTGCTGATCAGCAGAAATAAAAACACCTCTCCGTTGTTGAAACAACTAATCGATCAAATCCACAGAATTTTCCCGAGAAAAATTTCTGAAAATTTCAGATCTTCTTCAACAAAACTCTTGCGCGTGTCTGCTACGTGATTTCTTCTCTCTTTTTTTTGATATAAGACTAAGACCCAAAAACTCTAGTCTGGCCCAATAGTAATTGGAAAATTTAGAGCCCAATAATAATAAAATGTTAATTACGATTTGACCCAAAAACTTCCGCGTTTGATCAAAATCATCCACACTATATCCACAACAAGGGGGAAAAAGAAGGAAAGAAGAAGAGGACGACGATGGCTGTAAATATGTGACCATGAAATGGCGAGAGAGAGGCTGAGATAATTTGTCTTATCCCTTAACAAAAGATAAAGACTTTTAATGATCGGAAGGAACAAGATGATGGGGCCACACGAACCATACACAGATAGAGAGATACTCACAACACACCTTCAGTTTCAAATAAAGAGCTTTTCTTCAGTTGCTCAGAGAGTTTTTAAGTTAAACCAACCATGGCGAAGATGATGATGTTGCAACAGCATCAGCCTTCTTTCTCTCTTCTTACTTCTTCTCTCTCTGACTTCAATGGCGCTAAGCTCCATTTACAAGTCCAGGTCCATCTTTGTTTCCTTTTTGTTTCTGACAGATTATTTCATATGGGTTATGCTTTTGTGTGTCTGATTAAACCAAAATCCGTTTGACACATTTAAAATTTATCCCTTTTTAATTCGTTCTAAGCTCGTTTTGTTCGACTTCTTGAGCAATGGACCATTGTGTCTTTGATTAATGAATGTGTGGTTCTGGTTTCAGCTCTGATTTTGTTGTTTAAGTAAAGTTTATGAGCTTCTTTGTCATTATTGTGAAAGTTTTGAGTGTGGATCTGATTTGAGTTTTTTGAACATTTCCTCAGGATTTTCCTTTGTATTTGTATTTGTGAAGGGCCAGCTTCAGATTCTATAAGTAGTCTTAGATGTTTTACAGAGTTGGCTTTGTTGTTGAAATTGCAGTACAAGAGGAAGGTTCATCAGCCAAAAGGAGGACTCTATGTTTCAGCATCGAGTGAAAAGAAGATTCTGATTATGGGTGGCACTCGATTCATCGGTGTGTTCTTGTCCAGGCTCCTTGTCAAAGAGGGACATCAGGTTCTCATTTCTCTTCCATGGCCGATCACACTGCCTTTTCACCTAAACTTTAGTTTCCCTCTCTCATTACCCTAATGGTTATTTTTGCAGGTTACATTGTTCACAAGGGGTAAGTCTCCTATTGCCAAACAATTGCCCGGTGAATCTGACCAAGACTTTGCTGATTTTTCTTCCAAGGTATTAACATGATTCTTTGTGAAAGCTTGAAGGTTTTTTTAGGATTTTAATAAAAATGAATGATTTTTTCTCGGTCTTTTCTAGATTCTTCACTTGAAAGGAGACAGAAAGGACTATGACTTTGTGAAGTCAAGTCTTTCAGCAGAAGGCTTCGATGTTGTTTATGATATCAACGGTAACATCTGGTCTCTTTGGTCTTACTGTAGATTCAAGAATATACTGTCTCTTGTCTTGATGCATGATATGTTTCTCTTATTTCTCAGGGAGGGAGGCCGAAGAAGTTGAGCCCATCATAGATGCACTGCCTAAACTAGAGCAGTGAGTTTTACACAAATCTACCCAACATGTTCATTTGGTTGATAGCTCCCAAGAAACAGCCTTTCAGTATTGTAATTTTCCGTTAATGTTATAGGTACATCTACTGTTCTTCAGCTGGTGTTTATCTGAAATCTGATATCTTGCCACACTGTGAGGTATGGAAAATATATCTGAATTCTTATTCCTGAGCTTGTACATCTCGATATTCTCCATAAAAATATTATGATTATGTGACTTGTTCATATGATGTCACTCAGAAGTTTATTACCCTAGCCCAGTTGTAGTAACATTTTATCTGGGACATAACCTATGCAGGAGGATGCAGTTGACCCTAAGAGCAGGCACAAGGGGAAGCTGGAGACTGAGAGCTTACTGCAAACAAAAGGTGTAAACTGGACTTCTATCCGTCCTGTGTACATCTACGGTCCATTGAACTACAACCCCGTGGAAGAATGGTTCTTTCACCGTCTAAAAGCTGGTCGCCCCATACCAGTTCCAAACTCTGGGATACAGATCTCACAACTCGGTCACGTTAAGGTCACACATTACTTTCTCTTATGCTCTTGAGCTCGCTTACATGGTTCAGAGCACTCGTTATGTTATAGGGGACCCTTAACTCAAACTCAGCACTATCATATTCCTCTGATCACTCTTGAAGAGTATTGATCTATAACATCAGATGATTATGTAAATTCAGGACTTGGCAACAGCCTTTCTAAACGTGCTTGGTAACGAGAAAGCCAGCAGAGAGATATTCAACATCTCAGGGGATAAATACGTCACTTTTGATGGGTTAGCAAGAGCTTGCGCAAAGGTACATTCTTTGTCTGTTGTTTTCCTTATTGTCTCCTCAATCCAAAAAGTTTAGAGTACATCCCGGTGTGGTCTGTTTGAGATAGATATCTCTGAGCTTTTTGGATCATTGCTTGAGTAAACTTATTCAGGTTTTCAACTCTCTCTCTCTCTCTCTTAGGCTGGTGGGTTTCCAGAGCCAGAGATTGTTCACTACAACCCGAAAGAGTTCGACTTTGGGAAGAAGAAAGCATTCCCTTTCCGTGACCAGGTAAAAACTCCCAACGTTCAAATGATTCAGGGAGCAACATCAAAGAGTCCATTTGAAAAAGTTGGGGTTTTGATTTATGTATAATCGGTCTTTGCAGCATTTCTTTGCATCGGTGGAGAAAGCAAAGCGTGTCCTGGGATGGAAACCAGAGTTCGACTTGGTAGAAGGTCTCACTGACTCATACAACCTTGATTTCGGACGCGGAACTTTCCGGAAAGAAGCGGATTTCACCACTGATGATATGATTCTTAGCAAGAAACTTGTTCTTCAATCCTAAGAATCGCTCATAGTTGGCTTGTTTTGATTGTGATCACCCGCATCTCTTTAAGATTCTCACATTTACTGTCATCTCACGTATATTTTGGTTCGGACTTTGGGACGATGAAGAACCTTAAGTAACTAAAAAGAGACAACGGTCTGGCTCTGGCTTTTAGTAACTTGAGAAATTTGGTTTTCAATTCGGTCTCTCTTTCTAAATCTGAACCGAACCAAGATTTCAGCCATACCGACTACCAAGCAAATTAAATTAATCATAGCTAGTAGCCGACCGACCGAACCGAACCACAAAATCGAATCCCCGCGATAGCCTACCAAGAACCGGATACACAAAAACTTAACTGTGCTCGCATATTTAAACTAAGAAGCCCATCTTACATATCCTCGCATTTGAATAATCCAACTTGACGAGGACGTAATCGCAGCTTGCATCTTAATTTATAGCGACAAAGTTCATGCCATGTCGAGTCATTTCACCGATGTGGGATATAAGGACCAGATTTTAATGACGAACAAAGACTAGAAGTCTAAAATATCTCTTGGTCCCGTTTCTTCAGCCTTGTTTGTTTTGTGTTTTTGACTTTTGATTTCGTAAGTTTATGATTTATAAAAAAGGATGCTACGCAAACAAAAATAACTGGAGCCTTAATATGTCCTTTCCAATTTAAAATAAGATGCTGCATCACATCAACGGGTGAATTATTATTGTTTTTGTTTCGTTATCATGTACAATTTCCAAAAACCATGTGGACCCTGATCTTCAAATGGAAACATCTTCAATGTGTAATTTTAGACAATTCGAAAAATATTGACAGAAATACGTTACCGCAAAAAAAAAAAAAAAAGGTGTCGTCCAACCGCAACAAAACAGTCACTATGTGATAACAATGACCGGAAAACTCCCCATTCAACGTTAATTTATTTTTGGTCCCAGAGTTGCAATTTGTGGGGGGTTCGTTCATCGTGTTTTTGGTAAGGAGAGGTTTGGCCACCGCAGGTCGTAATCTTGTGGAGTAATATATATATACACTACAAAAACGAATTAGTCTTCTTTCTTTTGGCAGCACCAGAGTATTAGTCAAATTCCTAACTCTATATAAAAGTAATTGAATATCATAATAATTTTTTCTTCTTCTCTATTCTTTTTCTATGTCGGTACGTTTTTATCTTTTCCAGTTATATGTCGGTACGACAAAATGTTACAGTGCTACTCTTTAGATTAAAAATTCTAAAAACGCCTCCACCACACTAAGGCAGCTACTGGTCAGCCGGTGATGATCCATGGAATTTGGCTTAAGGAAAAATATCAATTTTTTTTGGAATTTAGCTTGAGGAAAAATATCAAATATCAAATTGCACAAGAACACTATCCAAATATCAGAAAAACTGCCTGAACGATAATATATTGTAGACACGAACTTGATCCGATCTCTCAAAAATAATTTTTGTCATCTCATGAGCAATTGGTAGTTCTCTCTTTCTTTCTTTTTGGGGTAAGTTCAGTCCACAACTAGTCAACAAACAATTTTTTGTAACTATTGCCACACCTTATACTCCTCATAATTCCGTATGTTTATATAAACTTAAAATCATGATCCGTTGTCATAAAGTTGTAAACAATTTTTTTTAGCACTATCTATATTCTATACAGCAGTTTAACTCAAAAATTTATTGACAGCCAAAGTTTTAGCGTGCAAGCTTACATTACTTGATGCAATCTCAACTCGAAGAAAACTAACTATGCAACTTGACTAAAAAGAAAAATTGTAATGTTATAAACTAAATAATACGATATTTGTATGCCTTTTTTTGGTTTTTGGCCTGTTGACAACAACAAAAAGGAAAAACTTTTAGTCTTTTTTTATATACTAAAATCTTGACGCTATGAAAAAGAAAAAAATATCAACGTGATATGAATAACCAACTACATAAATAGTAGGTCGGTCATGAGTCGGACAAAAAAAGATTACTGAACAACGAGTAGCAATAGCAATAGCATGGTGTCAGTTAACTACAACCAATCAATGTTTCCCTCAGCTTCTTATTAGTGGGCTCTCTTTTCCACGTGGCATTATCTCAGCCTTGTATGAAATCATACCGAGACGGTCGAACCAATCACAATATTTCGTGACACACGTGGTAGTATTTTAGACCCCACCTCACTAATTAGTTGCCAAAGTGCGTGACACGTGTCTTAATACCACCACGTCATTATTTCCCGCTACTTCTAATTAAGTAGCAATGTATATAGCATGCATTAATAGCACGAGTCTAGAAAGCCTCCCTTTGGGTGGATGGCTAATTAGCATTTTATTAATTATCCATAATGACGGCCTTCACATCCTATAAAAGCCACCCTTGGTTTCTCTCATCAACTATCAAATCACTATAATCAACAACTCAAGGCATCACTAAGAATTAATAATTTCTCTTTCTCTTCGATAGTCTTTCTAGCTATAATTCTCCGACAAGAGATGGCACCTGAGATGAACAACAACAAGTTGAGCTACGGAGGAAAGAATAGGGCGTACGTGACTTTTCTTGCTGGGAACGGAGGCTACGTGAAAGGAGTCGTTGGTCTGGCTAAAGGGCTGAGGAAAGCTAATAGCAAGTACCCATTAGTGGTTGCTGTGTTACCCGACGTGCCGGCTGATCACCGTAGACAGCTAGTGGATCAAGGCTGCATCGTCAAGGACATTCAGCCGGTTAACCCACCAGATAACCAAACCCAGTTCGCTATGGCTTACTACGTCCTCAATTACTCCAAGCTCCGCATTTGGGAGGTATATACATGCTATGTTTCTATATCAAAATTATCATATATAAAAAAATGAAAATATGAGTTGAGATTGTAACTTAATAATAACTATGTGGATGCAGTTTGTCGAGTACAGCAGGCTGATATACTTAGACGGAGACATACAAGTGTTTGAGAACATAGATCACTTGTTCGATCTTCCTGACGGCAGTTTCTACGCTGTTAAAGACTGTTTCTGCGAGAAGACATGGAGCCACACTCCTCAATACAAGATCGGCTACTGCCAACAGTGTCCGGACAAGGTGACGTGGCCAGAGACGGAGCAGCTTGGTCCTAAGCCACCGTTGTACTTCAACGCCGGAATGTTCGTCTACGAACCAAGCCTCCCCACTTACTACAACCTTTTGGAGACTCTCAAAGTTGTCCCTCCCACACCTTTTGCTGAACAGGTAAACAAATTCACACATACACGGGGATGTTTCATTATAAAATATTTATAGGTTTGAACTATACCTTAGTTTAAAACTATATAAGATTAAATTGGTTTGTGTGTTTTTATAGGATTTCTTGAACATGTACTTCAAAGATATATACAAGCCGATTCCACCAGTATATAATCTTGTCTTGGCTATGCTCTGGAGGCATCCGGAGAACATAGAGCTAAATGAAGCCAAGGTTGTTCATTACTGTGCAGCTGGTGCTAAGCCGTGGAGGTATAGGATCTAATTATCTTCTTGATACATTTTTAAAGAATAAAATTAAGAAGATGAAAAAACTGAAGTTGCTTCTCTGTTTATATCAGGTTCACTGGCCAAGAAGAAAATATGGAGAGAGAAGACATCAAGATGCTTGTAGAGAAATGGTGGGAAATTTACAACGACGAGTCTCTTGATTACAAGAACGTAAATGTGCATTGCGGACAAAAAGAAGATGTCCAAAAGAAAAAGCAAACCATTCCACAGTTCTTTACAGACTTGTGTGAGGCTGCTGTGCTTCACTGCGCCAAAGCTCCATCCGCGGCCTAGACAACTTTAATTGTGAAGGAGGGCTGTGCTAGGTTCTTCTCAACATCTGTTTGCTATTAGTTTGTGAAACTGATGATGTTTAATTAGGATATCATATGAAATTGTGCTTAATTTACTGTTTTTCCTTGAGCTTAGAGGAGTTTTTTTTATCATCAAACCCTCTTGTACCTTTTATGTTCTCTTCCTAAAATATATTCTACGAATAGTATAGTTTTGTTAATTACTCCAACAATTTTTTTTCTTTTTTAAATCTTCTTCGCTTTGGTAATCACTAATTAAGATATCCCATGAATATATATGAGACGAATTACGATAGGATCCATATTTTACCGGATGTTCTAATCTTTTTCGATCCTTTTATTTTTATACGTATCCTACTACTAGTATCTTAGTAAATGACACTTGAAAATATATTCAAAACTTATTTATAATTTATAAACATTCTTAAAAAATAAAAACTTATAGTACTTGACCTGCTATATTTTTATTTGGTAAGCTCTTCATTTTCCTACAATGTTGACTCAGTAATTTTAGATGCCCAATTATTAAAGAAAAACATACATAAAGGATAAGCTACTACAACTATTTAACATGTTATTCAAGAACCTATATATAAAACACAATCTCTCCTAAAGTTTAAATACAAAAAATTATGAAATTCCCGCGATGCATTTTTTTCGTGTTCGTTCTTGTTTTTTACATTTTTACTCCTCATATTGAAGCAGTCGAAGCCGATGGACCAACTGAAGCACTGATCAATAGTATCTGCGTAGAAAACGAAGACTATGGATTTTGCAGTAAAATCATCCATGAAAAATTGAAGGCACCAACGGCTACTCTCAAAGAACTCACCGGTCTCATATTTCACACCGCTACGGATCAGGCCAATGATACTTATATTTTCATCGATAACATACTCCGCGAATGGCCCGGCCCTAAGAAGAAGAATTGTCTCAAGACTTGTCGTGCAGTTTATAATAGAGAGACCACTAGTTTCTTAGAGATTCGCTTTCTATTTTCAAAAGGAGAGTACGAACGTATGGTTAAAATCATTTTCTCCACAGCCAAGATCTTGGACCGTTGTAGGACCGATTTTCTTATTCCTCCTTACAAAGACCCTCTAATTGAGAAGAAGAGAGTTATGAGAATATTGATCACCATGTCTGCGGTTTCTGGATATATGGTAAAAAATGGAAAGGCTTCCTTGATTAGATCAGTAGTTATTCCGCAGATTTTCAGTTATTAAGAGAAACATATTAATCAATGGGTTTGTAACAGCTAAAGTTTCAATAATATAAAAGTTATAACAAAAGAATTAAGCATGCATTTCTTATCTTGTTATTTTTATAACAATCGTTCAAAAATAAATTAATGGATAATCATCCGAATACAATAAATTAGAATAAATGTTTATTAATTTACATCGAAAACAAATAATAATGATTGACCAAGATTTTGTAGTCTAATTGTGTAAGAGTTGTTGTGAATCACCATCAGAATTGAAGTTCGGCATAGTACTATTGTTATTGATAAATTTAGATTAAATCTAAGCAATGTTAAAACTTAACCGCGATAGACTGGTTTGGTCATCACATCAACAACATTATTCGACGCATTCACCTTCTCTACCCTCTAGCTAGTTAGATCTCGTCAACATTATCAACCATTTAAAAAGCCTGAGGAATTATTGATTGCTATACTCATTTGCATATTCGTGTTACTAAGATGCGAACAATTAAAGTAGTCAAACCAAATCTTTTTCTGATTAGTTAAAAAAGTTTCCTATACATCACAAACGTAGCCAAACCAAATATTATATTTTCTTAAATTTAAAATCTTGACAAAAGTTATCAATTTAAGTTGGTTTTTTTCATTGGCCCGTTAGATTTAAGATCTAATTTGGTTTTTTCGAAAGTTTATCAAAGATTGATGCACTCGATGTAGAAACGCTTTGTACATTTTATTCAAAAAAAGAAGTTGGTTTTTTCATTGGCCCATAACCATTGACTTTTACACACTGACCTAAGGAGCAGATTCTGTGATCCGAGACCACAAACAAAAACATAAAATAATTTCTTAATTTATTTGGTCAACTTAAATAGTTCATAAACTTTAATTTTTTGTCCAGGTAAATGAATGAACAAATGTCATATTTTTGGAAATGTTTTTTTCCTTGAATTCACAAATTCTGACACCAAATTTTTGGTAACTCACGAAGACTTTTGACCTTTGACTGATTTTCAAATATAAAGATCAAAATTTTTCATTCTCAAAGGACCACACTCACAATTAACAAAAAGAAACAAACATGAAAATGCATAGCATTCTATCGACAGTTTTGGCGATCATACTCGCGCTCTCCGTTGCAGAAGCTAATAATCTCGATGGAAAAACTCAAAAAATGGTCAACGGAATCTGCAAAATGACAACGGATATCAAATTCTGCAGTAGTGTTTTGGTCAAGAACCTGGCTACTCCTGCCCCAAGCAACAAAGATCTCATGAACGTGACAGTGAGAGAAGCTGAAAGGTTCTCGGCAAACACTAATTTCTTCATCAGCACACTCCTCGATAATGCTGGAGACGAGAGGCAAGATCTTCAAATGTGCGCTGACGCTTACTCGATTGTGAACTTGGCCTTCACTAATGCTATATCTTTCTTCAATCAAGCTCACTACAGTAAGATCTTCAAGGTCCAAAACAAAGTTTCTAAGGCTATTGGTATATGTAAGACAGATTTCAATGTGCCCGGTTATGAGATCAATCCTCTGATTGAGAGAAACAGACAGACCATGATCTTATCATCCATGGAACAGATCGTTTGTCAAATGGTTTCTTCATAATCTTAATGTTGAAACATAGTAGAAGCAAAATGTTTACAAAAATATTGTTAATGTTTACATAAAATATTATGATTAATAGTATATGTTTTCGTTTAAGGTTGAATTGAAGTTGATAAGGATAAGAATTTGGGATATATAGAATAGAAATAGCTTCTTCTATAAGTGTTTTTACCTTTTTGCAAAAAGATTAGTATAAGATTTGATTGCTTTGTCCTTTTATGGATTCTTTGATCTTATCGCCTAATCAGCCGGTCAACTAATGGGTGTATGCTTTAATTATTTATTTTTTGGAAACATAAGTTAATTTTAATAAATGTCAATAGGTTGTTCTTGATTGATCTACAACCAATTGGCACACGTCTAAATTAGTGCCTTCAACTAGTCCAAATCGTTCTGTAAGTATGAAAACTATATCGCATGTGCTCCTCCATGTAAATATCTCTTTCCAGCAAGCCTAATCTTGGCCAAGTCTTCCTGAAAATCGACTATCTCCATCGATTGAAGGTACATGAACCGAGATAATACTTGCAAGTCGCAATCGAGAAGTAACAGAACAAACAACTCTGTTTTTCATTATTTTTAAATTCACCATACACTTGAGTTACTAAACCAGGATTAAACCGTGACCGCCAATTGTAGTTGACTTCCACAAACCGGAACCCTCTGTCTAAACTAACTACTTTACATTTGGGTCTATGAATATTGAAGGTCTGTAATACAGTGAGGCTGTGACAGAGTTAATTTATGTATTCTTGAACAGAGATCATGATTAGAGATATTGTATGTGTAGTGTCCATTGAATGCAGACTCCAAATAACACACATATCAACCACTCCATCATTGGCCTCAAAATGGGATATAAAATTAAACACATTCCGGAAATGGATATTCAATTTTAGTTGCAGTAACTTAGACAGCATAAATCACCAAAAGGTTCATTCATAGCTCATACTTATATATGATAAAGAAGCTATCAATCAACTTGTTTTAAGGCGATATAGGTCCTGTGGAACCATTTCCACTAGATGCGACCGGTAATCTCGACTCAATATCTTCATTACTCTCACTTTTGACTTTACGTTGCTGTTGTTTCACCCTCTCTGCTTCTTCTTCCTTCTCAGACACCTCTCTGTCTTTCCCCCACAATACGCCATAGAGGCCAATAATCACAAGTGCTGATCCCAAAAACCTGATATACATATAATAATCATACAAACTAATCATCATCCGATCCCCATTTATATAGAGAGAGAGATAAAGGTATATGGAAACATACGTGCCGGTGTAGAGTTTCTCGTCAAGAAGTGTCCAGCTGAAAATGGCGACCACTACGAGAAGTAAAGGGCTGAAAACAGAGACGTAAAGAGGACCTTTCCTCTGCATCGCCCATGACATTAGGCAGAACGCTAACGCAGACGCCACCACTCCCTGCATCCGCGTTTTATATTAATATATCATATATACTAGCTAGCTTAATTCATAGCATATGTATTAATGTATATAGTAGTAGTATATGGACTTACGGCGTAAAGAGCGGATATGAAGCGTAGAGGAGAGCTGAGAGACCAATCAGAGACTTTGTGATCGGTGATCAAAGCGATGGCTCCACATTGGATACTTCCCATCAAACACATTAGAAGTGTGCTCGTGTATGGTGCTGCAAATGTCTCACTCATCTTCGTCTGTAACCAAAATTATATTCTTAAAAATTAACTAACTTTAAAAGTATATGCACACACACAATATGATGTATAACGTTCTGAAACTTTATGAAACTATGTACATAAGATAAACCTGTGTAAGAAAAAAAGGTTACCTGGATAATGAACCAAGCGGCCCAAGAAACGGCAGCAGCCATAATAAGAAAAGGTCCCAAGAAGAAGTTAGAACTGCTAGAACTGGAACCTTGGCTTGTGATGTTTTCAGCATAGGCCCAATGGATCTTGGACTCTCCAATGCCGAGGGTGTGACCATGGTAGAAGGAGAGAACCATGGCTCCGATCACACATACTAGCGTCCCTATCACTTTGGCTTGTCCTGATGCCTTCTTGATCCCTACGGTTTCTTGTCTGAAACATAATTTTGTGTTAGCAGTCAAAACAGAGAGTTCTGTTTGATGAAGACTTGGTTTATTAAGAGTAATTTCGTATACCTGAATATTGCGGCGAGGAGGAACGTAACCGCTGGTAAGAGATTAGTTAAGGCACAAGCAACGGTCGGAGATGAATTCTGAAGTCCTATGAAGTATAGCACTTGGTTTCCAGTCGCACTGCATATTAAATCAAGGTTTAATCTATTAGGACTTTTTTCCTGGTAATTAAGAACCAATGTAGGACTAGTTTTAAACAGTTTTTAAAAAGATTGTTAAGGTTGAACAACAAAAAAAAATTGTAAATTAGTAGGCAAGGTGTATGTAGATACCCGGTCATGGAACAGAAGAAGATTTGGACAAGAACCTTTAGTGTGATCTTCGGTCTTGTCTTCCTGCACAAGAAACCGTGTACGGAACTTTTTCATTAGTCATCAATCAATTAACCAGTTAATTCGTTTAGTATGGAAACAGTGTTTTTTCATACCAAAACCCAAACCAGTCCAATTGCGACTTGAACTCGTTTTATAAGAAGATATCAAGGAATAAATTAATGATGGAAAGCTTGATTCATTTATAATTTCAGATTTAGGGTTAAGACTTAAGATAAGAGGATTTAGACTGATAATTCAATGACTGAAAGAAAAATAATCAAATTCAATCATCATAGAAAGTTAGTAGAGTAAGAGAGTGAAACGGCATCGTATAAGCAAGCACGTGTCCTGGCAAATTAAGTTGGCACGGCACCTGAGGACGCTTAACTCACCTAGGCCCTAGCATCATAGTTTGTGTTGTCTGCATGTGTTTCGGTTTAAGAAAGAAAAACGTGTGACGCGTGCGTGGATTGTGTGAGCTAGACTGCGTCACATTTCTCATTTCTTTCTCTCGGTAAACGGAATTAATGATAATGTAATTACTTAGGTTTCCACATACGACCAAAATGATTGACAGTACCGGAGATATTGTAAAACTAACGGTAAACACTAATTTCAATAAAGAAAAAAAACACAATTTTAAAGTTATTTATCTTTGGCACTATACCACTTTTTCTTATTCTAAATTCAACTAAGCGATTCCCGAAATCTTTAACTTACCACATATTATGCGTATTTATATCGTAGTCTCAGGTACGACAATAAAACGATGTCGTGCTAAACTCTTCTTCTTAATTACTCACTTCATTTCAAAATATAAGTTGTTTTAACTAAAACACGCAAATTAAAAAGTCTTTACTTTTAACAATTTCAACCAATCAGAAACAATACTGCATAATATAAAATACTAAACTAATCTAAAAGTTGCATGGAAACTTGAAAACATCTTATATTATGAAACAAAAAAATTTTCTAAAATATCTTATATTTTGAAACGGAGGGAATATTATTTATCATTTTAACTTTTAAATACTCTAAATGGATATTAATTAGTTGTCAAAAATATAAATAATGGAAATAAAATTTATTTTAAACCTATTCAAATGCTAAAACTGATTGATTAATTTATTACCATATACAGTATGTGAAAGAATCTTGACCAAAAAAAGAAAAGAGAAAAAGACTTTAAATGTAACCGGTACTTCTATGTCAATGAATTTAATAAAAGCTTTATTTCTTAAACTTTGGAAAGTAATTAATTTAGGTGACTTCCGAAAGCTCGAAGACGCAAAATCGTTATACAACAGACTCACTCGTTGATGAATGATGTCATCGTTTTGTACTTTCGCAATTAAGACGAACTTAAAACACACACTTTTAGATATTCAATTTAACCCAAACGCAATCCTAAAAGAATTATTATTGTCTGGTTTATGACAATCAAAGTTTAGCATCTCTCGCTGATCTTTTTCTAGTAATACGTACATAGACTCACAGCTTAAAACCTTGATTAATTTGACTCAAAAAAAAGTAATTAGTAAGAACATTTTTATAACAATGCCATTCAAGGTAAACAAACACAAATACAACATTTTATGGATGCAAATTTTAAGATCATAGTTTCATGCATGTTCAAAATCGTTAGTTGATCAAAATCATATGTATATGTATAATAGATATTAGTATGATTTTCTACCTTTCGAGAAAAAATGCGACCGGAAACGTCGCGATAGTGGCAAATATTTGGCGATAAGCGACCAGAATGAGAGGCTTCATGCCTGCCTCCATAGCCATCTTCGACGTAATGTTCATACCTGCGTAGCCGATTTGCACCAACACCATCGCCAAGAACGGCAACAAATCTCTTGATTTACCCATCTCTCTCTCTCTCTCGTTTATTTTATTCTTACAGTTTAATATGTGTTTATATATCTCTATGTATGTCTCTCTCACTATTACTAATCAATAATAATAGGTGGAGAGAACAAGAAAGAAAAAAAAGAGAGAGGTGGGTTCTCTATAATATTTATTAATTTCCCCCAAATCTATCTCTCTACTGTGGTTCAACCTTATATATTTATAGCCCAAGACACATATATATATATATATATACATATATATGTATTTATTTATTTATATTTATATAAATATATATAGAGAGATAGAGAGAAAGAAAGAGAGATGTTTTAAACAGAAAGGTGAGAAACGGTTCGAGGATGAAGTTTGCTTGTAACACTTGTGCTCTCCTTAGGGCATAAGAACACGAAACAATAGATGATATGTATCATTTGATATTTTTGGCAATTTATATAACTTTTCTTCTTGTTGATTACTATGATAATCTGAATTGGCGTTTTGTAAGAAAAAGAAAAACTTATTTCCTCTTTTCAGTCCCTTTATTTGGTTTCCGTTTTTTCATGGGGTTTGGTGGAGCTTGTGAATGAATGGTAGGAGAATGCATGAATGTCTTTCTCAAGCTTCAAGCAACCAATTCTACTTTGATAAAACTCGTTTCTGTAATATTAAATCAAGGATTTGGTTTTTCGCTTGATTATATATATGATCATTATCGAATTAGTATCATCTTAATTAATTTACATTTTATCACTCTTTTAACTACTTTTTTTTGTTGGTAATTATGGTATACTATTTTATGTCCCAAAAAAAGGAAATTAAGCATGAATTATAAAAATATATATATTAATTAAATACCACATATCTTATGTGGTATAAATATAACCATGTACCATCTGGCTCTACACGGCGTGTGCAAATAGTTTTTCTAAATTCAGTATAGAATTTAATTAAATGCAGTACATTTTATCAATATTATTACATGTTTCATTGATTTTTTTTATACACACTTATTTTTAACTAACCAATTTCCAAAAATGATTGAATTTTTTTTTCTTGTGTTGGTGATTTATATAACGTTTTGTAATCTAAAGTAAAATGTGTAATGGAAAATTTCATATACTACAAAACAACATACATTCCCCCCCCCCCCCCCCCCCCCTCCTCTCTTATATGCGTTAGTGTGTCTGTGTGTGTGTGTGTGCGTGTGATCAAATTTATTTGGGCTTAAAGTGCTAAAGGCCTTTCCTTAGGTGTACAGTAACTTCTGTGAGCAAGAATGTCTTTTCTCATGAGTAGAAACAAATAAATATAAACGTAGATGTACCAAAAGCAAAAACAACATATATAACACAACACGTAGAAAAAATTTAATGCTTGTTGAAATTTGAGGAAGTTAGTAATGATTCATATCCTTGCTGGATTTCAGTGGTTTCACACGAAATGCTTTCCAAATTGAAGATGACTAGTTATGATTAGTACAATGCTTCTGCGTCATTTGCATAAGTCAAATAAGCTAGCGTTGGCGTCCAACTGATTTTTCGTGTCTCTTACTTATTTGGTTTCCAAGTTCTAACGTAAAATTTTCGCCGCGTATTTTTAGACTTCTAGTTTTATCTTTTTGTTGTTTCGTACAAAAGTAAATTTCCGTGCAAAATCGATTCATTCTATCGCGTCCACTTCATTTGTGGCCTTGTGTGGGCTAAATTCGAATTAGAAGGAAAAAGATTTCTATGATACAAAAGCCCAATCGTCATGCAGAAGTATATATAAGTATGATGATGTCAAGGAAAAAAAAAAGTATATATACTGTATAAATCTACCAATCACACTAATTTAACCCCCAAAAGAACCGGTTTGGAAAACTACACTGTAGTTTCTCTTTTGTTTTATTCTTTGTTACGTTTTAGCCTAGATCTACATTGGAGCGCACGCATATCCTCTTATTTTTTTCCCAACGGTGGGAAACTAAATTGGGACTCGATCGATCTCGATATGCCTAAGCTTGAGTTATGTGTCTGTCACTATCAACCACCAACCTACAAAGTCTTTGGCTTTATTATTTCAAATTAAATAAAAAGGATCACACTAATAAAAAAGCTTAAAGTAAGAGAAACAAGATCCCACACTACTTAAAAGCTCTCCGTTCACACCACTACTAGTACTATCGATCAGTCTCTTCTTGGTTCTTGCAATGGCTACTCTGGCTCTTCACTCCTACACTTTCTTCCTCTTCATTCTCCTGCCGGTAATCTTTAATCCCCGACATCACTTGGCTGTGGCTGAAGGATGTCAACATCCTCCTGTGATCTTTAACTTCGGAGACTCAAACTCCGACACCGGTGGACTCACCGCCGGACTCGGCTACTACATTGGTCTCCCTAACGGCCGCTCCTTTTTCCGACGATCCACCGGTCGATTATCCGACGGACGACTCGTCATCGATTTCCTCTGTAAGTCAGCTTCCTCTTGACTCTAGTAATTATATTAGACGGTCGAGATTTAGTGGTAGTGGAATCAAGTTGTGACAACCGTCCGATGAAACGGATCTAAATCTTAATCGACGGATGAGAATCGCGTTACGTAATCCCGCAAAACGACACAATTAAATTACTTCGTTGAAACGATGAAAATCTAATCCAAGAAAAAGTGGGTCCCATTTCAGACATGGGAGATGTCACAATCAATAAAGCGGGTCCCACTCTGTTAGATTTCGTTACTAAATAAAAAAAAGAGTCAAACACAAACAAAACAGCGCCGTGCAGTTTAATGAGTTTAGTTTTTTGTCCAAATCGGAATTCACATGTTGATGATTAAATACTGTTACGCATGTGTTAGATTGGAATCAAAATCTCTCGGTGATTTGGTGAAGAAGTTGAAGTGTAACAACTTTAATACTACTAAACGAATGTAATAATTCTATAAATTTGAAATTAATTTGCAGGCGAGAGTTTGAATACAAGTCTGTTGAACCCATATCTAGACTCATTGGTTGGATCAAAGTTCCAAAACGGTGCTAACTTCGCCATCGTTGGATCTTCTACTCTTCCCAGATATGTTCCTTTCGCTCTCAACATTCAGCTCATGCAGTTCCTTCATTTCAAATCCCGAGCACTCGAGCTTGCTTCTACTTCAGGTATATCTCTCTATCTGGTAACTACTAACTCCTTAGAGCAATAAACTTAGTACTTGTACTCTTATACTAAATGACCCTTACATTGTGTTTTTGCAGATCCTTTGAAAGAAATGATGATTAGCGAGAGTGGATTTAGAAACGCGTTGTACATGATCGATATCGGGCAGAATGATATTGCGAATTCATTTTCCAAAGGCCTTTCTTACTCCCGGGTTGTCAAGCTTATTATTCCCAACGTTATATCTGAGATCAAAAGTGCCATAAAGGTCTAAACTTTCTCATTTAGGTCTCTGTTTTCATTATATCCACACTTTTAAAGCAACAGTTTCTTTTAAACTCACACGCCAAAGCTCTTTACAACTAACTAAAATAAAATAAAAACAGTAGAGTAACTTAATTAACATAAAAGCATACACACATTAAGTAGAAGTGTTGAAATTTCTTTTGCAGATATTGTATGATGAAGGAGGGAGGAAATTTTGGGTTCACAATACAGGACCTTTAGGTTGTTTGCCTCAGAAACTTTCAATGGTTCAGAGCAAAGTTTTCGATAAGCACGGTTGTCTTGTGAGTTATAACGCAGCTGCAAAGCTGTTCAACGAAGGATTGGATCATATGTGTGGAGAGCTGAGGACAGAGCTGAGAGAGGCCAACATTGTCTATGTCGACATTTATGCCATCAAGTACGATCTCATCACAAACTCCACCAACTACGGTAAGCTTTCTTACATATTAGTCGGTTTATGACATCATAGAACATTCTTTTATTTGACTTCGTTAAGCATATTTGTGTTTAGCATCAAGCATGTATAAACCTGAACCAAGTGACATTCATTTTTCAATCGGTCGGTTTGTTTATATCCTAAAGCAATATATCCGAAAACTGGATTTATTTAGTTATAACGGAATGATACGTCATACATAGGTGTATATAAAGAATCAAATATTCATGTTGTATCCATGATTATGGTTATCTAAAAAACGCAATTGTGTTTGTGCAGGCTTTGAGAAACCATTAATGGCGTGTTGCGGATATGGAGGGCCTCCTTATAACTACAATGTGAACATAACGTGTGGGAACGGTGGCTCTAAAAGTTGCGAAGAAGGTTCTAGGTTTATAAGCTGGGACGGAATACACTACACCGAGACGGCTAACGCCATTGTATCCATGAAAGTATTATCAATGCAATACTCGACGCCACCAACTCCCTTCCACTTCTTCTGCGGCAGCTGATATTATTCTTGTTATTATGTGCTTGTTCTGTTTCAAGTATGAAACTTTCTTTTTGTTTAGGCTTTTGTTTTTAAGCCTTTGTAATTGGTTGGATTGGTTGAACTCTCAACTCTTATATATCCAAAGTTCTGATTTCATATAAACCAGGTCACATAACAATTGAACTGACAAGAGACAAGAGATTTACTCTGTAGTGTCGAGAAAAGGGTAATCAGTGTAACCCACGACAGGATGGGCAAATTAAATTGCCTCTGTTTTTGGGTTTTCTTATTCTCAAATCAACGATGGAATACATAGGTGGTCACAAGCTCTATTTATAGAGTTGTGTAAAGACTCACGAAACTTGATCCTAAATGAAAAGATAAGGCCAAACGCAATAGAAATTATCCTAGCAAACGAAGAAATCAAAACGATAAAACCAAACACCGACTCTTGCTTGATGGGCACGCAAACACCGGATAAGGCCCATCAAGAACGTAAACCTCGCTACATCACATTGGACATACAGTACTTACATAACAGTTGAACTGACAAGAGATTTACTCTATTGTCTCAAGAAAAGGGTAATCAGTGTAACCCACGACAGGATCAAAACTATAGAAACTTGGTCTGTCATACTTAGTCAGCGGCGCATCGAGCTCGAACCTTCTAGGCAAATCCGGATTAGCCAAGAACAGTCGTCCGTATGCCACAAGATCAGCTCTTCCCTCCGCCACCGCCTTGTTCCCATCTTCTCTCGTATAACCCCCGGCGACAATGAACGTTCCATCAAACGCCTTTCTCATCGGCGTAAGCGATTCCGTGCATTCGAATATCTCACTTGCTGTTTTCATCCTCGGCTCAACCATATGGCAGTAGAGTATCTCGAATCTGTTGAGCGACTTAGCCATGTAAAGCCCTAATCTTTGAGGGTCTGAATCTCCGGATTCCATGTAATTAGCGAACGGTGAGAGTCTGATTCCAACGCGATCAGGTCCTATCTCGTTCGACACCGCTTCGATTACTTCTAAAGCGAATCTGCATCGATTCTCTAGAGATCCTCCGTAATCATCGACTCGATCGTTAACAGAGTCTTTCATGAACTGGTCAATCAAGTACCCGTGAGCTCCATGGATCTCAACTCCATCGAAACCTGGAAGAAAACAAAAAAAGTTGGAACCTTTCTTCTTGGGTTTGATTCAATCCAATTTCAAAGTTTGGATTTTTTTTTTTTACCAGCTTCGATTGCGTTTCTTGCAGCGAGACGAAACTCATTAACAATGGTGGGGATTTCATCAGTTGTTAGCCTTCTCGGAGGTGTATACTCACTCGATGGATCGTTGGCGAATGGCTTATCCGTAGAAGAGACCGGAGCTTCTCGATTTGGCTGACAATCTACAAATATTCACACAATGATCAAACTCATTATGAGATTCATAATAAGATTAGCAACTCCAAATCCTAAAAAAGATGTTTTTATTTTTTTTATTTTTATAAACCTCGATGAGAAACACGACCAGCGTGCCAGAGCTGGCAGAAGAAGACGCCGCCGTGAGAATGAACGGCGTCAACGATGGGCTTCCATGCTTCTATTTGTTCTTTTCTCCATATCCCTGGCATGTTTTGATACGCCATTGCAGTTTCAGAAACTCCGGTGGCTTCGCTGATGAGAAGACCTCCCGGAGTTGTTCTCTGAGAGTAATACAAGGCGACGTGAGGGTGTTGAACGTTACCATATGATCTCAATCTCCCCATCGGAGCCATAACTATTCTGGAATATTTATTACGTATTTAGATATTTAAGAGTTTTCATTAAGACAATCTATTATGTATTTTAGCAGCACAAAAATTGAATGAGATATGAGAGAACCTGTGTGTAAGGTTGAAGTTTCTCATTGAGAATTGGGTGAGTAGAGGAATTGTCTGTTTAGTTGCCTTCTCCATCGGTTTATCTTTCAAGAACTCCAGATTTTGTGTTGAGTTTTTCAGAGATTGTTTTGGAGATTTATTACCAGCTACGTGAAACGGAGGAAGTTTTAAGAGACACGAAGAGTCAAAGACGATACACTCGAGTCTCCCCTTTATCATTCATTTGTTTACGAAATGTTTAAGCAACTACGATGTGATTGTGTGGTATCTTTGTTTCGTTACGTCGATATCATACCAGTTGGCTAAATATCGTATTCTATCTTTACTTGTCAACCAAGATTTAGGCTGACTTTTCCAACATTGATCAGCGTTCTTTCGGTCTGCGCCAGCTTATCAAAGCCTCCACCATGGTAAACACAGGTCCACGCTCAGTTGGTTAGATGTCAGTTTGATGCTGATGTGTACGTTGCGTCTGTTTTGATGACCATGTACATTAAATGCGGCGAGCTTGTGAAGTCGAAGCTAATCTTTGACATGTTTCCTTCCAAGGACATTATCATGTGGAATTCAATCTTATCTGGTTATGCCTCACACGGTCTAGGAGAGGAAGCTGTTAAAGTTTTTTATGAGATGCCTTTGTCTGGTAGTACTGAGCCTAACGAAGTTACCTTTGTTGCAACTCTCGCCGCATGCAGCTACGCTGGGATGGTTGAGGAAGGGTTTAATATATTTGAATCTATGGAATCAGTTTTTGGGGTTAAGCCCATAACCGCGCATTATGCTTGCATGGTAGATATGCTTGGGCGTGCAGGACGGTTTGATGAGGCTATGGAAATAATTGATAGTATGACTGTTGTACCAGATGCTGCAGTTTGGGGTTCTCTATTAGGAGCATGTAGAACTCACTCGCAGCTGGATTTAGCAGAATTTTTTGCAATGAAACTCATAGAGATTGAACCTGAGAATTCTGGGACTTATATCTTGCTGTCCAACATTTATGCTGTTATGCATCTCTAGGTAGGTGGGCAAATGGTGCGGAACTGAGAAAAGTTATGAAGACAAAGATGGTAAGAAAATCACCAGGTTGTAGCTGGACTGAAGTCGAGAATAAGGTGCACACGTTCACTCGCAAGGGTATGTGTAGCCATCCCGAGCAGGAATCGATTATGAAGATATTGGATGGGTTATTGAGAGAAGCTGGCTAAAATTCTGATTGCAGCTATGCATTGCATAATGTAGACGAGGAAGAGAAAGTTGCTAGCCTGAGATATCATAGTGAGAGACTCGCGGTGGCTTATTGTCTCTTAAAACTACCTGAAGGAGTACCCATCCGAGTTATGAAAAACCTTAGAGTTTGTAGGGATTGCCACACAGCGATCAAAATAATCTCTAAGCCAAACTAGAATCCAATGGCAAATTTGTTTTTAGTACATAATAGTTATTTAGCATTCTTTGTTGCTTGTACAGAAACTGAAGAGATCTCTGTCTCTTGTGTACTACAGAGAAAGATTCAAGTCTAAACAAACGTCAGTCTCTGATCCGTCTTGCTTTTCCTTAGAGCCGTATTCGTTGGATGCTGAAGAGCTCGTATCAACTGCTTTTTCTTTGTTGTTGGCCTCTGCTCCATTCATGAAAACGAAATCCTCAGGCTGAAACGAAGGGAATCTACAAACCCTCGCTCTTTCTTCTTCCTGTCTCGTCTTCTCAATGGAGCTGATCACGTATTTCCGCATTTCTTTTGCGTTTTTAAGAAATGTGTACAGCTTTTCCATCTTTTCTTCTTCGTCTTCCTTCTCCATTTTCACTTTCTTCCGGTCTCTATCCATTGAACCACTCTCTCTTCCTTTTCCTGTTTAGCTACACCACTTACACTTTCTATATCATCAACACATGATATAGATCTTGAAGAATTTCTGCAGGAATTGGTGGAGAAGATATAATTATTGCCTCTAGTGGGAAGACCAACAACAGAACCTTATCTAAAAGTCTCTCATACTTTCTTCTTTTCTTTGGGTGGCTTTGGAGATTTTTCAACACTAATATGGACCCCACCATGATGGACATTCAAATATCAACATGTCATACATGTGTACAGTCTACAGAGAATGGTTCAGCTTCAAGCTAAACTAACTACTTCACAAATAACCATACTGCACAATCTGGATTGCTTCAGAATCATTCTCATTTGTTTTGTAAAGCTCTGTTAGTCGATGTGCATATCAGTCATCTGCCCATGGGACGCCATGCTTGGCCCAGAGATAGTATGCTCCAACTGGTCCTCGTCCACCGAATTCATATAACTCCGGAGCTGTGTGGTGCTTGTCTATTTCTTCTAGGACCGGACTCAGAATGTCCCATGCTGCTGCAACCTCATCGCTTCTCATGAACAGATGATTGTCTCCATCAATTACATCATGAATCAGGTGTTCGTATGAGTCTGGTACTTCGGTTTTATACCTACAGGTTTGACCCAACAACGCAAATAACTATAAGGAAGCAAAAGTTGGATTTTCAAAAATTTGTAGAAACACAGATGAGAAAAGCAAAACTTGCCTATCTTTATAGAGCAGGTTAAGTTCAGAAGCGTCTAGCTGAAGACCTAAACCAGGAACCTTGTTGTTAATTTTCACCAGGATGGCCTCATCAGGTTCGTCACGCAGAATAAGCTCATTTGTCCCCAAATCTATGTTTATTCCAATATTTTCTCGGTAAAGGTTTCCGGGAACATGCCGGAATTGCACACGAATCTCCACTCTTTGAATATTAAGGCACACCAATCAATTGTAATGACAGTTTGATATTTCCATGAGTCAGAATAGTTATTCTTACCTGTGTTTAATGAGGCCTGTGCCAACTCTTACCAAGAAAGGTACACCATCCCAACGTGCATTATCAATATACAAGGCTGCAGCGCAATATGTAGGGTCTGCACCGTTCAAGCTCACACCGTTCTTGTCTTGAGAGCGAGATTTATACTGACCAAGGATGACATCACGCGGGTCTAGTTTGCGAATTGATCTCAAAACCTTCACCTGAAGAAGCAGGTTTGTCACAAGGTCACTTGACAGTACATGTGTACACAACTTATATATATCATAAGACAATTTTGTTTTTTGCTAGTGTAGGTTGACCTTTTCATTCCGGATATCTTCACCATCGAGACTTATCGGAGGTTCCATGGTAAGTAATGCGATTGTCTGAAGTATATGACTGTGCACTATGTCCCGTATGATTCCATATCCATCAGAATACCTTAAAAAATGTAGTAGGAAATTAGGTACTGATGCCATCTCTTTGTTTATAGAGCTATTGTGCCTTACTTTTCTGTTTGGGCAATTGATTCTGATACAATAACCTGGAAACATCATTTATAGACAGAGTGAACAAACCAGAATGTGGAGGAGGAAAGTCCAGGCACGATACATAAATATAAACAGTCTACCTGTATATTGCGTATGTAGGTTCTGTTCCATAGTGGTTCAAAAACTAGATTTGAAAACCTTAACACTGTCAGATTTTCAATGAGGTTCCTTCCTAACATGTGATCTATTCTGCAACGGGCACATAAACTGTGAATAAAGATGAACTGGGAGAGCTGTGCATGTGCAGAAAGCAACTAGATTAAAAAAGACCTGTAGATTTGCTTCTCTTCAAAATTAGAGAGAAGTGACTTTGTCAACTGATGAGACGACTGTGAGGTAAACCCAAAAGGTTTCTCAACTATTATACGAGTCCAGCCTCGTGGCGCTTGAGCTTTTTCTGCAATGGTACATGCCACATCCATGAGAGCTTCTTGAGGTACTGAGAGATAAAATATCCTATTCGCTTTTGATTCTCCCTGAAGAAGGAACGCTATTATTGTATTAGTGTTTATCCTTCTTTTCTGTTCCATATATTGTAAGCACAGAAAGAAAGAGGACTACCTCAATCTGTTTCATTCTCTCGGCAAGTCGGCACATCCCATCCTTGTTATTATGACCTCCATTGATATAGTATGTTCTACTAAGAAATGCATCCATCTTTTCCCCGCAATTTTCCCTGAACATTTAGCATCATCCTTAGTTAGCATACTGATAAAATCACATTTACCAAGTTAAATGTAGGAACAAGAAATATATACATACTGATGATCAACACGGCAAGTCAGAGTTGACGCGATGATGGATCTAAGGTCTTTATCTGCAAGATTTTTTCTTGAAAACCCAAATATGCCAACATCCTGTGACAATGAAGTCCAACAAAGAAGAGAAACCAAAAAAATAAATAAAAAACTACCCAATAGCTTTCACTGATCATTTTGTTCATGAGCAGCAAACCTATACCTCAGGAAGGTAGCCGCTATAATACAATGCAAACAGTGCAGGAAAAATCTTCCTTCTTGCTAGTTCACCAGTAGCTCCAACAACAGCAATGCAAAGCGAGGCACCTCTTTGGACATCTGAAAGACCGTCGGAGAATTGTGTTAGCACAGGTGGTAAGTCTCCAACTTTGTGAGAACCATCACTCAAATCAGCTCCTATAGCTCCAGTTTCATCAGTAAAACTTGGATCACTTTGAACCTCAGCAAGTTGTAAAGAAGGATCTTCAGGGGATGTATTTGAGTCTTTCCCAAGTTCATCGCTGAGCTCTGAGCGTGTTTTAAGCTCGTTTACAGGCCGGTGTTTCCTGTGGCTGTCTTGTCTAACATTCAGGCTTTTAAGTATCCATAGCTTCTTCAATCCACAAAATCTCCGGCAGAGATTTGAGCCTCCTCCGTTGAGAACAAGGTTTTCGTTTCTGGAGAAACTATAGTCTCTTGACGAAACCTACTCACACACACACACACAAAGAATTCAAATTTCAACATCTGGAGCCAAAAAAGCAAGTTCCTTTAGAATCAATTCCTACTAAACTTAAATTCAGTTGGCATATAGCAAAATTTGAGATCTCTGGTGAGGAGATTGCAGAAATTTTAGCATAAAACAAAGAAAGTAACTATCTTTATTTCTCAAAAAAAATGATCTTTTCGATAAACGAAAGCATGCAAGAAAAGTCCAGCGAATAAATGTGCTTACCGGAAAATTAGAAAAAGAGGCGGCGAGATGGCAAGAGCAGGCGGAGGGGGAAGGAGCCGTAGCTGATTGAGAGAAGGGAAGCAAGCAACTGGAGAGAGCCATGAGGATAGTTCCTCAGGGATTATAGCTAAAAACACTGTTAAAACTTTAAGAAGCTGCTTTAAGTGGAAGACGAGGTGCACAACTTTAGCTTCTCTAGTTTTGGGTACAGCTGATTGACGCCTTCGGTTGTTCCGAACCGAACCGAACCGATTGGCTATTGAGGAAAGGTGGGGGAATTACAGGTGGTTTAGGCGGGGGTGGGTGGGTTTGACATTGATTGACAGCTCAACGTCAACGTCTCTTCTGGTTCTGAGTCTGCGTCACCGTTGCGTTGCTGAGATCATCACATCTTCTATTCTTCTTCTTCGATCTTATCGTCTCGAAAGTTCTCACCTTTTTTTTTCTTTTTCGGCGGAGAAAGAACGACTTTTTATTTATTTAAGGAACGATCACTGCTTTTTTAAGCTTACTATCTCTGTTTCAGATTCTGCTGGGTTTCTTGTTTTTGTTTCTTTGGATTTGGATTGTCTAATTCGATGGCGAGGAAGAAGATAAGAGAGTATGACTCTAAGAGACTTCTCAAGGAACACTTGAAGCGTCTCGCTAACATTGACCTGCAGATTCGCTCTGCTCAGGTCACTTTTCTTACGAATTCTAGTTTTCTGTTGTTCTCATTGATCTGCTTTGAATTGTCAAAAACTGTTGCATATTCAGTTACGCTAAATTCTAAGAATTATTCAATTGTACCTCATTGTGATTGAGACTTATGTGGACTTAAGAGCTAATGAAAGTGAGAATCTTGGAAAATATGGTTTCGTCTCTCTTCTACGGATGATCTGAGGATATGTCATACCTCGTTTAAACCAACGAGAACATTGAATTATAATCTGATTCGTTTTCTCTAATACAGATGGGTGATTTGTTTACTGTTGTGTACTTTTCAGGTGACAGAATCTACGGATTTCACTGAGTTGACCAACCAGGAGTCATGGCTATCGTCTACAAAGCTAGTTGTGAAGCCTGATATGCTATTTGGGAAACGCGGGAAAAGTGGCTTGGTATCTCTCAAGCTGGATCTTGCTGAAGTTGCTGACTTTGTCAAAGCCCGCCTCGGTACTGAGGTGACTCATCCTAGCTGCCCGAGCTATAGAACAGCGGGTTAAATTTGTTATATCATTGTTTGATGTTTGTTTTTTGTATGTGTCGCAGGTTGAGATGGAGGGATGTAGAGCCCCTATCACTACATTCATTGTGGAGCCCTTTGTGCCTCATGATCAAGAATACTACCTTTCTATTGTATCGGATAGGCTTGGCTGCACTATAAGCTTCTCTGAATGTGGCGGCATTGAGATAGAAGAGAACTGGGACAAAGTAATTACCTTTTGGCTCTTTTCTTGTTTCTCTGCATTCTCTTTCTTGGCTCAGTTTTGTTGTTTTCTCCCCATAATTCGGCTTTCTGGTACCAACAGGTGAAAACTATATTTCTTCCTGCGGAAAAGTCAATGACACTAGAAGTATGTGCTCCATTGATAGCAACACTTCCTCTTGAGGTAAGTATTTGTCCGCTGTGAGCAAGCCAGTGACACCATGCAACAATTTGTCTGAAGGGAAATTTAGATATCTAGTTTCACTGTGCATATATTCTCTGCTTTTTTTTTTGTATTCCTATGCATACTCAAAGATATTTTAAGCTGAATTTATGGCTACTCAGTACTGCAGTCTATGTCGAAGAGATTATTAAGTTAGGTTCTTTCAACTTATGCTTAGCCTGCTCTCATAAATGTGTCTATGCATTTCAGGTTCGAGCTAAAATCGGCAATTTCATAATGGGTGCGTTTGCTGTATTTCAAGGTATGGATATGATTAGGCCACTTGTTGACTTTCAAGCGTTTGTGCACATACCAAGAGCTTTGATACGAGATCTCTTGAGGACATTGTCTTATTATATATATTTGTGTTTTTCTTGAAGATTTGGATTTCAGTTTTATGGAGATGAATCCTTTTACACTAGTCGAGGGAGAACCATTCCCTTTGGATATGAGGGGAGAATTGGACGACACTGCTGCCTTCAAAAACTTCAACAAGTATGTATAACATTTCTAAGTTCCCCGTTGAGAGATCCGCAATCAATTTTTCTGTGGAAACTCATTGGATTGATAAGTTCTATCAACTCAGGTGGGGAGACATTAAATTTCCTCTGCCATTTGGAAGGGTCCTCAGTCCAACGGAGAACTTCATTAATGGTTTAGATGAGAAGGTTTGAGCGCCTGGCTTTTCTTTAAAAACCGCTTTGGTGACACAAAAGGAAAGTAATTTAACTGATCATGCATGTGTGTGTTACTTATTGCAGACAAGTGCTTCTTTGAAGTTCACTGTTTTGAATCCTAAAGGCCGCATCTGGACAATGGTAGCTGGAGGCGGTGCTAGCGTCATATATGCTGATACAGTGAGTTGAAACCCCTGAGCTTAAATATACATTGATCTTATTTAAGTGGAGAGTTGCAGTTACAAAACTTAAAAGGCCTGCTCCTTGAAATGAGCTAATTGTCACGGAATCAACTCAAATATCAGATTATAGACAGTTTATAGTCATTATGAGTAGAACCATTAACTTAGTGTGTTAGTCAGTGGCTCTCTATGATTTTATCATTTAAGCAACCTCATATCCACACCATTTTAAATGACTGGAAAAAGAAAGTGTTATTATGAGGACTGCGAAGAATTTCTCACATTAGTTTGTTTGTATTTTCCTTATCGACGTTGGAAAAGGTTGGGGATTTAGGTTATGCATCAGAACTTGGGAACTACGCAGAGTATAGTGGAGCACCTAAGGAAGACGAGGTGTTACAGTACGCAAGAGTTGTCATTGATGTGAGTCATGGCAAAGAACTTAGCTTTTGCCATTCACTGTTTTTCTCTATACAAATTTAGAGACTCACGGACAATATGTTGGGGGTTTTCAGTGTGCTACTGCTGATCCTGACGGGCGTAAACGAGCTCTTCTTATTGGAGGCGGCATTGCAAACTTCACAGATGTAGCTGCTACTTTCAACGGTATCATCCGAGCCTTAAGAGAAAAGGTACTTTTCTAACAACCTTTAGCGAATGAACAAAACAGTTGCTACTGTATTTTTAGCAGTTTGTTTTGTTTGCCATGTGCAGGAAACGAGGTTGAAATCATCTAGAATGCACATTTACGTAAGGAGAGGTGGACCAAATTACCAGACTGGTTTGGCTAGAATGCGAGCTTTGGGAGAGGAACTAGGTGTTCCTCTAGAGGTAACCAAACTACTTATGGGAAATAAACAGCTGTGAATAAAGACTGTGCTAAGCATAGTAAATGATGAAGACTCACTCTGTTGAGAAAATTCTAAGAACAGAAATCCCGGAAATCACCCTTTTTCACCTCTCGGTTAACGCTAAACATTTGTTTTTAGCTCGAATACTGAACTTCATAAGGATTGATGATTGCAGGTATATGGACCAGAAGCAACAATGACGGGAATATGCAAACGAGCTATTGACTGCATCATGTTGCCTGATGCATAATCCACCTTCAGTTTCAAAAGCCGAACAGAAACTCTGGAGGCTGGAGCTAGACATTGAAGGAGTAAGTGTGTTGTTTCCTGTTCTTCATGTCTCTTTCCACATAAGAAAATGAGAAGACTGTTTAAAACTTTCTTTCCCCGTCTAGATGTGAATTTGTAAACTGTATTACTGTGTTGCAACTCGCAAGTGTAATTGTAATTAAACGGTCAAAATCCTTATTTGAATTGTACAATAAGACTTCAAAAGGTAATGGTACTTTGTTTTTTTTGTGTGTGGTAAACTGACACTCGCGCTATACACACCAATCTATTATACAAATCCAGTTCCATATACAAACATGTCTATGTATACCATATATATCACATTATATTCCTCTCTATCATCTGTCAATTCAAATGCAAAAACCGGAAGAAATGAAAGAAAAAAGATTCCCAAGAACAAGAAAATGCAGAAGAATCAACAACTTTCAAAGAACAGAGAAGACTCTGCTCCAGAGCAAATATCTCTGTTTTGTAATGGTAATCTGATTATTACACTCTCTTGCTCTGTGATCTTGAAACCGGCGTGCTTCTATCGGTATCCGAGTTTTCCTCTGGCGTCCTGCGCATTCTTCGCTCCTGTAAGTTGAATTCTTGCTTAAGTTGTTACAACTCTGCATACTTTTCTGTTTCATACAGAAAAAGTTATATAGCAAACACTAACCTCTCTTGGTATGGGATATTCCTCAGACTCGAGCATACGCACAACTTGGCTCATTTTAGGTCTCTTTTCAGAATCAGGATCAATGCATCTAAGTGCTGTAAGAAGAACACGTTTCAGTGCTCGCGTCGCTGGCCTAACCGCTATGTTTGGATCAATTACTTCTTCCAATCTCTTACTTCCCACCATCATCTTCAACCACTCCACTAGATTCACCTGCAAAAGAATGTTAAATGAGTCTCAAAACTCATCACATTAATCAAATCATCACATTCTCTCCATACTCTATCTACCTCATTTGCAGGACGCGCATAATCCACAGGATCTCTTCCGGTTATTGCTTCTAAGACCAAAACACCAAAGCTGTACACATCACTCTTCTCGTTCAAAAGTCCAGTATTAGCATACTCAGGAGCAACATACCTGCAATACGCAGAACAAAAACATGGCTCAGCAATAAGTTTTTCGCTTTTTGTTTTTCGGAAAACAAAAAGTTGCTTAATATATTATTACCCAAATGTTCCCATCACTCGAGTAGTCACATGGCTTTTCCCATCTCCAAGCAACTTGGCAAGGCCAAAATCAGAAATCTTGGCATTGAATCTATCATCGATCAGTATATTGCTCGACTTGATGTCTCTATGCACTACTTTTGGCTCGATTGCCTCGTGTAGATACGCAAGACTGCACAAGGAAAACAACCATTACTTTTAGCACAACAAAAATGTGAAAAACTGAAAACAATGTTAAAGGTGTTGCTTAATTACGCCTTGGATGTGCCGATGAGAACTTTCATTCTAGCCTCCCAAGTTAGATAACCGTGGTGTTGCATTGCTCCATGAAGCCATTCTTCGAGGTTCCCATTGTTCATATACTCATAAACCAATATCCTAATAGCAATAAACTCACAAAGGTTAGTTTCTCTTTTCTCTCTATGTAAGATAAAGTATCAATTTATCTTTATACCTGTGTGTGCCTTCAATGCAGTATCCTAGAAGACGTACCAAGTGCTTGTGACGCACATGACCAATAGCATCAACCTCTACTCTAAACTCTTTCTCAGCTTGTCCCCTACAAAAACCACCAACAATTAAAAACTCAAGAAAAATCAACAAACTATAAGAGAGAGAGAGAGACCTTTCTCTAAGAGCATAACTCACAAGTGGTTCAGGATCTTTTTCACGGCGACATGAGTCCCATTGACCAACTCTCCTCTGTATACAATTCCATATCCTCCTTCACCAATCACATTTTCTTTTGAGAATCTGTTTGTTGCTATTTCAAGATCTCTGAGAGTAAACCAATGACCCCATCCAAGGTGTGACTCAGGTAAACCAGAAAGAGGTGATGGTGATGGTGTTCCCATCTCATACAATGATGAAGAAGACCGGTTTGCAACACATAGCGAACCTTCTTTTCCTGAACCAGACCGGCTACTACACAAACCATTCTCTCTCTTCTTCTCCATATCCAAATTAAGCAAGAATTTGTCAGATTCATTGTTGTGTATGTCATGATGATCAAACTTACTACTCGTTGAACTTGAGACATGCTCGATTCTGACTTCCTTGATCTCTTTAGATACCGCAGGTGTTTGCATGATGGGAAGAGTTAAGGTTTTGGATCTTCTTGATTTCTTTTTCCAAATGAGACAAAATGAAAGAACAGCGAGTATGGCTACGATGAACAGCGCAATGGCAATAAAGATTGCTTGCCAGATCTTAAGTCCAGACATTGTGTTCCTTCCTTCCTAATCTGCTTTTTGATTCAGAATCATCAAACAAAGAGAGTAAGACTTGATTAAGTCAGACCAAGAGAAAGAAATTAAATATTCTGAAAGGAACTACATGAACAATGCTGTGTGATTGATGATGATGATGAAGAGACTCCAAGTTGTTTTGGTGGTGGTCCCAAATTATACAAGAAGGACCACTAAGTAAGTACATAATGATCAAATAAAGCAAGAAGATAACAAAATGCAGCAATCATTAACATCTTCATGATCCATTTAAAAGATATATATGACAAGCAAGGATGATAGAAGTACCGCACAAAGAATAAAGACAGAACAAGTAGATGACAATTTAATGATTATTACCTCTACGAATGAAGCTTGACAAGAGAAGCTCTTCAAAGAAAAAGAAAAAAAGACTACGTTTTAGATGAAACAGAGGAAACAGAGTTTTTTCAAAAAGAATGTTGAACTTTTTTTTGTTTGTGAAGAAGAAGAAGAAAACAATACTTAAAATTTGAAACAAATAGAAAAGGAGAAAACTTGAAAACTTAGGCAGTGAAATCTGGTGGAAGGGAATAAGGAGAAGGAAGAAGAAATGGAGTTGTCAAGTGGTAGGTGATGAAATTTTTCACTCTTGATTTCTTCGATTTTTTTCTTCCCTATTAATTGTTCTTTATAACTAAAGGTGGTGGTGACACAGATAGAAAGAGAGAGAGCTTGCATTGCAAATTACATTTTCATTACATCTCACATGAAAAAACATCCTTTTAATTACATTTCCGAGAAGAAGGATGATGTTTTAACTACCTCCTAAAGTAACTGTCTCATCTTTTAGCAAATAAACATATATACGTAGCAGAAATCCACACAATCACATCGACAATGAAATCATAATTTACTAGCAGAGCATCAAATTGGATCCAAATATCAAATTTCCAAAAATTCTTTTAGTTTTTTTTTTTTGTTTATATACATTATATACCAGGGGCGGAGGCAGCTTAGAGTCATAAGGGTCAATTGACCCCGGTGAATTTATAAAATGAGGTGAAATTTTAGGAAAAAAATCAAATTGACCCTGATAAAATAGTACAATTGACCCCTATAAAAAATTTAATAACACAATTGACCCTTTTAAAAAAATTTTGACTCTGATAAACTCATTTCCTAGCTCCGCGCCACTGTTATATACACGTTAATATCCAAAGATAGTGAGAAGTTATACATAGCCAGCTTTCTAGAATAGCTTTTTTGACATGAGAAGTAATTAAGAAACAAAGGTTGCTTAATCTTTTGGTCATTCGTCGTTCGTTCGTTCGTATCCATGAAAAAGAAAGTCCAACAAATTGAAAGCCTTCCTTCATATCCAACAACATTCCCATATATTAATCAATTTGGTTCGGTTAGAAAACCCGGTTTAGAAAAAACATATTAAGTATTGGGTTTTGAAATTAGATTCTGAGCCCAACGTAGATTTTGGATTTTAAAACTTTAGGCCCATGAATTTCTCCCGCCTTCCCGGTCCACAACTTTTATTCAAATCATCTCTACCTCTCTCTCTCTCTCTAGAGGTGACTGTTGCAGTACACTGAAATTGCGATTCCTCTAACCCTAAAATGGGAGAGAGAGGTGAACCAAATTGAGTTCCGATGTTTAATTCCTTCTTGGGTTTGCTTTAAATTTTCGATTTTTTCTTCTTTTGTGTAATCTAATTGAGAAGATGTATTAACGTTGCAGTTGATCTTTGGTCTGAGGTCATCAAATCCGAGGAAGAAGAAGGCGGAGATGTACCCAAGATTGAAGCTGTATATCAGAGAAGGAAGAAGCCTGAGAATAAGTCCTCCTCCGAAGCTGTTAATTTGTAATTTTTTTTCTGCTTCTGCCCTGAATCTTAAAAAAGTGGTTTTATTTTGGCTTTGTTGTATGTATCTGATGTGTAAATTTCATAAACAGAGGCTGGTTGGTGAAAGGTACTCGTACTAGTTCCATCAATGGACTTAAGAGAGATAGCTGGGCTCGTTCCCTTTCCACCAGGTCTGCATTCTCAGCTTAAACCTAATTTTGTCTGGGCATTTTTTTTTTTAATGCTTGTTGCTGCTACAAGATCTTATTTTTCAGTGTTCTTGTTTTGTGTGTTCGTGTCCTTCTCCAATTATTTTTCTTAACTTATGAGTTATTACTTACTGCACACCTTCTGTTTGATGAAATGTCAAGGAAACGCCACCAATTTACTTTTTTTAATAGATTGATGATGCAAGGCCTTGATAACTGTAAACGAAGTGGTTTATATTTTACTTTTGGGTGTTTGTGACAGAGGGAGGGAGAGTATTGCGGTGCGCGCTTATGCTAACAATCAGCCTCAGAAGAAGCCAGCCAGGAGAAAGAAACCCCCTATTCCAAAGGTAAGTCGTGGTTGTAGTCTATCTTGTTCAGTGACGACTTATGCGGTGTTTTTGTATTAAGACTAGTGTGTTCCCAAAAAACAAAACTTTTTTTCGTGTCTCTGGATTCTCATTGTTGTCGCCATTCTTCAGACTCTAAATTTTTCAAACTCTTTAGGGAAAAGTTGAAAAAGCTCCAGACTTCCAGAAAGAGAAGGAATACTTTCGTGATATTGATGCTTTTGAGCTTCTGGAAGAGAGTCCTTCTCCCAATAAACCTAGTACATGGACCATGGGTGAACAAGTGGTTCCTGAGATGCCACATCTATCCACAAGATTAGAAAAATGGCTCATCTCAAAGAAGTTTAACCATGCTTGTGGTCCTTCGAGCACACTCTCTAAGATATTTGAAAACTCTGCCACACCCCAGGAGGAATCAATATGTGATAATGAATCCTCTGATTCATGTGCACTAAAAACCCCAGAAAAGTCTTCTGCTAGCAACACTTCAGTTTTCCGGCTCATTCCTAGCTGTGATGACATCCCAGCTGCTGAAGATGTGCCTGTTAGAAAAATCAAGATGGAAGCAATTGACCTTGAAGATGAGCTGAAGCAACTGTCTTTGACATCTGATCCCATCTCCACTCATCTAGATTTTGATAAGTCATTTCTTGATCTATTGTCGGCATGTGGACAGATGCAACCATCAAACTTCATGGAAGCACTCTCTAAATTCTGGTATGGACCTAGGAGATGAACTTTATGTTCTAGTCTTGGGTGTTTGTCTAGTGCTTTTGGTCTGTTATCTTAGGAATGTTGTGCATTTTGTTGACACTTCGGTACGCCCTGGTTAGAAATGTGATGTAGTGTTCTTATTTCATTAAGTTTAACTATGACTCAAATATTGCAGTGAACCAGATAGCATTGTCAAGATTGGTGAAGGTACGTATGGGGAGGCTTTTCGGACTGGTTCTAGTGTCTGTAAAATAGTTCCAATTGATGGAGACTTCAGGGTCAATGGGGAAGTACAGAAGGTACTTTTCTTAACTCGCTTCTATGTTTCTCCATGATGGTTTGAGACTACAACTTCTAGTTGGTAAAACCGTAAATTGATCCTTTTAACATGAAAGAAAATATTGGAGAAGGCCAGCAAGGGCAAGTTTAGGTTAAATTTTATTTAGAGAAGAACACAGTGTTTATGATTTAAGTAAGCTTATCATTTCTTAAAAAAAGTATCGATGCTTAAGGAAAGGCATGCATATCCTCACACCATATATGTTTTTTGGACGAATTATGATTAATGTTATGCAAATACTTACAGCATATCAATGAAATATGATAAATAATATCTCAGTATATGTTCATTTGTTGCAGAGAGCTGACGAACTACATGAGGAAGTGATACTCTCATGGACTCTTAATCAACTAAGAGAATTTGAGACTGAAGCTCAGAATTCGTGCCCAGCGTTCATAAAAACTCAAGAGTAAGTCTTCTCAGGAACAATAATAAGCTGGAGATGTTTGTCGGTTCTGTGTAAACTTTTACCAAACTTATGTGCATCATCTTTCACAAACCTTTTCTCATGATTTTGTTGCAGTATAAAAGTATGTCAAGGTCCCTATGACCCTATACTGATAAAAGCATGGGAAGAATGGGATGATTTACATGGCTCTGAGAATGATCACCCAGATTTCCCGGAAAAACAAGTAAGATTTTTTTTCACTCCATAAGATTTCAAAAATGTCTGTTTATGTAGGACGCTGTATAATCTGTAGAAGCAATATTCATTTTCTGTGTGGTGTTTGCTTCCAGTGTTATGTCATGTTTGTTCTGGAACATGGTGGCAAAGACCTTGAAAGCTTTGTTCTTTTGAACTTTGATGAAGCACGGAGCTTATTGGTTCAGGTAAGTTATAGCCTCCATTTGCTGTAACAGAAACTGCGCAAATAATATTTTTTCAGTTAATTGCATGTGATTCACATATAAGGTCACGGCTGGCCTGGCTGTTGCTGAAGCTGCTTTTGAGTTCGAGCACAGGGACCTGCATTGGTAAGTTTAGTGTTTGATTTGGTAGTTTGCTACTTACTAGTGTTAGTTTTCTCTCGCTTGAACTTCTTGTTTTATTTTCTCATTTCAGGGGAAACATTCTTCTTAGTCGGAATAACTCGTGTACGCTGCCTTTTATTCTCGAGGGGAAACAAATTTCTATCAAAACTTTTGGAGTACAGATATCCATAATTGACTTTACTCTTTCAAGAATCAATACAGGTGATGGTTCGCAATACTGCGATATAATGTAAACCATGAGGTCTGATCTAATACTTAACTACCAATTCATGGTACTAATGTGCACAGGTGAAAAGATACTCTTTCTGGACCTTACTTCTGATCCATACCTTTTCAAAGGACCAAAAGGAGATAAACAAGTAACGAAACTTAATTAAGCCTCAGTTATTCCAGGAGCTATGAAGATCAAATATATATTTAAGCTTTCATAATGTCATCATGCAGGCAGAAACTTACAGAAAAATGAAGGCAGTCACTGAAGATTACTGGGAAGGAAGGTAAGTTCCTATTAGTTTATAAACCGTAAATTTGGAGATCTCTGCGCCTAAATGATTTGCTAATTTTTATAATCACCATGTTTTGTTTCGTCTTCTATCTAACAACAGTTTCGCTCGAACAAATGTTCTGTGGCTAATTTATCTCGTGGATATCTTACTTACCAAGAAGTCATTTGTAAGTTTGCAGGATACATATCTGATTATTAGTTACCACAACTTAGAAAAGCCTGTTGATACTCCTTTCGTTGTGTGACGGTTTTAGGAACGGTCTTCAAAGAACGAAAGAGAACTACGGTCACTGAAGAAGCGGATGGAGAAGTATGAATCAGCTAAAGAGGCTGTTTCAGACCCTTTCTTCTCAGATATGTTGATGGGCCAAACATCATGAAGAATATAGTAAACCCCATAAGTGATTATCCTGAAGCTCCCTCTCTCTTTCATGTGTATATTGTTTGCCTAGCCACTTAAATCAACAGTATTAGCTCTTGCTTCATGGTATGATCTATATACCAATCTTGATCTCTTCAAATGTATGCAAGAACTGATATGGTAATTATTTTTTGTATGTGACAATAGTTTAATGGTAGCTTTTGCCTATGCATGCATATACTTTTGAAACCATGAATTCTTTTTAGAAGAAAGTATCAAGATCTACCAATTCCACATGGGTTGTCCCTACTTGCATATGAATAGATCTTCTTATCTCGAGAACAAAAGTTGTTACATTTTATTCTTGTAGTGAGGGAAGAACAATATTCAAACCGCGTAGATGATAAAGTGAGAAATTTGCTTTAAATTAGGCCAATAAACTAATCCAATTAAGCAGCTAACAAAGCTTTATGTTCTCTGCTTTTTTGTTTTTTCAAAATCTTTCCGCTTTGTGAGGTTTCTTTAAATCTTTGTGGGTTTTGCTGAGCTAAGCAAAAGATCAATCCATTGTGATTGTATTAATAAAATTCATGATCTTTTAATCTGCAGCACACCAGTCTTTTCCTTTTCTCCTTTTTGGATAAGAAAAATAAAAATACCAATTTGCAGCTTCTTTCTTGAAAACACTTTGGAGAACTTTATGCATATGCTTATGTCTGAAACGGATCTGACAAAAATGGGTTTTTATCTTTCTTTTCTTCTGGCTAACATAAGGCAACACACAAATATATAAAGAAAAGAAAGAAGATGAGATTAGTCACAGGCCAAATCTCAAAAAGACTTCATAGCAAAGCAAACATCTTTTTTCTTACTTAGTCACTTGCATGTAAAGTACAGTCAGCTTCTTCCTTCTTTTTCTCCCCTAATTTTTTCAAGAGATTCTCAAAGCTTTTTTAATTTCATCTTCTTCACACAACTCTGTACTTATAAACAACACAAGAAAGAAGTAGAAAAAAACAAAGCCAATCTCATGCTCTGATGGCGAAACAGAGTTATGTCTTCTTCACTTTCTTGTTTCTTTCTCTTCTTTCACTCTGTTCCTCAAGAACTGCAAATCATGATGTCTTAACCCCACCAACGGTCTTTCCTACAAACCCCACAACGGTCTTTCCTACAAACCCCACAACTACACCGCCGACTACATTTCCTCCGGAGACCATAACGCCGACAAATCCAACCACAACAGTTCCTATTACTCCTCTAGTCACAACCATTCCTCCTCCTACACTCACCCCACCTGTGACCAACCCTGCGACTCAGTATCCTCCAACACAACCCTCAGGGACGGTTCCAGTTCCAGTTCCTGTATTTGCACCGCCTGTTGTCTCAAACTCTCCATCGGCTTCAGGTCAAAGCTGGTGCGTGGCAAAGCCTGGAGCCTCTCAGACCTCACTCCAACAGGCTCTTGACTATGCCTGCGGGATCGCAGATTGCTCTCAGATACAGCAAGGAGGTAACTGTTATTCACCTATCAGTCTTCAGAGCCATGCCTCATTTGCCTTCAACAGCTATTACCAGAAGAACCCTTCTCCACAAAGCTGCGATTTTGGCGGTGCAGCCTCACTAGTTAGCGCCAACCCAAGTGAGTGTGAAAAAAAAAACAGAGGATACTCTGTTTCTCTATTACTTTCTTGTTTTCAGTACTTTCATTGACTTTGTTTTGGATTGTTGTTCTGTAACAGGCACTGGTTCTTGCATTTACCAGACAGGTTCATCAACACCAACGACAGCAGGAACAACAACGCCAACGCCAACTCCATCAACACAAACAGTGAACCAACCTCCTGTCACATCAACACCTATAATACCATCAGGAGGCGGGATAATCGGGTAAAAGGGCATTCTTTTGAAGTCTTGTTGAGTAGTCTTAAAGCCTCTTCAGATTTTTCTAACTGAAAGTGTACATCTCTATATTTCTATGAAGGGTTGGAACTCCACCACAAATCTTTAACCCAGCGAATCCTACATCAAATACTCTAAACAATCCATCCTCAGGAGGTTCAGGGGTTTACGGTTTTGATGGTTCACCAAATGGGAACAATCCAACATCATCAGACTCTACACGCTTGAAGATTCACTTTGGTCATGCTATAGTGGCAACATTGATTATTCTTCATGCAGTGCTATTTCATTAGAAGTAGAATATGTAGGAGTCACAATAGTTTTGTGACACAAGTACAAGCTCTTTTAGAGTATCTTCATAAGAAGAATCTAGGAATGTAAAACATTATTAATTTCTTTGATGCAAGAGGCTTGCTAAGGTTTCGGTTTTGTACAGCAAACCCCAGTTGTTTCTTTTCAAATATTATCTCAGTAGGACCAAAGCGGAAACTCAGACGTTGTAACAAAGAGGTGTAATCTTAAATCCTTCATACACTAGGATACTGTCTAGCTACTTTAATACGATTTGAAGTTATTTCATAGCTCATTCAACGCCTAGAAAAGGCAACTAATATCAGCATCGACATGGAGACAACAATCTTGAAACCTGATTTGTCCCACAAGTTTTGGTTGCTAACGAGATCAGCTTCATGCTGTTTTTTCGCAGCCAATTGCTCCTTGAGTTCTTTTATTGCCACATCATTTCGCTCTCCCATCTACCATCCCGCAGAAACACAGCTCAATTAGTACTGTATTCAAGAAATTACTTATCCCAAGTAAAAGCAAGTGAATTTACCTTTTGAAGTTTTCGAGTTTGGATGCGTGTTTCGCGGAGGCAAAATTCTAACTTCAGCACCTTCTTTTTAAGCTCCTGATCAATTCTCCTTTGATTCTCCACCTGCTCCAGAAGAACACAAGCTTTACTACATAAAACCAAAAAAAAGCTCATAGAAATAAGAGAACCTAAAGCATGCCTTGCTACCTGATCTTCTAATTCCTTGGTCTTAAACCTCCAGTGAGCCGATATAATCTTCAGTTCATCTCTGAGTCTTGCAATTTCATCATCTTTGGCCGTCAAAAGTTTGTTGATTCTTTCAAAGTTCTTTGGAGAATCCTCATCTAGCGATTTCCGCACCTCAAAATTCTCCTTTTTCTTGACCACTGATACAGCCCGCATAATGTCACCTTCAACTTTGAAAAGCTCATCTCTTAGCTGCTTCTGTGAAATTTCTCTAGCTTGTAGCTCCTTTTGTAGATTATCTAGCTGCTCACCAAGTCTAGTTACTTGGTCCTCATGGTCTTTTAAGGAACCGGTCCTCTCATGCAATTGTTTTGAAAGCACTCTACACTGAGACTGAGCTGATTCAGCTGACAAAGCACTTGCCTCAGCAGTTGCATGTGTTGCTGCAAGCTGTGACTTGATGTCACCCAATTCCTTCACATACTGCACAAAAAGAAAACATAAAAATTGATAAGTTACATCGGTAAAGATCTATAGAACTTTGGCAGACTAAGACCCGATTCAGGTTCAAGAGACATGATGGACCAACAAACTTTGAAGAGACAGACATAAGAAGGCCGATGAGAAACAATCCTTGCAGTCGATGCTAAAGCAGATCTATGCATAAACTGGACAGTCAAGAAATGTTAAGAAAATAATCCTAACCTTCTCAGTAGCAACATCCGATGCACGAATCTGCTCAACTTTCTTGTTTAGTTCCTTGCCAAGTTTAAGCATTTCATCTTCCATTCTCTTAACTCTTGTTTCTGCTTCCTGCTCATATAGACAAACAGCTCACCAAAAGTCTCAACATCCAAACCAAAAACTAAAATCACAAAAGTAAAGTGATAGCTGATAATATCTTTTGAGAGCTTGCTTACCTTCCTAGACATGGCTTCTTTTGAACACGAACGCTCCTGTTCTACGAGACGAGTCCTCGCTTCTTTCAACTCAGTGGCCAAAGACACCACATTCCTCCTAAAACTCTGCTTCTTCTCAGTCAAATCCTTCAACAGAGGATCATCCTCTCTTACACTTACCGAAGTTGGCATTTTCTGAAAATTGAAGACCACTGTTCTGTTCTTCAATCCAGACGAATAAATTCTACAGAAAGCCCCAAATTTCAAAAACGTTAAAGGAAGCTATTCATGTTCTTCACGTGACCTACATAAACGAATGAAACACATAAATGTTCCAATCTCAGATTAATTAAGAATGTGAAATCAAATCTGTCCACAAGAATTTAAATCCCCCTAATTTCTTGTCGTAACAATCAATTCCTTATAAATAACAGCCATTAACAACTCTATCGAGGTACACAAGAGAGACAAAGAAACTTGTATCGTCCCTTTCACATCAATAAATAAACAAGCTTTGATAAAGACGAATACTTTACGGTATACAACCAAAAAAAAAAAACGTGACCTTTTAAAAAAAAATTGAAACTCTTACAGATATTTTTGAATCATTCAAAACCCTAAAAATCCAAACTTTCTTGCGACCCACCAGTCTCCATCGAACGGCTGGGAAAATTAGGTTTTTTGGGGTTTGGTAGGAAGAAGTAGGAATCAAATTTGCAGATTTGTTTGAAGAGTTCGTGATTTCTCTCCCACAGGAGGAAAGTGACAGTGTAAATAAACCTAGAGGTTAGGGTCCGAACCTGTTTGGTTCGGATGAGAGATCATTTAAGGCAAGTGTCTAAAATGTTTTTGCTTCGGCGTAACCGAGCCTAGTGCTTTGGAAGTTGTGTCGTTTTAAGTAACGAATTTTTTGCTAACTTACGCTTCAAGCGCATTTAGCTAACTTGCTAGGTTTGACTGATGCGCGGCAAAATCTATTGGTTCAAATTATAGGAAAAGCCACGTGGTACAGTGTTTTCTATCATATGGGCCGCATATTTGTGGTTATGGCCTTATTATGGGTTTGAAAATACAAAAGTAAATTTATAATGTTTTATTTTAAAAATATACTATATAAAAAAAACTGTTAACAAAATTAAATATCTTATTATATAAAATTGGTTTTATAAACTAAATATATTCGTTACCACTTACCAGTTTTGCTCGATATGTTTTCTACTTTTCTGAGATTGCAAAGGTAAAAAAAATTTATTAAACTAATTAGAGAAATGTCCTAAGAATATTTTAAATATATATATATATATGTCAAAGTATGAAATGGCAAATGAGATTAAATTAAAGTGTTTTCGTATAGTCCACAGATCATTAATTCCGTTTTATTATATAGGGGATAAATTTGTATAAAATAGAAGGTAATTGTTGCTCCTTACCGTCATAACCGAAGCCACAAGTCGCTGTTCTTGGTTTGGTTGTAATCCTCCCTTCGGACCAAACGACGTGGTGGACGAAACCTTCTTCTCTCGGATCCAAATTTTTGTGTGGAGATGAAGGTCTTTAGAATTTCCTGTGCAAATAAGTTCATGAATATTCACATTCTTTCTTACTTAATTATTATTATTATTTTTTTTTTTTTAACTCTCTAGCATTGGTATGCATGTTCGAAGACTTTGGCAGTTTTCCAAAGAAAATGGGATTGACTTGATTGTGATGAATCTAGGAAACGTGCTCGGACCACTTTTGCAGCCAACTCTTAATTTCTATATAAAAGTGGTTGTGGATCTGTTAAACGGTAAAAACCCTCCCAATAGTTTTTATACTATAGGTTTGTGGACGTGAGGGATGTTTCGTTTGCTCATATCAAAGCGTTCGAGGTTGCTTCTGCTAGTGGCAGATATATCATTGTTGATCCGAATACAACAATGAAAGATATTAAATAGCTTCTGCATGAGTTATATCCTGATTTGTGTCGTGTTGATAAGTGAGTTATTTTATCCCCTTCATCTTTATTTATGCTCATGCTGAATCCATATATATACCGAACAAAACTTTATTGATGGAATTCTACTATACGTAGGAATGAAAAGAGTGAGATGAATGAAATGGCATATAAAGTATGTGTGGAGAAAGTGAAGAGTTTGGGAGTTGAGTTCACTCCTATAGAAGAAACCATCAGAGACACTATTGTTAGCCTTAAAGAGAAATGTCTTCTTATATGATCCTAATCATATATAGCTTTAGAGCATGTACTTTAAGCCTGTCAAAATTTACTTTAACATATATTTAATGGAAAGTATAAATATATACTGTTTGGTAGAAGAAAAACAACATAAAGTTGAAGTGTATATAAAACTTTGATTAGTCAAATATATACGTCCATGTATTATGGAATAGTAAACAAGTTCATGTAACTTACGCGGAACGGTAAAGCGGACCGTTCAAAGGCGAAAAACATAGGTAACTTTTGATGTTTAAAAAAAGAGAAGAAGAAAAAAGATACGTGTACGTATTTTGTGAGCCCTCATGACTTTAATATCTCCACATGAGCATTTAACCCTTACTGTAATGCACCCTCCCATGTTGTGTCAGAGTCTCAGAGAACTTAAGAAGAGAAAGATTCTTCCATCTAAAAACAGGAAGAGAGAGAGAGATGGCCGACGGAGGAAAACTGGTTTGCGTCACCGGAGCTTCCGGTTACATAGCATCTTGGATTGTGAAGCTTTTGCTACTCCGTGGCTACACCGTCAAGGCCACCGTTCGAGACCCAAGTTTGTTTCACAATTCTCTCTCTCTTCCTTTTTTTTTTTAGTTTCTTCGCAAAATAATATGTATCTTTCTGCCCAAATATCTTCTGTCCTTGAAACAATTCCAAGATTTAGGAGTACAATTTGTAGGGAGGATATTAATTAGATCAGCCCATCAAAACCAAATCTGGATGTAACTAACTGAAAACATCTGACCGACTTAAACCAATTTTCTCCTTTTTCCCGGCTCTGTGTCTTCTTAACCTAAAAGACCAAAATATGTATCAAATTAATGAATTATTTTGAAGTGCCTTTTGACCTCGTATATGTTGATTTTTTTTCTTTAGAGGACACGAAGAAAACAGAACATCTTCTTGCATTAGACGGTGCAAAAGAAAGACTCAAACTGTTCAAAGCAGATCTTTTGGCCGAAGGTTCTTTCGAACAAGCTATCCAAGGTTGTGATGCTGTCTTCCACACCGCTTCTCCGGTTCTATTCACCGTCACAGATCCTCAGGTTTGTCAACTATTTTCATCTTTGTTGTGGGAATTGCAATATAATTCATGATTTAGCCAAGTCAGTTCTATTGCTGTAAAGGCCGCCTAATTAAGATTACAAACTTACTAATTTTTTTTTGTTATTTAAAATCAGACTGAACTGATTGATCCAGCCTTGAAGGGTACTATGAACGTCCTTAATACATGCAAAAAGACTGCATCTGTCAAAAGGGTCATTCTAACATCTTCCATGGCTGCGGTTCTTCGTCCTCAACCTCCTATTGGGCCATGCGACGTGGTGGACGAGACTTTCTTCTCTGATCCAAGTCTATGCAGGGAGACAGAGGTCCTTAAGATTTTGTTGTGAACATATCAATTTTTTTGTGGGGTTCGAATTCTTTCTTACTCTTTTTTTTTACTCTTCAGAATTGGTATGTACTCGCCAAGACTTTGGCAGAGAATGCAGCGTGGCAATTTACCAAAGACAACGGAATCGATATGGTCGTGCTGAATCCAGGATTTATATTCGGACCACTCTTGCAACCAACTCTTAATTTTTCGGTGGAGCTAATTGTGCATTTCATAAATGGTAACAACCCTTTCAATAGTAAATACTACAGGTTCGTGGACGTGAGAGATGTTGCCTTAGCTCATATCAAAGCCTTGGAGACTCCTTCAGCCAATGGCAGATACGTCATCGATGGTCCAAATATGAGTGTCGACGACATTAAAGAGGTTTTGCGTGAGTTATTTCCAGATCTGTCTATTGCTGATACGTAAGTTCTCTTTACTTATCATAAAGTCCATAAATAGTTTAATCAAAAGTGTCCAGAAACTAATTTTTGTTTTGTTTTAGGAATGGAGAAAGCGAGGTGAATGTAACGTTTTACAAAGTGTGTGTGGAGAAAGTGAAGAATTTGGGAATTGAGTTCACTCCTATGAAGTCAAGCCTTAACGACACTATTGTTAGCCTCAAAGACAAATCTCTTTTATGATTTTGTTCGTATATTTATAATTACTCTGTTTTGTTAATTTGCTAGTATTGTAAAAGTTAATTTGTGGAAACTTTTAAAATTTAAGCATTTTATAAAAATATTATATGATATATTGCTTACTGCTTAGGCTATACTGGCCACTAATTAAGATTTAGATACATTATATGTCGATAAGTGTAACTTAGCTCAAACACGTTACTGAACGTCACATGTAGCCTACGTGCAGTGCAGTGCAGTGCAGTGCAGTTGTGAAAATATTTGCTTTGTTTTATGTTTCCTTGAACCGGTTCTTTGGGTCCGATATTCCATATATATGTCCGAAATTTTTGATTAATAAGACTTCTTTGTGCTCGTGCTTTCCAAACGCGAGGTGATGCGCCGAGTCACTTGATGAAATTAGGAATACGAGTCGTATGACCTTAATTATGAATCCATAACTTACCTAACCCAAAGGTTATCCCACTCGATGATCAAGACTTGAACCACGTAATCAACCCTTATCTTTAGATGCTCATAAATACCACTAAAGGGACAAGACAACGCTTAAACCAATTAATGGTTGTCCAATTCTTTCGTTTTCCAAAGTTTCAAAGTGAAAAAATTCGTGTTGACCATATAAATATTTTAGGTGTTTCGTTCACTTTTAATAAACACTTAATCCTTTCAGTTTTTTTTTTTTTTTTGAATAAAATGTAAAATTTAATCAAGTGCAGCAATCTTTGATAACCTTTTAACAAATCATTTGTTTACTTTCAGTTTAACAAGGCTATAAATTTGGTTATGAGTTCTATTTTTTATTTTCTGTGAAACTAATGTTTTTTGGTAACATTTTTTATATTATTTATTTATTTTCTAACTAATTTGGATATTAATTTTTAAAAATTTCTATTATAGATTTTGAGATTGTCTTCCATAGTTTCTCTTTAGTATCGTGTGTGATTCTTCTTCATAAGAACAGAAATAAAAAGTGTCTGTGACTCAGAAAAAACGAAATAAATAAGACCAAAAATGTCGCTAGGCAGAATTAATGGACATTACTACAAAAATATAATAATAGTGGACATTATGATATTGTGGTGTCCGTTACACGTCGTCTTCAAAGAGATAAGTCTGCGTGTCAAACTAAAAATGGTACGCAATCAACTAACTATATATAAGGAATTTGTTAATCATTTTAACAATGAAGCCTACCAACCACACTAATTCTACTAATCAGATTAAGTGAAGAGAGATGGACGGCGGAGGCAAGGTTGCCTGCGTCACCGGAGCTTCCGGTTACATAGCGTCTTGGATTGTCAAGCTTTTGCTCCTCCGTGGCTACACCGTCAAGGCCACCGTTCGAGACCCTAGTATGTTCCCCTTCTCCTCTGTTTCTTTCTTTCTTGTGCTCTCCTTATTTTTATATAGACCTTTTTCTCTTGAACCATCAAATTCATTTAGATGCTTTTTAAAGATACAAGTACAAATTACCAAAACCTAATATTCTCTTAAAGCAAAATCCAAGAGATATTAATTATTTTGTCGGTACGAATACGATTAAGAGTTGTCAGAAACAAGTAAAACGTTACCAAATCAAACTAAAGAATCATCTATCTTTATCAATTTAACACATATGTGTTTTTCGCCAGACGACAGAAAGAAAACAGAACACCTTCTTGCACTTGACGGCACAAAAGATAGACTCAAATTATTCAAAGCAGATCTCTTAGAAGAAGGCTCATTCCAGCAAGCAATCGATGGATGCGATAGTGTCTTCCACACTGCTTCACCGGTTACACTCACTGTCAGCTCTGATCCTCAGGTTCGTCACTAATATCAACTTTGCTTGCTTAGTAAGTTAGAGAATCCTAAAATAATAGATACTCATGAAACTTAATAGTTTACTCTCGATTTTTCAGATTGAGCTGATTGATCCAGCGGTCAAGGGTACTATTAACGTCCTAAGAACTTGCACTAAAGTGTCTTCTGTCAAGAGGGTCATTTTAACATCATCTATGGCTGCAGTTCTTGCTCCTGAGACCAAGTTGGGACCAAACGACGTAGTAGACGAAACCTTTTTCACCGATCCATGTTTTGCTGAGGAGAAAAAGGTCTTTTGGACTGTGTGTTTGTCACATCAATGAGTTTCATTATGAGAACTCGCATTATTTCTCACCCTTTCTATTTTTGTCCTTGCCAGCAATGGTATGTACTTTCGAAGACTTTGGCCGAAGATGCAGCATGGCGATTTGCTAAGGCCAATGAGATGGACTTGATCGTTATAAATCCAGGACTTGTGATTGGACCAGTCTTGCATTCATCTCTTAACTTCTCGGTAGCTGTGATTGCGGAACTTATGAAAGGTAAGAATCCTTTAAATACTAGCCATCATAGGTTCGTGGACGTGAGAGATGTTGCTCTAGCTCATGTCAAGGCACTCGAGACTCCTTCAGCCAATGGCAGATATATCATTGATGGTCCGGTTGTGGCCATGAACGACATTCAAAACGTTTTGCGCGAATTCTTACCTGATTTGTGCATTGCTGATAGGTGATTTTCTTATCTTTGATCATTTATTTACAAGTCTTTTATCATGTTTTGATTTCTACAACCCTAACAGAAAAAAAAAAAATTGTTTTGATTTATTATTAGGAATGAAGACATTAAGGAGTTGAATTCTGTGACTTACAAAACGTGTTTGGAGAAAGTGAAAAATTTGGGAATAAATGAGCTCATTCCTACAGAAACAAGCCTAAGAGACTTGTTTACCTACTTTTTAATCACAGATCTATACGTTTCATAATTAAATTATCAGTCTTACTTGTTATTGAAAACAAATACAATATAAATTATCCCTACCAAAAAAAAATACAATAGAAATTATATAATTTTTCCATAAACTTTAAAGTCTTTAACTAACATCGCTGTTATGCAGCATAGTTAGTATACCATTTGGTTCGGTTCAATACAACTTTGCTGTTTTATATATATATATATATTTATTTACTCGGGCTTGATTGTTTGGATTCTTGAGATTTTGGAACCATCCGTTTACTTATGAAAGTTGTATTAATTTGCTGTCAACAAAATTTTTTAAAAAAATATGAAGTTTTTTCAAAATTTTAAATAAAATTTAAGATATAAGTGTTTTACTACCACGTTAATTAATTATTATTTTTCTTTCTGTTTCATATTTTAAATATATTTCTCCAATGGTGTGGACCATCATAATTATTTGTCGTTTCTTAGGAGAAAGGATCTCATGTTGGCATGTTGGATCAAAACAAAACAAAAACAAAAAGAATCAACGCAAACCATGCAATAAGATCCGCGTGTTTTTTTTTTTTTTTTTTTTTTGTCAACCATTGGGCCACAACTGGCCAGCCCATTAGCCAAATTCCTACATTCGTAGGAGCCGGGACTCGATCCCGGGTGTGATGGTGCCTTCTACAAATGGACTTACCTCCTGCCACTGCACTAAGGTCACTTCACAGATCCGCGTGTTTTTAATGGCTTTTCCGAAAACTCTTCCCCATTTTACCTGTCACTTTATTTTACTAACAAAACTCAAATAATAGAATAAAATTAACTATTTTTAAAAATAAATTAAAAAGTTCATTTATATTTTATCCCATTACTCGTTGTTGTAAAGAATTTTATCAATTTTAAAATAGTGAAACTGAGAGAAAAAAAATATTGAGTATACTTCTCTTATAATTGTTTTTAAAGTACTAAATCCCAATTTTTCTAATAAGTACCAAACAGTTGTGTAATTTTGAGTCTTACTTTTATTTTCTTAAACATAATTATACGTTTGATGGATTATTAGTAATTACAAATTCTGAATTTATTGGTTTTAGATTTTTAATAAATGGTTTTATTTAATTTTTAAATTGTAACTAAAAAGTAAAAGAATCTCAAAAATTAATTATATTTTATATATAACTATATAAAGATTGCCAAAAAGTGGCATATGTCAAAGTATGAGATGCCAAATGGAGTAATAAATCTTATAGTGTAATTAGACAATCAACTTAAGATGTTTTTTATCACGTGGACTCAAAAAAAAAAAAAAAAGGCAAGTGTGCATATAAATTTTATAAAGTGATAGTAGTTGTTGCTCAAATTCATAACTGATACAGAAACCAATTAGAGAGAGATGGCCGACGGAGGAAAAATGGTTTGCGTTACGGGAGCTTCCGGTTACATAGCGTCTTGGATTGTGAAGCTTTTGCTCCACCGTGGCTACACCGTTAGGGCCACCGTTCGAGACCCACGTTTGTTCCTTCTTCTCTCCTCCTTTTTCATTGTTGTATACATCGGGTTTTTTTTTTTTTTTCTTGGTTATATAGAAAAATTAAATCGTGATAAAAAGAAAGAGAGGATACTCTTGAGTTTTGTAAGACTAGACAAAATATATGGGATCCGATCGAGATTAAATCTTGTCCAAAATATTTGGTTTTCCAATTTGACAAATAATGCGTGTTTTTTTTGTTGTCTAGGGGATGCAAAGAAAACAGAACATCTTCTTGCACTAGACGGTGCAAAAGAAAGACTCAAACTGTTCAAAGCAGATCTTTTGGCCGAAGGTTCTTTCGAGCAAGCAATTGAAGGATGTGACGCTGTCTTCCACACTGCTTCTCCAGTTTCATTAACTGTAACTGATCATCAGGTTTGTTCACGATTATATATATCTATCACCTTGTTTTGAACAAGACAATACCACATTGTAATAAAGATTCATACATTAACTTACGAGCTTGAGTTTCCGAGGGTTTTTGCAGATTGAGCTGATTGACCCGGCCGTAAAGGGTACACTTAACGTCCTTGGAACTTGCACTAAAGTGGCATCTGTCAAAAGGGTCATCCTAACATCATCCATGGCCTCAGTTCTGTTTCCTGTGCCTTCCTTGGGACCAAACGACTCAATAGACGAGAGTTGCTTCTCGGATCCAAGTATTTGCGCTGATAAAAAGGTTCTCGACACAGCATTGATCGAGTTCATTAAAACTTTCACCCTTTCTTAATTTTTCATTTTTGTTTTTCTTCTCCCAGCTTTGGTATGCAGTCTCAAAGACTTTGGCCGAGGTTGAAGCATGGCGGTTAGCAAAAGAAAAAGGGATTGACTTGGTCGTAATAAATCCAGGACTTGTGCTCGGACCACTTTTGCAGCCAACGCTTAATTTCTCAGTTAGTTTGATCGCGGGTCTTATCGAAGATAAGAATGATTCCGTTAATAAGAACAGTAGGTTGGTGGACGTGAGAGATGTTGCACTCGCTCATGTCAAAGCGTACGAGACTCCTTCAGCCAATGGTAGATATATCATTGATGGTCCGATTGTGACGATTAATGACATTGAGAAGGTTTTGCACGAATTCTATCCCGACTTGAATCTCGTTGACAAGTAAGTTCATTCATTATCCTTTTCATCTTCGGTATACAATCAGATAGATTCTGAAATACTTAATATAAAAAAAAAAAACTAATTTTGATTTTTGATTAAAGGAATGACGCAAGTGAGATAATTCCAGTGATTTACAAGCTAAGTGTTGAGAAAGTGAAGAGTTTGGGAATCGAGTTAACTCCTACAGAGGTCACCATTAGAGACACTGTTCTTAGTCTCAAAGAGAAATGTCTTGTGTGATCAGACTCATATCTTAATTCCCTTGGTAATTGTATTTTTATGAACTACGCATTTCATAAATAAAAAAGGAAGGAAAATGTCACTTTCAATCTCTATCAAGAATCAGTGAATCAAATCACAACAATATGGACTAGAAATTTGCAACTAATCCCATCACCCAGAGTATGTTACAAAACATAAACGAGGAAGAACGAAATTATGACAAATCAACAATTTCATTTAGTTCCAAAGATTCCTACACATTTTGTAAGTAAACGATCGAGATATAACATGAGCAAAACCAAAATAGTGAGATAAACTTACAACAATCTACATTTGAGACCGAATCAGGAATCAGCTTTGCTTGTAAGAAACATCGGATTTCATCTAGAAGCATCATCTTCTTGCTTAACTATAGCTAATTGCGTTGAAGGATTCTGTTTCTCTGTGCCTCCTCCTCCATTGTTCTTGGTGGTAGTAGCAGCAGAGCTCTCTGTTTCTTTCACAGTAGTACCATTATTAGATGCAGGACTCTGTTTTGGTTTCTGAGGATCTATGACTCGATCAACGGAAGATTCTTTTAGCTTCGGAACAACCGATCTTGCCTTCTCCTTGGCGTCGAGCGTCACAACATGCTCAAGAGCCTCTCGTGCTCTCTTCCTCGCCAAAGCAGCTTCTTTTCCTCTCCGGTCAGCATCACACTTGGCTGCGATAACAGCCTTGTTCATTGAAGAAGCAGCGATCTTGGCGGCGCATAAGAAGGCTTCGGAGAGAGATTTGTCGATTGAGCGAGAGCCGTTTTCGTCGACGATAAGGCGGAAGAAGGAGAATGAATTAGGGTTCCGGCAAGGAGGACAGAGGTAGGAAGAAGCGGGTTTGGTTTCGTCGGCGCAGTGGATGTGAGTCAAGGAGTGGCACTTGGAATTGGAGCAAGCGACGCGGCGGAAAGTGTGCGGCGGGGATGAATCGTAGAAGCCGAAGCAGATGGGGCAAAACGACGTCGGATGGTTGCGGAGGAGGCAATGTGTGCAGAAGTAGCGGAGAGTGCCGCGGAGACGCACTGTGTGTATCACCCAGGAGTCTCGGCTTCCGCAATCGTCGCATCTTTCTGTTAAATTGGTTTCCGATGCATCGGAGGACGGCGAGGTTGACGTCGCCGTCGTTGTTGTTTGTGTTGATGATGGAAGATTCATACTTGTGTTTCTCTGACTGTGTGTGGTCTGGGGTGCGATTTTGGGAAATTAGGGTTTACGCCCTTTTTCAATCGCGAGGAAGAAACAAATCCACGTGGACGTTTCGTTAAAAACGATGTCGTAAACATCCTCGACTAGTTGGGCCGAATGATTGTATATTTGTATGTCTCTCTTGGGCTTATTATTTCGATTTGTGTAATCCGGTCAGTTAATCAAATTAAGATTTTTAGTTAAATTCGGATGAGTTTAAAGTTGGTGTACAACATTTGATTTGTTTTTTTTTTTAAGAGAGAAACAAATTAGGAAATAGTTTTTTGTTCACAAGACTTGGTGTAGAGACTGAAACTAGAATCTCTTGGCGTCGTTGGCGACTTGGTCAGTTGGCCCTATTCGATAACACATTTGACATATATACGACGAGTTAAGTGCTTTGCTTCTCTTTTTTGGACTAGTTACAAAACTTACAACCAATATATAACGTAAGGAAATTAAAAGCTTTTAAGAATACCAAAACGTATATAATAAAATCCATATATCAAAAAAAAAAAAATCCATATATTAAGTAGAGGTATAAATATGTCGATTTTGGTTTGTTTCCGATTCAATTTTAAATCACAATAATCTAACTGGGTTTGGTTTTATAGTTGAGATTGTTTAGTGTTTTTGGACTATCCAATAGGTGGGGACGTGTTTGGTTATGAGGATAGGGACACGGCAAAGAGTGTCAACGTGTAGAAGTTCATTGCATATTGCATAACATACGTACATACATTTTACACATACTGATTCTTGTTCAAATATTGTTTCTGGTCAGTATTTTGCACCAGATCAACCAAAACAAGAAAAAGGCACTTCGCACTAAAGGCAAATGCATAATTATTCTCTCCTAGCTATATCGTGTTCATAGCATAATGCCAGTTTTGTAATAGCATATATCACACGTGTCATATGTCTTGTACCCTCAGAAGTTACCACGTGTATAGAGTCACCTATCACCGTCGTGGAGAATAATTTACTGATCATGTTCATCACCTAAAGGTCTTCCAACATTTTTGCTTTTGTGTTTGACGTAAAGTGACGTTTTTGATGATATATATAACATGTATCTGACCTTTTATATTGGGGAAGGGCCAGTCCCAAAAAAAAAAAAAAAAAAGAGGGTTTCTTTTTCCTAAGTTTGTTCATGAAAATGAGGTAAAAGATTTTGCGTATCTTTATATTGTTAGACCATCATTAGTGGAGTAACCCACTATAGTTACTCTCACATTAATTAATTATATAAATAATCATAAATTAAGTTAAGTAACTCTAAGAGAACTTAAGCAAAATCACCCTATTACTAGAGAACTCCAAAGAGGTTACTCAAGCATTTAAATAATAATTTTTTAATTTTTGTTTATTAATTATCAAATTTTAATTATCTAAAATGATAAAACAATTTTTTTTTTTATATTACATAAAATAGAAAACAATTTTTTACAAACTTTAGAATATTAAACATATTTTACAAAATTCGGAATAGTAAACATATTTTATAAAATTGAAAATATTAAACATATTAAACAGAATTTGGAATAAGATTTATTGTGCGGTTGCACCAAATTTTTGTCTGATATGCTCAATCAAGTTTTTTTGCAAAAGATCATGCATTTATGTATCATGAACATCATTTCGAATGCCCATATCTGTAGAATATTAAATTTAAGAGATCGGTTTACAAATTTGATATTGTCATTTGACCAAATATTAACAAGCATCCATGATCTGATCATCTGAGACTGCAAAAATCAGTAGATAGAAGGAAATGGTAAGCAGACTTGAATCAAGAAACCTTATATGAAACTGTTCAGCGTGGTCTGATTTTCTTGACATTGTCGTAATTTTGGTTGTTTATGCTGCGGAGTCGATTAACATAAGCAATATATCTTAAGTAGTAAATGCTTAGCTAAAATAAAAGCAAGTAATGTCCCCCTCCAAGCAAAGGAAAAGTGTGGTTGTTGAGGCTTTGGAAGAAGACATAACCGCTCACATGAATGAAACATACATGTATCAGCGGTTTACATTAATCAGCTTTGGAGATCTCTGTATCTTGTCCTGTTTTCTCAATTGTGTAATACCATGTGATCTGTAATTTACTTGTCTATTTGAATAGCAATTGTGGTTATAACGTAGTAGCAAATAACACATTTGTTTTCTCTTCAATTAGACAAACAAGCTATTCAGTTTCTTTTATGTAAGTACAAATATCTCTTTAAGCACACAGAATAAGACACCAAGATGATGGTGGTGAAAAGAAATTTGAGCCATTAGCTTCAAAACTCCAAAGAGAAGCCTGATCGGTAATAGAAGCCTGCAATTTGCCAGTGGTCAGAACTGAGATTTGTCAAGGCTGTCAAAGTAGGGATGATCCATAGCTACTTTTGCTGAGATTCTATCAGCTGGATTGTACCTCAGCATTTGCTGCATTAGATCAAACAAATTATCATCAACTTAGAAACCCCAACAGAAAGAATCAGACTTTTAATCTACTAAAGAGATCAGAGAATCTTAGGCCACAGAAAAATCCGGCGATGGTCATATTTAAGAAGAGTATTACCGTGAGAAGATCAATTCCTCAGGAGATAGAGATGGAACATCACGTGATAAGTCTTGCGATTCCCACTTCGGATACACATGCCAGTCACGCAATGGCATTACACCGGGCCATTGCTGCTCAGTTGGTGTTCCTAGCAATCTCCATAACCCAAAACAAAACCATGTTTTAAGATATACATTAGATTGAGTCCTATGATCTAAATAAGTTCACAAGAACTGAACCTAATGAACTAAGGTGCTAGACTGATTCCTAGGCATCAAAACTATGAAGCAAATAACCTGAAAATCTGAAGCAGCTGCTGAAACTCAGAATCACCAGGGAAAAGAGCTTGCCTCCTAATCATCTCGGCTGCCAAAAAATTAGTAGGAAACATCAATAACGCAAACAAGTAGAGAACAAAGACGAATTCAAAAGGGTATAAATTAAAACACGATAGAGCACTAACCAAATATGCAACCAACAGACCACATATCAACAGCAGTAGAGTAATGAGTAGAACCAAGCAAAACCTCATGAGCTCTATACCATAACGATGTAGAGTGATTGAGAAAGCATATGGAGAAGAGAGATTTCGCGTAGTGCCGTTGGTGGTATACCTTCTTCGTCCATCTCGAGTCTTGTCTTCTTCAGGGCTACGAGTTTACCGGTGGTTTTCTCCATTGCTTTGTAGACTTTACCGTATGTTCCTTCACCGACCTTCTTGAGCTTCTCGTACTTGTCCATTGATTGAGATTGTACTAAGATTGAGGATTTTGAGTTTTGGGGGTCTTCTTTATAAACCCTAAGACCTTGTTTATTGGTGGGTTCATACCCGGAGGCTGGGTTACGCCAATTCAGTCTTCAATTCAGTCTCCAACCATCGAGATTTAGCCGGAAAAATCAACGATTCGATGGTAATCAGTTGATTTTTCTGATGGTTGTTGATTCGCCTGTTTATCTCCCACGGACGAGAGAGACGAGAGAGGAGAGAGATGTCGGGAAAGAATGAAAAAAAAATGAGGAAAAAAAAAATTACCTTTTATATTTCTGAATCCACCAATCACAAATGGCCACGTCGCGTTACTTAAGCTGTTGCTCCAAACCCTTCCCACAGAACCGATACTCTTCATATTGGACTAAAATATAGGTTTTATATTACAAATTTGGGCCCCAATACAGAGAGTAACCCAGAGAGTTACACCAGTAATCATGCTCTTAATACACTGTAGAGTAAGAGATCATAAAAACGTGTTGTTGGCCTATTCCACGGCGGATTGAGAGACTTTTGCTGGGACAGGCGACAGGGTCTTGTCATTTAATTTGAGTTTTGGCCTTACACATATATAGTAAGCACTTCGATGTTTTTGTTTCGTGTTTACTTATTTATTTATTCGGCTGTTTATAATTCTTTGCTGAATGAGAGATGAAGATAATTAAACTACAGTGATGAAATCAATAATGGTCCATGCAAATCCAAATGGGTACTCACATTATCCAGTACTTGGAAAGTTTCTCAAAAATTCGGTGTTCAAGAGCATATTCAAATTCAAAGGATTATAAATTCCTTATCTAAATAAATCGTATGTCAATTTTTGTTTTATTTTTAATCTAGTGATGGACAAAGAGATAAACTACATGTAGTACAAATATGAATTTAAAAAAATACAATTTACGGCATGCTTTAGGATTAAGCTTCTAGAAAGTTTAGTGCACTACGGGTTGAGTTACGTATCTTAGAATCTAATTTGCATGGCGGATTAGCTGACATTTAAATTATGAAAAAAACGTGATCAACCTAAACGAGAAATTAACCAGAAGATGCTAACGTTTATAAACAAATAGATGTTATAGATGTGGTTTTAACAATATATAACTTACGTAAAGAAAGGAAGAAAATAGATTCTAAAAGAAATGCTCTAAAATAAGAGTTCTGAATCAGTATAACAAGTCCTATGATTAAACGAAATCTCAATGATTAAAATAGCAAATGATTGGTTTTTCTTCATCAGTTATTAGAAGAACTTGCTGAGTGAGTCCCAAACTTAAGGATGATTAATATATAGTAGTAAAGACTTAATAAAAATAAAAAAAGTAATGATTAGGAAGTCAAATCTTATAGTATGATTTAAGATAGATAAGAGAGACAAAGGGTTGCTGAACCCCACTTGGAGTGTGATGCTTTTTTGGCAGTGTTCCTTTATGATAACACATCAACACGACTTTTAGTGTGTATCACAGGCCCATGACACTTAAAAGATAAGGCGATAACATATTCTATAATATACCACCATTATTTTTATTTTTTCATATTTATGTATTTAACTATTAATAGACACACCATGAAGTTAATTGTAATAATGCAAAGGACCTGTGTCATGTAACAGAGACAGCCCAAGTGTACAGGGGGTCGGTGGGGAGAGGTTTCAATAAGAAATTTAATAACCATGCCCCAACTCTCTTCTCTAGGTCCATTTAGCTTTAACTTTCTCTCGTTTATTAAAAACACTATCTTGTAAAAGCAGTTACAATGTTAAATTTAAGGATTGTATGATACCGTAATTCTCATATAGTACATCAAAATAAAACATTTATTTATTTCTACTAATAGCCTTAAAATCCACTAGTATAGTAGTAGTAGTAGTATACAGCTATTTTTGAACGATAGACCTAGTCTCGATGTTGACAACCAAGCAAACAAAAGTAATCAGTAGTACTATACTACTTGTGTAAATCACAAAGATCTAGTGAGATGATTATATTTAGCTTTTCCTTTTTAACAAAAAAAAAAAAGAATTATAGTTGGCTTTTCTTAAAGATATGTATATGTAATATTAATACAAAATTACATATTTATGTTGGTCATAATTTATAGAGGAGGACGGGGGCTAATGATTCGGGGGACGCTAAAAAGTTGAATGTTCGAGGGGAAACGTCTCAGAGACTGTGTGAGAGAGATAAAAATATCAAATCCTCTACTCTCAGTTGTGCACAGTGTGCGTGCGAACGAGATTTTGATTTGGTCCCCTCTCTCTCTCTCTCTCTCTCTCTCTCTCTCACCGTCTTGTGCGTCGAGTTGTCTCCATCTCTCACACTATTCTCTCTCTGCCCGCCTACTACTTTCTCAAGATTACTCTCACTCACTCCCATTCGCCGTCTTCTTCTCCTCTGCTCTTCTCGATTCCTCCTCCTTTGCATTTGGATTGATGCCACTTTAACTCTTCGAGGACCTCTCTCTCTCTCTCTTAAGCCGGCTAAGTACGACCCCTTCTCTCAGGTCAGCGACGCATGATTGATTTATAGAATAGGTTTCTGTTTTGATTCTCAGAAGAAGAAGAGTAAAGTTTTGATCTTTTGTTTCTGGGTTTTGGTTACGGTTTAGGGCACAAGACGATAAGTTTTGATTTTTTTTTTTTTTTTTATAATCTGTTTTGTTTTAAGAGATGATTGATTGATTAAGCTCCGATGAGTGTACGTACACTCTGTTTTGAATCGTTCTTCTTCAGTGTGTGATTAAACAATTGGGGTTTGACTCATAATTTTGGTATTAAAAATTAAGTGCATCTCTCTCTGCTGTTTTGTTTATTGCATATTTGATAGAGACATTGATTTCTTTTCTATTTCTTTTTTTTTTTCATCACAATTTTTCTATTTTGGGAATTGAAGTTTTCTAATTTTGGAATTGTAGACTGACCAATAGCTGTTTCTAGTAGGTATTGTTTGGCCTAATTTGGTTAGGTTTGTGATTTCCCTTTTCAGGATCAAGATTCTCTCTCTGTAAACGGCAAATACCATGCCTTTGTTTGAGCTTTTTAGGCTCACCCAAGCTAAGCTTGAATCTGCTCAAGACAACAACTCTTCTCCGTGAGTCCCATTCATTTGTCTATCTTAAGAAGAAAGAAGCTCTCTAGTTTCAAGTTCATTACTTTCATGTTTACTTATTTATTCTTGTCTTGGAAAACAGACCTATGGATGAAGTTGTGGAGCTGGTGTGGGAAAATGGTCAGATTTCAACTCAAAGTCAGTCAAACAGATCGAGGAACATTCCTCCACCACAAGCTGTTCATCAACCAAACTCTTTGAGAGCTAGAGATATTGGAAATGGGTCAAAGGCGACCATGGTGGACGAGATCCCTATGTCAGTACCATCACTGATGACCGGTTTGAGTCAAGAAGATGACTTTGTTCCATGGTTGAATCATAACCAATCCTTAGATGGATATTGCTCTGATTTTTTGCGTGATGTGTCTCCTGTTACTGTCAACGAGCAAGAGAGCGATATGGCTGTAAATCAAACTGTTTTCCCCTTGTTTCAGAGAAGAAACAATGGCAACGACTCAGCTCCCGCTGCTTCTTCATCACAGTATAACGGTTTCCAATCGCATTCTCTGTATGGAAGTGATAGAGCTAGAGATCCTCCTAGCCAACAAACCAATCCGGACCGTGTGACTCAGACGCAAGAACCACTGATCCCTAATAACAAGCCTAGTTTGGTCAACTTTTCCCATTTCTTACGCCCTGCAGCTTTGGCTAAGACTAATAATAATTCTCATGGCACTAAAGAGAAGAGTCCTCAAAGCCCCCCAAATGTGTTTCAGACCAGAGTTCTTGGAGCGAAAGACACTGAAGATAAGGTTTTTAATGAGTCTGTTGCTTCTGCGACGCCTATGAATCACCAAAAGGCTTGCCTTATTTCAGAGGACTCATGTAGAAAAGACCAAGAGAGTGAAAAGGCCGTTGTATGTTCTTCTGTTGGTTCGGGTAATAGTCTCGATGGCCCGTCCGAAAGTCCTTCACTTTCTTTGAAGAGAAAGCATTCAGATGTTCAAGACAATGACTGTCATAGTGAAGTGAGATAAACTCATATACATTATTTGATCCACATTACAATCTCGTATCTTTGCTGTTTTCTTCAGTTTTTGCTTTTCAATATTGTTGAGCAGGATGCTGAAGAAGAATCAGGAGATGGAAGAAAGGGAGCAGCACCATCTCGAACAGGTTTGGGTTCAAAGAGGAGCCGCTCGGCTGAAGTGCATAATCTCTCTGAAAGGGTGAGTGTGTGAAGTCCCCAAAGGGTTTTTGTCCATTCTCAAACTCACAAAAGATTGCTCTATTTGGTAGCTTACTGTCTTCAATTTTCAGAGACGGCGTGATAGGATTAACGAGAAGATGCGTGCCCTTCAAGAACTCATTCCAAACTGCAACAAGGTAATGTTTTTTCTCCCGCATTGCCAAACATCAATACGAACGAATTACAATGGTTATTTCTAACTTGAACACATTACTGTATATGATGGTAAAGGTGGACAAAGCATCGATGCTAGATGAAGCAATTGAGTATCTCAAGTCACTCCAACTTCAAGTACAGGTAACACCTCTCATTAGTTACTCTATAATATCGATAAAAAAGTCGTGCAACCTAATAATCTAAACATAATCATCATCAGATCATGTCAATGGCGTCTGGTTATTACATGCCACCGGTTATGTTCCCACCGGGTATGGGGCATTACCCAGCAGCAGCAGCAGCGATGGCAATGGGTATGGGAATGCCCTATGGAATGGGATTGCCTGATTTGAGCCGTGGTGGTGGTTCCTCGGTTAACCACGGACCACAGTTCCAGGTCTCGGGGATGCAACAACCAGTGGCAATGGCAATTCCACGTGTCTCTGGTGGTGGTTTCTTTGCCGGTTCTTCAACGATGGAGATGAATAAGAGCGAGAATGGTTCGGCTAGAGACTTACCGGGTTCTAAAGATCAAACAAGGACGAATAACAACAATAGTAGTAACTTGAAACCAATTAAGAGAAAACAGGCGTCTTCTGATCAGTTTTGTGGGTCGTCTTCGTGACATAAATACAACAAACGTAAGGACTGATGTATTGTTTTATCTGTAGCATTCAAACAATTCAATTCTAAAAGCCAAAACTTAATAAAAATTAATTTGTGTTCTTAGTTTTTTTTTTTGGTGATTCTGCTGTCTGTCTCTATAATTCCTTTTTAATTTAAAATGTTTTTGTTTATACTATTAGTTTTAAGATACAGAGCCAACTGTGGGTAATATAATATACAGTATGTGTCTGTGAATTTATAATGTTTTTCTTTTTTGGTCTAGTAGTTGTCGCATGAACTTAAATCGCTTTCAAAAAGGTTAATGTAGCGTGAGGAGGTTCACTATATATCTTAATAAGATAATCTTATGGATCTGGCTGGTTAAACAAGCGTGACGGGCTTCTCAACCCATTTTGTCAAACAGCTTTATTGCGTCATTTTTTTGTACGCGCGGGACTGTTGACCAAATCGTGAAGCTGATATACCGAAACCAAATTTGAAAATACAGAATTTCAATTCATTAACTTTGGTAACATATGTGCTGGAAGAGGTTTTGTTTGTTTGGTATGAATATGTGTTTGAAGGTTAGGTGTATATAAGACTAATAAGCACTCGTGTTTGAGCAACATTATACTGTATGTAATTTATTTTACGTAATATTAGTTACATATATAACAATCAGTGCATGATATAGTAGCTCAAAACATGATTGTCTTTGACAGAAAGATCTAAGGGAATCGCCGGTTAGGGTTAGGTCTCGGGAGGAGTAGTAGAGCTAGAAAACCAGAGTTGGAGATGTTCATTTCTCGTAGGCGCGCGCTTATTTAGCAAAATATAAAGAGATGTTTCTGTACACGGTAACACGACCAGCATATTTTTAACTATACTAAAATTAATTATAGGACCTTTTTCACCGATCTTGATCTTGTTTTTTAAAAAACTTGGCGTAAACTACTGTTCAGCGTAGTGAACCGAACCGAGTCTCTCTCTAACTCTGCACCGTCACAAACATGTTTGCATCAAAAGGACTTTTTATAAATATATTGAAGAGAGAATTCCAATAAACCTGTCCTTCTTTAGTTTGATGAGACTTATTATAAAAACTTAACTTAATCAATTTTTTTTTAAAAAGACACTTTAGTACAGGAAGTGCCGGTGGACTAGTGGAAAGAGAAGAACAAAAAGGGTTAGACTACATTTAGATTTTATACCTTCTAATGGAGGTTGATTAGACAGCTCTAACTAATTACGGAAAACAATATAATGTGTTAGAATTCAAGCAGTAGAAAACGGACACGTCGAACACCTAGAAACACAAATTGATGAAAATTACACGAGGTTTAGATTAAAACTTGAAAGAGAAGAAAATGGTGTTAATGTGGCAAAGCAAAAGAAAAGTTAAACATCATTTTGCTTTTGGCCACACTAATATATCAAGATTATATATGATTATGTCTTCTCTCCCCCCCTCTCCCTTCTTACCAATTAGATTGGGCCATATTAGAGAGATATTCAACCATACAACCTTTCTTTTCTCACTTTTAATCAAACTTGATAATATTATTTGCCTTCTGTTCTAAGTTTGATCTTTTTCTCGACCACGAATCACAAAACGCAAAACAAATGATCAATTTTGGAAAAGCAAATTAGGCAAAAGCAATTAGTAAAACTAGTAGATAAACACATTTATATTAAAAACTTTTTCAGTATAATCCAAAAATATATATATTTTTAACTGGAAACTACAATATTAGATTTAAAGGACTTCATTAAAAAGTATAGTACTGTATCATCAAAAGAAATAATTATGATAATATTAGATTTAAGTTGTAATTTACATTATATTAGCTTATACTCCATCTTTTAACTTGTGCATAATTATTTATCAGAAACATTGCTTTAGTTTTATGGAGGAAGATTTAGAAGAAACTTAAAAATATATAAAATAACAGAAATAATGAAAAGGGACCTTTAGTACAAGTGCATGCATGTGCTAATGTTTCCTTGATGATGGGATTAGTGCTAAACGGGCCAATTAAGATGCTATACAATTGAGGTCACTTCTCATTGGGCCCTCTCTCTCTTTCTCCGTGACTTCATCCTCTTAATCTAATTGTACTCCACTTTATAATTAGTCCCTTTCTCCTTGTCTAATTAATTAAATTCTTGTTAACACAAAAAAGCCAAAAAATCTCCCATCAACATCGTTGTAGAACGTGAATAAAAATTATGCACTTCCACAAACCTTTATTGAATGCATCTTGCGTTAGTCAATATAATTGGTGGTTATAGCTTAATCTAGATTTAATTTGGTCTAAATCTCTTAGTTATAGAAACCTAGTGTACAAAAGTAAACAACCATACATTGATGTGTCATGTATGTAAATTTAGTTGGAGCCAAGAAAATAATAACTAAGTATAAGGTTTTGTATCACTTGACTTTTAACAAATGCTTTTACATTAATTTTTGCTAAAGATTATTGGAATCTCCAATGATTGGTAAATGAAATCAGTTTTGGGTTCGAAAACCAAACATTCTAAGCTGCTTCTTGGAACTAGAACTCACTTTCATTATTTGGTTAACACATTTAAGAATAACTAAGAAATTTCATATACTGTCAAAATATATATCAAAATATATCTGACAAAAAAGGTGGTATAAAATCATTTTAGAAGACACGTTCATTAAGTTTTCAAGATAACGAGGACTCTTTTTCATATATATTTATACAATGCAGTCGCAGATTACAAATTCTAATGTGTTGTGAATTATAATATATATATTAACATACATCGATACCAAATGAAACCGCCGTCAAATCATTCATGTTATTTTATGAAATTTTGATAAAAAAGGGAACCCTAAGAACATAATAGGGCCTAGATTTAAGGAAAGATCTATTATACTATAAGAGACGTGTTAAGTGTACAGCCTCTTCTCCATTATTTTTGTCGGCGAAGATGTTATAAAAGCCTCGTGAGTTGTAAGTTGAAACAATGGCGAACGACAACGACCGTATGATGTTACCTTTTCTCACTTCTCTACTTAGACAGGGTTTCAAATCACCTTATTAGGAAAAAAATCCCCAACGGAAATATAATGACAGTGATGATACTTAATTAGCTTAAAAAAAAGTAATAGATGAGTGATTGATAGTTGGGTTGAGCAAACAGCTCATATATAGACTTTTTGGTTTTAATGGTTGCTACGATAACATATATATATATATATATATATAGTTACAATGTTAACTTCTATTGCACTGCATGAACATCAACCATGCAAACAATCATTCATGATCCCCACCAAAAGCAGGGTTCGTAAAAGAAAAAAGAAAAAACTATAAACTTTAAATTTTAATTACGTTTATGCATGCATTCATGTTAGTCTGCGGCTATAACCACACCACCACATTATTTCTTGATTATTATTGGAAATAATATACATATATATAATTATGAAGTTTTTTATATAATGATTTTAGTTTGCAGAAATATTTTCAAAAGCAAGAAACCAATCTGAGAACTTGTAAACAAAAAATATAGATGCATGCTCCTAATCAAATCAAAATGATCAACGCCTAAAAATTCTGAAAGCAGATATGGTTTGTATATAATGGAAGGGCTGGCGGCGGATATATGTATGATTGGCTTAAAATCATGATGTTGATGATGATGATCAAATGATGGGTCTCAATCATGCATGATCCTAATCGAATATGTTCCATTTTTTAGGGGCTACTAATATTATATAGTTGTACGTAGTTCAGATAAGTGTTTTCTTTTCCATGATATACTCCAAGAACGTGTTGATCGATTGGTATTAGTTTATTGAGTATGATTAAAAAGAAACTCGCTGAAATTGCAAAGTCTATTCCATATATTATTCGCGCTTCTCGTAATTAATCATTTGGTGAATTATATAACTCGAAGTATCTTTTGACAGCTTTGGTTGGAGATATTATACAATAAAATCAACTAGTTAGTTCTTTTATTTTATTGTGTTCGATAATGAGACATTTCATGTCGGTTTTGTGTATTATTATACGAAGCGACATTATTGAGCGAGTTTTCTTAATTTTTGGGTTCCCCAGCATGAACAATGGCATTGAACAAGATATTCTCTCGTTAACGGCTTCTTAATACTCTGGACAAATACAAGATAAAGCCATTGGTTGGAATCAGAAATAAGTTATATAGGGGTTTCATTCGACTTGTTAAAAAAAAAGTAGAAAATAATGTAGAAATGCAGTATAATTAACTTGGGTTCGGCCACTTATAGCCACCACCATGCTTCAAGATCTTAATGAAGTCACAAATGAACACAGTCATCAAAGGCCCATGCCTACAAGCATTCTCCTCAAAGCGCCCTCTCTTTTTTTCCTTGCAATAGTTGAAAAACAATTTCTATTAAAACAGACTTCTTTTTGTAAAGTAAAAGCTTAATAATAGTGAAGTTTTTTACATTATAAAAGAAAAAAAGATAAGCAAATTTTATTCATATACGTGTAGCTCTTTTTACCCCCACGATATTTATAAAGATTGGGTCCCAATATACAAATGGATAAAATGGTAAGAGTCTAACGAGAGGCCGTCTCTAGATAACGTAAGAAAGCTACAAAACTCAACATGTGAATATTTGAGGGAAAGTTTTAAGTGAATGGACAAAGAATATACCCTCTCTATTATGAATCGTTTTTAAGGGCAAAAAAAAAGGGAGAAAAATGACAAAGAGAAGTGAGTCAATTTCAAATTAAAAACGTATAAAGCAAACAAAAGAGACACTTAATTATTCTCATTCATCTGTAAAAGTAACTATATTTTTAAAGCAAAATTTCTAAATTCCGTTATGTAGCCATTGAATTCCATTTAATCATTTCTGGAAATATTAACCATTGATGACAATTTCTTGCTGGTTATGAACCTTTCCCATTATTTCCTTTTACTGATGCGTTCATCTTCACAAATATTTAGTCCTCATTTAGCAATTGCTTTTAATTCATTGCAGTAATCTTTCATGAAGACAACAAACAACTCATCTTTGTCCTCATTCTTATCTACACACCATCTATTATCTTATTTTAATTGTTCCTTTCTCACTATAAAGAATTTTTGTATAAGCAGTTTGACCGCTCTAGTAAAAAAATTGGTTATAGTGACAAATATTTTGGTCTTAATTATAATCGCCACTTTTTTCTTCCTCATTTTTTCTACTCATTTTCACTAAGTCACACATCGCAAACATTAGCATGACGAATTGACGATGTGGTAACATATATTCAAGTAGAAAAGATGTTACGTATAATAGGTCAATGCATGTGTTTCAATAGTTATGAAATTTCTTAGTCATATTCCGTCAATATTTGATATTATTGTAAATACTTTTTCCATAAACACATTGACCTATTACGTAACATCTTTTTTTGTTTTTTTCTAGGCTATATATAATTTGATCTTGTTGGGATGGAAAATTTCCGAAAAAGAAAAAGAACGAAAAAAACTCAAGAAAAAGTTACTGAGGCCACGCCGGTTTTAGCTGCGTCCTGCGTGGAGTGGTTCGTAACATTTTCTAGGACAGGCTGAACATGAATGAGCATGTCTCCACTACTTAGTAAGACTCGCACTGATCACAACTTTTAACTCTAAAAAAAAAAAAAAAAAATAGTTTTCGGCGATTGATTAGATTGAAATTAATATATGTCGATCATCATACTTTAATCGCTGCATTTGAACGTATGATCATAATGGGTCCATTTAGAGATGACGGATGTGTGATGATTAGAATGATGTAAAGGTCAAAACTACATGAACTCCATTTCTGAAACCTTAACTTTCTTACCATTGGTGCGAGCCAATCCGACGTGGACCAATCAAATTTCTTCTACAAAGCTTAAAAAAATTACACACTTTTTTTCTCTCAAAAAAAACTGTAACTTTTAGAAAGGGAATATAGTAAAAAGAGGGCATGAAATTCAACAAACCCTATGAAGAAAGTGACTTTTCTTAGTTCTATTAATAGTCTATCTCCCTCTCTCTCTGCAGATCTGTTACTTCATTTTCTCTTCCTTTTTTTCTTTTAGATTCCATTAGCCTTGAAAAGTTTCATATACATTCTCTCTGCTCAAAAACTCTTTTTTCTTTCCATACTTGTAAAGAAACACGAGAGCTTTCTTCTCTTTTTCCTTTGCACAGCATTGCAGCTTCGATAAACTAAATGGGGAGACATTCTTGTTGTTACAAACAAAAGCTGAGAAAAGGGCTTTGGTCTCCTGAAGAAGACGAAAAGCTTCTCAATCACATCACTAATCACGGCCATGGCTGTTGGAGCTCTGTTCCTAAACTCGCTGGTAAACATTTTCTTCCTTAATTCCCATAATATACTATTAGAAAGCTGCTTTTTGTAATGAAAATTTTGAGTCTACTACACAGGTTTACAGAGATGCGGTAAGAGTTGTCGACTAAGATGGATCAATTACTTGAGACCTGATTTAAAGAGAGGAGCTTTTTCTCCAGAGGAAGAGAATCTCATCGTTGAACTTCACGCTGTCCTAGGAAACAGGTAACAATTACTTACCAACGGTAATGCTGTCAGAGAAAACAGAGGATCATGTTTATGTCTTAACGATAAGTCTCCTCTGTTTTAACAACATCTTAAGTTTCCTCTGTTTTTGGCTCTGCTCTGTTTTTTAATCAGATGGTCACAAATTGCGTCAAGGCTTCCGGGTAGAACCGACAACGAGATCAAGAATCTATGGAACTCAAGCATCAAGAAGAAACTAAAACAGAGAGGTATTGACCCAAACACACACAAACCCATCTCCGAAGTTGAGAGCTTTAGCGACAAAGACAAACCAACAACAAGCAACAACAACAAAAGAAGCGGTAACGGCCACAAGTCTCCTAGTTCTTCCTCCGCGACTAATCAAGACTTCTTCCTCGAAAGGCCATCTGATTTCTCCGACTTCTTCGGTTTTCAGAAGCTTAACTTCAACTCCAATCTCGGCCTCTCTGTGACAACTGATCCTTCACTCTGCTCGATTATTCCGCCGCAGTTTAGCTCCGGAAACATGGTTGGTTCTGTCTTTCAGACGCCGGTATGCGTAAAGCCATCAATTAGTCTTCCCCAGGACAATAGTTCGAGTCCTGTCTCCGGAGGAGAACATGTGAAATCGGCTGGACCAAATTGGGAGTTTCAGACAAACAACAACACCTCAAACTTCTTCGACAATGGCGGATTCTCATGGTCAATCCCAAACTCTTCTTCTTCACAAGTCAAACAAAATCATAACTTCGAAGAAATAAAATGGTCAGAGTATTTGAACACACCGTTCTTCATCGGGAGTACTGTACAGAGCCAAAGCTCTCAACCAATCTACATTAAATCCGAGACAGATTACTTAGCCAATGTTTCGAACATGGCAGATCCTTGGAGCCAAAGCCAAAACGAGAACTTGGGCACTACTGAAGCTAGTGACGTGTTCTCCAAGGATCTTCAGAGAATGGCCGTCTCTTTTGGTCAGTCCCTTTAGCTTTTTTTCTTTTTTATTTCTTAATTCTAACAGATGTAGAAGAACAAAAAGATATACAATATACAATACGTACAGTGGATTGAAGTGTTCTGTATATTTCATGGGTTAAAAAAAAGAAGAAAAAGGGAGCTGTCTTTATTTTTATGTTTATTTTTGAAGTGTGTTTTATACGTCAAATATTCTTCTTTCTTTTGCAAACCTTTCAGTATCATACTGTATATTATTTTTTTGTTTTGTCATGAAGATTTATGTGTAGTATTCTTGATGATTCATCAGATTCAGAGAGGTCTGTGTTTGCCATTAATCCGTTGAAGAACAATAATGAACGTAAATAAATCTGTTTCTCTCTGTTTCCGTGAACGAATTGTGATCCATAGTCACATCCCTCATCATTTTTCAGACCTGTAATGAATTAAACGACAAAAGAAAACATAAAATTAAAAAACAAAAAATGATAAATAAAACTCAAGTGGGATATTAGCTCAACTAATAATAATAAGAAGAAGGAGTACACCTTTTTTTCTTCTAAAAGGACCCAAGTTTAAAATACGTATTTAGGAAAATGATTTACGTAAGTTTTCTGAAATCAATTATTATTACTTTCACTGTGTCGATATGTTTAGTCTTCTTGTCTGTCTGTGCTTTTAACAAGAGTCTTGTCAGAGAATTGGAATTGTCCCCATTGACCAGAAACTTATGTTTTGGCCGGCGTCGGAATATTCTTTCGCCGTGGAAAATTCGGAATAGCTCGCGGATTTGACCTTAATAAAACATGTAGGAAGTGATGGGATGATTTTCAAATTTTATTTTTCTGAAGTCAATTAATTAACTACATAACACTATCTTTTACTATTTCAATCCAAAACAACCACTTTTTACTTTTGGAAATAACCTAACGCAATAACTCGACCGGTAAGTAAAAGAGTGTTGAAATGTTTTGTTTGACTTTAAAGTTAGTCTAATTTCAACGTTAAAATGTCAGGGAGAAAAAAAAAAGATAAATCAGTTTGCTCAAATAAAAGATTAAACACGTATGCCAAAAAGATTAATCGGGCCGGGTGAAGATTTAAAAGATATCATGAAATATGCATTTGCATTATAATAAGGTTTAGTGGAACGCGAGAGTGCATGTGAAACGAATAATTGGTGCTATATTAAACCAAATAACCAATCATTGTGTTAGCCTTTGATTGGCGTATGTTATGTAAGGATGATGATTAACAGAAACACTTGTCGCGGTTTGTTACTTGTTGATTAAATAAAGATATACTTGTGAGCAAAGAAACGAGGAGAAAAAAAAGAGAATGTCGTGGAATCTTTGCTTCTTTTTTTTTTTAATCTCCTATGATTCGTTCACTTAATATCTATATATTTGACGTCGAGTATGTTATATACAACGACGTTCGGAAATTCTGAAAATGTGTTGGCACTAGTACCATTCTTTCATTATTAGACATACTGAAAATGCGGATATTATTAGACAAATACCATTCTTTCATTTTCGATAGTGAAACTTCGGAGATCTCTTGTGCGTAAAGAAATAGAGAAAAAACCTTGGACGTCTTATGACTATATGATTTGATAAGGACAATGATACAACAACTACATGCATGTATATAAGATTCCCTTCTCTGCCTTTGTATTAAAACGTCAATTTTAGTTGATGTGGGTGAAATAAAACAAACATATCATAATGACGATTTTTGATAATGTCTCAAGGATAATCATACTCTACGAACGAGCTTTTCTTTCGAAATACCAGTCTCCAACTGCTACAGAAATCCCCTGTTTTCGTTTTTCCAACAACAAGGCACAAGCATTATTTTTGTACTTGCTTTCAAATCAAAACAGTGTGTGATCGAAAAAATATGAGAATCATGATCAATTTTAAACTTATTAGCGTTTTTTTTTTTTCTGACCTTAGCTTTACCCGCTCCAGAGTTTCCAGGAAACCAATCATATTGTCTCTCCGCTTGACAATGAGCCCATCCAGAGGTAATCAACGCTCTGTTCTTGCTAAACGTCGAAAAGGTCTTTAGCGCATTTAACATGCTTATCGTGAAACCTGAAACTCGGATATATTCCAAAGCAAGAAACAATATTGATCAGTTTCGTTAGATCAAAGAGTGGTAGGTTTCATGGAAACTTAATTATCATTCTTACCTTCCAAGAATTTCTTCTGAGAGGGAGTGCACCTGAAGCTAAAGCTACAGTTATGCCAACTGCGACTTGGATCAGCAGATGGTGGAGCTAAGCTATTTCCAATCTGCAAAGAAACAAGCTAGTTCAAGACAAGCAAACCCCTATTTTTCATCATAAACAAGAATCCAAAGATGGAGATGTGGAATTATAAATAACCTGCCACGCATCAACACCGGAGTTGAGAATAAACAACGGGGTCTTGACTTGGTTGATTATGTATTGAGGGAAGAAACACTGAGGGATATTGCAAGTAAGTTACATAAATGTGGAAACATAGCATCATTATAATTAACATAATTAAACACAATATTTATAAGCTCAGCAATGACTTTACCAAACTTGGATTGATATGGCTTGTACAGGTGCGAGGAAGCGTGTTTTGCAAACCCTAGAAGTTAAAAAAATAACAGTTTTGGATTAGCGTTCAACGATGTCTCTACATATATCATCAACATCAAGACATCCAAACGTTATACTCGTACCTGGGTGCTTACAACACCAGAATACATACGCCTTAAAGAATGACCTCCAGATACATCAACGCTTCAGTTACAAACAAGACATAATCAGTCACACAACTAATCAATATACTAATTTCATGAAAAACAAAAATACTACTCACGCATCGAGGAAGAAGCCAGCATCGCTCATGCATTTTACTTTGGTGGTAGGAGGAAACAAGTCATTGAAATCATCGCATCGTAAAATAGCTGCAAGACCGCCAGCAGAACATCCGTTGAGCAAAGCCTTAAACGTAGTATATATATTATATTAGTTAACAAAACTTAGGGTTAAAAACATAGTGATAAGTAAAATATGAAATATATAGATATACCTGTTTTGCCTGTCGCATTCCCTTCGCCATCAAATCTTCCATGACAGCTAAAAATATACGCTTTCCTCTAAACTGAAGTTGCGCCGCCTAATTGTAAGCAAAACCATAGGAATCTAAAGATATTAGTGAAATATATAAAGTCATGTATATATATTTGTAAAAAATAATAATTGGCTAACCTTGTTTTCGCTATCACCGCCAAAGGATGCGCCATCACAATACCGGACTTTTACTTTGTTCCAGTTGTAGAAATCTGCAACATTGATTTGTAACAAAAATACTCATTAACGATTTCACCAACATATATTACATTTTTGTTATACAATGGATCGATCTTGAGAAAAACCTGGATTCTCAGCGGCTTTGTTGCTTAGTATTCCTGTAAACGCCAACTCTTTCTCCATTAAGCTAGACGATCCATAACTACTATGCTTACGGTTCTGACAATCTTTTATGCTCGTACACCACGCACCTCCCTTTCAACAAAATTGTACGCTTATTCACGATCATGGCGATACGTAACTCTCTATACAAAAAGTTCAAAAGAGCTAGATATATCTTAAGTAAGAACCTGTAACTGAATGATCCAATTGTTTGCTCCTGAACCATAACCTCGATACAAATGATATCCAGGCACTGACCCATCCAGACACACTGCCACAAATAAGAATGTATCCTTGTGTCATGAAAATGTCAATCAAGAACTTTATAATGATAATATATATACATATATCTAAATTTCGTTTGCATGTTATATATACTTTTTCATAAATATATTACAAAAAAATCAACGGTCCAATTTTCGAAATCTAAATTAAATCTGAATTAAAATGAATGGGAAGAAGATAGTTACCCGCTCCTTTAGCATCAGCGGCTTGGACAAGAGTGAGTCCTACCATCAGAACATTAGCATTTGTTACATTGAAATCGTATAACATTCCTATCTCATCAAAACCCGTTTCCCCATTTGCAAGAATGTTGAAGAGAATGAGTACTCCTGCGAGACTCCAACCCCACAAAAACGTTTTCATTGTTTTCTTCTCAATGAATTTGAACGAAATGAATATATAAGTGGTCAGTACTGCAAGATGAGAAGAAAGCATCGACCCTGGTATTTTATATAAACAGATTTTTGTTATGGAAACTCAATTATAATGAAGACCAGAATGTGAGAGAGATAATTGCATTAAACTACCAGTCATTTGGAGAGATTTTATTAGTATAATTTGTTTCTTTAATTAGATAAAGGATTCGTGAATCATAATCTTGCCATTCAGATACTAAAGGATGTGACTGACAGATTGCATAAATCTAAGCTTGATATGTATACCCAAAACCTCCTTCTTGACACCACAGTTTTTTTTTGGTAAGATCTTGACACCACAGTTTGTGGACCTCATTTGATCATTAGGATATATTAACTTTATTATTTTATTGTAATCTCTTACTAAACGTACACCATTATTCCTTTAATATTCAGACATATTACAGATTTCATTAGATATTTCCATATTTCTTTCCACAAATATCAACAAGACAGAAAGTCATAGGAATATTCAAACATTTTGAAAAGTACAAATAAACAAAATGGCCTTGAAAAGTGGAAAAGAATTTTCAGATGCTTGAAAGAGTTCAGAAGCAACAAGACAAAGATTTAATGCAAAAAATTAGTGAAAAAGGTCTTCAGTAATTGTGATTAAGCTTTCAATCGGCGTTGAAAATATGTAATGTACCCAAATACTTTATTTGATCAAATAACCGAAAATTAGATTTCCTTGCCAATTTTTTTTGAATATGAATACAATATACAAAGAATAAAACAAATGTAAAACAATTGTCTCTAAATCATTTTTTCCTATTTCGTTGGGTCATTAAATCATGTTGGGACTGATTTTAGCGAAATTTCAAATCAACCTTTCTCTTTCTTTCTTTTTTCAACATGACCTTTTCTATTTTGGTCGCAGAAATAATATGGAGAAAAACTTTAAACAATCTTTTCGCTAATAAAATGCAACCAATTCTACATAAATATTTTCTCATGTTATTATTATTGTTTTTTTTTATATAAAAAAAAATATTTTCTATCTAGAAATTCAAGTTTGGCTCCCGAAATAAAAAACGGCGCCGTGTAGTGCCAACGACCAAATAAAAAAAAGAAAGAAACGATTTTGATGGGGCCTCTCTTCAATGCATAACGCGTCATCTTAGATGAGGGCTTTAAATACCAAAGCCCAAACTAAAAAAATTATCGATACACCTAACCCAACCCATTAAAGACGACGTCTAGCTTCTCTCACGCGCTTCACAACGCTCGTGAAAAGAAATTAACCCCTTTAAACACGGTCGTTGCAGCGAAACGGTGAGGCCACGAGCGTGTGTTTAATATGTATGATATGATACATTGATACTCACGCCACGATAATCAAAAATAGGATGGTATACAAGTTTTAAAAGCCAAAAAAAATCGAAGCACACTTTTGTAAATTAGCTTTAAATATAGTAGACAGATTAAGACAAACAGTTATTACCTGATACGCATTATTTTATTACATATTAGGTAATAATAATTCAATTTCTTATAAACCCATTAATATTAGGCAGTGCCGTGTAATACCAAAACTAATGTGAAGCCATGACCCATCCGTTTAGTATACGTTGACCTTTGACGTTTGTGTATATATTTTTTGACAGAGGAGAAGGAGAAAGTGAAGAGTAGCATGTTCCTTGCTTTTTCTTCTCAATGAGAAAAGTCATATACTCTCTTCAATTCCTCTATTTCCTTTATAAACAATAATTCTCAACTTTGTTACACAGCCCCACCACCACCACCAAACAATGGCTTCTTCTTCACCAACTCAAACTCTCCTCCTCCTCCTCATAGGTCTCACCGTCTTCATCTCCGCTTCCGCAGATCCGGACATGCTCCAAGATCTCTGCGTCGCTGATCTCTCCTCTGGTATATATATATTCTTTAATATAAAAAAAAAATCTCTGTTTTGTTCTCTGTTCCACTTACCTAAAAAGTAAAAGCTTCAATTTTTATTCTCTGTTTGCAGGAATCAAGATCAATGGCTTTCCTTGTAAAGACGCAGCTGCAGTAACACCAGCCGATTTCTTCTCACAAGGAATAGCTAATCCAGGTCTCACAAACAACACATTCGGTGCCTTGGTCACTGGAGCTAACGTTATGACAATCCCTGGACTCAACACACTCGGTGTCTCTCTCGCTCGTATCGACTACGCACCTGGTGGTTTAAACCCACCTCACACCCACCCACGTGCCACTGAAGTCGTCTTTGTCCTCGAAGGAGAACTCGACGTTGGGTTCCTCACTACTGCCAATAAGCTCATCGCTCAATCTATCAAGAAAGGAGATGTCTTTGCTTTCCCTAAAGGACTTGTCCATTTCCAGAAGAACAATGGTCGTGTTCCTGCCTCTGTTCTTTCAGCTTTCAATAGTCAGCTTCCTGGTACTCAGTCTCTTGGTGCTACTTTGTTTGGTTCCACTCCTCCTGTTCCTGACAACATCTTGGCTCAAGCCTTCCAGACATCTTCTGGAACTGTCAAACACATCAAATCCAAGTTCCAACCCAAGAAATGATCTCTTTTATATTCATTACAGTTTTTTTCTTCTTCCGGTTCTGTTTGATAAAGGAAAGATCTTTTTTTTCTCCTTTGATTTGTCTTATGTAATAAGAAACAATAACTGATGATCTTTCATTGTGCATTTTGAGCTCCATTGTCTCATGTATCATTGTTATCTTCTGTATAATCCAATTTTGTTTGGTTTTGTTCTAAAGTTGACTAAAAACAGGTAAGAAGTCGAGGTTGATCTAATCTAGAAGCTTTCAAATAGATATGAAAACAGGTAAGCTACCTTGATATAAAATAATCTACTTGAGAGACTCTTACGTATGGGCTTAATATAAAACTGATTAAATAAATAATAAGATCATACTTCCCCATGTGCTTCTTAATTCAAAACTAAGTGTACTCCATATGGCCAGCTAATTAGATCCCTGTAGTAGTTTAGAAGTCTGACCTCTTCTTCATGGAGTTAAGCTAAAGCTAAATTTTTGAAACCAAGAATTCTTGCAACATAGTCAAGGTTCATACATTACCTGTAAACTCTGGCTTGTTGTACTAACCACAAGGCATATACTCTAGCTGCAGCCATTCAGCGCATTAAGCATATCCTCTCTATCATCAAAAAGAAGTTGGTAAGATCTGAATGGAACTTTAGGAGGAGATTGTCAGACTAAGAGTATTTGTTTTGAGACCGTGACTGAACTTATTTCTCTCATACATCAGCTTTTGAATGATACATTATGAAACCAAAACACTCGAGAGGAGATAGATATGCATCCATATATTACAGCTTCAGAGAAGAGTTCACAAAAGATGTAAATGGATGGATATATGATATATCATCGTTATTGAAATTTGAAACCGAAAACAAAACGCGATAAAGAAAGGAACAAACAAAGAAAATCCAGTGACTATTGACCCCTATCTCTTTTGGGGACTACTTGTTTGCTGCAGCGAGTTCTGCAGAGATAATGAAACTTGATTTCCCAGCTTGTCTCAAGTACTGAACATCTCCATTCATCAGCTTCACCAGTTTCCGGCTAACCATCAAACTCAAACCTTCTTCTGACACATCTTCCTCAGTCCCAAACATTTGGTTTAGTAAAAACTCGGGTATCCCAGCTCCCGTATGCGTTAACCTGTTTTCATCAACCCAATATCCTTAATGCACTTCTTTTTTTAACATCATTGTGTGCATTCTGATTAAGAATATTTTACCTGATCTCTAAAGAAGCAAGATGCACAGAACGCCCAAGCTGATCCTTCCTCAAGGAAGCTGTAACAGTTAGCTGACCTCCGGATGGTGTAAAGTTAACAGACATCAGCATGAAATCTGCCAAGACTTGTTGAAGCCTAATACTGTCTCCATACAAAGTATCAGACATTACTTCTTCTCCGGTCTCATTTGTTATTCGAACACTCTTTCCGTTACTCTTCATCATTACTTGACTTGTGGAAGCAGTCAACACTTCGTTTAAGCTGAACTCTTTCATTTCCAGATCCAAACACCTGCGCAGTCAAATCCCAACATAAGAAATCAGGTAAACATGTTGAAAGATAAAGAAACTTCGATTCTTGTATACCCTTCTATAATGCTTTCAAGATCCGAATCATCAAGGATCTTGCTTAGTTGCTTCTGACATAACGCGCTAGTTTGCAAAATCTGTCTCTGCTCTGGTCCTAATTCAGTGCCTTCTATCATTTTCCTTGCAAACATAATCCCAGAAAGCGGATTCCGGATCTGTCTTTTGATGTATGCTAGAGCCTTTAGTCTCTTCACTGCGGTTCTCTCAGCTAGACGCTGAACATGGAGCGCTTGCTGCAGCTCATGGCTGGCAAGTTGCAGGAAACAGAATACACCTGTCACTACACCTTCCCTGTCCAGTTTCTTACTCACACACAACAGACACTCTACATACTTGCCACCTCTTGTAAAGAAAGCAAAGGACACTTTCTCTGGATCTTGACTGGTCACAGCGTTGTTCAGCACAATCCCAAGGTTTACAAAAGCTTCTTGATTCTTTAGACGACAACATGATTTCTGTGTCCCAAAGACTTCTCCTAAGAGCATCTTGTCGATCACTTCCTCTCGCTTTAAACCGGTTAACTTTGACATTGCTGGATTCCACTCTGTGCACCATCCAAACTCATCGGTGCCAAATATGGGCGGGATCAGCGGGTTTGGATTTTGGATAATCGCCTTGTAATCACCTTCAATCCGAGTAAACTTGTCCATCACAGTCTTCTGGCCAGTAAGATCATGGGCTACAAAACACACCCCAACAACGTTTTCATGAAGATCTCTACTTGCACATGCATTTACAACTAAACTTATTGGACAAGCATCAGCTCTGGTCAGTTGTGTCTTGATTTCAAATTGGACATTCTGCTCCTCGGTTCCTGCAAGTGAAGTTTATAGACTCAGCTTCAGTTGTTCAGAGAGAAAAAAGCGAAACCAACTTACATGATTCTCAATTGAAACTTGAACAGTGCAATCTAGTTGGAAGATTCTTAGCAACTCAGCATAACTTAGGAAGAGAGTTACCTTCTAATGCATTCTCTAGCATCCTTTTAACGATTTCCACCGAAGAATCTTCAACAAGTGTGAGGAGATGCTTCCCAATTGCTTCATCAACCGAAAGACCAGTCAGCTCAGCAATTTTCGTGTTCCAGCCATTAACCAATCCATCAGAATCAACCGCCAATATTGGCACCGTAGCAGTCTCAATTAAACGAACCATCTCACTGGTCACAGCTTCTAGTTCTTGTATACCATCAATTTTGAGATCATTTAGCTTAGAGTGAATGACCTTTGTATTCACATCAGTAGTCTCACCATCCTTGAAAGCATTCCTCAGAATAAGCTGCAAGGAGTGTATTGCATCCATCTCATAGTCCTTCCAAGGTAAACTCCTTGTCTTGACCACTTCAAGGAAAGCCTTGAACGATGACCTCGGGTGCATTCTCCTTGCATCATCCCTATCATCTGGATCATGCTTGGCACCTCCCCATCTCACTTCACCAGCGGTATGAGAACGGAACCAGAAAATCATGTCTTTCGATGATATCCTTACAGCCGCCATTCCACATACCGAGTCCCCAAGAGACAGAGCCCTCGGAAACCCAGCGTCATGCAAACTATCAGTGCTCAAACCTGTTGAATCCGTGTGGTATTCACACAACCATGAAGCTATCTCCTGCAGATGGAACTCACTTGGAGTTGTTCCCAGTTTCCATACCTTGTCTTTATACAAGAGTGCTGCTCCATCACATTTCACAAGGTCCATTATGTTGGGGCTCTGCGACACAATACCCAGTGGAGCATCACGCATCAGCATATCACACAAGAGTGTCTGTGTGCGCAAAATGTTCTTCTCCACAATCTGGTTCTCCAGTTCCACCTCCTTATTGACGTGTATGGCAAACACTTGAGCAAGAAACTCACATGCATACCTGAGAGGAAATGGGACAAACCTTGGAGTTGTATTATGACAAACCACTAAACCCCATAATCTCTTTCTCTTCTGAGGCTGTGCAGTAGAATCAGGAGCATCCCCTTCTCCATCTTCCTCATTAACTACAACCGCCATAACCAGAGATGCAATTGAATCCATGTTGGCCATGTACTGTAAATGGCAGCTGTGCGGTGCTCTGAGGGTAGAGCCACACAAGGTAAGATCAAAGGAAAGCTTTTCATCTTGAAGCACCCTAGCATGTTTTGCATTGCAATCAACGATCATCCGGACCTTGTTCTTCATAAACAGAAAACGGGCTGCCTGAGGGATGTCAGTGGCTGGATAATGCAGACCAAGATAAGGTTCCAGCCCAGGTTTTGTAACCTCGGAGACAACCTCACCATGATCATCTTCATGAAACTTATAAGCCATCACCCTGTCATACCCCGTGAGTTCAAAAACCTCCTGTGCCATTGTATCACAAAGCCTTTCCATGCTTCCACTGGGCAAAGATTGCAGCCTAGTGATTGCTTTGGCAGCGAGCTTATATGATTGTAAGGCACCAGCAGCTGTCATGGGAACTTCATAAGGCTTTACCGGTTCAAAGTCGACAATGATGCTCCCTGTAACCCTGTGGACAATCGCATAAAAGGGCTTTGCAGAAGTCTTGCAGTGCACAAGAATGGGATTCAACAAGGATACATCTCCAAATCCAAGAGCTTTCTGCAATGCAGAGGCACTAGGAGCTGTGAAAAGACTCCTTATATCTGTCCCAATGCCTAGAACAGGGTGCTCGCCAACACTAGGAACTGCATGACTGGTCATTGTCAACAACTCGGGAGCATTCTCGCTGTATGCAATGACTTTGAAAGTCTTCTCATCCAAGGCAAGCAAACAACCAAAGGGCTGAATCAGCTTTCCCTTCTGTATGTGATGAAGATAAGTCGTGGTCACCTTGTCAGACCTTGGTGGCTGGTTCTCCACAACCGGGCCAGTGACACGAACTGAGGTTGAGTAATCAAAGGAACTGCCTGACTCCTCAAAATCAGCATGGAGCTTCGCATCTACAGTGGTCTGCGCAATGATTCTAGCGCTGTGCCTTGATCGCCTAGAGCCCTCAGAGGACTGACTTGGCCTAGACCCTGACATTTTTTTCCTGACACAGATACAAGAAAACAAAAATTAAGTGCAAAACTTCTGCTAAGGAGACAACACAAAAGCATTCTTCACCAATAATACAAGAAAATGCATAAGGATAAACTTGAAACACTAAGAAACAATTAAGAATTTCAAAGCAAAAAGAGGCATGTAGTACTAGAGTAACTCCATCGAGAAAGTCTGCCTAGCTAAACCCAAAAACAGGATACAACAGGTGCAGGGATCATCCTGCTATATTCCACTGTTCAATGATTTACCATTCTCAAAGCAACTAAACCAACTTAATTATGATGTGTAAGGACATAGCTAAGGAGTCAAATTCCATGAACACTACCAATCTTAAGTCATCCTACAACCCAAAATCAACAAGATGTCGACACAAATGGTAATTGATACTCAAACTCAACAGGGACCATCAAGTTGACAAATACTAACAATAACGAGGATCAGAGCAAAATCTGCCTTTCAACATCCAAAACAGAGATAATACATAAAGTAGACTTTAATATAAACTCTTGGGTGTCTCTATAGCTATACCTTTCGGAAAGGAGTAATAAAGTCCCACAGCGAAAGCAATCGTAAAAGTGAAGAGAGCTAAGAGGATGGGATTAATTGGATGCTTCTTCTCATAAATGATCACAGACTACAAAAATCTGAGTAAAAAACACACACATCAAGCCAGATCAAAAAGAGACCTACAAAAAAAACCTTTATTCACCAAAATAAAATAAAATACGGACTGTATTGATGACAAGAGAGAAATAGCTTTAACTAAAATTAAGTAAGGACTAATCACAAAACGCAACCCCGAGAAGAGCTTACAGAGTAAGAAGAGTGAGTCTAGTTGCTGCTAAGCTCTAAGCACAAAACAATCGAAGAAAGAAGCTTCCTTTATATATAAAAATAAATAAATAAAGAAAGGAGGAAGCTTGGGGAAAGGGAAAGTAGCTACCTTTAAGAAAGAAGAGAGAAGAAGAAGAAGAGAGAAGATTCAAGAAACCATGATCAGATCTTGTCTAGTGACACTCTTGAGAAGCTCTTTATGGGTTATTGTAAATCAAGACCTCGATCACCGCCTCTTCTCTCTCTCTCTGGTCTGCTGCTACGTCTCTCTACTCTCTATTATTTGTGCTCCCTAACACAGACGACGACGATGAATGGGACCACCCAAATACGTATGCCCATGTCTGAGAGTATGGGCAATTTGCATATATTATAATAATATACTTTTTTTAAAAAAGCTTAATTTGGATAAAAGACAAATCTCACACACACTAATCAAAGAACAGGGTCGGCTTCGCCGGTAACATTTTTTCTTGCTAAAACAGTAAGGGAAGAAGATATGAGATACTTAAAATTATAAAAAAAAGCTTGGCACCTTTTGGGATTCCACAAAATCAAAAACAAAAAAAAAGAGTTTTTTTTTATGGAATTTTAGTTAAGATATTTTTTTAATTTTCACAGATGTGACTAACAAGACTGTATAATGAGGAAAAAAAGGAACAAACTGAAACTTTTTTAAATCAGACTGAAGAGAATCATACAAAGGATAAAGAGGAAAAGTAAAAAAGATTATTAATATAAAAACAAGAAAGAAAGAGAGAGAGAAAAGATGAGGGAGGAGGGAGGGGGGCAGTTGTTTAATGAAGGCAGTAACCAGAAGTGGAAAGTTGTGTGTTTGGGGAAGACGACAAGGGATCGTCTTATGGGCTTCACGTTTTCTCGGCTTTTTGCGTTTTGTAATCTGCTTCTCTTATTATTAACTTCATTGTTTGGACTTTCCTTTTTTGTATTTGTTTTTTTTTTTTTATCAATTTCCAAATTAACTAATCTGATCTTAATTAAAGTGGAAACCCTTTTTTGTGTTTTCTTAATTAGGTCATTAAATATATAATAACAAATAGAAACTGAAAACTCCCTCAAAATTATCACCGAACCACGCTCCCATGTCTTCCTTTTAGGTATTTGCTTCCATCCTATAAACTTTAATTTTTTGTTCACCAAGTTTTTGCAGTAGACGCTGCAAATTTTAGTTCAAGATTGTCTAAGATGATCATGTCCAAAAAAAAGGAATCGACAACGTCTCATCCAGACAGCGCAACTTCGCTTAGATTTCGTGGCACAGCTATGTTGGACCAAAAAAGTGTCTTCATAATGCAAATGTCCTCCTACCAAATACATCCATGATCCATTAGACATAGTCACTGGCCCATGTTGCGTGTCTAGATTAACAAAATACTATCTTATACATCTCATTTCATTTCAGGAAGAACACTTGAGGAACAAAACATATATGAGTCTGATGAGGGGTGATAGCTAGTACTAGTAGGAAAGGTGTTTATGGCCTAGAACGCTCCAATCCTTGCTGATTCGTTGGTCTGGAACTTTAAGACATTTGTTTTGAATTTGAACTCTAAAAACAACTGTCCGGTACGTACCATGTGTTACTGTGTTTTCTTTGTTTACCATGCAAGTACCAAGAGTTAAAGAAGAGTCCATTAGTGTATTAGACATTTTTTAAAAAGTAATTGGAAAAATAGGCAGTTTTTGTTAAAAATTTGAAGAATAGACACTTTTTAGCTTTTTGACATAGAGAATTTATGAGAAAAAGTAAAAGACAAAAAAATAGAAAAACTAATATACCCATGATTATTTATCATAAAAGAGAAAGTTTATTTGTGATCCCAATTTTAGAGGAAATGAGAGATAAAATTTTGTGTATGTGGGACCCAATTTTGAGGTATTGGATAAAAAAGTTAATGTTTCATGGTCCACTACTCCATTTAAATTAGGAATATTCTTTCAAATAACATCAAATAATTTTTATTTTAAAATTTAGCACTCTAAAATTTTAAAAATAGAATTTAGTTTTAAAATTTAACCCTAAACTTTAGATACTAAAATCTTATCCCCTAAAATCATACATTAAATGTAAAATAAAGAACCTAAACCTAAAAAAAATATTTCCAAAAAATATTTTAAGATATTGTAATTTGTCACATAATGTTATTTTGGTATACCATCTGAGTTAAGTGTACAATATGAGTTTAGTGTACAACTTGGGTTTGGTTTACCATATAGGTTTAGTGTACCATCTGGTTTTAGTGTACAATGTAGGTTTCGTGTGCAATATGAGCCTGGTGTACCATTTGAGTCTAGTATACCATCTACGTCTGGTGTACCATCTGACTTTGGTGTACTATCGGACTCTAGTGTACCATCGGACTCTGGTGTACCATTGGACTCTGATGTACCATTGGACTCTGGTGTACCATCTGGGTCTAGTGTATCATATGAATCTGGTGTATCATCTAGCTTTGGTGTACCATCTGAATCTGGAGTATCATTTGGTTATGGTGTACCATATTTGGTGTACCATTTACGTTTGGTGTATCATATAGGTCTAGTGTACTATCTGGCTATGGTGTACCATCTGACTCTGGTATACTATTTGACTCTAGTGTACTATCTGGGTCTGGTGTACCATCTGAATCTGGTGTACCATCTGAATCTGATGTATCATCTAGATCTAATATACCATATGGATTTAGTTTACCATCTAGGTTTAGTGTATCATTTAGATTTGGTTTATCATCTAAGTTTGGTGTACCATATCGGTTTAGTGTACTCTCTAATTAATATTTCAAAATGAAAACCCTACAATCTATATATCAAACCATATCCCTTCAAAACTATACCCTAAATATATAATAGAGAACCCAAACATAAAAAAAATTTAAAAACTAACTTAAAAAATTGTAATGTGTGAAATACTGTAATTCTGGTGTACAATCTGGGTTGGGTGTACCATCTGAGTTTAATGTACTATATGAGTTTGGTGTAGCATCTGTGTTTGGTGTACCATCTAAATAAATTTTCAAAACTAAACCACGCACTCTAAATACTAAACCTTATTTCTTCAAAACTATAACCTAAATATAAAATAAAGAATTCAAAACTAAAAAAAAAAAAAAAAAATTTGGGAAGTTTATGAAATTTCTAAAAATTAATTTAAAATATTGTAATGTGTTTAATAATGATATTTTGGGAAGTTTATGAAATGTGTGATATAATTATCTATAATACATGTTTTAGTGTTGTTTATGATAAATCAATCACACATCTAAAATTCAAAACACATAAATCCATTAAAAAAGGATTTATTCATTTATAAAGATATTTTTTTTTTATTTAGATTATTATTTTGGTCATGTCTAAAAAAATAAAATGTATAAAATTCATCAATTATTAAAACATACATTTGTTATTGAGTTGATTT